>NC_035444.2:12349774-12971349 GCF_002127325.2 Helianthus annuus | reverse complement strand
TGATGGTATGATGCTTGATTTCACCTTTGTTACTTCGAAAAACACCATAATATTGAAAAACGTCCGATCCGGTTAGTAAAACTTTAGATATTTGTATTTCCAAGTTAAGTGGAAGTTGACATGAACTAAACTTTTGTTGGTTTGTTAACTTTTGTGTATTGAACCAGTATTTTAGAACTTTAGTATTATTGTTTTTGTTTGTATGTTACTCTTTGATCTTTTAAATCTAATTGTCTACAACTTGATTAAACCATTTTGTTTGTATGTAGCGTTATTGGGTTTTCTTATGCAACTAATAATATATAGTATTAACATGAATGTTACTTATCAACGTAAACATTAACTTGCAATAATCATACGAATCCATGTTTGTTAAAGTTACTAGGGGGAACACCCGTGCGATGCACGACATGCATAATAGTTATTGTTTTTTCCTGGAACGACGACTGATATAGATAGTGCGTGACACGGTACGAAAGTGCGAATATAGTATAGATTTTTAAAACAAAAACCGGTTTTTTTTAAAGTTGGCCGTTTGACCATGGTTATTTTGACCAAAGTCCACTCCTCGTTCGGCGCTTTGTGGTAGCACTACCAGTCAAAAAAAGGCCCAAAACGCCCGAGGGTACAGTGTTCCCCCGCGTTTTTAAGACGCTTTGAGAGAGGTTTGCGCCCCACCACATGTGGTCTCACAAAACTTCAATTCTATGGACGTGTGGTTTCTCAACCCTCTTCAAAAGACGTCACAGTTTTCAAATTTTTTTATTTTTATTTTTTCTTTTTCATTGTTTTAGATGGTGTAAAATAGATGTTAAATATATATATATATTATACTACATACACATATACATATAAATTCAGTTTTGACATCTAAAAGTCAAATTGCAGGTTTTGTTCCCTTTTATAGATAAGAAAGCAGTTTATTATTTATTACTAAAATGTTGTATTAACTTTATTCTTCAACATATTCTTTATAAACTATGCTTACCTTGACATAACCTAATAGCTATATTTCCTTATTAGAAGTCTCTTATAATTGAAAATTAGTACATATTATTATTACCTTGCTGGTGAACACATTTACTCTATGTTTAGGGAACAATTTGATTAGGTTGCTGATATTGAATTGAATATCACACCAAATTACAATAGCAGTTTATATTGCTACTATTCACCCAAATCAAGCACCTTAAATAAGTCAGTGTTTCTCTATATTCAAAAAACGAACTATAACTGACGATTATTAAATTGCAACAGTCAATTCAATCCAAATACTGCAATAGAAACATAAAATCTACCACAATTCGTTGGTTAATCACGTATAGTTCTTAATCGATTAGAATCAGAAAAAAGGAAATTGACTCACCGTAACTTAAAATCAGGAAGAAGGCGAACAAAGGGGCGGAGTTTTTCGAAATCAATGACCCCTGTCTTTCATTGTTATTCCTTGAATGAGGTAAGCAAGACCCCATACTACACACTACATACACATACATAAAAATTGGGTTCTATATTATTTGTATAAACACCGATTGGAAACCCTCACATTGCATTTGATGAAACCCTAATCAATATAAACACACACACTAACACTCACGAATCGAATCGAATTTATAAAAGGAAAAATTCGGGCTGTTTTTACCTCTTGCTGCTCCAAATCTTCATTACCATACATTATCTTCATCTTAGAGATATAGATATTGCACTTAAAGGTCTCAACCATCAAAATACGATCCAAGGGCTAAAAAGTGGTTCCTAATTATGCAATGGTTATCATTTGAACCTTATTCCATGAGACTTGAGGTAAGATGCAAAGAGCATTCTTTTGAGTTTTAAACCATCTTTAATTAAGTTCATTATTTAATCATTATTGTTGCAATTATTAGGTATTATAGATAATAATACCCCATGAAATTACCTTTTAGTAATTTTCGTTTCTAATTGGTTAGCATCTTTTAAGTTTTAAAACCATTTATAGTTATAATTAAATTCATAATAACGTTGATTAAGTTTTTTTATATTTAATTATTATTATTATTATTATTATTATTATTTCATATGATGTTCATCAACTATCTGATAAAATTGCAAAAAAGGTTGTAACCTTATTTGTATGATGTTTAGCAATTACTAAACCAAATAATAATGACTTAATTATAAAATTCAATCAAGTAATCGGTTACAGAGAACTTGAAATGGAAAAGCAATGTAAATATGAGGAAGGTGATGATGTTCAACTAAGTCAAATGATTTAATTCTTTATCAAGTATTTAACAATACTTAATTTATAAAGTTATCAATTTAATTGTATTTATCAATTTCTACTCATGTAGAAGACTAATTCCCTTTACTAACTTCATTGAGTTGTTGTACTATAAGCATAATATGTTGCAATTATTTAAATTTGGTTGGAACCCTTGTGAAATGCTTTATACGATAGTATAGATAAACGCAATCAATTTAAATCTTTTGCGCGGGTTGAAAACATCCGAGCCCTTAAAGTTTGCTGCCCAAAATACCTCCTCAAATATTTCCTCTGCATATATATTGCCTATATATAGTATCAATTAAATCACACAAAAGCATCATATGTTTAAAAAAAATAGTAAAGTAGAAATTAAAAAAGGAAATACCAATAGGCCAAATAAATGTCTATCTCCAAATGAATAACTTTTCTCGTACCCACCCTTTTACACCTCCATATACATGAAGCTGCAAAAAGGAAAAAGACTATAAATTTATGAACAATTAAACAATACATTGGTAAATGGTTCCATATACTATAGTCATGCAAGGGTACCTTGATGAAGTATAAAGTGTCTGTCTTTTTGTATCCAATAACCTGTGTGTATACTTTATATGTAATATAAAATCATAATTTGAAAAAAAAAACCACTAAATCACCAAAAACATAATAAAACATCAATATAAACTCATAGATTATGTAAAAGAAAACTGTTATCCCATTTGAATATTTTAAGAAACAAACCAAAGTTTTTTCAAATAAATGTTGAAATGGGTATAAAAGAATACACCTTTCCACCAAGATAAATAAATTTCATATCAACTTATCTCTTTCTTATCTCTTTCTTTTCGACTCTAACTCGCACAATAGTAGACAAAGGAGTTGATGTTGAGTGAAATGGTGAATTTATAGCAATGATAGGAGATTCCTTAATCGGTCAAATTTATTACATATTGATTGAAATTGGACCTTTGGAGTGCTTTTGCGGTTTATCCCAATAGGTTTCATTTATTAATTGCATTTAAGAACCGAACTTATTATTGTATTATTATAATTAATTGTGATTATATTCTCATTTAATTATTTTTTTATTTTTTAATATTAATGTAGAAAGACCATTTCACCCCTTACTAACATCATTAAGTTGTTGTACCATAAGTATAAAAGATTGTAATTACTTAAATTTGGTTGGTATCCTTATGAAATGTTTTATAATATAGTATAGATAGATAGATATAGATATAGATATAGATAATTTTTTTTTAATATTAATGTAGAAAGACCATTTCACCCTTACTAACATCATTAAGTTGTTGTACCATAAGTATAAAAGATTGTAATTACTTAAATTTGGTTGGTATCCTTATGAAATGCTTTATAATATAGTATAGATAGGTTCTAGCATTAATGTACTGTACTATATGTTAATATGGTGTTTCATGCATTGCTTTGTTGCAAATTGTGTTGTTTTATTTGTGAATTATTATTATTATTTATAATAATCTAATTAATTTAGCCAAAATCTTGTTAATAATATATTAGAATATATATATATATATATATATATATATATATAGTTATTTTAATACTTTTATTATTTTAATATTATAATAATAATTCCTTTTTTTTACTGTTTAACTTTAATTTAATGATTTTTTAGTATCACAGGGTGGGATAAGCTTGGTGTCAACCGGTACTGGTATCGAAAATACCGGTACGGTCTTGTTTGGTATCGGTACAAATAGTAATTTTAATATTTTAATAATATATATAGTTTTTTATATATTTTTATTATTTTAATATTATAATAATAATTCTTTTCTTTACTTTTTAACTTTAATTTAATGATATTTTTATGATACTTATGATCTTTCGGTTTAAATTTTATCTTAATCTATTAAATTCTGATACTAATATCATGGATAAGTTCTTAATATTTGATATCATTTGGATCCCTTTACCTATTTTTTTTTATTATATGTTTTCTTTGAAAATATATTGTTGTGTTTTTATTACGAATTATATTTGAGCTACTTTTAATATATTAGTTACTTCGAAATTTAAATTTATGGTTACCTTGTCAAAGATCATTTTATAGAATAATCATAAGTTTGGAATAATTATCTTTAAACCAATTATTAAAACAAATTAAGATCAAAGTTAACTTTAAACTAATCTACCTTTATCTATAATATATTATTTAGTATAATGTGTTATTGATGATATTAATTTTAATGATTATTGATATATAATTATTTTATTTTATTTTTTATCTTATCTCTTATTTATTTATATAAATTAAATGCAATTAATAGGATTTTTATAGGATGATGCATTTAAAACAACCATAAATTTTGGTTTTAAAATAGAACATATAACTAAACTTTAGAATATATAAATTTTATCTTAATCCATTAAATTCTGATACTAATATCATGGATAAGTTCTTAATATTTGATATCATTTGGATCCCTTTACCTATTTTTTTATTATATGTTTTCTTTGAAAATATATTGTTGTGTTTTTATTACGAATTATATTTGAGCTACTTTTAATATATTAGTTACTTCGAAATTTAAATTTATGGTTACCTTGTCAAAGATCATTTTATAGAATAATCATAAGTTTGGAATAATTATCTTTAAACCAATTATTAAAACAAACTAAGATCAAAGTTAACTTTAAACTAATCTACCTTTATCTATAATATATTATTTAGTATAATGTGTTATTGATGATATTAATTTTAATGATTATTGATATATAATTATTTTATTTTATTTTTTATCTTATCTCTTATTTATTTAATATAAATTAAATGCAATTAATAGGATTTTTATAGGATGATGCATTTAAAACAACCATAAATTTTGGTTTTAAAATAGAACATATAACTAAACTTTAGAATATATATAGATTAATTAAGGTCAATCGATTTTTTAAATGAATTTAATATATCCAGTTCATATTATTTCTTTCTAAATGTTTCATTACTTATATAAAGACATTATAATTATATGCATAAATATAAGCAATGTAAACATTTATGATTTTACATACAATACACCTAATAACTTTACAACATACTTTACAAGCATAGTTCTGAAACAAGTTATTCCGATACATTGTTTTATTTGATAGCTATAGAGACATTAATATTTTTTTACACAAACAAATATAATTTTCAATTTAATATCTTTTTAAAAACAGACAAATCGAATTTAAAAAAAAAAGAATAACGTGTTTACTTTGTAAATTTAAACAAACTATTGTAATTATTATTTTAAATTGTTTGATTTCGTTTATATTTAGCAATGGATATTGATGAAACAATGGTTAACCGGGCAGGGTTAACACACTGGTCTCGTCAAGAAGGGTTAATCCCTTCCTCTCGGAGATCGCTGGCTGGGTCACCGGTGGATGATCTCCTGCACAAGGAAACAAGCCGTGACTCGTAACAAGGAGGATGGGGTGGGGGGTGCTCCTTGTTACCACTCTCCGGCGTGAGAATCAGTAGTTTGCTTGGGAAGCAAAGCAAGATTATAGTAGTAGTTAGAGTTGTGAAGAGATGATACCTCAAACCTGGTTTGGGGTCGGTATTTATAGCCGAGGAGTGAAGGAGGAGATTGATGGATGGGCTGACGACGAGCTGCACCGTTGCAGGTGTGTCAGTCTCGCCGGCCGTGGGGGTTACGCCACGTCAGCCCATTGCTTTAATAGCTCTGACAGGGGACTGTCGCCGGGGCCACTTGCCTCGTGGTGTCAGCCACTTGCCTGGCGTGTCAGTCCACTTGTTGGATACGCAGGGTGCGGTGCGAGCCGCATCGCTGCATGCGGTAACGTCTGAAGTTACCGCGTCTCCTACTTGTGATCAAGAAATACGCGAGATGCGGTGTTGGCCGCATCATCGTATGTGGAGACTATTTGCTCGCTTCCCTTGTCGTGACGAAAATGGCCATATGATGCGGTGCCAGCCGCATCGATATGCTCATCTCCTTTCGTACTTGGGTCAAGCTATTCATCTTCGAACCGAATGGGTTCGAAGGATGTGACCGCATGGGTGCGGTTTGCCTGCTGGTAGGGGTTTGTTTGATGCGGGTAATGGTCGTTTTGGGACCATACCCCTTCAAGTCCCCCCAGTCTAGTGTTGCTCCCTTGTGCAAGTTGCACGTGGGAGGAGTACTGGACTTATGGTGTAGGAAGGTAGTGTGGCAGTCTGGGGAAAATTTTAGGCCAGATCAACCTGGTGATCTGGTAAAAAATCCGGCTATGCCTCTTCCGTATCGGTGAAGGGGTTTCGCTTGATGCGAAATTCTCAGCCGTTGCATGTCGTCAGGTGGGTTGCCACCTGTTGTTGTGTTGAAGGCCTGTTAGGGACCTTCATAGTAATGCTGCACAAACTTCGAACCAACCTCTTGGATGGTGGTTCGAAGGTTTGCACATGTTTCGAACCTCTTGGAGGTGGTTTCTTCTTCGAACCATTTGCCAGAATGGTGCACGAAGAAGAAAAGAAAAACTTGTAAACCAACCTTTGCGGTCA
Organism: Helianthus annuus; assembly: GCF_002127325.2. Taxonomy (NCBI): domain Eukaryota; kingdom Viridiplantae; phylum Streptophyta; class Magnoliopsida; order Asterales; family Asteraceae; genus Helianthus; species Helianthus annuus. The sequence continues at coordinate 12,964,564 of NC_035444.2, read as the reverse complement.
GGTTTGAAGGTTTTGGATGTTGTGTTAGAACTTTGCTCAAGTTCTATGTTCAGCATCCTATGATGAGATGACCATCCCTTTTTTGTTGGGTGTTCGTGTTCATCTTGATAGCTCTCAAGTAACCGTACGTTCTTTGCGGTTACTTCGTTGCGTCATTGTTGGCCGTGTTTGGTCGAACAATGTGGATCTAGGCTATGGGTAAATAAACATGGTCATAGGCAAGGGGATGCCCATCGTTGTTTATTCCATGCGATCCATTGGTAGGTAAACAAAGTCATAAGCAGACTTGTTACCGCGGTCCGTTGGCAGGTAAACAAAGTCATAGGCAGACTTGTTACCGCTGTTCGAACACTTGCTGCTTGATAAGTGCTTGTTTAGAGCACGTATCTGCGTTCTTTCTGGAGCCACTTACCTTCACGCTCCAATACCGAGTTTACAACGAGGTAGCCTTGTTCGGTGATGTGGAGTGAGCTTTGCGTTTCCGTAGCAACCACTCTGCGGAAGCTATGGTTATGTCTGTAGCTCTTTATGGGTGTCTGCGATGTTGCAGTCCCATATTCGCTCAAAGTGTGCTTGTTGCACGGATGTAACTCTTGAAGGTTCAGGAGTCAGGGCTGCTGATGTGCGGGCGCGTAGATTCCGTTCCTTCTTTCTTCTGAAGAAGTTGTTCATGCACCCTCTGTGGTTGTGAACCGGACAGGAGGGATTTGAAGCTTGAAGAAAAGGAAGGCAATGCGCTTTGCCTGTTCCTGAGATGCGGTTCAGTCCAAAGAACAACACTGGTTCTGAGCATCTGACACATCTGAATGGGTTCATGTGTGTCACTTCCGCATATTTCACGTGTGCTCGTGAGTGATGCGGAAAAGGTAATATATCCCTTTATAGCATAGATAGATATATTTCTACCTATTTTTTAGGGTATATAAAAAAACGACATGCGGTATGGGTTATGGTGCGGTAAACCAGAAAAACCGCATGCCGCTTATGTTTTTTGGATAATGTTGTCGCTTTTTCTTGCCTACGTGGCTTGATCGCACGTGTGAGTTGGTAGAAGTTGGTGAGACGTTTCTGCATGTGCTGAAATGAAAGGACATTTGCACTGCCCGAGGCATTAAAAGCACTGTAGCAGGGAGTGTAAACGTCTTCTTTGTCAGGCGCGTGGGCGGCCACGCGCGCGTGATAACCGTCAGCTAAAACGGCGCTCGACACGTGTTGTTGCAAGATACGCTCTTTTTGAACGTGATGATTTGCTTTCTCCCTCCGCATTAATTGCGATGGGTATATAAGGGGATAACCGTTTGTGGTTTCCTCTCACTTTGTCGAAAATTCAAAAAATTTGCCGTTTGAGAGAAAGTTGTCATCTGTCTTCTCCGACGATTTTTCCTGAATTTCTGGTGAGGTTTCTAGTGTTTCTGTTCACCATCTTCCGTTTCTTTGATATTTTTGATGGCTGAACCATCGAATCCACACAATGTGGAGGGTGAAAACCCTGAACAGCCGATAGTGGCTGAGGAAGAAGACGAGGATGATGATGTGAATGTTCCCGGTGGTGGGTTACCGGTGTTGAAGTGGACCAGAAAAAGCTTTGATCGCCTTATGCTGGAGGTCCAAATGCCCTCGGAATATGGGGCTCGGTACCCATCAGAGGGTGATACTGGTGCCGACGCTCCGGCCGGTTATGTGACCATGTGGTCCGACTTCTTCGGAGATTGTAACCTCCGATTACCGTTGACGGTGTTTGTTGTGGATATCTTGGAGTGGTTCAAGGTCCACATTTCTCAAGTGAGTCCGTTTGGGATGATTCGGATTCGTAATTTTGAGTTTACCTTTCGTGCTCTTGGGATAGAGCCTACCGTTGGGGACTTCCGACGGTTTTATCAGATGACAGTGTCCATGGGGTTCTTTTCTTTCCGTCTACGAGACGGTACCCCAAAGCTGATGACTCCCCCTAAGGGGATGACGATGTGGAAGAAGAAGTTCTTCTATATCAAGTCTGCTGCCCTTGCTGTGAATATGACGTTTCGGAATGTGACCGAGACGATCATAGCAGAGACCATTGCGATGCCCAGTTTGAAATCAGTGCAATGGTTCCCGCAACTGCAGACTATTGAGTCTGTGAAGTTGACCAACACGCAACTATGGTTGTTGCGTATGATGTTGAGGAGGGGCAAAAACTCGAAACCCGTGGTGCGGGAAAAGAGCGGTGGTACGTACTTTTTGTTGTTTCACGTTCTTTATTCTTACGTGTGTTACTGACCTTTGTGTTTACTATCAGAAGATGCCCCCGCATGGAGGATGTTTGCTCCGGATTTCGAGGGTACGGTTGAGACCGTAGTTTGTGCGGATGGTGAACAGGATCACAATACTATCATCCGTAGTAACTTCCGGGTGCCTACTGCGGCTGCACTGGCAGTTGAGGTGCCAGTAGGCAAAGGTATATTATCGAAGCTTTGCTACTTGTGTTGATCATGTTGTGTTATTGACGTATTGATTCCATGCAGGTGATCTTGGGGCCTTGGGGGACCCTGAAGCGAAAGGTGTGCCAAAGAGGCAAACTGTGAAGGGCGTGCGCTTCCGCCAAAAGAAGATAAAGGAGGTCACTACTGTGCCTCATCTGGTGCCGCAGGCAGCAGGTATCTCTCATTCCTCTTTTCGTCGACACAAGGATTGTGTGATAGTATCTGATACCCTTGAGGGTTTGAGTACAGCCGCGGAGTCACATTCTGGTGCTGCGAAGAAGCAGGCAGAAGAGGTGGCTGCGGGAGGGACAGCTGCGGGTCCCCCTGTGATTGGTGAGAAGAGGAGGCCAGAGCAGAAAGCTGCTGGAGGTGTTGAAACCAAACGTCGGAGGCTAGTAACCAAAAGGTCTGCTCCGGCGCAGAAGAAACCTGCGGTTGTCGTTGGTAAGTGTAGGCTATCTAGTGTTAACTGTTGTGTAACTGGTTCTGATAGCTATTTCACTTTTTTGCAGAGCGTCAAGATGAAGATTTTTCTATCTTCGATGCTCCGGAGTCCCCTCCGCGTGCCATGGATGCGGGTGGAGCGGAGGTGCCATCGACACCTCCGGTCAAGGTGGTACCTGAGTCAACCGTGCAGAAGGAGGGTACCGCGGAGAATGCTGCGGCCCAGATATTTGATACTGTCGACTCGTCCAACAACCTGATCTCTCCCAATGAGGGAGACGATTTGAGTTTGCGGTTCACTGCTACCGGGAAGCAACATTCTGATGCTGAACCGCGAAAAACTGGCGATGAAGCGCGGCAGCATGACGCTGGGCCGCAGAAGTCTGCGGTTGATAAGGGTACCAGTTCGTCGGCCGATGGTGCGGGGTATGACGGGCCTCCAATTCAGCCTGGGGAGTCTGAATTGGAGTATTACTACCGCACCTACTCCCAGGATCGCAGTACGCTGTACCATCGACCCCCCTGGACTGTATTGCAGGGGGATGATATTGCTAATGACCCTGCGGCCTGCAGGGAGATCCTGGGCGGTCTTGGGACCCCTTTTGAAGTTGAGCGGGCTCGTGCCGCACCGCGGGAGCTGCGTATAAACCAGCTCTCGACCATGTTGGTAGGGACTTCCATTGTGGCTAATGCCATTTTGGAAGATTATAAGGTGCTGGGCCGCCGCGAGGAAGATGCTGCTCGCATGCGGGCAGAAGCGGAAAAGCTGGTCCAGGCTGCCCGTGCGGGTGCGGAGCGGCTCGAGAAGGATAAAGCTGCTTTTGAGAAGCAGAAGCAGACTTCGGAATGGGCTGCCGCTGCCCAGCTAAAACAGGTGCGTTCCCTTGCTAAACTCCTTGCTGATGAGCGTAAGCGTTGGGAGGAAATTTCATCCAACGAGCGCAAGAAGTGGAACGAATCTTGGGCTAAGCAGAACAATCTTCTGTTTCATACTCGGCAGGAGCTAGCAAACGCCAAGGTGGCAAATGTTGCCTTGGGCAATGAAAAAGCTGCGGCTGAGGCCGCATCAGCTAAAGCGCTGCAGGCAAAGGATGAGGCCCTGAAGGCGCTGGAAGAGGCCAAAGCGGCCGGGGCTCGTGCCTCAAAGGCCCTTGAAGAGGCCGCGGAGAAAGAGAGTCGTTCTTCCAAGGCTCTGGAAGAGCTGAATGCGGAGCGCATTCGTTTAGGCAAAGTTGTTGAAAGCCTGCAGGTACGTTTCTTTAGCGTTGTTGCTTTCGTTTTTATTGTTTTGAAAATATTCATTGAGTGAACTGTTTGCTGTTCTTGTAACAGGCTGAGGTGCAGGCGCGGGAGGTCGCGGTTACGGACCTTACTGCCCGCGTGTCTGCTGCGGAGCAGCGGGCCGACGCTGCTACTGAGGCCAAGGATGCCTTGGTGTCCTCTTTTAACCAACTGGAAGCTGACCGTGAGTGGTTGCGGACTCACGGCATCGCGCGTGTAAGTATCCTTTGCCTTTACATTTGCTTGGATTAGCACGCAAGACTTATGATCTTTTATTGCAGATTGTCGAGGCTATCATGAATGCCCCTGAGACCTCATCAGGTTTGGACCTGGTTAAGGAACGTGCGCGTGATGCTGGCTTCAAGGCTGGTTTTAACCGCTGCATTGGGCACATCAATGTACTGTCCGCAGGCGGTTATACTGATCAGGCATCCGGGTTCCGGGATGTAGATACCGAGGGTCGTCTGAAAGCGGCCGTAGCCTCCTTTTATGACACGCCCCTTGCCTGTGTAGGGGAGCTGGATGAGTGTTTGGAGGTTGCGGACTATGTCGACCGCTTGCGGATGCTTTATCCGGATGTGGAAGAGGAAGAAACCGCTGGTGGTGCCGGAGGAGACGCGGGGACCAGCGGTACAAAATAGGGTTTAGGTTGGCGAGTGTGCCTCCTTTTTTGTATTCCTCTTGTATAGAGTAGGAACTTTATGTAAATTCAGTAAGCATCATGTAGATACTTGAATTTTTTGAATATAAAGTTTCTTTGTTCAGTTTATACAAGTGTTTTTAATTCTTGCATGTCTGAACGTGTGTATGCGTAATCTTTACCCATTTATGAACGGGGTCAAGTATACTCCATACTTTTGTTGTATGGGTATGCATCAATTCTGTTATTCACCGTGTGAGGGTTTTTAGAATTGCTTAAGCTTTGTAAAAGCGTGTATTACCGGAACTCTACCCATTTGTGAATGGGGTCGAGTGTACTCCATACCTTTGTCGTATGAGTCCGCGTCAATTCCATTGTTTGCCTTTTTGGGGCTCAGGAATTGTGTTTAACAAAAACTTGTGTATCCGGCCGGATAAAACATGCAAGTCTGTTTGTCTTTTGCTGGCCTATTACAATAGTTGTGTGTGGTTACCACTTTGTATGGGTATCATGAATGAAGATTTTGCCAATCTGTTTTTGGGATACCGCAAAGTGGAACACGCATTTGTAATAGTAGTAACAAACAATAATGTAGAAAATTGCTTATTTATTTATGTGCAAATGGCCTGCGGCCCAATAGGTTACATAGAGAGTGTAGGAACATAGCTTACATATAGCAGCGTCTAAGCTGTTGTGCGTTCCATGTTCTGGCGATAGGTTCGCCCTCTAGTGTTTGTAACCTGTATGCGCCCTTCCCTAAGACCTCGCTGATGAGGTAGGGTCCTTCCCACTTGGGGGCAAGTTTTCCTGGGCGCTCGGCGTTAGATGCCTCGTTGTCACGTAGGACGTAGTCCCCTGGAGTGAAAGTACAAACGCGGACTCGCGCGTTGTAATACTTTTCCAGTTTGGATTTGTATTTGGCCTCGTTGATGGCGGCGTTATCGCGCCTTTCTTCTAGGAGGTCCAAATCGATCCTACGTTCCCTGTTGTTGTCTAGCTTTTCGATAGCCAACATTCGAGGAGATGGGAGGCCCATTTCCGCGGGTATCACCGCTTCAGACCCGTAGACGAGGCTGAAAGGTGTTTCCCCATTGCTTGTTTTTGGGCTAGTGCGGTGAGCCCATAAGATGCTTGGGAGTTCATCGACCCAGCCACGCCTGGCTGTTCCCAATCGTGCTTTGATTCCGTTGACTAGGCCTTTATTTATACTCTCGACTTGGCCGTTCCCTTGCGGGTGTGCGACTGACGAGAATATGTGTTTGATGTTCAGCTCTTCTAGCCATTTTTGGAATTCGTCGGCAGCGAAGTTGGTGCCGTTGTCGGTAACAATGTACATTGGTAAACCGAAACGGCAGATGATGTGCTCCCAAATGAACTTTCTTGTTATCATAGCAGTGGTTGAAGCGAGTGGTTTCGCCTCTACCCATTTTGTGAAGTAATCAACCGCCACTATGATAAATTTAACTGCACCTGGTGCGTCCGGGAATGGTCCCACTACGTCGATCGCCCATTTTTGAAAAGGCCATGCAGTAGTGACGGGGACCAGATTGTTTTTTGGCCGCAAAGTTTTTGGTGCATGGCGCTGGCAATCCATGCATTTGCGTAATTCTTTGACGGCGTCCAGGTGCATGCCGGGCCAGTAATACCCGGCATTCATGATTTTTGCCACGACCATGCGTGGTCCGGCATGTATGCCGCATATGCCCTCATGTATCTCTCGGATAAGGTATGTGGCATCTTGTGGATTAACGCATCGGAGGAGCGGTCCGAGGTATGACTTTCGGTATAAGATACCGTCTCCCATTTGATAGTGGCACGCTTTGTATTGCAACTTACGTGCCTCTGTTTTGCTCTCGGGAGTCACACCTGACTGAAGGTATGCGATAATTGGTGTCATCCATGACGTTGTTCCGTATTGGATGACACTGACCTGGCGTAGAGGAACCGAAGGATTTTGCAAAATCTCGATACGTACCTCCTTTGCCAAGTGTTGGAAGCTGGTGGATGCAAGTTTTGATAGTGCATCCGCAGATTTGTTTTCGCTTCGATTAATGTGTCGAATATTGAATGAAGCGAATTTGGATTTTAGCTGCAGGGCTTGCTCGAGGTAGAGGATCATGATATCCCCTTTGGCGGCATAGTCGCCGCGTACCTGGCCCGCAACTAACAAGGAATCGACGTGCGCTTCCAGATGTTGCACGCCGATTTTGACTGCTAAACGTAGCCCGGCTAATAGTGCTTCATATTCTGCCTCGTTGTTGGTGCTTTTAAAATCGAGGCGGATGGCATATGTAAGCTCTTGGCCGTCGGGGCTGACGAGTCGCAGACCTGCGCCCGCGCCGTCCTCGTTGGATGCACCATCGGTAAATAGTGCCCATACTTCTGAGGAGGGTGGTGGGGGCGCGGGATTTTGGGATTCTTCGCATTCTTGGATGCGATCCGCTGGTACTTCAGCGGCGAAATCAGCTAAGATTTGGCCTTTGATGGCAGGGCGCGGTTTGTAATGTATTGTATGTGCGCCCAGCTCAATTGCCCATTTTGCTAACCTTCCAGAGATGTCGGGTTTGGACAGGATCGGGCCGATCCTGTAATTGGTTAGCACTGTGATGATGTGATTTACGAAGTAGCGTCGTAACCGTCTTGAAGCATGTACCAGTGCTAGTACCAATTTTTCCATTATTGAGTATCTCGTCTCTGGGTCGTTGAGCATTTTGCTTATATAATAGATGGGTGTTTGAACCCCTGCTCGTTCCACTATTAATACCGCGCCCACTGCGTTGTCTGCAGCGGATAGGTATAAGATGAGTGGCTCATCTTTACATGGTGCGGTTAGTGTTGGGAGTTGTATCAAACACTCCTTCATTTCCTGGAAGGCCTTTTCGGCCTCTGTGGTCCACTGGAATTGTTCTTTTTTTTGAACAGCTTCGCAGGGTCTTGATGAAAGGGTATGACTTGGCTGCGTGGTTAGCCAAGAACCTGTTGAGTGCCGCCAGCCTTCCGGCCAGGCGCTGCATATCTTTCATCGATGCAGGCGATGGCATGCGCTCGATCACCTGCACTTTTTCCGGGTTTACCTTGAATCCATCTTTGGTGACGATGAACCCAAGGAATTTGCCTTCTTCCATTCCAAACGAGCATTTCCCTGGATTGAGCTTCATGTTGACGCTTCGCAGAGTTTGGAATGTTCTTTCTATATCGGTGAGCATGGTATCTTCTTCCATGCTCATGACGACCAGGTCGTCCATATAGATTTCGACACTTTTGCTTATTTGACCGCGGAAAGTGTCGTTCATCAGTTTTTGGTAGGTTGAGCCCGCGTTGCGCAACCCAAACGGCATTTTTGTGTAGCAGTAATTTCCGGTTGGGGTCCGGAATGCCGTTTTGTCTTCATCCTCAAGTGCCATTTGTACCTGGTGGTACCCTTTGTAGCAATCGAGGAAACACTTCCACCGAAATGGCGCGAGGTTATCGACTTTTTCGTCGATTTCTGGAAGCGCGTAACAATCCTTGGGGCAGGCCTTGTTAAGGTCCTTGTAATCGACGCACATGCGCCAGCCCCCGGATGGTTTTTCTACCATGACAGGGTTGGATAACCAAGTCTGGTACTTGACTTCCCGCAGTATACCTGCGGAGAGCAGTTCTTCGATCTGCTCTTGCATCGCCTGATTTTTAGCTGACCCAAGGTGGCGTTGGCCTTGGATCACTGGTTTGATACCTGGTTTGGTATTCAAATAGTGCTGCGCTATTTCACGTGGGACCCCTGTCATGTCTGCTGGAGTCCATGCGAAGATGTCTTGGTTCCTGAAGAGGAGCTCCTTCAGGTGCGCTCTGGTGGTCGAGGATAAAGCGTGACCCAATGTGACCTTCTGTTCCGGATGTGTTGGGTTGAGAACCCATTTTTCCGGTTGGTCGACGGGGGTGGGCCTTGCGACCTTTGTCGGACGTGCTTCGTCCGTCATCATGACGTCCTTGCGGGCGTAGATGATTGCAACCCCCGATGCGGTTGGGAAACCAACCGCGGAGTGGGGGACGGATGTGATCATATTGAAATCTCCTTGGGATTCTCTCCCAAGGAGGACATCATAATTGGAGGTGTGGGGTAAAACCATGAAGTTTACCTCCTCTGTCCGCGTGTGTTTACCATTGGTAAGACGCACGGGAAATGTAATTTGGCCTAGGGGAAAGACTGTTTCCCCTGCGAATCCGGCCAGCGGGTAATCTACGGCTTGCAATCGATCTTTGTCCTCTTGGTCAAATTGATTGAAGCACTGCTCGTAGATTATATCGGATGTACTGCCCGGGTCAATGAACAGACGCTCGGTGCAGTAATGGGCCAGCTGGCCTGAAATGACGACGGCGCGTCTGTCACGCGGTCCGCCGCGGACTTTTGGGAAGACGACTTGCTCGTCTTTCCAATCATTGTCCGGTCTTCGTGCCGCTTTTCGCGGCCTACCCTTGCCTCCGTAGATCATGTGGGTGGAAGCCACGTACATGGCTTTCTTTCCGGAGGAGGTACCTTCGTTGTGAGGGGTGATATGCTTGGTGGGCTTTTGTCCACCTGGTAAAAGGTGTTGCAGTTTCCCCTCTTTCAACGCCCGCTCAATCTCCAGCCGGAGACTGATGCAGTTGTTGGTGGTGTGGCCCGAGTCCTTGTGGTACTCACAGTATAGTGCGAGGTCCTGACTTTTCTTGGACTTCATTGGTTGGGCCGGTCGCAAGAATTGTGGGTCCGCGAGGAGGACCTCTCTTGGCGACTGGTTGATCTCGGTCCATTTGCGGTCCCGAGATTCTTTTCTTGGTGCCCGAGTGTCTCGGGCCGGGTTGTAGCATTGTGGGTCAAACGTGTTGGGTTGCGGGAAATAGGGTTTAGTAGTATCCCGATTGCCCGCATCCCGGTTGCGTTTGTTATTACGTTTGGACCCTTGGTGGGATGTTTCGGCTTGGGGTTTTGCCTTTTTGACGTGCGGTTCGAGCGACCGCTGTGTCTGGGCATATGTCTTGACTGCGGTCATGACATCCTCCCATTTTTTAGGCAAACCCTCCTTGCCAGAGATGGTCATGATCATCTCTCTGTCCTTGACGGCCCGAATAAAATGGTTTCGTGCCATTTGGTCCGCCACGTCGCCTATCTCTAGGCATTCTTTATTGTAACGGATGACGAATGCTTCGAGCGATTCGTCATCCCTTCGCCAGATGTTCATGACGTCCAGCGAATCGCGTTCGTGGCGTCGCTGCTGGCTAAAATGGGCGAGGAACTTGGTGCGCAAGTCCTCGAAAGAATCCAGTGATCCCACTGGCAAAGAATCAAACCATGCCCTCGCCAGACCGATAAGGGTCTAGGGGAAAAAATTGCACCAGGTGGGTTCGTCCCACCTGCCATTGACGCCTGCGCCTGTGAAGATGTTCATGTGGTCGTCCGGGTCGGTCGAGCCACTGTATTTCCCAATGTTGACTGGGAATTTTGTCGTTGTGATATCGGCGTTGGCGATGTGCGGGACGAATTTTGAATTTTCGGCCGCGGCCCTTGGCCTGTATGGTTCGTGCACAGGGCGCTTTGCCGCCCTGAGGTATGTAGTGCGGGGGTGACTGGGAGGGACATAGTTGCGTCCCCCTGGTCTGCTGTTGGTGTCGTGAGACTCCCCGCGGTAGGTTTGATCGTCAGGGTCGGTATGACCGTACCCTTCCGTGTAAGGTTGCGGGCCCAGTCGGCTCTGGATGCCTGGGCCGCGCCTGGAGGCTGACCGCCTCCTATCTTCCCCATAGGGGCCCAGGCGGGTATGCACTGGCCCTCTGGAGCGGGACTCATATGAGGAAGTATCCTCATTGAGTGTATGGACCGAACAGTAAGATGATCCACGGTCGTCATGTCGGCTTCTGGAAGCCGGACGTGAGTGTAACCTGCCATCGTATTGGAGTATACGGTTGGCAGGTGTGTGTTGTATTGGAGTAGGCCCAGCTTGTACGTTTGCTTCCGTACAAGCGCGGTTGTAAGCCGCTATCAGCAGGTCAGTCTGCTGTTGGTACCAGGAGTGTAAGTCCACGCCTGGTGGAAGCACAGTTGGGGCCTGTGATAAGTCGTGTCCGAACGCAAAGGATGGGATCCTTTGGGTGGACGTGCCAATGTGTCCGGGTTGGGGGGTCGAAGGGTGGACCCCTGTTGGGGCCGGGGGATTTGGGCTATCCGTATTGGTGTTTTGGTTATCAGTCATGATCTTGAGAGGGAGAGGGATGGATTAAAAAGTGCTAAGAGTAGCGGTGGGCGCCAATGATGAAACAATGGTTAACCGGGCAGGGTTAACACACTGGTCTCGTCAAGAAGGGTTAATCCCTTCCTCTCGGAGATCGCTGGCTGGGTCACCGGTGGATGATCTCCTGCACAAGGAAACAAGCCGTGACTCGTAACAAGGAGGATGGGGTGGGGGGGTGCTCCTTGTTACCACTCTCCGGCGTGAGAATCAGTAGTTTGCTTGGGAAGCAAAGCAAGATTATAGTAGTAGTTAGAGTTGTGAAGAGATGATACCTCAAACCTGGTTTGGGGTCGGTATTTATAGCCGAGGAGTGAAGGAGGAGATTGATGGATGGGCTGACGACGAGCTGCACCGTTGCAGGTGTGTCAGTCTCGCCGGCCGTGGGGGTTACGCCACGTCAGCCCATTGCTTTAATAGCTCTGACAGGGGACTGTCGCCGGGGCCACTTGCCTCGTGGTGTCAGCCACTTGCCTGGCGTGTCAGTCCACTTGTTGGATACGCAGGGTGCGGTGCGAGCCGCATCGCTGCATGCGGTAACGTCTGAAGTTACCGCGTCTCCTACTTGTGATCAAGAAATACGCGAGATGCGGTGTTGGCCGCATCATCGTATGTGGAGACTATTTGCTCGCTTCCCTTGTCGTGACGAAAATGGCCATATGATGCGGTGCCAGCCGCATCGATATGCTCATCTCCTTTCGTACTTGGGTCAAGCTATTCATCTTCGAACCGAATGGGTTCGAAGGATGTGACCGCATGGGTGCGGTTTGCCTGCTGGTAGGGGTTTGTTTGATGCGGGTAATGGTCGTTTTGGGACCATACCCCTTCAGATATGCAATACATATTTTTAATTTTTAAATGAGATGATAAATATCTTTACAAATTTAGATATTAATATGATGTAAAATTTTACATAATATGTTTAACTTTTAAATTTTAACAACTAACCTTTTTTATTACCATAAATTAACGTTTACATTATTTTTGGGAACTGCTAAATCAAAGAAATTATTTCACCTTGATTTGAGTATTTTAGTAATTTTCATTACCAAATTTTAAAATTTAAAATTGATTGATAAAATTTCAAACTCATCCTCTATTATAAATACCTTTCTTTCATTGTCTTTCATTCACATCTAACATTTAGAGTTTCTGTCAATCCATTCTACACGATCAAAGGTAATGCTATTATCTATTTCATCATTCATCCATTGTCCGTTAATATCAACCTAATTTCTTTGATTTCTTTTCATCTGTTATTTTTTGTATTTATAACAATGTTTTTTTTTAGAGTAAAAGTTACATGATCATGTATGTCACACCCCGATTTCCACGTGTCTCACCGGTGGGCCCGGTAGGGGATTACCGTGACGATGTTGGCAACAATATAGTCAAACCACACAATTATATAATGCACAGCGGAAGCTTAAGATAAATATATAAACTTCAACCTCTGGTTGTAATATCAAATGTATTACAGAAGTTGAATATATCCACAGCGGATCAAAATAAATAAATGTTGTTCATTCAGATACGGCATCGAGTTTGCGAGACTATTCGTGATGCTTAGGCAGCTAATACCAGCCAAATTCGTATAGTACCTGCACTTAATCTTTTTGGGGAAAATACGTCAGTTTACACTGGTAAATACATTAAACTGACACATTTGAAAATGTTTATTAAAATTGATTTGAATGCACAAGGCACAAACTCTTTTATAACTTGGGAAAATTATAATAAAATCTTGTGAACGTTTTACATGTTCTTTTATGCGTTCAGTAGCCCGGGTCGTGCCGGGTTAAAGATTTATAGACACACCACATTGCGTAAAACCGTAGTATAAAAACCAACGGCTACGTCTTTTAATTTAATGTCGACACTTTATACCGGGTGTACGCCTACACCGGGATGTCGATGGTCGTGGCCATTTCGTAAAATGATGCCAAGGATATCCGGGACAACGGTCATTAAACCCCCCAAAGGCTTTTAAGCAACAAAACTGTTTAAATGAGCCGATCATATTATTTAAGCAACCACCTAAGCGATGGAAGAATATAATGCTCAATCAAGCGGTATTAATATACCGTAACCCAAGCCCATATAGGGGAAATAAGTTAAAGTATTTACCTTTGCAAGTATATTTCCTTAATTTGGATTAAATCACCGATAGCTTTTACTGGGGCTCCTAATCTGGAACGAAGGTTTTAATTAACCTCTTAGAATCCTAACGAGTCGTTATTATGGCCGTAGCCTAGACCGGTTGGTTCCGATATATATAGATATGGTTTAATCGCGTGAAAGGCGAAAACCGAGAATGGAATGTGATTCTGCCCCAAACAAGTTCAGAGACTTGTTTTATATGGGTTCAAGGTTCACACTCTGGATTTTGGGGTTCAAATAATATAATTTGACCCGTATCGGCTAATTTATGAAAACTAGTTTCATAAGCCGAACCGTGCGCGCAATAGGCGAAACGGTTAACCATGAGAGTCGTACGCTTATTTCCTAAGTCAATATGCCTTAAATGGGTTGTGGTATCAGTAGGATACCTTCCGTGACGCCCGTAACGAGTTTAAGTTAATATTATGCCCCGTAGGGACTTTTCGGTCATTTTAAAGACTTTAAAAAGGGCTTTTCGAGTTCTACAGGAAATCTGAGTTTCCCGAACATCTTATAAAGCTTAAAATACTTTATTTATTATTTAAAATCAGTAGCAACTGGAATCGGGTCAAAAGACCTTGTAGAACTCATGTTTTGGCCGAAAAGGGCATATTCGGTATTTACCGAACCGTAGCCATAACCGCAGGTTATGAACGAGGTAAAAATTATTAAAAATCTTTAAAATTTCCAAAATATTATTTTAATACAGTGGGTAAAAGTTTTTGTGATGAAATCTTGGGTTAGATGAGCGTTATGCTAATTGCGCCGTTAATTACTAAAATTTATTTAATTTGCGCTATTTAGCATAACTCTCATTCTAGACCTCGGATTGACGTGAAACTTTAAGGACATGCTTAGATTTTAGTAAGCAAGGTTCTGGTCCGTTCACGTGTCCGAAATACTCGTGTTATTTTCAAAAGGCCGTTACGGTCAACTTTTAGGCGAATGACGGAAATGCGCAAAAGACTCGGATAACTCATGAACCGATCACAGAGGTTGATACCATCATGTAACCTGGTCCTAAGAGAGTCCTAAGGTATATCTATACCTCACTAAAACGGGTCAGAACTGAAGTCAAAGCAAAAGTCAAACTTTTGCGACATTCGGCTCCGAACCGGGTCAATATAGCAAACGGTCGATTCAAACGAGCGCAAACAAGTTTATATACTTATTATCATGTTTTATGATTATCAAAACAGGTTCCTTAGTATGTACATTACAGATTATGCATAAATCGCTAAAATAGCTTTCTGTTGACTTTTTAACCGCACGTTTGACTCGATATTTGACATAGTTAGAGTGGTGATCAGGGGGAACCCTTTTAGAGGTTTATTACCCACATAAATACCAAATCATAACCACTTTTGATTCGTCATAAGACTGAACCATTTGCAAGTTATGGTAATGACAACCGTTAGTTACGACGGTTGTGTTTATGAGCTATAACTATGGAAATATAAGACCAAAATGGTTGTGAACGACTTACAGAAGTGTGTTCTTGCTTATAGAGCAGAGAAGAGGACTTGAGGGCTCTTGCAATGACCAGAGATGTGTGTTTTTGGTGTTGTGAATGTTATGTGCATAATGTGGCTATTTATAGCCAATGCCAAGCATCTATGATCATTACAATCACCTACAACAGTCCAGAGATGATGGGTAGGTGTCCCAGAGGGCTATGGGTCGAGTAGGGGGCGCCCATGCTCCATTAATTGAGGTTTGATCGTTCACAATGCTCAAAAGGCAAGAAACTACAAAGTTTCTGCATCTGGGCACTTTACGCGACCCGCATGGGAGTTCCCATGCACTTTTACGCGGGTCGCCTGAGTTTAAGAAATCAGACGCGTATTTGAGATGGCTCGCGGCCCGCCTCAACTTAAGCTTAAACTTCACGCGGGTCGCGAGAGGTTTGTTTTTCAGATTTTTAAAATCTTTTGTCATGATTACGAAATCCTGGTAATTAATAACGAAATATTTCGTAATGATTTACCTGACCTTTCGGGTTTGAAGGGGTAACTTTGCGGTTTGGCCCTCGGTTATTTACCGATAGGGGCCTCGTGTAGTTTACCCGCATTATTAAGTCCCCGTTTAGTTTATTAGTTATTCAGAAAGCCTTAACTTTCATTTTTGACGCTTTTAACCCTTCTTATACGAATGCGAGTATAACTCTTTCGTTTTAAAACGGAACTTCGTGGAATTTATACAGTATATTCTAGTGAGCGTATAATACTGTTACGAAGCCTTGGGAACGTTAAAGGGTCACTCAGAGGTATTATTAAACATGTTGACACAGTTAACCCCTGTAGTTCGTAACCTCTCACTTTCTCCCGCGTTTCGCTTCCGTACGATTTATGATTTATTCGTTTGAAGGTACAAGCATTTATTTAGGGTTATTATACAGTATATTTACCCTTGTTGACATTTATAACCCTCGAATTTATATACTTTCAAGGTTTGTCAAAATTAGTCCTTTATTTATTATAGATGCCACGTGTAATCAAATGACACGTGTTAACACATCATTGGACACAAAAATTCGAGGTGTTACATCCTCACCCCCTTAAAATAAATCTCGACCCGAGATTTACCCAAATAAATAGGGGTACTTTTCTTTCATTGTGTCTTCGACTTCCCACGTATATTCAGGACCTCTACGAGCATCCCATTTGACTTTTACAATCGGTACGTGCTTTCTTCGAAGTTTCTTCACCTGTCGATCTTCAATCGACAAAGGTTTTTCTATGAACTTTAAGCTCTCATCTATATGCACATCTGTATGTGGAATCACCAACGATTCATCGGCGAAACACTTTTTGAGATTGCAGATGTGGAACACACTGTGAATTCCATTGAGCTCTTCAGGCAAGTTCAACTTATAGGCGACTGACCCGACCCGTTCAATGACCTCAAAAGGTCCTATGTATCTCGGACTCAGTTTGCCTTTCTTGCCGAAACGCATCACCCCCTTCCAGGGTGACACCTTAAGCAATACCTTTTCACCCACGTCGAAGTGAAAATCCTTACGCTTTGGATCAGCGTAGCTCTTCTGCCTATCGCGGGCAGCTTTGAGACGTTCCCGGATCTGGACAATCTTGTCCGTTGTCTGGAAAACAATCTCTGGTCCTGATAATTGGACCTCTCCTACTTCCGCCCAACAAACAGGCGATCTACATTTCCTACCGTATAATGCCTCGAAAGGCGCAGCCTTTATGCTGGTGTGGTAGCTATTATTGTAGGAGAATTCGATCAGGGGTAGATTCTTATCCCAGTTACCACCTAAATCGATCGCACATGCACGAAGCATGTCTTCAAGCGTTTGGATAGTACGCTCACTTTGACCGTCCGTCTGTGGATGGTAAGCGGTACTAAAGTTTAGACGCGTGCCCAAAGATTGCTGGAAACTCTTCCAGAAGTGAGACGTGTACCTGGTATCCCTATCGGAGATAATAGTCACAGGTATGCCGTGTAAGGCTACAATCTTATCAACATAAAGTTGGGCTAACATATCGGAGCTATACGTCTCCTTGATGGGTAGAAAATGAGTTGATTTAGTCAGCCTATCAACTATGACCCATATTGTATCGTTTCCTTTCCTGGTTTTGGGTAACTTGGTTATGAAGTCCATAGTTACACATTCCCACTTCCACTCGGGAAGTTCAGGCTGTTGTAGCAAGCCGGACGGCTTTTGGTGCTCGGCTTTGACTTGAGCACAAGTCAAGCACTTTGCTACGTGGGCGGCTACAGACTTTTTCAAGCCTATCCACCAATAATTTGCCTTTAAGTCTTGATACATCTTGTCAGCACCAGGATGGACTGAGTATTTGGAACTATGGGCTTCCTGGAGAATAACATCTCGTAGTCCTCCATAAATCGGAACCCATATACGTCCGTTCAGCCTAAGAATTCCATCCTTGCTAAGAGTCAACTGCTCCTCGGTTACTCCCAGCTTTTCATTAGGGTAATTAGTTTCCAACACAGCCTCTCGCTGTGCAGCTAATATCCTCTCAATCAAATTGTTCTTGACTTCAATGCTTTTGGCATTGATTCGAATGGGTTTTACCCTTTCCTTTCTGCTCAAGGCATTGGCGACTACATTCGCCTTGCCGGGATGGTACCTGATCTCGCAGTCATAATCATTCAGGGTCTCCATCCAACGGCGCTGTCTCATGTTCAACTCTTTCTGGTTGAACAGGTGCTGAAGGCTTTTGTGATCAGAATAAATCACAAATTTAATACCATAAAGGTAGTGCCTCCACAATTTCAGTGCAAATACAACGGCACCCAACTCCAAATCATGGGTGGTGTAATTCTTTTCATGCACCTTTAATTGCCTTGAAGCATAGGCAATCACCTTGCCCTTCTGCATAAGCACACACCCCATGCCCGTGTGTGATGCATCGCAGTAAACTACGAATTCATCTGTACCCTCTGGTAATGTCAGCACAGGTGCGTTGCTTAGCTTTTGCTTCAGTATTTCGAAGGACTCTTGCTGCTTTGGGCCCCAAATGTACTTTTCTTTCTTCTTGGTCAAGGAAGTCAAGGGCGCAGCAATCCTTGAAAAATTTTCAATAAACCTCCGGTAGTATCCTGCTAATCCCAGGAAACTACGGATTTCGGTAGGCGTCTTTGGCTCTTGCCAGTTCATGACCGCCTCTACCTTAGCGGGATCCACTTGGATACCACGCTCACTCACAACGTGTCCTAAAAACTGAACCTCTCGTAGCCAGAATTCACATTTCGAGAATTTGGCGTAGAGTTTCTCACGCTGTAGTAATTCGAGAATGCAACGGAGGTGCTTCTCGTGGTCAGTTTGGTTCTTGGAATATATAAGGATATCGTCGATGAAGACTATGACAAATTTGTCCAAATACGGCTTGCAGACGCGATTCATGAGATCCATGAACGCAGCCGGTGCATTCGTGAGCCCAAAAGGCATCACTAGGAACTCGAAATGACCATAGCGAGTCCTAAATGCTGTCTTATGTACATCCTCATCTCTGACCCTTAGTTGATGATAGCCCGATCTTAAGTCGATCTTTGAGAAGTAGCTCGCTCCTTGCAGCTGATCGAACAGATCATCAATCCTCGGCAAAGGATATCTGTTCTTTATGGTAACTTTATTTAGCTCTCTGTAGTCGATGCACAACCGCATCGATCCGTCCTTCTTCTTTACAAATAGGACTGGTGCTCCCCAAGGAGATGAACTAGGTCTGATAAAACCTTTCGCCAGCAGTTCATCCAACTGGGTCCTCAGTTCTTTCATTTCCGTTGGAGCTAGCCTGTAAGGTGCTCTTGCTATTGGAGCTGCTCCAGGAATGATGTCTATTCTGAACTCCACTTGTCTATCTGGTGGCAAGCCAGGTAGTTCTTCAGGAAAAACCTCAGGATATTCAGAAATGACAGGAAGATCCTCGATCTTCGGCTTAGGTTCTTCTATTATCACCTGGGCCATGTAAATTACACAGCCTCTGTTTAAACACCTTGAGGCTTTGAGCATAGATACGTCTTCGGGTAACCCGTACTGCGTATCTCCTCGAATGGTAAGCGATTCACCACTCGGAGTCTTTAAAACTATTTGCCTCTTGCCGCAAATGATTTGGGCCTGGTTATGGGATAACCAGTCCATGCCTAGCACAATGTCAAAACCCGCTAATTTGAAGGGAAGTAGAGATAAAGGAAAAGAATGGTTCCTAATGGATATTTCGCATCCTTCTAGAACAGTTGAGACGGTTTCTATCGTGCCGTCTGCTAACTCTACTTCGTATTTCATATCAAGGGTTTTGATAGGCATATTTAGTAGTTGGCAAAATTTCTGGTCTACAAAGGATTTATCGGCGCCAGAATCGAATAGTACTCTTGCAAATATATTATTTACGAGAAAAGTACCTGTAAGCACGTTGTCGTTCTGGACCGCTTCCTTTGCATCCATGCGAAAAACTCTCGCATTTGACTTCTTTGTTTCTTCCGCCTTCTTGGCATACTTAGGGCAGTTACTCTTGATGTGCCCTTTTTCATTACAACCATAGCAGGTTGCATCCTTGATTTTCTTGCACTCCACAGTCTTATGATCCTTGGACTTGCATAGTCCATAGGAAGGAGTCTTTGGTTGCGACTGTGAGTTCGATGCAAATCTGCATTTCCCAGAGTGGGGTTTCTTGCAGATCTTGCAGTTGGGCCTTTCACCAGTTTGCCCATCCTTCTTTGCCTCCGACCCTCTTTTGCCTTCACCGCTTCCACGGTGCTTCTTCCCTGATCTTCGTGAGGTATCATCCTCACGTTTTCTTTTCTCAGCCTCCTTGTTCCTTAGTGTCCTCAGACGGACAGCGTCTAAGGTAAGAGACAAGGAAAGGTCAGTAACTGACCTGAAGGTCGTCGGCCGAGAGGCCTTTACACTCGCCTTTATTGCGGGCTCCAAGCCCCCAATAAAACGGGCGATTCTTCGGGGTTCTGGTGTCACAAGGTATGGGACCAGACGAGACATTGTATTGAAACTCGTCAAATATGCCTGGCAGTCCAGGTTCGTCATCACCAGTGACACAAAGTCAGCCTCGATCTTCTCAACCTCATGCTGAGGGCAGTAGTTTTCCTTAATGAGAGCAATAAATTCCTCCCATGTCATCTTGTACAAAGCAGACTTACCAGATGCCTGCACCAACGCCCTCCACCATGCCCGGGCCTCGCCCTTGAATGATTGGGACACATACTTCACCACATCCCTCGCTGCACACCCGCTGATGTCCACAATAGTGTCCATCTCATCTAGCCAGGTGATACAATCAACAGCACCTTTCTCCCCTGTAAATTCCCGGGGCTTACAAGATACAAAGTATTTGTAGGTGCAACCCTTAGCATTTGATGCATCAGTATATTCTCTATCGCGATGAATGCTGTTCTCAGTGGACGAGTGTTTGTCGTCATCTTTCTTGGGTTCAGAGGGTGGTTTGGAGTGTGTCTTTGGTTTAGAGGGTGGTTTTGACACGGTTCTGCCTTGGGACTCAGTATATTGACGATCAAGAGCTGCCTGAACAGCATTGTCAATCAGAGCCTTCAGTTGTGCGCCTGTCAATTGCACTGGCGTATTGTCGTAGTCATCATCATTAGTATGGCTATTTTCTCCGTTGGGATCCGCCATTGTAACTTGAATTTGTTACAGAAGATAACAAAATTTTATTCAGGAGATTATTATATAATTGTCTTTTATGACAATTTGTCAACCATGGTACCGAGACCATATTTGGTTAACTTATTACTTCATTACATATTAGGATTTGAATATATCCTATTTCAGCTATATAAATAGTATTGGCGGCATAAAGCCTAATCATGATGATGTTTTATAATATTAGCCGAGATTTCAGAGAATCAAAGGCATAGAGAATTGAACCGTAGTTCTTTTATCTCTTTCTGACAGGGAGTCATAGACCACCACTGCCTTTTGTCTTTATAAGACAATTATTACGGCTCATAGGCACTACACCTCTAATGGGTGTTTTAATATGGTTGGCCCGTAGGCACTACATCTCTAATGGATGTTTTAATAAGGTTGGCCCGTAGGCACTACATCACTAATGGACGTTTTAATAATACTGGCCCGTAGGCACTACATCACTAATGGATGTTTTAATATGGTTGGCCCGTAGGCACTACATCACTAATGGATGTTTTAATAAGGTTGGCCCGTAGGCACTACATCACTAATGGATGTTTTAATAATACTGGCCCGTAGGCACTACATCACTAATGGATGTTTTAATAATATTGATCACCTTCATTGGTGATTTAACCCACGATTTATAAATCATTTAGTTGGGTTTTGAAATCCTTAAAGGATTATTGTATAAGAATGACGTGCGTGATTTTAACGAATCACATCTGCCATGATTGTTAACATGCGTACAGAGGTTAACCGGGAATCAGAATCTTTTCAATTAGGTCGTACCATCTTGACTGGATCTTAAAAGACACCAAGCTAGGTTTCACCTTTTAAGATTCTTTATTTAGGCAGATCAATTAAAAGGATTGGTTTTGATTTATTTTATACATATTAAAACAAAACTCATAACATACATTCCATAATTTCAAATACAATTACATATTGCCCTAAACGGGTCTTTCAAATAGTACATACCTCCATAGAGGCTTAAAATGAGTGACAAGTCCACGCAGGGACTAATACAAGATAGATGCCCATGCAAGGACTAAAGATAAGTCCACGTAGGGACTGAAATACGATAAGTGTCCACGCAGGGACTTATTTCAAAGTAGGAAACACATTAGTACAACTATTAAGGGCTAATGGTCACGTTTCTTCTTTTTGCCCTTTAGTAGGTTCGCCAAGCCCTTGAGAAATCCTCGGTGGCTCTTTTTCTCTTCTTCGAACTCTCTCTCCACACGATCTAGTCGATGGAGTATTTCTTCCTGTTCAGGAGGAGAGAAACGTGGTTGCGGCGCTTGTTGCGGAACTGGAGGTCTGGGAGGTATTGGATACCCATGAGCTGAGTAGTCCGGTGGTCCCATGTTTCCATGTGCTCCGTCAGGGTAGCGCGCATTATATCTTGCCGACACCACATATGGGTCGCGCTCATAGCCGTAGTTGTATTGTGCTTGTGACGGTTCGAACGGGTTATAAGCTGTTGGACCCGTGTAAGCAGGTATGGGTTGGTCATACCCAAATGGTGGCGAATTTTGTGCAGCTGGTGCGGAGTTCGCCTCCTGTATAGGACTTGAAGGTCCTTCTTCTTGTAGTGGCGGATAGTGGCTACTACTAGAATGTCGAGGAGTGCTGAAGTGGATACCCCCTCCTCCTCGTGTAGACATACGAGCATTTGTCCTTCTACGCCTTGGCGGATCAGGTATTACTGGTTGCGCCGGTGGCGGAGGTGGTGGCGTAACTGCCACAAAGCGTGAATCCTCAGAGGGATCCTGTGGATGTCGCGGTTGTTGTGATGTCTGTTGAGGTGGCGTGTAGTACCACTCATGTCGGTCAAACATCGCTTGGAAACTGTCAGGTCCTTGATAGGGCGTGCCATGGAAGGATGACCCATCAGAGACTTCTATCGGATGCGTGGGCGTACCACGCGCAGGTTCAGTTGGATCAGTATCTTCATCCATATGGTCCTCGGAGAAGTGATCTTGTGGCCCTAGTGGAACAAAACCTGAAGGTTCCTGTATGTAGTCAGCCAGATTAAACTGACCTATGTAGTAGGGAGTAGGGTCGTCGTAATTTCGGTGCGATACCGAACGTTGTAGAGGTATGAAGGAAGGTTGTGGGTTGTTGGGATCATTTTCTGAATTTGGCCCAAAGGAGTGCCGGTAGGATGGCGTCGAGCTGTGCGAGGTGGAATGCCTCGCGGGTTCGTAAAGATCTCTCCGTCGTTGTGGCTCTTCGCTCCGTGTCATCGAAGGATGTCTTGTACCAGATGGTCCAGCTTCGTTATCGTGATGTGTCACGACTTCTCCTCTGCCTCTTCTTCCCCTTCCTCTTCCTCGGAATATAACAGGTGGCATTTTCCTGCTCCAAAACTTATTTAAAAATCGAATGGAAAAATAAAGACAAAAAGGAGTATTAATCCGAATTTGTCCTAAGTTATTGTCTAGACTCAAGTATGTGCAATTGTGTCATTGAGATTAAACACATTAGGATAGTGTTTAATTCACTCAATGTTGGCTCTGATACCAACCTGTCACACCCCGATTTCCACGTGTCTCACCGGTGGGCCCGGTAGGGGATTACCGTGACGATGTTGGCAACAATATAGTCAAACCACACAATTATATAATGCACAGTGGAAGCTTAAGATAAATATATAAACTTCAACCTCTGGTTGTAATATCAAATGTATTACAGAAGTTAAATATATCCACAGCGGATCAAAATAAATAAATGTTGTTCATTCAGATACGGCATCGAGTTTGCGAGACTATTCGTGATGCTTAGGCAGCTAATACCAGCCAAATTCGTATAGTACCTGCACTTAATCTTTTTGGGGAAAATACGTCAGTTTACACTGGTAAATACATTCAACTGACACATTTGAAAATGTTTATTAAAATTGATTTGAATGCACAAGGCACAAACTCTTTTATAACTTGGGAAAATTATAATAAAATCTTGTGAACGTTTTACATGTTCTTTTATGCGTTCAGTAGCCCGGGTCGTGCCGGGTTAAAGATTTATAGACACACCACATTGCGTAAAACCGTAGTATAAAAACCAACGGCTACGTCTTTTAATTTAATGTCGACACTTTATACCGGGTGTACGCCTACACCGGGATGTCGATGGTCGTGGCCATTTCGTAAAATGATGCCAAGGATATCCGGGACAACGGTCATTAAACCCCCCAAAGGCTTTTAAGCAACAAAACTGTTTAAATGAGCCGATCATATTATTTAAGCAACCACCTAAGCGATGGAAGAATATAATGCTCAATCAAGCGGTATTAATATACCGTAACCCAAGCCCATATAGGGGAAATAAGTTAAAGTATTTACCTTTGCAAGTATATTTCCTTAATTTGGATTAAATCACCGATAGCTTTTACTGGGGCTCCTAATCTGGAACGAAGGTTTTAATTAACCTCTTAGAATCCTAACGAGTCGTTATAATGGCCGTAGCCTAGACCGGTTGGTTCCGATATATATAGATATGGTTTAATCGCGTGAAAGGCGAAAACCGAGAATGGAATGTGATTCTGCCCCAAACAAGTTCAGAGACTTGTTTTATATGGGTTCAAGGTTCACACTCTGGATTTTGGGGTTCAAATAATATAATTTGACCCGTATCGGCTAATTTATGAAAACTAGTTTCATAAGCCGAACCGTGCGCGCAATAGGCGAAACGGTTAACCATGAGAGTCGTACGCTTATTTCCTAAGTCAATATGCCTTAAATGGGTTGTGGTATTAGTAGGATACCTTCCGTGACGCCCGTAACGAGTTTAAGTTAATATTATGCCCCGTAGGGACTTTTCGGTCATTTTAAAGACTTTAAAAAGGGCTTTTCGAGTTCTACAGGAAATCTGAGTTTCCCGAACAGCTTATAAAGCTTAAAATACTTTATTTATTATTTAAAATCAGTAGCAACTGGAATCGGGTCAAAAGACCTTGTAGAACTCATGTTTTGGCCGAAAAGGGCATATTCGGTATTTACCGAACCGTAGCCATAACCGCAGGTTATGAACGAGGTAAAAATTATTAAAAATCTTTAAAATTCCCAAAATATTATTTTAATACAGTGGGTAAAAGTTTTTGTGACGAAATCTTGGGTTAGATGAGCGTTATGCTAATTGCGCCGTTAATTACTAAAATTTATTTAATTTGCGCTATTTAGCATAACTCTTATTCTAGACCTCGGATTGACGTGAAACTTTAAGGACATGCTTAGATTTTAGTAAGCAAGGTTCTGGTCCGTTCACGTGTCCGAAATACTCTTTTTATTTTCAAAAGGCCGTTACGGTCAACTTTTAGGCGAATGACGGAAATGCGCAAAAGACTCGGATAACTCATGAACCGATCACAGAGGTTGATACCATCATGTAACCTGGTCCTAAGAGAGTCCTAAGGTATATCTATACCTCACTAAAACAGGTCAGAACTGAAGTCAAAGCAAAAGTCAAACTTTTGCGACATTCGGCTCCGAACCGGGTCAATATAGCAAACGGTCGATTCAAACGAGCGCAAACAAGTTTATATACTTATTATCATGTTTTATGATTATCAAAACAGGTTCCTTAGTATGTACATTACAGATTATGCATAAATCGCTAAAATAGCTTTCTGTTGACTTTTTAACCGCACGTTTGACTCGATATTTGACATAGTTAGAGTGGTGATCAGGGGGAACCCTTTTAGAGGTTTATTACCCACATAAATACCAAATCATAACCACTTTTGATTCGTCATAAGACTGAACCATTTGCAAGTTATGGTAATGACAACCGTTAGTTACGACGGTTGTGTTTATGAGCTATAACTATGGAAATATAAGACCAAAATGGTTGTGAACGACTTACAGAAGTGTGTTCTTGCTTATAGAGCAGAGAAGAGGACTTGAGGGCTCTTGCAATGACCAGAGATGTGTGTTTTTGGTGTTGTGAATGTTATGTGCATAATGTGGCTATTTATAGCCAATGCCAAGAATCTATGATCATTACAATCACCTACAACAGTCCAGAGATGATGGGTAGGTGTCCCAGAGGGCTATGGGTCGAGTAGGGGGCGCCCATGCTCCATTAATTGAGGTTTGATCGTTCACAATGCTCAAAAGGCAAGAAACTACAAAGTTTCTGCATCTGGGCACTTTACGCGACCCGCATGGGAGTTCCCATGCACTTTTATGTGGGTCGCCTGAGTTTAAGAAATCAGACGCGTATTTGAGATGGCTCGCGGCCCGCCTCAACTTAAGCTTAAACTTCACGCGGGTCGCGAGAGGTTTGTTTTTCAGATTTTTAAAATCTTTTGTCATGATTACGAAATCCTGGTAATTAATAACGAAATCTTTCGTAATGATTTACCTGACCTTTCGGGTTTGAAGGGGTAACTTTGCGGTTTGGCCCTCGGTTATTTACCGATAGGGGCCTCGTGTAGTTTACCCGCATTATTAAGTCCCCGTTTAGTTTATTAGTTATTCAGAAAGCCTTAACTTTCATTTTTGACGCTTTTAACCCTTCTTATACGAATGCGAGTATAACTCTTTCGTTTTAAAACGGAACTTCGCGGAATTTATACAGTATATTCTAGTGAGCGTATAATACTGTTACGAAGCCTTGGGAACGTTAAAGGGTCACTCAGAGGTATTATTAAACATGTTGACACAGTTAACCCCTGTAGTTCGTAACCTCTCACTTTCTCCCGCGTTTCGCTTCCGTACGATTTATGATTTATTCGTTTGAAGGTACAAGCATTTATTTAGGGTTATTATACAGTATATTTACCCTTGTTGACATTTATAACCCTCGAATTTATATACTTTCAAGGTTTGTCAAAATTAGTCTTTTATTTATTATAGATGCCACGTGTAATCAAATGACACGTGTTAACACATCATTGGACACAAAAATTCGAGGTGTTACAATGTACTCTTATTAGTATTAGTATTCAGTCTACCTCTTATTTCCAGATTACAATTTAAATTGTTATACGGAATTATTAAGTTTAATGCGTATGTGGATTAATATTGTTTATAATTCAGTATCTTATTGATTTTTATTTTATATACTATGCAATTGGTTCCGGTTATAGTTAATTCCGATTATTTTTATACATAATAACTTTAAGAGAAATAATAGTTACTGGATATTTTTGAATCTTTTTGCTTTTTATTTTTATACCATGTAATTGTCTCCGTTTGTAGTTAATTTCGTTTAATGTAACACATAATAAGTGAATATTATAAAATTTTATTGTATAAGCATAGGATTAGGTTCAAACGTGAACAATTTCTCCAGCGTGAACTGCGTGAACTAATCTGGGCCCTTGATTTTTATGATCTTGAGATTTTAATTGAGTGGCATGATGGTAATTATTTGGTTTATTTTTACCATTTAATTAAATACACAAGGGTATGATGGTAATTACACCATCAAAAGAATTCAAATAGGAAACCTAAATTGTTTCCATTATTTAAAATCTAATCAAATCAAACCCATTCCTAATTTATTCTACACGTCAACAATCACCTCCACAATTCATATGGCTGATTATTCGATTCTGGGTTTTCAATATTCCAATCAATATTACCTTTTTATTATTTATTTTACAACTTTTCTTGTTTGCTGTTGTTCGCATGAAGATGGTTATGGTTCTTTCACAATTTCAAGCTTTACTTACACTAAAACTTTCATCAGACCTTATGACTGGCATTATATCAGAGGTGATGATCCCCAAAATTAACCAGCCGACACCCTGCTCTCTCCTCGTTCTCTTCTCCGGCTCCGGCAGCCGGAGCAACGCCGGCCACCTTCATCACCCCGATATCCGACCGCACCCCCACACACCCAAACCACCACCGATTTGATCCCGTCCTTCACGTATGTGTAGTTTCACTGGTGGATCTTTCGCAATCTCCAAACTTTTATTTAGTATATCATTTCTCTCTATATCATATTGGGATTCAGTATGCATCCCACAACAGCTTGATGAATGGTAATTAAACCTCTTTCAACTTCACATTTGCGTTGATGTTTTGTTCTGTATCTTGCTGGTTGAAACCCTCCTTTGAGTGTCTTTATTGATGTATTAAATATGATGGTTAGGTGTATTGTATTTTCTATTTGACTGCACATGACAAGATTGGTTTTTTGTCGACGTGTTCTAGGTTTCATCTGTTCGTGAAGGTAGGTCAGTTGACAGAAGATTTTACATTTTTTACAGGGACAAAAAGGCTGCATTTGAGGGCAGACACGAGGGATGATCGAATTGCAGACGAAATTAGTTGCTGAGTTTTGATTTTTTTTGATGTTGCTATGATGTTTTGCTCTGTTTTGACGAAATTAGTTGCTGTTTCGCTCTGTTTTGATGTTGCTCTGATGTTTATCGCCGGATCTGATGTTCAATTTTTGATGTTGCTCTGTTTTTTAATGCGATGTACACATATGTATTCTGATTTTGATCTGTTTAAATGCGATGTACACATGTGTATTCTGATTTTGCCCTGTTTTTAAGGCGCTGTACACATGTGTATTTCTGGTTTTACTATGTTTTCAATGCGATGTACACATGTGTATAGCGTCTGTTTTGTGATATCTCATATTTGTTTTGTGTATTGAATTTGTGAAGTTGTTGATGTACACTTGTGACTTATGCAAAGTACTAATTGCTGAGTTTTTTGTGTTATTATAGGAGACGTCGTAAACGAGGAAAGTGGAGATGGAAGGTCGATAAAGATGATTCACGTATGTTCATTTGCTTGGTCGATAAGGATGATTCAGCATACAACGCGGTGAATAGTTGTAAAAGACTATGCCTTTTTTATTTTTCCGATTATGTTGCGTTTATTGTTTTCACGAAAATGAAACTTGTAATTGTATGTTTTTTTTTGTTTGGCAAACATTATGGAAATTGTTATTTGCTTAATATAAAAGAGTTGTACAGGTTTTGTTTATATGTATGTATTATATAGCTACTTACACATATGTACCATGCTGAGTACACATGTGTACTGTTCAATTCATATCCAGGTACACATGTGTATACCGTTGAAATATGAAGGTTACGCGGATCTTAAAAATCATAATCCGAATTCTGGTGGTAAAATCTGAAAATAAAAATGAAATAAAAGATATTGTGGATAATGATTTTAAAATAGGAAAGATGTAACTTAATTCAATTACTAAAATAATGATTTAAATCTAATTTTTATATAATTACAATCATACCCTTAACAACTAAAAAGGAAATCAATGGTCCAGATTAGTTAACGCAGTTCACGCATGGGATTAGGTTCACGCTGGAACCCTACCCTATAAGCATATATAAATTTTAATGTGTATTACAATTACAATTTTTTTTGTTGTTCATTCTTCCATTGTACTAATAACATTATTATACATTCATATATTGTTTAAGTTAACAACTTAAATTACCGTTATTATATATTTTGATACTGTTTTAGAGATTTTTAATTAATGTTCTTCTATGTTGTAATACACAGTTAAACATGCTTACGTGATTTTTGTATTATATTTAATTTTTTTTATTCTCATACATAATAAGTTTTTGAATTAAAAATTTATTGTGTAATCATAGCAAGAAATAACAGATAGTTTTTTTTAATGTATACATAAAGTTTTTTTTTTATTTCTTATATCTTTTATTGTAGCAAAATTTTATCATAAAATGGAGAAGCTTGGTTCTGAATTGATTGTGGACGAGATTTTCATGAGGCTGCCTGCAAAAGCTATAGGCCGTTTCAAGTGTCTATCTAAATTTTTTCGTGATGAACTATCAAATAACAATTTTGAGATTACGCATTCTAGGCGAATTATAACTTCGCTACAAAAGAAGCTTCTTTCCTTAAAAGACAACACAATTATTGTTGACAACATAGTAGGGGGTAATTTGCAAGCCGATACAAGCAAAACTATAATTTCTCCATCTAATGTCCATCCTTCATACTTACGTGTTTTAGCGTCCTTTAAAGGTCTGATCTTAATTTGCAATGAAAGGATGTTTTGTGAGCTCATTCTTTGGAATCCAACAACAAGGCGCTTTAAAATTTTGGCTGATGACTACTTTGATCGTAATTTTGAGCGAGACGCTTCTACTGGTGGAATGTACTTTGACGACTCGAACGATCTCAAAGTTCTCCACATCAAACGTTACCGTAATGTTCTTACTGTACGAGTTTACTCACGTCGTCGTGAGTCATGGAGAAAGATAAATTCATTTAACGTCACTAATTATGCTTCAACATATTATTCATCGTCTCCCGGAATTTATTCTGGTAGAAACATTTATTTTATGGTTTCCAATTATTGGTTTCCACCAGGTGAGAGACACATGGTAGCTTTCGACGTTGTCTTCGAAACTTTCAGCACAATTCCTTTTCCCGAAGTTTTGGATTTGAATCCTTGGCAAGGACATTTTTTGAGCATAGAAATGAAGTTGCACGTCATTGTTGTTGGACGGTCTGAAAACCTATATGATGATTTGTTCAAATTTGAAGATGAGGCTTGGGTCAAGGTGTTTTCTTTCAATACGCCTCATGTTGTTGATTATCTTGAAAGGCATCGAAGGAATAATATAATTCAAGACAACAAGTGGCTCATAACAAGCATCTGGGGTGATATTGTAGAAGTTGACCTTTCCAACGAATCTTTTGAGTACCTACAACATGTTGATGACTACACTGGTCCTAAAGGAGCTTTATTTATCGAGACCACTATGTCTCCTATAGTTTAAATATTTTTATATTATTGTTTCAACTGCTTAATCTTATATCCTATCTTAAACTGAATAACTGAAGACCTTATTATACTTTCTTTTTTCATTGGTTTAATACAACATTTGAAGTTATGTATTCACATCAATTGTGTTTTGTTTCTGTTTGTGAATTTTTTAATTTTTGTGATGCATTTATATTGTGGTTGTATAATGTTAATTTAGGATAATATAATTGACGTATCAATTACTATATAATACATAAGAATAAGAATGTTTAGAATGTCATACTTAAATATATTTAAACTTTACTACAATTTTGGAATGTCGCATGCTTAAATCGTATCACATTATGATTTCAGGAATGTCTAAAAGAAAAAACGAGTTTTCATCTGAATCTTACAACAAAGGAAAAGAAAACATTTCTAACGGTAATGTCGTTAATTTAAATATCGATTTTTATTTCATATAGTTTTATTTTATGTACATCTTTATACATAATTTAATCATGTTAATTACAGGTGTTCCAGCCATCTTAAATACGAATGCATCTACAAATATTACAACTGGTCATACAAATGGTAATTTAAGTTGTTATAAATATTCAAATCTTTTTGCTTTACCATAAAATTAAATTAATTTTTATATTGTATTACGTTTATTTTTTTATCATGTATATCTTAACAAACAATTAGTTTTGCTAAACTGTCTATATTTTTCCCTTACAGTTCGTAGAGGTAGAAGGCCATTATCGACAATTACTAATGGTACTAATTTACTAACTTTTTTTACTTTCCTGTTTTTGTACATTCATGTTCATTGATTTTTAGCTATTTTTTCCATATTCTTTATAAAATTAATTTTTATGTATGTTGTTGTTTTAGTTGTTGTTCCCACTGTAACACAAGATCAGGCAAGACATAGTCGAAAAATTAGGAAAGTATTATTGGATAACAAAATATCTAAATTAGATGGATGTCCATCAAATGTTGACCATACAATGGTCATAACAACTGATTCGATACCCACTCTTTCTATTCCGACCGTTACCCAACAATTATCTGCTTTATCTGCAGGTTAGTTTGTATTTTGTTTTTTTTGTAATTTATAATAGCCGTATTTAGAATACCTTATTTTACTAAACTTGCATTTCACAATATGTTTAATTCAATGTAATCATATATTTTTTAATGTTATTTTTATATAACAATATTTAATAATTTGTATATATAGATAACAGCCGTTTTAGGGAAGTAAATTTGGAGAATACAAGATCTCATCTGAGAAATAGTATATCATATTCCAATAGGAATATACATAGCTCTCCTGATCTAGAAGCAACTCCAAATGTCATTACTAATCGAACTGCATCATTCATGGGAACAAGTAAATACTTATTAACTTTTATACACTTCAATGTTTTTGTATATAAATTTATATCATGAAGATTATATTTTTTTATATATATTATAGGCAATTTAAGTTGTGTTACGAACAACGGTACTCCACCAGCAGACGCTACTCCCAGTCATATTGCATTTAACATTACGTCATTTAGTGACACCTCCGGTATTCTTCAAAATTCTTCTTTTGAAAGGTTGTCATCCGGTAAACGTAAGTTAATTGGTAGACCACGAATTACTTCTCCAATACCAATTATTGACTTTACCTAAGAGCAAATTGTGGTTCAAGATCCCTTGAAAGGTGTTTCAAAAGGTACATTTCAAATAATTTGTATTCTTATGCACAAAAAGTATTAAATTTGTCGATATAATGTTATCTTCTTTATTAAATAACATTGTTAACATTTTTTTGTTTATTTTCACAACAGATTATTTGGACCATGGTGACCAATGCGTTACTTGTGAAGTATGTAATGCAAAGTTGTGGAATGCAGAAAAAGGAAAAGGAAGAAAAAAGGATGGAAAAGTTTGTTATTTCATTTGTTGTTCTTATGGCATAGTAGAGCTTCCAGATTACAAAGATGCAAGAGGAAGTTATCGAATCCTGTTTACTAACAATGGTGATGAAAGCAAGCACTTTTTGAAAAATATTCGCCGTTACAATTCTATGTTCGCATTTACTTCAATGGGTGGTAAGGTTGATTCGACGGTTAACAGAGGCAATGGTCCTTTTTGCTTTAGAATTAGCGGTGAGAATTATCATACAATTGGAAGTCTTATGCCAATCAACGGAGCTCAACCAAAATTTTGCCAACTATACATATATGATACTGAGAACGAAATTTCAAACAGGCAATCGATATTTAGGTAAAGTCCATTTTATATTGTTACCATAAATCCATTTTTCAGCTTATTAGTTCATATTTCATTACAAGTTGAATAATCTTTGATAACATTTTTGTAACAGGGGTTCAGATGGTGCATCTTCTTCTTCATCGGCAAATGTTGATCTTAAACTAATCGAACATATAAAGGATGTACTAGACAATGACAATGAGTTGGTCAAAAATTATAGAAGAGTTAGGGATTCCTTCCAATGTGAAACTTCGAATAATTGGAGCAAGAGAAAAAGATGGTCGCACGTATAACTTACCAACGGCTGGTGAGATTGCTGCTCTTATTGTTGGTGATATCGAAAATGTGGTTGACAATAGAGATATTGTAGTTGAGACTCGAACAGGTGAACTAAAAAGAATTAGTGAGTTGCATCCATCATATCTTGCACTACAATATCCGATTCTGTTTCCGTACGGAGATGATGGCTACAGAATTGATATCCCTTATAGAGGTGTTGTTGATGTTGTTAATAAAACACGTCCAAAGTGTACTATGAGAGAGTTCTTTGCCTATCGTATCCAGGATCGTATAAATCAGTTTTCATTAATCCTTAATTCTAAGAGGCTTTTCCAGCAGTTCTTGGTTGACGCGTATACTATGATAGCGAGCGAGAGACTTAGGTACATACGATATCAACAAAAAGATCTTAGGTCCGACACATATGAAAGCCTCCGTAAATTACGAAGTAAAGGTCAAGATGATATATCTAAAGCTGGAAAACGTATTTTTTTGCCGTCTTCTTTTACTGGTGGAGCACGATATATGATGCAAAACTATTTAGACGCTATGGCTCTGTGTAAGTGCTTTGGTTATCCAGATTATTTTATTACCATAACATGCAATCCAAAATGGCCAGAAGTTCAACGGTTTCTCAAAGACACCAATCTTAGTCCGGAAGATAGGCCTGATATCCTGTCTAGACTCTTCAAAATAAAACTCGATTCAATCTGCAAAGATTTATAAAAGAATCATCTATTAGGCAAAGCTTCAGCAGGTAATGTTAACAAAATAATTCAATTATTAGTCATCATCAAAGCTAACACTTTGTTTTATTTTTCTGTAGTTGTTTACACTATTGAGTTCCAAAAACGTGGTTTGCCTCATGCACATTTATGCTTATTCATGGAACCTGAATTCAAATTACCTACTGTGGACCATGTTGATTCATTTATATCTGCTGAAATTCCAAACAGAGATGAAGATCCAGAATTATTCATCCTGGTGAAAGAGTATATGATACATGGTCCATGTGGTAATGCTAGGTTGAGCTCTCCATGTATGGTAGATATGAAGTGTTCAAAAGGCTTTCCAAAAAAGTTTCAAGATCATACAACACTAGATTCAAATGGGTTTCCATTATACAGAAGGAGAAACAATGGTGCCTCTGTTGTGAAAAATAAAATTGAGCTTGATAACAGGAGTGTTGTTCCTTATAACAAAAAATTATTGAAAAGATATCAAGCTCATATCAACGTTGAATGGTGCAATCAAGCCGCGTCTATAAAATATCTTTTTAAATACATCAATAAAGGTCCTGATAGAGCCACTATAGCTGTTGTGCATGGTGATAATCAACCGGAAGAGCAACCACAAGACGAGATCAAAGAGTATTACTATTGCCGCTATATATCAGCTTGCGAAGCATCTTGGAGGATATTTGCTAACGAGGTACATTATAGAAGACCTTCTGTTATGAGGCTTCCATTCCATTTACCTGGCCAACAACCTGTTGTTTTCGGCCCTGACGAGGATATTAACTCCGTTCTAAACAAACCTTCAGTTAAATCTTCAATGTTTCTATCATGGATGGAACGTAATAAAGACCTAAATGACCTGTTGGCACGTACACTTACATACGTTCAGTTCCCTATTTTTTATGTATGGAAGCTTGACAAGCGAGTATGGGAACCAAGAAAAGGGAAAAAAATCAATTGGCAGGATTCATTCCGTATCTCCATCTTTAGGTGAAGCGTATTTCTTGAGAATTCTTCTTAACAAGGTTAGAGGACCAACATCGTTTGACGACATTAAAACAGTTAATGGTAAAATTTGCGATACATACAGAGATGCTTGCTACGCACTTGGTCTTTTAGATGATGATTCAGAATATGTAGAGGCAATAAAAGAAGCAAATTTAACTGGAAGCGCTTCATACATTCGGAATTTATTTTCTACGATGTTGTTATCCGGTAGTCTTTCTAGACCTGAGGTTGTTTGGGAAAGTTCGTGGAGATACATGGCGGACGATTTTGTTTACAGATTAGCAAAATACCATCGAGTTACAAGTACGTTTTGTTTACACTGAAATTTATTAGTTATATTTTTTGAAAAAAAATAATTTGATGTGTTCATCATTATTTAAGTTATTTTATCTTATTATGATGAAATGGTTTCCATATTCATAAGATGAATTTTTTTTCTTTCTTATTTCGTAGCGTTATCAATTCCGGATCACCAACTGAAGAACTATGTCTTGGTCGAAATTGAAAAGTTTTTATTGCGAAATAATTCTTCTTTGCGAAGATTTGAATCAATGCCATATCCAGATATGTCGTCTTATGGTATTTCCGATTGTCGTTTGATATACGAGGAGCAGGCATATGATACAACATACCTTGGAAATCTGTACGATAGTCAGTTGACAATGTTAACTGATGAACAACGCTCTGTTTTTGAGGAGATTATGGCAGCAGTAAACAGTGATAACGGTCGGATTTTTTTCCTTTATGGCTATGGCGGAACAGGTAAAACATTTCTATGGAAGACATTGTCCGCTGCAATTAGATCAAGAGGTCAAATCGTCTTAAATGTGGCTTCAAGTGGAATTGCATCGTTGTTGTTAGATGGTGGCAGGACTGCACATTCCAGGTTTAGCATACCGTTGAATCTTACTGAAGATTCCGTATGCAATATAAAACCAGAAAGTGATCTGTCTAAATTACTTCATGAGACTAAATTGATAATTTGGGATGAAGCACCTATGGTTCACAAACATGCATTTGAAGCGCTCGACAGAACAATGAATGACGTTTTCAACATTGACACATCTCTCAATTCTGAAATCCGATTTGGAGGTAAGGTTATTATTTTTGGAGGGGATTTTAGACAAATATTACCTGTTGTTCCAAATGGTGGCAGACAAGAGATTGTTAATGCCTCCTTATGTTCGTCTTATTTGTGGAGTAAATGTAAATTGATAAGACTAACTAGAAACATGAGGTTGGAAGATCTACGGCTGATGTTGATGAAATAAATAGTTTTGGCAAATGGCTTTTAGATTTGGGTGAGGGTAACGTTGGTGGTCCAAATGATGGAGAAGCAACTATTGAAATACCAAGAGATCTTTTGATTACTGATCCATCTGATCCAATTGGAAGTTTAATTGATTTTGTTTATCCATCAATCTTGGAAAACATAGACGCCCATAACTATTTTAGTGACCGGGCCATACTTGCACCTAAAAATGAAGTTGTTCATGAGATTAATGACAGGTTGCTAGCAATGTTTCCTGGTGAAGAAAAAGAGTATCTTAGCTCTGACAGTCTTTGTCCGTCTGAAGATGTAAATTCTACTCAACAAAGACTTTACTCTCCGGATGTGCTCAATGGTCTTAAAATATCTGGCCTACTAAATCATAGGTTAGTCCTTAAAGTTGGTGTTCCAGTCATGTTATTAAGAAATATTGATCAACGGAATGGATTGTGCAACGGTACAAGGCTACAAGTAAAGAAGCTGCACAACCGTGTAATAGAAGCGGAGATAATATCTGGTTCAAATATTGGTACTTGCACATATATCCCTCGATTAAACTTGATACCTTCTGATAAAAAGATTTCTTTCTCTTTTCAAAGAAGACAATTTCCACTGGCTGTATGTTTTGCAATGACCATCAACAAAAGTCAAGGTCAATCTCTTTCAAGAGTAGGTTTGTACCTCAAACAACCAGTATTCTCTCATGGTCAGTTGTATGTTGCCTTATCAAGGGTGAAAACAAGAAATGGTGTCAAGATACTCATACTTGACAATAACGGAAAACCTACGGATAAAACAACTAATGTGGTGTATAAAGAGATATTCAACGAATTGTGATATATACATACTAAGTGTTAATAAAAAGTTATTACATGATCTGTTTAAATATGTGTATATATTCATAACATTTAATGTAAACAACTATTATTAATCCATATTATCTTTCATCAACCCGTGTAATACACGGGTCCTTAGGCTAGTTTAGTTCTTAAACAAATATAAATGATTGTTTTAGATAGTGTTGGATATCCATGTATAAATGACGAAATGAAACGGATTATTGCAAAGTAAAGAAAAAAAATGATTCATGATGGAAAAATATGTGAAAATAGCATTTTTCACAAATATAGGAAAATGATTTTTTTCTATTTTGGACTAAAAATAAATATAATAAAATGAGCGGGTTTTATATATTTATTTGTGGGTTTGTGTTCTATGTTGGAAGAGTTTTGCAACGAACTACACCACGTCCAAAACGGAGCTAAGATGAATGAGATATCAATGCTCAAAGTTGGGTGTTTGAAACATTGAATGCTGAAACAAAAGGGAAAGTAACATCTTGTCCCACATAGGAGGAGAGATGGAACTTAAATGGGTATTTAAGTGGGAACTCTCCATCCTTATTGTTTCATGGAAGCACACAGTAAGGGTACTCGCGAAGGGTGCGGAGCACCCCAACTCTCACACGCGCGTGCGTGGCGTGGACGATGAGGCGCAATGTGGCTCTTTGATGGTGCACTTTGCACTTCGCATCACCACTTGAGAGCTGCAAGGACCAAGTGGTTGTAGTGGCGTATGGTACATGGGTCCTGTTGTGGCGTGCTCGTATAGGCTCGCAGGTGACGTGGCGCACGCGCGCATGAGCGTGCTGACCTACGCGCGCGCACCAGTGTGTCTTGCGCGTGCAGAAGCTTCCAGCATTTAATGACGAAGCAGTTTCAGTTCTGCATTCGAAACTGACGAGTCAAACTGTTATAACAGCGAATTAAATGACGTATTAAATTACATTGAAGACGTTTAATGCAATTTAAACCTCTTCTTTAATTTTTTTGACTGTTTCGACTTAGGAGCTGTATAAATACAGCCCCATACCCAGCTGCAGAGCATACCAGTAACACAACAGCACTTGCAATTCTCTACACACATCCTACTGATCTTCTTCTTGCATTCTTCAAGGTACCCTTCGAGTTGTAGGCCATCTCCGGCAGTACTTCTGCTCCGGCTGTTGTACCCTGGGAAACAAAACAAGTACTCCTGGGAGACTCGGAATTTGTTTTAAGGGGAGCGTGTGTACACGTGCCTCAGTCTTTCTTCTGCATCTTCTTTTCTTGTATTTTGCTTATTTCAGTTGTAATTGTATTGTAATTCTGCTTTCTTTATCTCGTTGTATTGTAACTAGTAATAAAAATTTGTTTATTTTATTTAATTACGCGAACGGTTTCTACAATTCAATCTCCTACTTTCACCCTTTATCATCGCTGCTACCCTGCCATCACCTACCGCCACCCGTTGCCGCTCGCGCCGCCGCAACCACTACCACCCCCGCCACCCACAGCCACTGTCACCACTAACTACCATCACCGCCGCCGCCACACACCACTAGTTTTATAACATGTCTTTTCCTCCTTACCAGACAATAAGATGATTCATCTCATTTCTTGCCTATTTCATTACTTTATCTATTTTATTTTATTTTTCGTCCATTTTATTACCCTATATTAAATATAACCTATTTCATTATTTATCCATTTCATTTTTTTCCGACCATTTTATTACCCTATATTAAATATAACCTCTGAGATCGGAAACACATAACTTTTAAGCAGAACTATAGAGTTTTTAGGTTTAAAAGAAGAGGAATAATATATTTTATTGAGTTTTTTGGTTTAAAAGAAGAGAATAATATATACATGATTTTTAAATTTAAAAGAATACACACATTTAGAATGAGAATATTATATTATTACCTTAGCTATCCTTAATCGTCTTTTTTCTTTTTCTAAATGTTGGTTTTTAGTTATCCTTAATCGTCTTTTTTCTTTTTCTAAATGGTGGTTTAAGAATGTGGGCCTCCGTTTGACCGTTTCCGGTTGTTACGCACTTAAACTTCCCTTGATTTCATAAGAAATCCAACCAACCAAACTTTTTTAATGCAACAATTGCAATTATGTGAGTAAACTGTCATTTTGGTCCATGTGGTTTGAGCACTTTTGCCATTTTAGTCCAAATCTTAAACTTTTTAAATCTAGGTCCCTGTGGTTTCACTTTTATTGCCATTTTAGTCCAAAATCAAAAAATCCCCTATTTTAACTGTTGAAAGTTGGTTGTTTTGTATTTATGTACAGGGGCATTTTTGTCCATCTTAGGTTTTGGCTAATAAAATCATGTTATTTTGTTCTTTTCCTCATGGCAAAATGGTCAAAACCAACAAACAGGTTCAAAACCATCGATAACAACAAACTTCAAGTGGGTTAACAAAATGATTCAATCTTTAACCAACCAACAAGTTCATAATCACTCTTAACTACAGAATTCAAAGTGGGTCAACAAAAAAGATTCAATCTTTAACCAACCAACAACTTCGAAACCACTCTTAACAACAAATCCCAAGTGGGTCAAACCAAAATTCAACATTTTACCTCATCTTTCTTTGGATTTGGCTTCAACAACCCTTTTTTAACAAACTCCTTCCTCTTCAAAGCAACAGAGTCATCAATCTCAGAATACAAATCACCCTCAGAATCATCATTGGCTGTAGAAACAGACTCATCAGGAGCATCTTCAACATCTTGAATTGCTTTAAGAAAAATGGATTGATCTTTCTCATACTATGCCTCTTGGGCCTTGCGTGCACATGCTATTATGAGGTCCAGTTGTTTGAATTTGAAAACACCGTGGACTGTGTCTTCTGGGGCTTCAGGTGGGTCAATGTCAGCCGGGTTTGGATAGTGTTTGCCATCGTGGTTAATGGCGAAAAGGGTGAGGTTAGTGCGGTGGAAGAAGGGTGGGAGGCGATGGTGGAGTGGTGGGTGGAGGTGGGGTTTAGTGAGAGAAAGAGAGAACAGGGATGAGAGAGTCTATGGAGGGTTTTAGTGTTTAAAGATAACAGAAGTAAAGGGATAAGGATGAGGTTTAGGGGATATGGATCTGGAACAAAATAAAATAAAATAAATAATATATTGACCATTTTGCCCCTATAAAAAGGACAAAATAATCTGATTTTATTAGCCAATTATTAGGTGATTTTATTTTTGGAACAAAATGGCAATAAAAGTGAAACCACAGGGACCCAGATTTAAAAAGTTTGAGATTTGGACTAAAATGGCAAAAGTGCCCAAACCACAGGGACCAAAATGGCAGTTTACTCCAATTATTTTATTTTATTATATTTAATAAAAGTGTTTTAAGTCATAAACCCGGAGGGTATGAAGGGCGCCATCATACCATACCACCTCACCTTCGATAGCGCTCTCTCCGGCTTCACCACCCACACCCTGCAACTTAAATCGGGGCGCCATGGGTTGTCCGCCACCATGGTAACGAGAAAGAAGCTATGTTCAGGTGGGGCCCACCGCCCACATGCATTTCATCCAATAATTTTTTTTTTGTTTAATAGGGGGCGTTATCCCAACCTGCAAGTTAAGGAAGGGCGTGATAAAGCCCCTGACTAACGTGGAACTGACGTGGCGCTGATGTTTCCTGATAAAGCTCATACATGCTTTATCCCACACCCCATAGCCTAACTAAAATTCTAAAATAAAGTTCTCTCTTACATCACCTTTCCGTCCATATATAGAAATATTAAACATGAAAAACATTTTTGTAATTGAGTTGTATCTTTATATAATTTTTGTATATACTTAAGTTGTTAAAATCAGGGACGGATCTAGCTCAAAAATTTAGGGGCATCCCAATTTTTTTAGAGGTCAGGAGTATCATTGTATAAAACTAGAAAAAAATTGTTACACTACGAAAAGGTACATATAAGGGGTTGAGAAATAACCCGTGCTACCCCTTCGCCCCTAGTTAAAATCATGTCTTACGTGAAAGATCATTCACGCATAAACCTATCACTCGTGTATCACCGGCATATGTACTATAAGTAGACAAATTTCACACACACAAGACATGGATTTATTCATTTTCGTTTGTTACTTAAGACATGTGACTTGTACAATAATAAGCATCAATAATTCACTAGGATTGAAACATACACTTTGTAATATTAAAGTCCAATTCGCATCCCATGGGGAACGGGTCACATGCTATAAAAATGTTATATTTTATATGATATGTATACCACATTAAAAAAAACCAGTATTTTTCTGATTTTGTCTATATATTTTTCAAGCTTAATTTAGGGGGTGTTTGGCCTAGCTTTTATTTTTTTGACTTATGCTTATATTTTAAAGTAGCTTATGCTTATTTTTTTTATTTGATAAGCTATTTTTAAGTGTTTGGATTAGCTTATATTCTACAAGTTGATTATTAATAATTAATCTTTAGTTGTTTGTTAAGTTATTTTGTATCATGGGAAGGGGTATAATATCATTGTGTGTAATAAGTAAAAAACCATCTTCTTCAAATAAGCTTATTCAAATAAGCTAAAAAACCATGTTCCCATAAGCTTCTTGGAATTAGCTTATATAAGTTAATAAGCATAAGCTTAAAAAGCTAAACCAAACACTCATTAGTGCTTATTTTGTAAAAATAAGCTAAAAAAGCTATAAGCTTTGATAAAAAAAGCTAGGCCAAACACCCCCTAATTGTCTCTTTTCGTATTGTATTGTATTGTACGACTGTTATATAACATAATAATCTAGATCATTATGTTAGCAGAATAATTATATAAAATGTAATATAAATACAGAATACTAGAGGATTAAAATAAGACCGATTATCGCACCTTATATATTAAATTAAAATTAAATATATAAACTTATTGAGATAATGGAGTGTCGGCGCCCAAATAAACACAAACCACCCCTTTAACTTTGCTTTCTTCACAAAACACATCCTCCAATATGAACCACCGCTTTAAACAAAGGCAGATCCTAAACAAATGTAAAGAGATAAAGGAATCTTTCTATATTTTTTTAACAAAATTCACTGACAGACACATACTTATAAAACAAAAATAAACATTAAAGGATCTAAATAGAATATGCCTTTATTTATAAATCAATTTCATATTTTTTTAACTAGAAATTTGGATCATTGAGGGACCACTGGAGTATTATCATATCACCAGCGGAACCACCTGATCATATCCATCTCCACTAGGCATAATGCTTATACACCAATTCAGGAGAAAACCCAATAAATATGAGAAAATCCCCTTGTGAAATAGAACCCATGACCTATTGGTCACAAAGATATTTCATATCCCCGATATGTCACTAGGCTATAAAGCTACGAGCATAAATCAATTTCATATATATTACCACTATTAAAGTCAAGATTTTAATATTTTAATATGTACACTTCTAAATGTTAAAATTAACGATGACACTGATTTCAGAACCAAAGGTATCTTGAGAATTACAAGAAGTGTATAATATGATTATATTGTTTGCTTTAAATGTGATACAAATGACAATAACAACCCATCACACTATCTCATTAACTCATCAATGTACTACATTACAAATGTTTTATGTGATTCTCACAACTTTCAACATGTAATATGCTCATTTCATTGTAAAGTTGTATGGTGTGAAGTGATTACTCACCTCCACATTAGCCACTTACGCCTCCAATACCACCGCACTGAGCCTAAGGAGAGCGCCATCATCCCTTCCACCATTCCCTTGGCGAGCCCCAATACCAATTTCCTTTTTTTTTTTTTTTTTTTGGGAGCCAACCAAGTACTAGCCAATTAGGTTTCCTTTAAAAAAACTTTAATTAAACAATGTTGACCCATACCATGCTACTTAACGTTAAAGCCCCTCACCTGCGTGGCACTGTCATAACACGATAACTAGCATGGGGACCTTTAAATTACATCACCCAGCTAGGGCTGTCCTTTTTTTATCTGAAACACGATCCGAATTCGAAGCCACCCGAACCCGAATACATCAAACCAGACCAACCCGAACCTTATATGGGTCGGTTATCGGGTCACTTTTTCCTAACAAAAAACCCGAACAACCCGAACCTCGAAACCCGAACATTTTTTCAACATTTTTGTGAAGATATTTTTCTTAACAACATGATATATTTAATGATATTCTTGTTAAAAAAAAAAAAAGAACAATATTTTTTTATTTTACATCTAAACCCGATAACCGGACAACCCAACCCAAAGTAACCTGAACCCAAATAACCCAAACCTGAACAACCCAATCTTTGAATAGATAAGTTATCGGGTCACATTTTCCTAGCCAAAAACCCGAACCACCTGAACCAAAAAACCCGAAACCCGAAGAACACCCCCCATACCCAACCTAACTAAAATAAACCAGGTCACATAATTTACAACCCTAAATTTAAAATTAAAAAGTTATGGTAAGGATTTACATCTTGACAAAAACATAAAGGGCATAAAGTGCAATTACATCATGTGAACAACTGCCACCATTTCCATTCACAGATCCCCTTGTTCTTCTTATATGTATCTACACTCAACCTGCATTTCTACCCTGTCTTTTTATTTCACTTTTATTTTCATATATTAATGTTATTGCTATAAAACCCTAGCAATCACACATCTACATTGACTATCGTCACTGTTTCCGGATCTGAGAAAAATGGCAATAGATCCGAGACAGATAGTTGCAGGTGTACTTACACTCACCATGTTTTTAATGCTTGCCGACATGAT
Organism: Helianthus annuus; assembly: GCF_002127325.2. NCBI lineage: Eukaryota > Viridiplantae > Streptophyta > Magnoliopsida > Asterales > Asteraceae > Helianthus > Helianthus annuus. The sequence goes on along the minus strand of NC_035444.2, from coordinate 12,921,303 downwards.
TAAACGTGAACACATTGATGCTCCAATCTCTCATAACGTATGCTTCTTCATCACTCTTTCTTTTCTTGTACAATCTGTTGAATTTTAACCTAATTTGGATTGATTCTGTTAATCTGTTTTAATTACGTCGAATTTGATTACTAATTGTAGCATTGCAGACAGTATTTACTTAATTGAGGTCAATTGTCACTAATTCATAAATGATCAGCATTTGGTATACAATATTAATAGATTCGGTACCTGTTTTTTCAGAAATTCGGTGTCGGTATTTTTGGTACACTAGTACTGAACGGGTACCGAGACACTGGCACTGACATTTTTCAGAAATTCGGTGTCAGTATTTTTGGTACAGTACTGAACTGAACTGGTACCAAGACACTGGCACTGACATTTTTCAGAAGTTCGGTGTCGGTATTTTTGGTACAATACTGAACTGGTACCAAGACACTGGCACTGACATTTTTCAGAAATTCGGTGTCGGTATTTTTGGTACAGTACTGAACTGGTACCGACACTGGCACTGACATAGAGCTGAGCATTTTGCAACAAGTATCGGTACCATCCTGAACCGGTACCGTACATCCATACCAATAGATTCGGTACGGTATTTCGGTACCAGATTTTATATTCGGTACCAAATTTTCCTAAAATTCGGTATCTGTATTTTCGGTACGGGTAATGTAGGGTACCGATCTCATCCAAGTGTTTATAACACAATTTAACTTTGTTATTTTCGGTACCGGTACTGGTAAGGTACCGAACCGGTACCATGTCTATAAATTCAGTACCCAATTATCAAGGAGTATCGGTACCATACTAAACTGGTACCATACGTCTATAATGATAGATTCGGTACGGTATTTCAGTACCTAAATTTTATATTCGGTACCCAATATTCCCAAAATTTGGTATCTGTATTTTCGTTACCAGTACTGTAGGGTACCGATCTCATCCAAGTGTTTATAACACAATTTAACTTTGGTATTTTCGGTACCAGTATTGGTAGGGTACCGAACCGGTACATGCCTATAGATTCGGTACACAATTATTATGATTTATTTTAGTATTTATCTGTAAGTTTTTGTTAGTTATTATCTGTAGTTTGAATATTAGGACATTGTTATTCACCTGTAATTTTTCAGTTCTTTTGATTTTTTTCAATATGTAGGTGAATCATGCCGGATTCAGCCAGAGTTTCGACGACAACACCGACTCGGAGAAGAACTTTGCAGTCAGTAACGACGGTACATGGAAGGAGGGAGGTGCTGTTCTTAGACCTTGTTGGTCTAAGTCAATTTTAGGTCAGTGAAACAGATCTCTATTTTGCTATTTATGTTTCATATATATGTTTCTAACTTGAATTGCTTTTAATTTGGTAAACAGAAGAACCAGAAGAATCTAAAGGGTTTGTCACATTCTCATTAACCAATGGACCTGAATATCATGTTTCTCAGGTATAGAAACTAAGTGTTTGATATAATCTTAACCGTGGTGATTCAGTGGCGAAGCTTGACCCGAATGACAGGGGGTCGAAAACGTATATACCAAAAAATTTCTATAGAACCGGGGGTCGAAAACGTTTATACCCAAAAATTTCTATACGAAAACTAAATATATAACACTTCTGAGCGAAAAGTTCGGGGGGTCGGGCGCCCTTCCCCGCCCCTTCTATACTTTGCAGTAGTAATAAAGTATTGCAGCCTTTTTGTTTTGATTTGTATTTAGTTTCATCTTAACCATGGCGTTTGTGATTATAAATTTCAGATTACAGATGCAGTAGTAGTGGCAAGATACCTCAAGGCAACGCTTGTGATTCCGGACATTAGGGGAAGCCAGCCTGGCGATTGGAGGTTAGTAGCGTCACAACCGTTAGTTTCAGATTTCGCTTTAAAATGGTTATAGTCCCAGTGGTTCTCCAAAGTTTTAGATTTGGTCCCTAGCTTTCCAAAAGTACACAGATGGTCCCGGTGGATTGCACTTTGTATTGCATTTAGTCCCCAAATTTTTCCAAAAGTACATCGACGGTCCCTGTGGTTTGCACTTTGTAACGCATTTAGTCCCTAACTTGGACCACCTGAAACCTTTAGATATGTTGGCTGGGGACTAAATGCGTTACAAAGTGCAAACCACAGGGACCATATGTGTACTTTTGAAAAGTGAGGGACCATATCCAAAATTTTGGAAAACCATAGGGACTATCCGTATACTTTACTCAATAATCAGTTTATATAACATACTTTTAAACAAAGATTGATTGTCACACTCTAAAATAATCTAATAATCAATTTGCTGATATTTAAAAGTCAAATTATGCGTCTTCCAGGAACTTTGGAGATATTTACGACATTGAAAAGTTCGTAAGTAGTCTAGACGGAGTGGTAAAAGTAGTAAAATCCCAACCTTCCGAATTATCAACAAAAGATCTCGCTGTTTTAAGAATTCCAAATCGAGTAACCGAAGAATACATCGCAAACAACATCGAACCCGTGTTTAAAACCAAAGGAAACGTAAGGTTAGCAACTTACTTCCCTTCTGTGAACATGAAAAGGACCCGCACACCCGAAAACGAAGAGAGAAATTCAGTCGGATGTTTAGCGATGTTCGGATCACTTGAGCTACAACCAGAGGTTCGCGAAGTGGTTGACTCGATCGTTGAACGGCTCAAAACGTTGAGCCGCAAGTCAGACAGTGAGTTTGTTGCAGTCGACTTGAGGCTCGATATGCTGGATCAAAAGGGTTGCCAGGGTTCGAAAAAATGTTACGGCCCAGACGAGATCGCGTTGTTCTTAAAGAAGTTAGGGTTTGATAAAAACAGTGCCGTTTATTTGACCCAATCTAGGTGGGATAACAGTCTTGATTCATTGAAAGATCTCTTCCCGAAAACTTACACAAAGGTATAAAGAGATTAAATGGTCGATTACTCATTTTGGCGTAATTAATTAACCATTTTTTTTATTTTTTTTTTATTTTTGGGCAGGAATTGATTATGCCGATGGATAAGAAGCAGAAGTTTTTGGGATCGGATTCATCGGAGTATGAAAAAGTGATCGACTTTTACGTATGTTCAGAGAGTGATGTGTTCGTGCCCGCAATTTCGGGGTTGTTTTACGCAAATGTTGCAGGTAAAAGAATAGGTTCAGGGAAGACTAAAATAGTGGTTCCTGACGATTCTGCATCCGCTGGTTCTGAACTGGGAAATTATATTTCGAGATATGTATCGAAGAAGACCCACATGGCGTATTCATGTTTCTGCTAGAATGATACAATACAGTACGATACAATACCCTTTGCATATGGAATAAGTGCTTGTAATGGGGGTTTAGATTGGTTGTATTTTACTATTTTTTTGTTTTGTTAGATTGATTTTGATATATTTATGCAAAAAGGAGCTCTGAAGAGAGTGAGAAAAGATAAATCATGTGTTAGTGTTTATATGTAATCTTTGATACTATGAATTATTGGAGAGCAATATTTATCAAGATACATCTGATTATCTCCGAAAAAAAATTGTATAAAAGTCCTTATTTATCAATTTAGGCCCAAATTTTTTAACTAATCAAAGGTTTAAATTCAAACTGTTAGAGTGAATTGCAAGTTTTGTCCTTTATCTTTAGGGCACTTTGCAGGCGGTGTCCTTTATGTTTAAAGTTGACGAGTTTTGTCCTTTATGTATTAAAATCAAGCACGTTTTACCCTTTGAGCCTAACCCAGTCAGTTTTCCCAGTTAAGTCCCCTCACGTGCATGTCATGTGAGGGGTAGTTCAGTCATTTAATGTACACCCTGAATCTTTACCCCCAAATTAAATAGTCCCAAACCCTAATTCTTCCCCATTTCTCCAAATCGTTCATCTTCAACATTCCTTCAAATTAAATAGTCCCAAACCCATAATTCTTCCCCAATAAGTTTGACATTGTTGTCACTTTGAGAGAGTAGTAGCTGGCAGTAGGTATTGGCTGCAGCCTTAATTGCAGTAGGAGCAAATGATAAAGACACGAGTGTGCCAGCACATTCATAAATAACAGCAGCAGAAGGAACGCTTAATAGAGATATGAAGGAATGTTGAAGATGAACGATTTGGAGAAATGGGGAAGAATTAGGGTTTGGGACTATTTAATTTGGGGGTAAAGATTCAGGGTGTACATTAAATGACTGAACTACCCCTCACATGACATGCACGTGAGGGGACTTAACTGGGAAAACTGACTGGGTTAGGCTCAAAGGGTAAAACGTGCTTGATTTTAATACATAAAGGACAAAACTCGTCAACTTTAAACATAAAGGACACCGCCTGCAAAGTGCCCTAAAGATAAAGGACAAAACTTGCAATTCACTCAAACGGTTATCTATACCAAAGGAAGGAAGTTTGAACAGGAATTATTTTATTGGCTGGTTGTTTTGGTTGAATGTTATATGCTATGTTCTTCTGGTTTCAACACATGTTGGTCTACGGTTCTTTTGGTAAGTGTTTGGCTTAGTGAGCGACAAGTCGTGAGTTCAGCATGGCGAGGCTATGAGCCAGCATGACGGGTGACGAACGCTATACTGGGTCCGTCTGCAGCTGAATGACAAGCGAAAATCTATGGTGTTGGATGAGCTAAAAGACGTTCAAGTATGCCTCCCTTCCAAAATTTCTGTAAAAAGAAGTCTTAATTCTGTTTTTTATGTTTAACTCTTTGGTTTTTTATGTTTAAAATAAAAGTAAGCTATGTTTTAACCTTTTTAACAAAATATAAGAACTTGAATACACACACACACACATATATATATATATAGGGAGCCGCTAGAATGAGAACCACCTCGAGTTGTAAGAACCGCGAGAACTACACCCCACGGAGCGCCGTTCGCCATGATTTTTTTTTTACAAGTAGATGTGTATATTATAAACACAGCCGTAAAAAATCATGGCGAACGGCGCTCCGTGGGGTGTAGTTTTTTACACCACAAGTTTGGTGAAAAAAAAAAGAAAAAAGAAAAAAAATTAAAAAACACCAAACTTGTGGTGTAAAAAACTACACCCCACGGAGCGCCGTTCGCCATGATTTTTTACGGCTGTGTTTATAATACACACATCTACTTGTAAAAAAAAAATCATGGCGAACGGCGCTCCGTGGGGTGTAGTTCTCGCGGTTCTTACAACTCGAGGTGGTTCTCATTCTAGCAGCCCCCTATATATATATATAAAGCTGTATATATTTATAAATTTATGAACATATTTAAGAATTTGTTATATTTATTTACATGACATGAAAAACTAAATAGTTCATTATAAAAAAATATTTCAAGCGGTAGGTTTGAAGGTGTGATTGTAGATTTTGATGATTGGTTGATGAGAGAGAGATCACACTGGGTCACATACATAGCGATGTTGTCGACATTTAAAGGGTTTACTAGCCAGAATTTTCTTGTTACTAATGAAGTGAATTACATTAATAATCCATGAATATTGTCAAAAAAGGTAAAATGATATTTTAAATATAGTAACATATACGGAGAGAAAGTTAACGTTAGAACCCAAACATGTTACGAATAAAAAACTACATATTTCAAAAATGCAACTTTTTAAGGTCAGATCTCAATCATTTATACATTTTCCAAACCCACAAACTATTTGTGTAGTTAACCCTAAATCTTACCTTCTGCATATTTGAAGAACTAATTTAAATGGGGTTGAGGTTTCTTTTGTTCTTACAATTTTGGGTGAATTGCATAAATACTTTAAGCAACTTGTAAAGGATAAAATAGTCATTTTACATGAACTGAACAAAGTTTTCCAACATAAGTTAATGTTTGAAAAAAAATGTTACAAACTAAAAACCACATATCTCAAAAGATGAAATTTTTAAAACTTGGACCCTAAAAATGTTACTTTAGTCAAACCACTAAAAGTGAGACCCTTAAGAGCTAATTTAATTGATTTTTAATGGCTAACTCACACAACTAATTCAATTGATAAGCCTTCAAATCATGGGAGGCTTTGATGGTGTGCGGGGAGGACCTCCGCACAAGGCCCGCGATTTCGAGTGACATGCGATTTAAAAGAAAAATCCGATACATATATGTTATTTTTTCTAAATAGTAAACACATACCACTTCCAATATAGGCCCATTTACAAATCATTTTTTATTGTTTACAATTTAGCCCACTTGAAATTAGGTTTAGAGTAAATTACGTTTTTGGCCCCTATGGTTATATCATTTTTACTATATTTGCCCAAAATAAGAATTTTTAACATATCTGCCCCTATGGTCTCTATAACTAACCATTTTGGCCCTTAAGTCTAGAGATCATGGGGGCCAAAATGGTTAGTTATAGAGACTATGGGGGCCAAAATGGTTAGACTTAGGGGCCAAAATGGTTAGTTATAGAGACCATGGGGGTAGATATGTTAAAGATTCTTATTTTGGGCTAATATAGTAAAAGTGATATAACCACATGGGCCAAAAACGTAATTTACTCTTAGGTTTATTGAACCCAATACTAATTTGATTTTTTTAGAGTAAATTACGTTTTTGGCCCCTGTGGTTATATCACTTTTACTATATTAGTCCAAAATAAGAATTTTTAACATATTTGTCCATATAGTCTCTATAACTAAACATTTTGGCTCCTAAGTCTAACCATTTTGGCCCCCATGGTCTCTATAACTAACCATTTTGGCCCCCATGATCTCTAGACTTAGGGGCCAAAATGGTTAGTTATAGAGACCATGGGGGCAGATATGTTAAAAATTCTTATTTTGGACTAATATAGTAAAGTGATATAACCATAGGGGCCAAAAACGTAATTTACTCTTTTTTTTAAATAATAACAAAACATAAAGGAAGAGCATATTTTTTCAAGCTCGAACAGAGTATGTGAATTCTCAGAGACGCCTCTGCTTCAAATCATGGTTCAAGTAACCTCATCAGCAGCAGCCGCCTCAAATCATACCATCAAATTTTCAAAAAAGTAACTAACATGCTAAGATTTTATCTAACCTCTGTAAAAACTCAGATGGCATCATCATTCCTTTGTCTAAAAGTAATGTCCAATATACATTTTTCATGAATCTATGAATTAACTGGGCCAAAAATCTCAACTACTTACCTACCAAGTTATTAGAATGTAGAACAACCAGCCAGCCAAACATCACAACAAGCAACACACACATACATATATATATATATCAAGAATGGGGATATGGAACATATCACGGATTAGCAGAGTTACTAAACCCCCGAAAACGACCTTCTTTCCTAGTGCGTACTCTAATACGAGGTTTTTGTTCCTCCCCAGGAGCAAAACGAGGAACGATTTTCAGAGGGTGTGCTTCTGTGTTAAACACCCACTCGTCCAATGATATAACTGACGGAGGCGAAAATAAAAGATACAGATATTTCAGTGTTTCCGCAAGAAAGAAGCTTTGCATCATGTTGTCTTTCACACCCGTATTAACCTGAAAACATAATATATAACGAGTAAAATGTCATTTTAATATATAATGAGTAAAATGTCATTTCGTCCCTGCGGTTTGGGCAGTTTTGCGAGTTACGTCCGAATGTTTGTTTTTTTGCATCTGGATCCAAAAGGTTTGAAATCTTGCCATTTTCATCCGGCTCGTTAACTCCATCCATTTTTCTCTGTTAAGTCAGGGGCATTTCCGTCTTTTTTGTTAACTTAAAGGGCAATTCTGACTTTTTCAGCGGTATTCGGTCTTTTTACATAAAGTGAAAAAGGCTGAATTGCCCTTTAAGTTAACAAAAAAGACGAAAACACCTCTGACTTAACGGAGAAAAATGGATGGAGTTAACGAGCCGGATGAAAATAGCAAGATTTGAACCCAAAATCTAGATGCGAAAAAACAAACCTTTGGACGAAAGTCGCAAAACTGGCCAAACCTCAGGTACGGAAATGGCATTTTACTCTAATATAATTATACAAATCATCATTAAAAAAACAGTATTTTGAATAGGACTTACATCCTTGAGCCCCACATATCCTGAGTCTACACGGGAATTCTCTTCGAATGCTAGAAATATGTTCCATCCCCATTCTTGATATGTTTTGTTACCGGTTAAACGCCAGAGATAAAAGAGCGACTCTACTGTCTCTGGCCTCAGTATGTTCCATGATGTACCCACAGTCATGTCCTATGATATTATGTACAATTTAAAAAAATAAATAAATAAAAAATCTCCGTAAAATTTAGAAAATAAAAATGAAGCATAAAACTAACCTGCCCCGAATGGAAGAAATAATTTTCTCCAGCCAACTTTGTCGGTGTAGACTGATAAAAGTTATAGCATGTAAAAGCCAGCTACATTCAGAGAATTAGTTCCAGTCAATATTGTATAAAGATTGTCAATAGGCAAAAGTCGAACACTTAAAATAAAGAGTAAAGTGCACGGATGATCCCTATGGTTAACCAAAATTTTGGATTTGGCCCCAGCTTTTGAAAAATACAAACCTCAGGGACCATCCGTGTACTTTTAGAAAGCTAGGAACCAAATCCAAAATTTTGGTCAACCACAGGGACCGTCCGCGTACTTTACTCTAAAATTAAATACGGTTTTAAAAGAATGCTTATTGTTTTATTAAAACAACTAGTAATAAGGCCCGCGCGCGTTGCGGCGCGAGGACGTCGCAAGTATCGAATAGATTTGTTCAAGTGTTAGGTAATGCGTTAAGCATATGAAAACGCGTGTTTCGACATATCTGATTGAACTCAATGTAACCTATATAAGTATTGCGATTGGATCACAACGTAAAGTAAATTGAATCTTTCTCGTACAATCATAACTTATTCTATAGGATGAATTAAAGCTTTGAAAAAAAAGGAAAAAAAAAGAAACCACAATTTGACTCCACTCTGTTCGGAACAAAATTTATAAAAACGTACATAACATAAGTAAGAAAACGTGTTATAATAAAAAAAAAGTATATCCAGATGTAGACCAACTCGAATTGATAAAGACGCATACATAAAAATATGCACGTAAAAATGGTTTTTTAAACGAAAACGTGTTATATTTGACCTAACTTGTTTACAGAAAAAGTTTATGTCGAAACGTAGACACCCTTAAATTTATACGGATACGTATATAAAAATATGCACGGATAAATAGTTTTTTTAAGTAAAAAAATGATATTGGTAAACAAAAGAAATTAACGAATGAATGTTGTCGAAGGAAATTTAAATTAATAAAAAGCTACGGGCTAAAAATGTCAATTGTTAAAGTAGAAGAATAGTAAAGTTAGATAAGGGACTAAAATTGATTACTTCAAAAGTGAAAGGGCCACAGCAAAACTAAAGGACTTGAAATGCAATTATATAAAACTTTAGGGGCGAAAGGCAAAGCCGGTGGGTATCCCCATCGACTTTGTCTTTTAAGTAAGTATAGAATACCTCTTCTGCCAAATTTAAGAATTTCGAGGACTCATCAGGATCGTAACCAGATGATCCTAACGCTATCATTCCTGGTGCAAAGCACGCTAACTCATCCATCTGCACGCATCATCAGAACATAAATCTATAGAATTTTAACAAAACACAAATTTTATGTTATATTTTGACAATTTGGTATCTACACATTACCTTGTCAATCAAAGAATTTCCTATTTTTTCAGAAATATACGTAAAAGATGACGGTGCAGTCTTACGGACCAAGCTCAATAAACCTGTCATTGATGTTTCCCACATTTCTCTGGTTTGATATTCCAATTGCAATCAGAATCAGTTTTAATCACCCAAAGAACATATTTTCGTATTTTGATAATAGAATATATCTCACCTATAATGTTTTACCACTGAAGTTTTGTTTCCTTGTATCCAAACTTTAAGTAAATACTCATAAAAACTGCATCCGAAATTAAATTGTGATTGAAATCAAAACACCAATAGCATGCAAAATTAAACTGTTAAGAAATTAATCGGTACCTGTCCCCCATGGCCCCAAAAGTAATGGTAGAATGCGATGCCGTTCCTCTATGGGGATTTATATAAATTGGGAGCAATCCGTCAGCAGGAAACGTCTTGTTTAACACCAAAATAACGTTCTCTACCTGAAACATCAATTCACAATATTATAATTCATGACCGTTTAGCAGCCCATCTATATCTATATCTATACTATATAAGACATCCTATTTTTGTTTTTTCCACCTCTCTCTCATATTTAATTATGGATACTTATTTTTTAATTATTAATAGTTATTATATCACTAACCAAATAAATTTAATATAATATTAATTATGAATTTCCAAATAAACTTATTTTTTCTACTTAGAAGCTTCTGTTTAAGTCTCAAAATACCATTAAGTTCAAAATTATGTTCACTAAAATTAATCTAACAGAATATACAACTGTCACATCAAAGTTTATTTTGTTTCAAAACATATATTGATGAGTGTATGTGTTATGAGATTATGTTTTATTTTATTTAGCCTGTGCAATACACGGATTTTTAAAGACATTACTTTTCTTATTACTATATATATAAAATTACATTTAGTCAACCCGTTACCCGTGTAATACTCGGGATCCTAACCTAGTTTTATGATATAACGATACACGACACAAAGAAGCGAAATCACGTACCGTCATTTGATACTTTGGATCGCCGGTCCTTTGTGTTAGTGCGATAAACTCAAGTTGCTCTGTCCCAGAATCCGCCAGAATACTATCACCCTGAGTGACAAAACATAATATACAATAGAAAAGTCAAACCCGAGGTCAAATATGCATCAAACTGAGAAAAATCGTTGACAAAGTTACGAACTTACCCCTGTCCAACCAGGGTTATGCGCATTACCATGAACCAAATTGATAAAATTGTAAGGGATACCAGAAGGTGTATTCCATGCTGGCAGCAGCCTATCGGCTATGTCTTTCGCTTTTTCAAGAAAGACGTTATCTCCGGATAAATCATATGCACTCAGAAGCCCACCAACAACCCTGTTGTAGATTTATATATATAGTAAAAGTTAAATGATTAGGTGCCTCATCGTATAATAATTACTATATTGTCCGTAATTCCTTATGCTACAAAAGGACCACATATATACAGTGAAAATGACATATTAAACCTTAAAAAGCAACCTTATGGTCGTCTCAAACACGCTGGCATCATAGCTTTTGTTGAAGTCCAACGAGTTTGCCACCCACCTAAAAACAAGTTACATAGGTGTACATTGTGTAATGTTAAAAAAAAATAAAGTTTATGGAATGTAAGCAATTAATTAAAGAGTAAAATGCAATTTTCGTCCCTGAGGTCTGGCTAGTGTTCCAACTTTCGTCCAAAGGTTTGTTTTTCCGCATCTGGATCCAAAAGATTTGAAATCTTGCCATTTTCATTCGTCTTGTTAACTCCATCCACTTATTTCCATCTTTTATGTTAACTTAAAGGGCAATCCGGTCTTTTTCAAGGGTATTCAGTCTTTTTACATAAAGTAAACAAAGACCAAATTGCCTTTAAGTTAACAAAAAAGACGGAAATGCCCCTGACTTAACGGAGAAAATGGATGGAGTTAACGAGCCGGATGAAAATGGCGAGATTTCAAACCTTTTGGATCCAGATGCGGAAAAACAAACCTTTGGACAAAAGTCGCAAAACTGGCCGAACCTCAGGGACGGAAATGGCATTTTACTCTTAATTAAATGAATATAGATAATGGGTCATACTCTTTAGCCCTTTGAAACTGCTCGTCCAGGCCCATTATATACAAAGTATCAAGAGAGTCGATTAAAGTTGCACCAAGTCCACCAAAGCTATCCACACCGTTCTTTGATTGGGGCTAACCAAACAAAATATTAATAAAAATTAACATCTTTTAACTATTGGGAAAAAATATTAAAACGACATGAGATAATGATATACCTGAAGCTCATCATGGCCCCAAGCGTATTTTTCATATGAGGTCCATGCATGAAGCATAGCGTCTTTGACTTTTTCTCGTCTCTGAGCTTCGATGGGATCGGTGGAAAGATCATCTGTCTTAGTTATATCAGCTCTTTTGGTTCTAGTATTTAACTTTTTGACTGAAACGTCACCGTCATGCTTTAACTCTTCTAGCTGCAAGAAGGCGATACATTTGTAGTTAACTAATGATTTAGCTTAACTGAGAGGAATTCTATGAACTGAAGTATCAATCGTCATTTCATATTTGATCAGTCATAAAAAAATGTAGCCGTTATTTCTCCCAAAAAACAAGAAGACTTTACAGGAACTTGACCAAATCTTTTAGCACACTCTCGTTATCTACTCAAATAGGTTTTGAAACTCAAAACCAAGCTTTAAAATTTGAGAAAAGATATTTACTAGGCCTCGTAGAACATAGTTTTATTATATACAGGAACACTTCAAAGAAAAAGATCATACTTTCACAAAGAAGATTGCAGCATTTCCTAATGCGTCACTTCTGATTAAAAAAAAAAGACCCCTCAATGACTACTTAGCGAGCATGGGAATAAAGAAAGCGTAAGGTAAACGGCGCCGGAAAGAAGTATTAAAAGTGAATTTTGAAGCCGTATGGATCTTGAGATAAAATGAAAATACAGTACCTCAATTTGCAAATGTTCCACTTCTTCTTTCAACATTAAGATCTCTTCCTGTCAACCAACAAAAATTTGTAAATATATGAAACGGACCATGTAAACTTTATGTTATTTTTATTTGAGTTAATTACTGTTTTCGTCCCTATGGTTTGTCAAAAATCACTATTTCAGTCCATTAGTTTAAAAATTGTGATTTCAGTCCCTGTGGTTTCACTTTCGTAACCATTTCAGTCCACTTCGTAACCATTTCAGTCCCTGTACTTAACAGAATAATGGATTGAAATGGTTACAAAAGTGAAACAACAGGGACTGAAATGGTTACGAAAGTGAAACCACATGGACTGAAATCGCAATTTTTAAACTAATGGACTGAAATAGTGATTTTTGACAAACCACAGGGACGAAAACAGTAATTAATTCTTTGTATTTTTATACTCTACATGTCAAAATAAACAAAAAAGAAAAGATTTTTTAGCCAGGGTCTCATTGGGTGCACCGCACACCCTCTCTATCTCCTAGATAGTGGATAGAGGAAAGGTTTGCCCTTATCTCACCCTCCCCGTACTGGGATCTTACGAGCTACGTTTGATTGTTCGTTTGTTCGTGTAATAGAGCGAGTAGTTTGCATTTCTAACCCTTTCAGTCAGGTCTCAAGCCCTAATTTTCAGAAACTATTCAGGATATTGTGCATGAAAATGCATGTATCCATATGACTTGACTCATAAAACTGAATCACAGCTGCCAATTACTCATAAAAAAACATGTATCCATATTAATCTACCAGAATTTAGAAAATAGCCACTGTTGTTGGTTAAGCCACAAAAATAGAGCAATTTTTTACCAGCACATTTCAGCAACTAATATGACATAAGAAATCTACCAATAATGATTTTTATGTCTTCCATAAATAGGGGTGTTCAGGATTCGTTTCGAATTCGAAAAATTCGAAATTCGTTTAAATTCGATTCGATTATCAAGAATTCATTTCGATTATAAGAATTCGAATTCGATTCAATTCGAGTCAAGTAAATCGAATACGAATCGAATACGAATTTATAATTTCAAATTCGATTCGATTCGAAATTCGAATAAAAATTATACATTTTTATTTATTATTTATATATATAATACATATATAACTTTTATTAAGCTATACAATAAATTATTTTCAAAATTTTTTCCAAGTATTAAAATTACCCATTACCAAACCCACAACATGACCCATAAGTAAAACCTAAATATCTATCAATAGATTTCTAACAATAAAAATATTAACTTGTAATGTAGAATGATTATTCCCGACTTCTCGTTTTGAATTTTAGATTTGTGGTACTTTATTTGTAACTTTTTAATGTGATATCGTGCTTTATGGCTGCTTTAAAGTTTATGTTTCATTTTGATAGTTTTTTACATGTTTTAAAGAATCTGAATTAAATCGAATTCGATTCGAATTCGAAACTTTAATCGAATACGAATCGAATACGAATTGGGTTTTTTATTCGAATACGAATTCGAATCGAATTCGATAGGTTTTAATCGAATTCGAATCGAATACGAATTCAAGGAAAAATAAAAATTATTCGAACAATTCGATTCGAATAATTCGAAAATTCGATATTCGATTCGATGAACACCCAATCCAATAAAAAATAGTAAAGTACACGAATAGTCTCTGTGGTTTGCACTTTGTAACACATTTAGTCCCCAGCCAACAAATCTAACGGTTTCAGGTGGTCCAAGTTAGGAACTAAATACGTTACAAAGTGCAAATTTCAATTCCATGACATTCCACAAAATGAACGCACCATCAACCCTAATCTGAACCAATAACTGCATAGTTGACTACAGTTGACCATAGTTGACTATTGCTAAAACCATATCATATCATCATCCAACAACATTCAACAAAATTGAATAACACACATGTAAACAATACCTCATGTTCACGCACAAGCGTCTGACGATCCCACACAATGAACGAGACGAAGACGAAGGCGATAAAAAGCAGTGCAAGACGTGTGGGCCGCTTCAAGTAATAAACCGGGTTCAAGTATCTCCACCGGATTGACGAAGAGGATCTGGTTCTCGCCATTAATTATTATTATTATTATTATTCTGTATACTATGCGTGTGTGTGTGTGTGTTTTTATTAAAAAAAATATGGTACAACAACCGGTCAGTCAGTAATAGTGATGGTGTGACAGAATGAAATCAGGGTTTCGCATATTGAAGATAGGATTTGAACCGGGTGGAATGGATAGATCTGGCCGGCCGTTTTTTGGCGCGACGTCGTCGTCTTATCCTGGGAGACGAGACGATGAATGAGTTGTTAGAATTAGTCGTTGGAGAGGTTTGATTTGTTGAGGACAAGAAAGACTTATTATAACTTTCCAACTGGGTTTTGTGTTTGCGTAGAGGGTGGGTTATGGTATAAAGTCGTTAGGGGGTATATTTTTCTTTTTGTTTTATGTGAAAGGGTTAGTTATATTAACCTGGGTTAACTCTTGGTATAAACCCTTTTGGTTAATCGGTTATGATTATGACCTAGCCGAGCAATCAGTTACTTGGGTTATTTACTCACCCCTTGAAACTAAACAAGGATTGTTTGAGCTGTGATTGATTAAAATTAATTATGTCATATATAAGTTTGTAAGATTTTTATGCATAATAACTTATACATTGTGCTTTGTAAGTTTTTCGAAAAAAAAAGTTCATTTTTTATTTTTAACCAAAAAGTTTTAACCTTTTTCAATTTTAACCCTACATAATTTGTTTTTTAACTTTAACCTAAAACTTTTCATTATTTGCAATTTAACTTCGCAATTTTTGCCACTTATACTTTTCATCTTTCGTTTTACGTATAGTTCTAAATTTTTCGAGTTAATATGACGCAACGTGCATGTGTGGTTCAACGTTTTTACCTCTATTTTTCCATGTCTGACAGGTTCGTCGCAACACGCATATCCGAGGTCGAGTCAGTGTTGGTGGTCGATGATGGTTGTGTGACATTAGTACTATTTGACACACTGTTTTACGCCCCGCCGCAACGCGGGGTGTGTTTTGGGGGGTTTTCAAAGAAAAAATGGTTATACATATGGTTGTCGTAACGTTGGCTTTGGTGTTTTCCAAAAAAAAAAAGATTTTTTTTTACTTTTCACCCAAAAGTATTTCATAAATTACTTTTAACCCAAAACTATTTATTTTTTTTACTTTTAACCCGAAATTTTTTATCTTTTGTAATCTATTCTCATAACTTTTTTACTTTCAACTTTGATCCTTTATAGTTTTCATTTTCCGCAATTTTTTTGCTTTATGCTTGGTTCTAAATTTTGTGACTTAACACATCGCAACGTGCGTCTTTGGTTTAACATTTTTATGTTTCGTTCTAAATTTTGATGTCCCGCTTGCGGTATGCCCATATAATGTATATATGTGTGGGCGCTTAGGGGCAAAAGCGAAAGTGCACTAATTTTAATGTTATTTTACTAATTTCCTGAAAATAACGTTAAAAGAGAGGGATGGTTAATTATGCATCATGTGGTGGCGTTGATAGCCGAAAGACAAGGGGGTACATGCACTAATAGGAGTTTGTCTCAATTGCTGAGTGTTATGTGTCTTATGTCCAACGCTTGATGCAAAACTACTATCGAGCCGAGGGTCTCATTGGAAGCAGCCTCTCTATTTCTACGGGATAGAGGTAAGTCTACATCTCACCCTCCTCAGACCCTACCTTAGCTTTGTTATTGGTGTGATATATTGAGTATGATGATGATGATGATGACGACGACGTTTCGTTCTGAATTTTGCGAGTTAACACGACGCAACGTGCGTGTGTGGGTGAACGTTTTACATCGTCTATTTTTTTCCCCGTTTGACAGGTTTAACATAACGTGCGGGTCCTAGATCAACTTAGTTATAACTAAAGAATCCCCGCCGCATTGCGGCGGGTCGCAATCCTATTGTTTTTGACTGTTAAGTACCAAACAGGAGAACACAACCCAAAAGACTAGTCTAGTGAGTGAGAGAGCCTATTTGGTATATAAACCCCACATCAGTTGCCCATACAACCGATGTGGGACAAGTCTCATACCTTGCAATGGTATTAGTCCATAACAATCGACCCTCCTTAAGGGTCAACGTTCTCGTTGGTCACGGCTGGCTCTTTCCAGGCCACCACTCCGAGGCTCGTTGGTCACGGCTGGCTCTCTCCAGGCCACCACTCCGTGGGCCACCACTCCGAGTTCTGGCTCTGATACAAATGTTACATACCAAACAGGAGAACACAACCCAAAAGACTAGTCTAGTGGGTGAAAGAGCCTATTTGGTATATAAACCTCACATCAGTTGCCCATACAACCGATGTGAAACAAGTCCCATACCTTGCAATGGTATTAGTCTATAACATTAACCTCCAGTCAGTATATTAATATAGATTTGAGCAAAACTGATTGATTTGAACAATAATCTATTATATATATTAAAACAAAACAACTTTTGCCACTTGTCATATACTTAAACCTCTATTTTCCACCTGTCATCTACATATTGCACAACTATATGCTTTGGGCGGCAATCCATCTCTTCGCTTCCCAATATCTCTTTCATTTGTACCGCCTCTCAATTGATTACCATTTGAAACAGATTTCAACTTTCCATATTTTGGTTCGAATCATCTTCCAAAATATGTTTCAATTACCGTGTTTAATTATCTTTCATCTCAATATCCCTAAATCTATAAAACCATTTCACTTCTGCTGTCTCTGTTCATCGATTGTTAGGGCAAAGTATTTGAGAATCATATCTGTTTGTTCACAAGGATTTGTTATTCAAACGATCTGTCTACACTTATTCAAGGTACGATTATCAGTAAATGGTATTCTTTTTTTATATTGAACATCATCTGTTGCGAATTTTAGGGTTTTTTTAATAGTTCTTTTGATTCAATATTCGATATCGTGTAGATCTGATTTGAATATCAGAAGTAACCTTACGTTGTTGATTTTGGATTGATTTGCCCTCAATATTTGATTTTATCTTTTCTTTATGTTCAAATCAGATCTGCAGATTATGTATTGCTTTGCTCTCAATATTTTACTTTAGGCTTTTTTTATTTTGAAATCAGATCTACAGGTTATTACAGTTTTATTGGCTTATATACTGAATATACTGATTTGAATATATCTGATTTTTTTAGTCGATTTTGATATTTATCAAATTATGAAGTTGTATAATTTCTTAGGACTTATTTGTTAATATGTTATTCCTCTGTTATTAATTTTATAGGTTTACTTAATGTTGAATTAAGATCTGCAAATTTTTGACTCTAAATTTTTATGGATTTATATTTTTGTTGTATAATAGTTTAACTTAATCTTTTTTAATCGTCCACCTATATAGATAATGCATTTATACAAAAAAAATTACTTCGAAACATTGCTCATATTTGACTAATGATTTATTGAAACTGTATGTCAATGATCAACATATTTATTGAATCATGTAGGCCTGTATACTTATTATTCATTAAAAAATTGGATTCTAATACAAACATCTTGCATTATGATTGTTTGAAACTGTAACGGAACATGGACCATACTGTTTTGTATGTATACTGTATATACAAACATCTTGCGTTATGATTGTTTGAAACTGTAACGGAACATGGACCATACTGTTTTGTATGTATACTGTATATATGCAATTACTCATTTATAAGGAAAAGCATGTATATATGCACTTAGACATTTATAAATGTAACTTTGTTTTTTATTGTGAGATATTGTAGATCATAAATATTATGATGTAGAATAAATGTTTAATTTTTCACAAAAGAATCATCTGACGTGCTAAGTTTATGTAACCTCTTATTGTAGGTTTAATCTATGGCTGACAGTTCATCGAGGTATTACATTTGTATAGTCTCTCTTTTGTTTTCATTTTTTATTTCTCATGCTAACCTTTACATGTTACACTTGATTAACATCGTAATATATAAATCAGTTTCAGACTACCCAGTTTTTGTAGGCAGATGAATAAAGTAGACGAATTTATTATGGTAAATGACAAATTATTTCATAACTATATTTTCTTTTTTTTTCTTTATATGTATATATTAAGTACAATTTCTTAATGTTTTATTGTTAATATTTTCTCAGTATAATTATAAATCATTTTTTATTGTTTCAGTGTATTCCCGATGACGCTGCGTTCACACTTTGGGGTGAATATAAGTGTCCTACGAATGTTGATATAATCACAGAAGATGGCCTAAAATTTAATGTTGGAATAAGCGCCTCTAAAGGAAAGATATTCCTTTTTCAAGGTTGGTCCAAAGTTGTAGACCATTTACGACTAACCATTGGGTGTTTGGTTCTATTTAATCCTATAGATTACGCTACTTTTAAGTTAACTTCTTTCCTTGATGGGGTTAGTCATGGGACTTTTTGGACGTTTCTGCTCCCTCCATCATCTCAGTTTTATGTAAGATAACTTATAGCTATATTTTTATAATTGTAGTATGTAGTAATTTAATTATATTAAATTTACTGATTTACTGATTGCTGATTTGGTTATATCATCCCCACAGGTCATTCCAGATTCTATCCTGCCAAAACACTATGATTATTCGTCAAATGATGTAATAGCTACTGTTATTACAGACAACATGACGTTTAACGTTCTAATTAAAACATTTGACGGAAAAGTAGGTTTTTCTGCTGGTATTGACGTAATTGTTAGTCAGTTACGGTTGATTGATGGTTGTTTTATGTTTTTTACAAAATCTTTTGGCAATTTTTTCCATTTAAAAGTTTTTGGGAAAAACGGGGTTGAAATGAAATATTCAGATGTAGATGTCGAGGAGGTAAGTGTCATATTTCACAATAATTATACACTTTTTACAATATAATTTAATTGATGTTATGCATTTAATTTTCAGGCTGAGGTTGCACCTCTTGATGCTGAAGATGATGATGATGAACAAATAAATGGCGGTGTAAAAAAGTTTGTTCGTATGGCTGGTGAAGATCATTTTGTAAGTTTTAACCTTATTTTAATTACTTTTAAAAACCTAATATTGTCCATATTTTACGTAATAACCATTAATCTTTCGTTTTTTACAACAATACAGAGGATTCCTGATCCTGTTTCACGCATGGCTAGGCTTCACGAAGGTTTAAAAGATTTGACCGTTAGATTTTCGCATCTGGATCCGCCATTGCAGATTACCAACGGTACCAGACGTGAAAGACGTGAAAGAAAAGGGAAGGTTGCTTTTCGATATGCGTTGACCTCTTGGAAAAAGTTCATGAAAGCCGGTATGATTAATGTCTGCGACCAGGTTCACTTTTCCTTTAATGAAAATGATCAGGTTTTGACTGTTGAGAGGGTTGTACCTTACGTTAAGCGTACCAATTAGTGATAAGACAAATACGGCATTTATTTTGCCTTTGAATTTTTGTTCGTTTTGACATTGGTGTTGGTTTTGAATTTCAATTTTTTATATTACTTTAATTTAATATCTCAGCTGTTATTTTCACAACTATATGACATGTGTTTAAAACTTTAATCTTAGTTTTTTTGTACTTTTTATTTCCATTACAAGTATGATGGATCAAAAGTTAGCTAGAAACTACTAATAAGGATACAATTAACTAGATATATTCTAATATTAACAGTTAACAATATTAAGACTAACATATTAATACTAAGATTAACACTAACACCAAGATTCCTGATTATTTGAAAATAAATAGCAATTATTCACCATGAGTTTGGAACGTACATCCAGCATCCACACGAGTAACATAATTATTTTGGTTTCCTAAAAGTATAAAACCCTATAATATTACTACAATAATTTTATTATTTCTTTACGTTCCGAATTTTAAATGTGCAACCATTAACAGCACATTTTACAACTGCTATATTACTGTTTGCCTTAAACTGCCAATTCTATATAAAATACCTTTAAACGGGTCGAAATTTCCAGATTTATAAATAGATAGTTAAAGTATTTATGCTCTGTTTATTGGTAGACTTTACTAAAAAAGCATTTCATGTATGTGTTAAAATATATATTCTATTGATGTTATGATATATAGGATTTTGAGTATGAGTATTAATGTTGCGAATGAGGCAGAAACAAATATATGTTTACTCTGTGAAAAGAGAAAATATAATGTTAGCATTTTTTTTTTTGTTTTATGTGTCGGCGAGTTGGTAATTAGCATTTGAAATGATTTATTTAATTTTTTTTTATTTTCTTATATTAATAGTTACATTTGATTTACAGTTACTACAGTGGGCGTCTAGAACCTATATTGGACTGCTCCATCAGGTAAGTGTAATCACAATTTTTTCACATTTACATTATGTTTACAAAGTACACTGCATTGTTATTTAAAGGTAATAATTAATTTTGTTTTTTTACCAATTTTCGTAAATGAAACTTGAAAATGAAAGATGATAACATTATAAATATGGTAATGATTGTGATTTTTTTTTAACTTTAATGTCAATTTCCGTTATGTATCAACATTTTCTTTACTTTTTTCCGAAATTTAAATTGAATAATTAAATACGGTAATGATTGAATCATATTTAAAATAATATATTGATTGGTAATATACATTGCAAATCAACTAAATTAATGGTTATACAAATTACTTATTGCTTTATATATTTAAGGAAAAACAATTTACCAAAAATAATATCTTATCATAAATAAGAACGTCGAAATACATTTTCATTCACAGATTCATTTCTTCATTCTAAATAACATCAGCATTCAATCCAACACCAATGTATGTCTTTTCTTTGACATTCAATACGGTTTTTCATGTTGGTTTCTATTAAGTAATTTAAATTTGAAATGTATGACATTACGGTTTTCAATTATTTCATTTTTTGCATGCTATGTAGAATGGAACAACCAGCCATCACGTTGCTCAAAAATTTGAATCTCAACCAGGATGACTATACCATCAAAGTTCGCATTGTCAGACTATGGAGTCGAGCAGCCTTCAATGATTCTCGAAAGGTTTATTGCTATGATATGATTTTAATGGACGAAGAAGTAAGTCTACATATAATTGTTTATACTGATACTGATACTTCATATACATATTATTTTAGGTTTTTTATTTGGATTTAATTGTTTTACTTATTCTATACATCAGGGTACGAAAGTTCAAGCATTTGTCTTAGCCAATACTGCAAGAGAGTATGAACAACTGTTGAAGGAGAAGCAATGTTTGTTCATCCGTAATCCTTCATTAGGCGAGAATCGACAGAAAGTGAAGTATGTTCATGAATCCACCAAGATTAATCTAAACAGCAACGCAGTAGTTACGGTCTGTGATGAACCTGTTGGTTCTGAGTGGGGATTCGACTTCTCTCCATTTAGTTCTATTGTTGAAGACCATACAGACGACAAAAAGTCCTTTAAAAGTCCCATTGGTATGTTCATTTGTATTTTAATATACAATACCGATATGTTTTTTAATTTATGTTACATATATTTTAATGTAATTGTTTTTTTTATTTGTAGACGTAATTGGTTTTGTCGTTAAGAGTTTTCCTTATGATCTAAAAGAGGATACCAGAGACGGGAAACAAGAAAAGAAGCTAACATTCATGCTTCAGGACTTAGAGTTTGTTATCCTTTATTTTTCTACAAACTATATCTAACTCATTCAGTCCTGTTATAATTTTTTGTTTTTTCTTATTAATTTCCATAGAGGGAAGCAAATATATGTTACTCTTTGGGATGCTTATGCTGAACAGATTTTGGATTTTGAAAGGGACAACCAAAATGAAAAAAATGTCGTTGTAATTGTTCAATTCGGAAAATACAGGTTTTGGGGAGGTATGATCCTACGTTTTCATAAAATGTACTTATAATTAGACAATATGATGTTATCAATTGTACATCATAATGAATTTTATAATTTTGTGATTACTAACAGGGTATGTTTATGTTTCAAATCTCTACACCGTCACTCGCGTGTTGATCAACGCTGAAATTGATGACATTTTAACATTTAAGAAGAGGTATGTTTTAACATCACCATATCAACACTTTTATACTGGCTTCATAAATAATGTTAAATTTATGGTGTTTTTAGGTTCCTCTCAAACATTACCCCCGAAAAGTCTTCCACCTTTTCTGGATTGAGTGCATCCAGAATAAAAGATCCGAATGAAGAGTATCTTTCGGAATTTGAGTTCAGTACTATTGGAGCTTTAAATCAGATCTCCGAGGTACTAAACGTATAACATTTTCAATGTTTTTTTACTTCACATAGCATTAACACGTCATTTGTACTATAATTTTGTACAGAAGAAGTTTGTAATTATTGTCGGAACTATAAAGAGTTTTGCTTCCGAGGATTCTTGGTTTTACAATGCATGCAGAAATTGTAATCGATCGGTCACCACAAAAACAATTTCAAAAGAAAAAGAAGATGGTTCCGATGGTTTTGAAGAAATTGTGGTTCTTGAGTGTAAGGACGATGGCTGTAACAGTAAGACTGTGTACTCCGTTCCGAGGTATTATTACTTTACATATCAATTGATTATTTTGATGTTTATGCGTTCCGTTATTGTTGTGTCACTTATAATTAACATGTTTCAGGATCAGGGTTCCGATACGTGTTCAGGATTGTACAGGGATTGTGACGCTCACCCTATTTGAGCGTGAGGTGCTTAAGCTGTTGAAGGTTAACGCGAGTCAGTTGTTGGATAAGAACCTTGATGTACGTTATATGTGTTCTTATGTTTTACAGCTGTCGACAATTCTTAGTTAATTATCCTTACATTCGCTATTTGACTAAATTATTATGTTCTTTATATTACTCGACAGTTAGCTAACGAAGGACATTTTCCGCAAGAACTCAACGCTCTACTCAACCGGAAGTTTGCATTCAAGATATCCATCAGTCCTTTCAACATAAAACACAAATCGGATGGTTACTCTGTTTCAAAATTAACAGACAATCGAACTGTCATTGCCGAGCTTGATAAAATCTTTGATGTCATTCAGGTACTTGAAAACCTATGAACTGATGTTTTTTTTTTAATTTTTTTAAAATATTATATAACTATTATTATATATCATATTTCAGCCTGTCGACGATGAGCGTGTGAATGTTATTAGCTCGGACATGAAAGCATCAGATGAGGTCGCCGTAAATGTGTGTAATTTCTATCTGGTTATTAGTTAAAAATTGTTTTTTTTTTTTTTTTTTGTTGATTCGTTTTTTGTTTTCCCTTTTTTAAGGATTCTGTCTCACGTACGAAAGCCGATGAGACACCTGTTTCAAATTTTAATAAAGACATTTTTAAAACACCCGACGAAGATCTAAACGGTACCTCAATTCGTGTCCTAGAAAACGACCTGAAGCGGAATTTGGACAGCCTCTATGATGATGATGTGATGTCTTCGCAGTCCTCTACAAAACCCCGTAAATCTGGCAAGGAGGTTGTCGATGATGATGGTGTCACAGTGGGATTAAGGATTCCCAAGGTTGAAAAGTAGTTTGTGTCAACTATGAATGTTTTGAACATCTCATTGGTTTTCATTTATTTGTGCATTGTTTGTTTGTTTTTTCGTAAAACCTATTAAAGGTGCCCGTGTTTGAACTTTTCTGTTTTTATCCTTTTTTGTCGTTGAAAGTTTATTAATAAGAGATGTTCCTTTTACATTTTCTCATGTATGTCATTGGTTGTGTTGGTATCATTTTCCCAGATTTTTTGTCTTTGTTATGCTATTTTTTTTTTTAAAGTATGTCTTTTTTAAATGAAGGAAACGACAGAAGTGGAATGCGTTGATTTGTTTTCTGACTTTAAAGAAGATGGTGTATGGTATTCTATTATCTTTGTCAGCTTTGAATTTGTATGGCATGACAAAGACTTAGACAGATTGATTATTGTGCTACTCGACCAACAGGTAACTTGATAAGATGGTTACTAAACTTTCGACTTATAAATTACTTTTACCTATAAATTATTGAATATCCTTTTACATGACTTTGTTTAGAGGCAGAAGATTGTAGCAATTGTGCCTATCAAGTGTTATAACTTATACCCCTTTAGTAAGATGGTTGGTGGTTTATATACTCTGTCCCAATTCAAAACCGAAAATCTTATTTATCATGAATATCCAAGATATGAAGGCTATATCATTGTCTCTACAAACAAAAAGATCGTATTTAATGAATTTTCAAAAGTAACACCTTTTTTAGTTGATCCTCCTAAAGGTTTTATTTTCTACCCGTTGACACCATGCATAAAAACATTAGCTCATGACAGAAGACGTGAAAGGTATATTGTTGGTAAGTTTAATATATTACTACTTTGATGCTTACATGTTATTGTTTAACTTTAACTTTATTTGTTATGTATTAGTTAATATAATAATTTTTTTTCATTTATTTAAATAATTATGTTAGTAGTTTTACGTTATGAAAGATGATAACATTATAAATATGGTAATGATTGTGATTTTTTTTTAACTTTAATGTCAATTTCCGTTATGTATCAACATTTTCTTTACTTTTTTCCGAAATTTAAATTGAATAATTAAATACGGTAATGATTGAATCATATTTAAAATAATATATTGATTGGTAATATACATTGCAAATCAACTAAATTAATGGTTATACAAATTACTTATTGCTTTATATATTTAAGGAAAAACAATTTACCAAAAATAATATCTTATCATAAATAAGAACGTCGAAATACATTTTCATTCACAGATTCATTTCTTCATTCTAAATAACATCAGCATTCAATCCAACACCAATGTATGTCTTTTCTTTGACATTCAATACGGTTTTTCATGTTGGTTTCTATTAAGTAATTTAAATTTGAAATGTATGACATTACGGTTTTCAATTATTTCATTTTTTGCATGCTATGTAGAATGGAACAACCAGCCATCACGTTGCTCAAAAATTTGAATCTCAACCAGGATGACTATACCATCAAAGTTCGCATTGTCAGACTATGGAGTCGAGCAGCCTTCAATGATTCTCGAAAGGTTTATTGCTATGATATGATTTTAATGGACGAAGAAGTAAGTCTACATATAATTGTTTATACTGATACTGATACTTCATATACATATTATTTTAGGTTTTTTATTTGGATTTAATTGTTTTACTTATTCTATACATCAGGGTACGAAAGTTCAAGCATTTGTCTTAGCCAATACTGCAAGAGAGTATGAACAACTGTTGAAGGAGAAGCAATGTTTGTTCATCCGTAATCCTTCATTAGGCGAGAATCGACAGAAAGTGAAGTATGTTCATGAATCCACCAAGATTAATCTAAACAGCAACGCAGTAGTTACGGTCTGTGATGAACCTGTTGGTTCTGAGTGGGGATTCGACTTCTCTCCATTTAGTTCTATTGTTGAAGACCATACAGACGACAAAAAGTCCTTTAAAAGTCCCATTGGTATGTTCATTTGTATTTTAATATACAATACCGATATGTTTTTTAATTTATGTTACATATATTTTAATGTAATTGTTTTTTTTATTTGTAGACGTAATTGGTTTTGTCGTTAAGAGTTTTCCTTATGATCTAAAAGAGGATACCAGAGACGGGAAACAAGAAAAGAAGCTAACATTCATGCTTCAGGACTTAGAGTTTGTTATCCTTTATTTTTCTACAAACTATATCTAACTCATTCAGTCCTGTTATAATTTTTTGTTTTTTCTTATTAATTTCCATAGAGGGAAGCAAATATATGTTACTCTTTGGGATGCTTATGCTGAACAGATTTTGGATTTTGAAAGGGACAACCAAAATGAAAAAAATGTCGTTGTAATTGTTCAATTCGGAAAATACAGGTTTTGGGGAGGTATGATCCTACGTTTTCATAAAATGTACTTATAATTAGACAATATGATGTTATCAATTGTACATCATAATGAATTTTATAATTTTGTGATTACTAACAGGGTATGTTTATGTTTCAAATCTCTACACCGTCACTCGCATGTTGATCAACGCTGAAATTGATGACATTTTAACATTTAAGAAGAGGTATGTTTTAACATCACCATATCAACACTTTTATACTGGCTTCATAAATAATGTTAAATTTATGGTGTTTTTAGGTTCCTCTCAAACATTACCCCCGAAAAGTCTTCCACCTTTTCTGGATTGAGTGCATCCAGAATAAAAGATCCGAATGAAGAGTATCTTTCGGAATTTGAGTTCAGTACTATTGGAGCTTTAAATCAGATCTCCGAGGTACTAAACGTATAACATTTTCAATGTTTTTTTACTTCACATAGCATTAACACGTCATTTGTACTATAATTTTGTACAGAAGAAGTTTGTAATTATTGTCGGAACTATAAAGAGTTTTGCTTCCGAGGATTCTTGGTTTTACAATGCATGCAGAAATTGTAATCGATCGGTCACCACAAAAACAATTTCAAAAGAAAAAGAAGATGGTTCCGATGGTTTTGAAGAAATTGTGGTTCTTGAGTGTAAGGACGATGGCTGTAACAGTAAGACTGTGTACTCCGTTCCGAGGTATTATTACTTTACATATCAATTGATTATTTTGATGTTTATGCGTTCCGTTATTGTTGTGTCACTTATAATTAACATGTTTCAGGATCAGGGTTCCGATACGTGTTCAGGATTGTACAGGGATTGTGACGCTCACCCTATTTGAGCGTGAGGTGCTTAAGCTGTTGAAGGTTAACGCGAGTCAGTTGTTGGATAAGAACCTTGATGTACGTTATATGTGTTCTTATGTTTTACAGCTGTCGACAATTCTTAGTTAATTATCCTTACATTCGCTATTTGACTAAATTATTATGTTCTTTATATTACTCGACAGTTAGCTAACGAAGGACATTTTCCGCAAGAACTCAACGCTCTACTCAACCGGAAGTTTGCATTCAAGATATCCATCAGTCCTTTCAACATAAAACACAAATCGGATGGTTACTCTGTTTCAAAATTAACAGACAATCGAACTGTCATTGCCGAGCTTGATAAAATCTTTGATGTCATTCAGGTACTTGAAAACCTATGAACTGATGTTTTTTTTTTAATTTTTTTAAAATATTATATAACTATTATTATATATCATATTTCAGCCTGTCGACGATGAGCGTGTGAATGTTATTAGCTCGGACATGAAAGCATCAGATGAGGTCGCCGTAAATGTGTGTAATTTCTATCTGGTTATTAGTTAAAAATTGTTTTTTTTTTTTTTTATTTTTGTTGATTCGTTTTTTGTTTTCCCTTTTTTAAGGATTCTGTCTCACGTACGAAAGCCGATGAGACACCTGTTTCAAATTTTAATAAAGACATTTTTAAAACACCCGACGAAGATCTAAACGGTACCTCAATTCGTGTCCTAGAAAACGACCTGAAGCGGAATTTGGACAGCCTCTATGATGATGATGTGATGTCTTCGCAGTCCTCTACAAAACCCCGTAAATCTGGCAAGGAGGTTGTCGATGATGATGGTGTCACAGTGGGATTAAGGATTCCCAAGGTTGAAAAGTAGTTTGTGTCAACTATGAATGTTTTGAACATCTCATTGGTTTTCATTTATTTGTGCATTGTTTGTTTGTTTTTTCGTAAAACCTATTAAAGGTGCCCGTGTTTGAACTTTTCTGTTTTTATCCTTTTTTGTCGTTGAAAGTTTATTAATAAGAGATGTTCCTTTTACATTTTCTCATGTATGTCATTGGTTGTGTTGGTATCATTTTCCCAGATTTTTTGTCTTTGTTATGCTATTTTTTTTTTTAAAGTATGTCTTTTTTAAATGAAGGAAACGACAGAAGTGGAATGCGTTGATTTGTTTTCTGACTTTAAAGAAGATGGTGTATGGTATTCTATTATCTTTGTCAGCTTTGAATTTGTATGGCATGACAAAGACTTAGACAGATTGATTATTGTGCTACTCGACCAACAGGTAACTTGATAAGATGGTTACTAAACTTTCGACTTATAAATTACTTTTACCTATAAATTATTGAATATCCTTTTACATGACTTTGTTTAGAGGCAGAAGATTGTAGCAATTGTGCCTATCAAGTGTTATAACTTATACCCCTTTAGTAAGATGGTTGGTGGTTTATATACTCTGTCCCAATTCAAAACCGAAAATCTTATTTATCATGAATATCCAAGATATGAAGGCTATATCATTGTCTCTACAAACAAAAAGATCGTATTTAATGAATTTTCAAAAGTAACACCTTTTTTAGTTGATCCTCCTAAAGGTTTTATTTTCTACCCGTTGACACCATGCATAAAAACATTAGCTCATGACAGAAGACGTGAAAGGTATATTGTTGGTAAGTTTAATATATTACTACTTTGATGCTTACATGTTATTGTTTAACTTTAACTTTATTTGTTATGTATTAGTTAATATAATAATTTTTTTTCATTTATTTAAATAATTATGTTAGTAGTTTTACGTTATGTAGATGTTGTTGGACGAATAATATGTGGCGAAAGAGACAAACACAAACACATGTTTAGGTTATTCCTACAAGATTTCACGTAAGTCAACTATTTTGGTGAGTAAACATTATCCCCAACTTTTTTTTTAACTATAAATTAAAATATAACAGAGGCCACATAATTGAAATGGAATTGTATGACATGAGAGGTTTGGGATATGTTACAACTCGAATGAATATAGAAAAAAAGTCTATCATTTACGTTGCTCGGGTCAAGTTGGTTTATTGCAACAACAGTAAGTTTTTTAGTTTGTTTTATTTTGTATCTTAACATTTAAGATGACAGAATTATTTGTTTAAAAATTTATAACATAATTTGCAGGAAACATTTTGAGATCAACGGATTTGTCTAGCATCATTTTTTCGCCTACCATTCCGGAATCACATCTTATTGGTTATAACATTCGATCATCTATTCCATGTGATTGTATCTTTAAATGATCCGTTTATTATTTCATGTTACATTTCGTTCTTTTACTTATTTATATATATACTTTTTAAAACCTTTCAATGAGATGTTAAAATGCCGTGTTATTTGATGTTATTAAGTAAATATTTTTTACTTATATCTGCATTGGATATATATGATAGTAGTTGTTCCATATATTAGAAATGTATTAGACTTTTACAAAGTTAACATAAACTCTTTACTTCCCACTTTATTTAAATGGACGTATTTTTTTTTGCGATTTATAATACACGTTTTATAATTTGTGAACATTGGTTTGTATATAAACATTTGACATAAATATAATGTTGTTTCTATAATATTATCCGTGATTTGATTATTCTAATTGATATCATACCAAAATTTAAAATAAAATTTAACTAAATAGTATAAAGAAATTCGATTATTTAAAATTGGAAACACTTTTTTATAGTTAATCATAATATTCTCACATAATTGTTTCAAAACTTTCACATTTTATGGTAACATCCTATTTTAAACCATAATCTTTTAGATGTTCAATTACTGGATATTATTATAGAAATTTCGTTTTAGATTAATATTATTAAAATTAACACACATTAACTAACTAATCATCTACTGGATTCCATTTGTTTGTCATGACATTTTAAAATCTTCTTATTTTTGTAACTTTACTATAATTACATCTTTTGTTAATCATATTTCCAAAGAAATAATGGCATTGGTAACATAACTTCATGATTTCACCTTTAATATCTAATCAATCAACCTTTATTATTTCTTTTTATTTATACCAAGGAAACAAACAAAACCAATGTTTACAATCTCTTCAAAATCATCCGAATCTGTCTTTCAAAAAGTGAAAAATCTTCAACTTTAACCTTCACGCAAACCAATAAAAGGTTTTGATCTTCATCTTCTTCATCGAATTTTCATCGGAAACTTGAACGGTAATTCTTAATTTTTTGATTGTTTCTGTATTTTGCTTTAGTTTTTTCATGAAGTTTGTTCATAAGTATGATTCTATCTCTGTTTCGTGTTTCCAAATCTTATCTGTTAGTCATCTAATCGTTTTTTTTGAGATAATTTGTTAGTTTTTGTTGTTTTTTCTTTTCATTGTACTGTATAGAGCCGATGAATATTTTAGGGTTTTTAGCCGATGAATGTTCATGTATATAGCCGATCAATGTGTATGTATTATGTTTTCATTACAGGTGATGAATGTATGTTCTATGTCTTGAACCTTATACAAGGATATGCTGTTAATGAATAGTTTTTGTTCTTTGTTATTTGATTTATTTTTACAATTTTTAACCGATGATTATTTTAAATGTTTGCATGTATTCATATTGATCTTGAAGATTATAAAAAGACCTTATCTAAATGAATGTTTTTTTTTAGTTTATCTTTCAGTTTTGATGTATGTTTATCACGAAAAGCCTTAAATTATTGTTTCATTCCCAGACTGTATGGTTTGACTGTTAATTGTAAAGAGTTTGTTTAACTTTATATTTCAACAAATGCCAGAAACTACATGTTTAAAGCGTAATAAATGTTTTCTGGAAACAATCTTTAACCTATGAGTTGGATATTTTATGTCATTATTTTTTATCCTGTAGGTAGTATTCAGTTTCTTTATTTTAAATCTTATATCTTAGATCTTTTATGTCATGTTTTTTTTTTATATTGCTGTTACATTGTTTGAAACGGTTTTATTTCTAAAAATATCTATAATTTTGTAGTATATGGATTCCAAAACTGCATCATTCAATGTAAATATTCATTTGTCTAGAATTTTGATTAAGATTAATCTATATGTATATTTAATAATATTTGTAATGCTCATTAACACTTAACTATATTTTCAGTTCAGTTGGTGGTTGTGTTAATAATGGCAGACCATTCCGATGACGAGGTTATAGAAATATCTCGTGATCAGTTTGTTCAGACAGTAGATGAGGTAAAGTAATATTAACTATAAACACATTTGTGATTATTGGTTTTAATGGAGTTATTATATTGCATATGTCTTTTTTAGGCCTTACGTAAAGAATATGGTTTCTTTTTTTCACATGAAGAACCAAATGTCCCCCAGGTAATCGTATTTTTTTATAAATGTATGTTTATACATAATATATATATATGCTATTTGGTGTAACATCGACAAATGTACATTATATTTAAAAGTTTAAAATGTTGCTTTGTAACAGGATAGTTGTATTCCGCAAAAAGATACTATCACCATTGAGGGAAGTGGAAATACAAGTAAGGTTAAACAACATGAAGTTCAATGTACTTCCAAGGCCTTTATATCTAAAGGATCTCAATCTCACACGGAAGATGTAAGTTTATATATTCATACAAGTAATATTATGTCGTTAACGACAATATGGTGTTGTTTTCAAGATATTGTTTTTTCACTTCCTAAAGGCAAAGGAAAAAATAAGGTCTGTTAACAACCATATGCATCCGTTTTAAAGATATCATTTTTTTCAATCATAAAGGCAAAGGAAAACATAGACTCGGTTGGTAGTTCGAAGTATAAGAAGCGTGTAGATGGAGACAGTTGCGCACAAAACACTATTCCTGAAGATCCCGAAGTTTTGAACTTTACCCGTAAAGGAGAATACAGGCTGGTAAGATCTTTGATAAATAAATATTTACATTTACATTTTTTTTCCTTAGTATTGGAAAACTAAGATGTAAACTGGTAAATAAAAATTTTTACGTGCAGCGTCTTCCGGTCGGGGTTTCAAAGCGCGCTGGCTTTACAAAGAAGCTTCATACTTTGAACATTGAAAACATGCAGGGCCAAGTTACTACTTACGAAGTTAAACCGGAACGGAACGGAAAAGCTCTACGCTATTCAGTCATCGACTGGCCTGTCTTTATGGCCGAGAATAACTTGAATGACGGCGACATGCTTGATTTCACTTATGTGAATTCAAAGAAAACCGTTATCTTAAAAAATGTCCGACATGTCTAAGCCATCGTGCAACGAATTTTCATTAACTCTCTTTACAACAACTGTTGGGTCTATGTTATGTTAACTATCCTTTGAACATGTAACCGTATGCACTTATTTCTGTTGTCGACTTTGCTATGTTAACTTACTTTTGTGTATATGTTTAGTGTTTAACTTTAAGTTTGGTTCTATAATTCTATAACTAGAAATGTATAACAATATTCCACAATGCTATACTCTTAAATATATTAGTTAGGGGTCAATTGTCAAAGTTTCAATTGACAATTGATTTCATAATTTCGTATAGTATTTATGATATAATCTCCTATACTGTAATTGATTATTGTAATTAAAAACATTCCAAAAATACAAAAAGTATTCTTGGAAAGTTCAAACTATAGGTAATTTTAAATTTGGAATGAGTAATCAAACATAAATCAAGACATTTTTTTGCAATTAAACTTGATTTCGTATTAAAATGATTCCATAATTATGTAAACCACTATTTATATTGAACGAAAACTACTATTTCGTGTTCTATTTAACCCTATAGTTTGTTGGTTTACTTCAGGCTTATACAGTTTACAATTGTATCTTCTTCTTCTTCTTATTGCGCTAACCTGATTCACATTTCCGCTGATGTCAAAAAGATCAAAAAATGAAAGAATGTCTTCTTCATTAAAAGATGTACAGAAAGAGAATATTGGAAGCCGTAAGTGCCATTTCATTGATTTATCAAAATAAAGTATCAATTCCGCGATCAAGTTGGTTAATTTTTTATGAACCTATTTACAGCTATACTCACATCGAAAAGGTCAAAGATTGAGTCTTCGTCTTTCGTCAATCAACCTTGCAATACAAACAATTCAAGGGGTAGCATTTTGAATATATTTAACTTTACTGATTATTAGGTAGATACATGGCTCAAACAATGTACGTATACTATTTTTTGTATGCTTTTATTTTTTACGTTGCAGCTTGCATGTCAAGGATTCCATTTTCAAACATAACTAATGGTATACATTTATTCACTCATATATGCATAATCCTTTTAATATGTTGGTATAGTAGTTTCCTTTATATTCATTATTTCTAAAATGTAATATTAATATTCTTATTAGTTCTCAATCCTGATACGAATAAGGAAGCCAAAGAGAGGCGAAGACAACGAAAAATCTTTTTGGATTCTCGGAAAAATCGGTCTCTACAAATACATTCTAACGATTTGAGGAATGTATCTTCAGGTAATACTTGAAAATTAATTATTATTATGAAAGGAACGTACCATCAACTAATAGTTTTAAACTTACATGCATTGATGAAGATAATGTGACCACGATTGCGTCGTAAATATTTAAATAGCAAAACCTTTTGTCTCTAACAACTTGATAATATCAAATATTGATGTTGTACTAGATAGAGGAACATTATATTTAAAGTAGCATTCCAACAGGATACATTTACCACAATATTTAAACATATAACATAGGCCAAAATGGTATCAAGTTATTTTCCAACAGCTAACATCAACAAAACAGTTTACAACTTCCTAAAAAACCAGTCCTACACACCTATATACTTATTTCCAAAACCGTTAGTTAGACAAAATTACCATATACAATGGTTGAACGGTTTTGATCTAAGTTACTAACCCCATTATTCTTCGATTATATCCCTAACAAAGAGTGTCGGCATGTCCGCATACCACTCTAAAACGCAAAGATAACCCATCTTGATGTTGTTTTCACGAACCCATGCTGGCCACCCCAATACGCTAAACCGATTTTTCTTTTTTGCTCTTTTTGGTTCACCCGTAACCTTCAGATTTGTTTCCACACCACGCATGTTTTCAATGGTCACCTTTCCGCATCGATCAATTCCCATGGCTCTTGCAACTTTTACTGGTATCCGCTAAGAATTGCCAAACAAGTACACATACGGTAATGATAAATGCAATAAGGACACCATATAACAACAACAGTAAAGTTACTACACAAATCATCAATATAAATACTTACAAAACGTGTACAGGAGGAGGGCATGAAAATGAGATTTGGTTCTGGTGCGTCCCAGTCGAACTCTTCGGAAGTGAAAGATTCGTCTGACTCCGAATCTGTTAGCATTATGACTTCCGTTTCTTTGTTGTGTTTCTTTCTTTCAGTTGAGGAACCCGCCATTGACTACATACATTTATAACAGTAAAGATTAGATGTTGATTATCATATAACATATCTATTTTTTAGAAACCCCCAAATTTAAAAACATTTGTGTCTAACACTTATTCCAAACTTATATACATAAGAACAATGATCTTGACAATAAAAACAAAAACAAACAATAATAGATGTTCAGAAAAGAATCAGTGAATAATAATAATAATGCCCAAACGACAATCAATATTAAATCGGAACCCTAAATTGACCTAACCGATAAAACAAACAAAAAGAAACCAAATACTGAAACAATAACGGCAGATTAAGATGAGAAAGCATTTATTTTCGCTCAGCCAAAACGGAAATCTATATAACTTGATGAAACTAGGAAGATTTTGCCGGTAAAATCTATATGTTGAATATAAAAGAACAAATCGGATTATGAAAAATCGTCAAATATATATTGCAAATCCCTAACACTGATTGAAGTAAACCTCTAGGTTATGTGAGAAACATTAGTTTGAATCGTACCTTTTGTTGCTTTCTCTTTCCGACGATGAGTAGGTGACTGCCGATCGACTGTTAAGCTTTGTATTTCTATGGAATGGAAAGTGTTGTGATATGTAGGGAACACAATAGGGAAAGAGATAATCATTGTTACCTACAAAATATCTGATTTGGGATTTGACAATTACATCATTACTTTTATATACTAATAAATCTATGTCTATAAAACTAATAGATTACTTAATGTAATAAAATTTTAAACATAAAACCGTTTGAACTTTAAAAAAAAACTAATAAATATAACATATTTTTTTTAAAAATAATATGCAACAACGAAATTTTTTATAAATATACTGATTCACTATACATTATAAATGTTACTAATAAATATGTAATTTAAGAACTTCCAAACCATTTTCATTGCCGGAATGAAATAAACGTATCAATACAACTTCCTTTATGTTACTCCTATGTTACACTATACAGTTTCCTATTTTTGAATACTTTATTTGAAATTATACATCAAATTGTATGTATACACATGTATTGTTTTTAAAATACTGTATTTACTATTATCCCAGATGTCCAGCAACGAACACCATTGTCCAACATTTCAAACGGTATTATTTAACTTTTTATATTCAGATTATCCACATTTTAAATTTTATTCCTATCATTATATTTCATGTACCTTATATGTGTTTTCTATTCAATGATTGTCTGCAAGTTTTCATCCCTAAACTTACTCAAGATGAGAGTAAGGAGAGGCGTAAAGTTAGAAAATTATACATCGATGGTAAACGTTATGGAACGCAAATAGGTACTTCACAATCTATACATGTTATAGCATCTACCGCTGCTTCTTCATCCATTCAACATGACATGGTCAATGTTACAACAGAGGCGTCCATTGGATATGGAGGTAAAAATTTAAATAAATGTTTGAAGTACGATATTATTAACAAAAAATTAATTTCTTTAGTGGATAATGTTTATATGTGAATTAAATATTGTTTATTATAAAACTACAGTTATTGGCCCGAGACTTCTTCAAAATGACTGCAAAGAGAGACGGAGGTTAAGGAAGTTATATTTAGACAGTAAAAGATCTACAAGTCTTCATCGACGAAAATTACACCCTTCCAATACTTTATCATCTTCTACTAATTTAAGATTGATGTCTTCCAACACGCACAATGCTACTCCTACATCGTCGGTGTTACCTACACGTAAATATTATATTTTCTTAATAATCCGGATTTAGTTTCAAATACAGTTTATATGTTTTAAAAAGTTAATAAGTTGGAGTATATTATGTTATTTAGGTACTGTTAGCTGTCTTACAAACAACATGACTACACCAATAAACATTCGTCGTTTTTCTCTATCTTCAAACATCACAAATTCTGGCAACACATCTACTATTCTCGAAAGTTCTTCTTTACAGAGGATGTCGCCAGGAAAACGTAAGTTAATAAGTAAATCGCGAGTTACATCTCCTATACCAATGATTGACTTGACGACAGAGGAAACTACAGATGAAGCAATCTACAAAGGACTTTCAACAGGTATAATAAAAATTAATTTACTTATTAAATTAACTAAATAGTATATATTATTTTTATACAAACACCTCCTTCTTAAAGTAATATTCTTTTTTACTTCAACTAACTTTACAGATTACATCGATCATGGTGACCAATGTATTACTTGTGAAGTATGCAATGCTAAATTATGGGATGCTGAAAAAGGAAGGGGAAGAAAAGAGAAAGGAAGAATATGCTATTTCTTATGTTGTGGTTACGGCAAAGTAGAACTACCAGATTACAAAGATGCTGTTCCAAGTTATAAGAAACTTTTTATGTATAAGGATAAAGAAAGCAAACATTTTTTGAATAATATTCGACGGTATAACTCAATGTTTGCTTTCACGTCAATGGGTGGTAAGGTTGATCCCACTGTTAACAGAGGTAATGGACCATTCTGCTACAGAATTAGTGGAGAGAACTACCACAGCACTGGAAGCCTGCTTCCGGAAGACGGAGATCAACCTAAATTTTGCCAGCTCTACATTTTCGATACTGAAAACGAACTTTCCAACAGACAATCCGTATTTAGGTACTTATAACCAACTAAACATTTTTTCCAATCACAGTTCTCTCCATTAGTATTTTAGTTAATGTTTACGTTTTGTAACACTCCTCTTTTTTTTAACCAGTCGTTCAAAGGATTCATCCTCCTCGAGTGGTGCTGAACTTGATAATAAACTGATTGAACATATAAAATGTCTTTTAGATTCAGAAAATCAGTTGGTAAAAGCTTATAGGATGGTTAGGGACCGTTTTCATGAAAACCCTGAGCTTAATCTGAAGCTTCGTCTAATTGGTATTAGAGAAAAGGATGGACGAACATATAATTTACCAACATGTGGTGAAGTTGCTGCTCTAATTGTTGGGGATATTGCCAACACAATCAACAATAGAGATATAGTTATTGAAACGCGGACAGGTGCTTTGAAACGAATTAGTGAATTGCATCCTTCATACCTTGCACTTCAATATCCTATTTTGTTTCCTTATGGTGATGATGGTTATAGAATTGACATCCCTCATCGTGGTGTCGTAGACGTAATCAATAAGAAACGTCCAAATTGTACGATGAGAGAGTTCTTTGCATATCGTTTGCAAGACAGAATTAATCAGTTTTCATTGATTCTAAATTCAAGGAGACTCTTTCAACAATTCTTGGTTGATGCGTATACTATGATTGAGAGCGAAAGGCTTAAATACATACGACTTCAACAAAAGAATCTAAGGTCAGATAGCTATGAAAGTCTATGTGAATTAAGAAATAAGGGCCAGCAAGACATATCTAACGTTGGAAAACGAATATTTTTGCCCTCTTCGTTTACCGGTGGCGCGAGATATATGATGCAAAATTATTTAGATGCCATGGCTATCTGTAAGTGGTTTGGTTATCCGGATTTTTTTATAACCATCACGTGCAATCCAAAGTGGCCTGAGGTAAAAAGGTTTCTTAGAGACACAAATCTTAAACCTGAAGATAGGCCCGACATACTGACCAGATTATTTAAAATAAAGTTGGATTCAATTTGCAAAGATTTTAAAGAACGCCATCTATTTGGAAAAGTTGCAGCAGGTAATTTATCAAATTATTTATTATATTGATTTTATAATATTTAAATCTACTAATGGTTTATTTTGGTTTTCAGTTGTTTACACAATTGAGTTTCAAAAGAGAGGATTGCCTCATGCCCACCTATGCTTATTCTTAGAAAATGAATCCAAGCTTCCAACGGTAGACCATGTTGATCCATTTATAACTGCAGAAATCCCTAATGAAGATGAAGATGCAGAATTATATGCACTTGTGAAAGACTATATGATTCATGGTCCATGTGGTAACGCTAATTTAAGTTGTCCATGTATGGTTGACAATAAGTGTTCCAAGGGTTTTCCAAAGAAATTTCAAGATCATACTACACTGGATTCAAATGGATTCCCAATATACAAAAGAAGAGATAATGGTGTTTCTGTAGTGAAAAATGGAATCGACTTAGACAACCGAAGTGTTGTGCCATACAACAAAAAACTTTTGAAACGGTACCAGGCACATATAAATGTTGAGTGGTGCAATCAAGCCGGATCAATTAAATATTTGTTTAAATATATAAATAAAGGCCCTGATAAAGCAACCGTTGCAGTTGTCCAACATGATAGTAATAACGAAGAACTACAACAAGACGAGGTCAAAGAATACTATGATTGTAGGTATATATCGGCTTGTGAGGCATCTTGGAGGATCTTCGCATACGATGTGCATTACAGGACTCCATCTGTTATGAGGCTGCCATTCCATCTTCCCGGAAAACAACCTGTTGTTTTTGGTCCCGACGAGGATATTAATCAAGTGCTTAACAAACCATCTGTCAAAGCTTCAATGTTTCTTTCCTGGATGGAACGTAACAAAGATCCGAATGACACATTGGCCCGTACACTTACATATGTTCAGTTTCCAAGTTGGTATGTATGGAAGCTTGATAAACGTTGTTGGGAACCTAGAAAAACACATAAGTCAATTGGGAGAATTCACGCTGTAAGTCCATCTCTTGGGGAAGCATATTATTTAAGAATTCTTCTTAACAAAGTGAAAGGACCAAGGTCTTTTGATGATATTAAAACAGTTGATGGTAAGGTATATGATACATTTAGAGATGCATGTTATGCACTCGGCCTTTTGGACGATGACGCAGAATATATTGAGGCAATCAAAGAAGCAAACGAAACAGGATCCCCTTCGTATCTTCGTAATTTATTTGCTACTTTGCTATTAACAAATACGTTGTCCAGACCTGAGGTTGTATGGGAAAGCACATGGAGATACATGACAGATGACTTTATATACAGACTTAGGAAATATCATCGTCTTACAGGTAATTGTTTTACGTAAAATGTAGTTATTATCCACTTTTTTTTTTGTTTTTGGTTGCGTTATAAAAAAAAATACAATTTTCATTTAAAGAAAACATGGTTTTATGTTTCATTTATGCTAAATGGTTTGGTTCATTAAATATTTTTTGATTTCATATCTTGATAATATATTTTTTTTTCCAATTTTTTACAGATTTATCAATTCCAGATCACCAACTTAAAAACTATGTTTTGAGTGAAGTTGAAAAATTCTTAGCCAGAAACAACTCATCACTCAAGAGATTTGAGACAATGCCGTACCCAGATACTGCGTCTATGTCTGATTCAGACAATCGTTTGATTAACGAGGAGCGTATCTACGACCAAACGAATCTTCAAGCTGAATTTAATAATCAACTTAATTTGCTAACTGAGGAGCAACGGTCAGTTTTCCAACAAATAATCAACGCAGTTGAGGGTAACAAAGGTGGGGTTTTTTTTGTGTATGGCTATGGCGGGACCGGCAAGACGTTCTTATGGAAGACATTATCTGCGGCAATCAGATCAAAAGGTCAAATTGTATTAAACGTTGCTTCAAGTGGCATCGCGTCGTTGTTATTGTCTGGTGGCAGGACCGCGCATTCCAGGTTTCGTATTCCATTGAATCTTACTGAGGATTCAGTGTGTCATATAAAACCGAATGGAGATGTTGCTAGACTACTACACGAAACAAACTTGATTATATGGGATGAAGCGCCTATGGTCCACAAGCATGCATTCGAAGCGTTGGATAGAACAATGAACGACATTTTCAATATCGAAACTTCAAACAGATCAAACATCCGCTTTGGAGGGAAGGTTGTTGTCTTAGGAGGCGATTTTAGACAGATCCTTCCTGTTGT
This sequence comes from Helianthus annuus, assembly GCF_002127325.2. Lineage (NCBI taxonomy): Eukaryota > Viridiplantae > Streptophyta > Magnoliopsida > Asterales > Asteraceae > Helianthus > Helianthus annuus. Next base: position 12,880,864 of record NC_035444.2, on the reverse strand, counting down.
TCCAAATGGTGGAAGACAAGAAATTGTCAATGCCTCAATAAGTTCGTCTTATCTGTGGAATACATGTAAGTTGCTGAGATTAACAAAAAACATGAGGTTAACAGTTGGAAGTTCAGCATCGGACGCTGAAGAAATAAGACAATTTGCCAAATGGCTTTTGGATATAGGTGAGGGAAATGTTGGTGGTCCAAATGATGGAGAAGCGTCAATTGAAATACCAAGCGACCTTCTAATCACTGATACATCGGATCCAATTTCAACTTTAATTGATTTTGTGTATCCTTCAATTCTCGAAAACTTCAACAATCAGAATTATTTCAGTGAGAGGGCTATACTTGCACCTAAGAACGAGGTTGTGCATGAAATTAATGATCGGTTGTTGTCACTATTCCCAGGAGAAGAACGAGAGTATCTTAGTTCAGACAGTCTTTGTCAGTCTGAAGATCCAAACGCTACACAACAAAAACTATACTCTCCTGATGTGCTTAACGGTCTTAAAGTATCCGGCTTACCTAATCATAGGCTAGCACTAAAAGTAGGCGTGCCGGTGATGCTATTACGTAACATTGACCAACAAAATGGGCTTTGTAATGGTACACGACTACAGGTCAAAAAAATGTATAACCGTGTAATAGAAGCCGAGATAATATCCGGAGGGAACATAGGCACACGCACTTATATACCAAGGATTAGTTTGATACCTTCTGATAAAAAAATTCCTTTTGAGTTTCAAAGGAGACAATTCCCGTTGGCTGTTTGTTTCGCAATGACTATTAACAAGAGTCAGGGACAATCACTGTCTAGAGTTGGTCTTTATCTGAAGCAACCAGTTTTCACCCATGGTCAGCTGTATGTTGCTTTATCAAGAGTTAAAACCAGACAAGGAGTTAAACTTCTGATTTTGGACAATGACGACAAACCTACTAATAGAACCACAAATGTAGTTTACAAAGAAGTATTTCGTGACTTGTGATCTCCATGTACTCATTCATCAAACGATCTTACATTCCGTGTAAATGTTCAAAAAAGATCATAATAACATTATTATCTTCCATAAACACAATATTACACAAATTTGCCTCATCATGTATCTCGAGATATTACATTATTTTTCTAATTGTAGTTTACTAATCGATTATTACTTGAACGTTTATTTAATTCAAACGATTACTTCAATAAATTAAAGTTATTCATTTGTGTTTTAGTCCACCCGCGAACCTCGCGGGTTCTTAAACTAGTTCCTCCATAAAAGAAAACCCAATTTATTTGATATTAATCAATTGAGTTATATTCTTTTAAGTAACCATTTGCTAATTTATTATATCTAACCACACACATGATGATTCATTCGGCTTGAATTATTTAAGGTATCTTGCAATTGTGGAAAAAAACTGAAGCAGCTAAACAAGCAAACAAAGAGGAAATTTAACCCATTTTTCTCTCAAGAATGGCCCCAAAGTTCAGCTTCGCAAAACGATTGAGCCGACCCTGGCAGTTACCAACCGTTTAAACTCACTTGAGTTGTAAACCGAAAGTGCTCACGGTTGTGCTTCACTAAGACTCGTTTGTATGTTTTCGGAGCGCCATCCGCAATCCTTGAGGACGATGTAAGAATTAAGGAGATGGGACTGATGTGTGCAACATAGGTTGTATCTTTGAATTGTAGTGCTAAGCACCACATTAAGCAAAAGCTCATGTCAAATCTTTCATGTTGTAGACTAAAAAATATTTAAGGGTAAGATCAAAACAACCGAAAAACGCTTCTTATTCTCTTATAAATAAACAACAGACTCGCCACGAGTCAATCTGCGATAACAAACAGATCCAAAAGGTTCATTTCAAAGCATAAACTCAATGGCACCCAAAGAAAATGGAAACCAAAAGCTACAACTAACAACACCCCTAAATCTACAATACCAAAGGAACACATAACAGACTTCAGTCACTTTACTTCTTAGAATCTTTGCTCAACAAGTACTTTTTAAGAACATCCATAACCGACCCAAAATCCGCCTTCACATTCACCGGCGGATTAGCCAACTTACAAGCCATTTCCGGGATTGCTTTAGAGTGATAATCAATCTTCGACTGCGTAAACTTCAACCCATGCGCAGTACTCACCACAACCGCCCTATCAGTAGGCTTAATCACACCACTATTCCTAAGCTTAACCAAAGCCGTCAACGCAACACCAGTATGCGGACAGATAAACATCCCCGTTGCATCCGCTTGCGCCATCGCATCCATCAGTTCCTCTTCAGTAGCCTCCTCAACAATCCCATTCGAATTCTTGAGCGCGTACACAGCCCGATCTATAGAAACCGGATCACCGATCTGGATAGCGGATGCAAAAGTCGTTTTCGCCTTCATAGGACTAAAATCCTCCCACCCGGATTTAAAATGTAAATAAAGCGGGTTCGCGTTTGCAGCTTGGGCACACACAAGTCTTGGAATCCTATCAACTAATCCCAACTCTTTACACATGTGAAACCCTTTGTAAAACGCGTATATGTTCCCCAAATTCCCACCTGGAACAATCACCCAATCGGGTACTTCCCAATCAAACTGCTGCAAGATCTCGATCGCAGCCGTTTTCTGTCCTTCTAACCTTAAACTATTCAAACTATTCGCCAAATAAATCGGTAACTCTGAAGTCACTTCCCTAACCAACCGCATACACCCGTCAAAATCAGTATCCAGGCTCAACACAAACGCCCCGTTGGCAATCGGCTGCACCAATTGCGCCATCGAAATCTTATCAGCAGGCAAGAAAACAATGCTGGGGATACCAGCAGACGCGCAGTAAGCCGATAACGCAGCCGACGTGTCCCCAGTGGACGCGCAGCCCACCCCGATAACCGGCCGGTTCATCTTACGCAACCGGTTAACCTGACTAACCAAAACAGTCATACCCAGATCCTTAAAACTACCCGTATGACTAATCCCACAATGTTTAACCCATAAATCATTCATGCCCACCAACTGTTTGCCAAAACGCTCAGCCCAAAACATGTTGGAATTACCTTCAAAAGCGCTGACAATATCATCATCATCAATCTCCGGCAACACCCATTCTTTCTTGGACCATACCCCCGACCCGTAGGGCCACGTGGTCTTGCCGATTCTCGAATCGAATAGCGATTTCCAGTAAGTTCCGTCGAATGCTTTTAGGGCTTCCATGTCGTGCTGCACATCGAGGAGGCCGCCGGAGCGGGAGCGGTAGACGATCTCGTCTAATGAGTAGGATTCAGTGCAGGATGGGTCGGCGTTGAAGGGGACGTATTTGGCGGAGAAGTTGTGGTCGGTGGAGTTGCGACGGTGGGCTTCTTGGCGGATGCTTTCGTCGGCGGGGCGGCGGTGGTGGTGGACTGGTGGAGGTGGGTTGTTGGATGCTTTGATGGTGGTGGTAGTTGTTCTTCTAGGGTTAGGGTTTGTGTAGAAAGGGGATCTGAGAAGAAGAGTAGTAGGAGTAGCCATTGGAGGAGATTGGAGATGTGCGGCGAGATGGTTATGGAGAAAGTGACAAGCATATATTTATATTGGTAGGTGAGTTAGTGTTTAATGTTGACTCGAAATTGTTTTCCATCATGAAAATTAATATTAATAAAGAATTAATTAAAGGCATATTTGGTTAAGCTTTTTAAAACAACTTATTGATTTATTAGTTTTTTGAAAAGTTCATAAGCTCTAAAATGATATTTAGCAATGAGGGTGTATGTGAGAGGAAAAAGTCAATAAGTCTAGGGGTGAGCAAGTTTAGGTCCGGACCAAAAATAACCGAGAACCGAACCGAAAAATACCCAACCCGACCCCAACCCAAGTACCTAGGTATTTAAATCGGTTCCAATTTTTCATATAAAATAGGGTCGGGTCGGGTCGGTTCTCGGTTTTTTTCATGGTGAAACCCGACTTGGACCTATGACCGGAACCGACCCTATATTTAGGGCAGAGAATCGGTTCTGTATTTTATGTTTAATCGGTTCTCGGGTCGGGTCGGGTAATGGTCGGGTCGGGTCGGGTTTTCCCTTTTGCTCACCCCTAAATAAGTCATTTCATACTGGGTTTTTGGAGAAACCAATAAGTCAATAAGTTGTTTCAAAAAACTTAGCCAAACATGCCCTAAGATTCCCGCGTTGCGGTGGGACGTAAAACCGTGTCAAATAGTAGCGATGTCAGACCACCCTCAACGAACACCTACACTGACTCGACCTACTACCTGTACGGTTGGGACGAACCTGTCAAACAGGAATGAATAGATGTTGAACCACACATGTACGTTGTGTCGTGTTAACTCGAAAAATCTAGAACGAAATGTAAAACGGATAGTGCGAAAAATGAAAAGCATAGAGAACAATAGTTGAAAGTAAAAAATTGTGAGATTAAATTGCAAATAATGAAAAGTTTTAGTTAAAATTAAAAAAGAAAAAAAATTATGTTAGGTTAAAATTACCAAAGATATAAACCTTTGGATTAAAAGTAAAAAAGTCAAGATTTTTTTTTTAACTCACAAAGCCAAAAGTATAACCCTGCATGCATAAAAATATTCCTTATTTAGAGTATTTAAAGTAGATTTGATATAGTCAAACCATCATGTATCCCTCTACTTCTATATTCCTCAAATCATAAATGGTTCGGATGTGTGGCAATCCTATATCATTAAACACTAATAGAACCTACAAGTTTATACATATAACTAGGGGAGTACCCGTGCGATGCACGACATGCATAATAGTTATTGTTTTTTCCTGGAACGACGACTGATATAGATAGTGCGTGACACGGTACGAAAGTGCGAATATACTATAGATTTTTAAAACAAAAACCGGGTTTTTTTAAAGTTAGCCGTTTGACCATGGTTATTTTGACCAAAGTCCACTCCTCATTCGGCGCTTTGTGGTAGCACCACCAGTCAAAAAAGGCCCAAAACACCCGAGGGTACAGTGTTCCCCCACGTTTTTAAGACGCTTTGAGAGAGGTTTGCCCCCCACCACATGTGGTCTCACAAAACTTCAAATCTATGGACGTGTGGTTTCTCAATCCTTTTCAAAAGACGTCACAGTTTTCAAATTTTTTTGTTTTTTCTTTTTCATTGTGTTTTAAATGGTGTAAAATAGATGTTATATATATATACACACATTATACTACATACACATATACATATATATTTAGTTTTAACATCTAAAAGTCAAATTGCAGGTTTTGTTCCCTTTTATAGATAAGAAAGCAGTTTATAAACCAACAAAATTAACAAATCCTAACAGTTCTTCAAGTGTTTAGTTATATAATCTATATATTTATTTACTAAATTTTTTTACAATTAACCCAATACTTAATAAATAGGGTATGCAGGACTTAAAAAGTGTTATCTGGACACGTATGTCACTCCAGCTTGCCATTCTTGTGTACCGACTCCAGGGTAACATTTTCAGATGCCAGTAACACATCTGGTTATAAAAGTAAAAAATAAACAAAAATGATGTTTTAGATTTTTACCCTGGTCTCAAACTTAATGTAGTTGTTTAGTCCATTTAATTAAATTTTATTTTTAGTTGACGCATAGGTACAATGTAGTCCTCTATTTGTGACAATTGTCATTGTGCTTATAGTCATGTGATGTTGTTTTAATACCCGTTAACCAACTCGTTTCGCCTCTATTTCTCAGTTATTTAAAGAAGCAACATATACATCAGAAGTAAATTTCTAAGGATAATGGTGAACCGTCAATGGTACAATAAACTGACCTCAAGACTACCATTTGCTAAACTGGTAGTGTATCTCAGAGTCCAGAAATCCCGTGCTAGATTTATTTCAATTAATACATGGAGAAAAGGAAGAGCCGCATTGATTAAACATGGTCATAAAGGCTCGTACTATTTCATTAAAGTTAATTGTAATATTAAGTATTAGTTATCTAATAACCAATCAATCCTTTAAGGTGAATTGTTATGAAAAGTCTATAAACCCTAACTTAAACATTAATATATGGAGAAAAGGAAGAGGCTCATTGATTAAACATGGTCATAAAGGCTGGTACTATTTCATTAAAGTTAATTGTAATGCATTTAAAGCAACCATAAATTTTGATTTTAAATATAAGATATAGCTAAACTTAGAAATTGTTTACTGAAAGTTGAAGTTGAAATAAATCATATTTAGATAATTATTTTTTATATGCAAATTCAAACAGACCTATCAAAATATCTAGGAAAACTCCATGCAAGACTAACTCCGTCACGCTTAAATTCATGTAACCTGAATGCGGTTCATTACTTATTTAACCCATTTATTTAAATAGGCAGGCGAGTAGTAATCGGGTTGGTGGGTTGTAAAACTGTGTTAATTTTACCAGCATGATGGAAGTCAATATTCTACCAGTATCATTACATCCAACTTTTTAAAAGTAAACAAATGGTTTGATAATATGAAAACTATTTCAAATGAATATTAGTAATGTATAAATTTAAACGAACATTCAAATGAAAATAAAGAATGGTTACAAACGAACGCAAATAAGAGAGAGGACAGACATAAGCGAAAGTCAATCATCGAACATAAATGAACGAAAATAAACGAACATAACACTGAACCTCCAATTCGTTTACGGGTTGCACCTACTTCTGTTTAAAGCAAGATGTATAGATTATGCAACGTACCTTAACCACGTGTGTGTGTGTATGTGAATATATGTTTTTAACTTGATCCGCATAAATAGTTTTGAGCCAATAGAAAGCGAACCGGGGACTAAATAAAAAATGGAACCCAACTAAAAGCGAAAACCAAGGAAACTGAAACCAAACCTAAACGAACCAAAAAGCAAAACCAGACCGAAATGAACCTATACAAACTGAATAATTTTACCGAAACAAATAAGCTGAGACAAATAATGTTGCTGAAATGAAAACCGAACCTGAACCAAAAACAAATAAGGCGAATCTAACCGGAAAGGAAACTAGATTTACACAAAACTAAAAAAACTGAAAACGGAACAAAAAAACGTAAAAGATCTTACCGAAACGAACTCAAAAAACTTAGATCGAAACAAAACAATTGCTGGGAAAAATCAAAACCAAAACGATGCAAAAAAATAAAACAACCTAAAACCAAACCGAAACCAAAAACTGATAAAAGTAAACAAAACTGATTCAAAATCGACCCGACAATAAAAACAGTCACGTTAATAAAGTATTCACCTTCACACCTGGCAGGGGTGATTAGTATGTGGTAGCAAAACAATCAAATAGTTAACGAACAACAAAAATGCAGGTATCTTAACAACGGTAGTGACTCGGTTAGTGACTATCAATTGTTCGGAGATTACTTTGAATCAAGAGTTAGTATGCTAATGGGCTATTAAGCAGTTAGTAATAAATAACCGAGTCACTAACAGCTCTATTAACCAAAAATGTTGCACCAGTTCTACTAAAATTGTTAAATAACAATTGATATTCCTTATTATTAACTCTAACAACATTAGCATACTAAAATTATTATTGACTATCAGCTAATTATTTATTACTAAAATGTTGTATTAACTTTATTCTGCAACATATTCTTTATAAACTATGATTACCTTGACATAACCTAATAGCTATATTTCCTTATTAGAAGTCAATGATAATTGAAAATTAGTACATATTATTACCTTGCTAGTGAACACATTTACTCTATGTTTAGGGCACAATTTGATTAGGTTGCTGATACTGAATTGAATATCACACCAAATTACAATAGCAGTTTATATTGCTACTATTCACCCAAATCAAGCACCTTAAATAAGTCAGTGTTTCTCTATATTCAAAAAATGAACTATAACTGACGATCATTAAATTGTAACAGTCAATTCAATCCAAATACTGCAATAGAAACATAAAATCTACCACAATTCGTTGGTTAATCACGTATAGTTCTTAATCGATTAGAATCAGAAAAAGGAAATTGACTCACTGTAACTTAAAATCAGGAAGAAGGCGAACAAAGAGGCGGAGTTTTTCGAAAACAATGACCCCTATCTTTCATTGTTATTCCTTGAATGAGGTAAGCAAGACCCCATACTACACACTGCATACACATACATAAAAATTGGGTTCAATATTATTTGTATAAACACCGATTGGAAACCCTCACATTGCATTTGATGAAACCCTAATCAATATAAACACACACACTAACACTCACGAATCGAATTTATAAAAGGAAAAATTCAAGCTGTTTTTACCTCTTGCTGCTCCAAATCTTCATTACCATACATTATCTTCATCTTAGAAATATATATATTGCACTTAAAGGTTGCTGGAGAGTCGGAGGATGATGTGTAATTAAAGGAGCAAGTAAATGACCCATTTTGATTCCAACTGAAGTTGCCGACTGATGGAGAGCCTGATGGAGAGCCTGTGCAAGAGATCAATCGAAGATATATGTCTGAGAATTGTGTGCCAAATCTATGAAGATCTTCAATTCGGGAGAAGTTAATTACGATTCCAATTGAGTTGCCGACTGATGGAGAGCCTGATGGCGAGCCTGTGCAGGAGATCAATCGAAGATATATGTCTGAGAGTTGTGTGCCTAATCGATGAAGATCTTCAATTAGGGAGAAGTTAATTATGGATTGGAGAGCATATATTGAGAGACGAAGGATGAGTATCACGGACTCCAAAGTCCCCACAAACGCCAGTTAAACAACCCTTTCACTTCCGGAAGTCCTCTTCTCGCCGTTGCATCCGTCTCCGGCGACTCCTCCACTACCTCATGTTCTTCCTTTGCACATTCTTCAACTAATGAGATGTCGTACGGAGGCGAAACCGAAACCTCTGGCGGAGGATTTAAAGCTTTTCCGGCAAACCTCCGATGACTCGCCTTCTCTTTCTTCTGGTTAGGTTTACGGCCGCGACAGTTAACCTGTTCACTACTGGTAAAGTTTTCTTCAATAGCTTCAATTACTTGATGAATTAGCTCTCGGTTAACAGACGTATCCCACCGGAACCAGTAGTTCATGTAATAATCGAAGCAATCGCAGTCGAATACCGGAGATTTGTGTGCGGCCGGAGCTTTCTTCTTATTGTTATTATCAGATGACCTAGGGTTTGTGGAATTATTGTTGACACGAATGATTAAAGTAATGTAACTTGTGATTATTAAACTGGAATTGTTTTTGACCCAAATGATTAAAGTAATGTAACTTATGATTATTAAGTAAATTAAATGAAATTAATAGGATTCTTATAGGCTGGTGCATTTAAAAGGAATTTTTACATATATCCCCTTATTAAAAGCCCTTATTACATATTTGTCCAATCTTTAAAATCAATTACATATTTCCCCCTTTCTTTATGAAATTACCCTTTTACCCTTTTTCTTAATTTCTTATCTCTTAACTTCAAAATCAATCTAGTCAATACTCTATATGTTGTGATAAAATCTTTAAAATATTTCTTTGAAAAAAAAACGGTCATACCCATTTTATAAAACAAGTGACCTTTTTACATATCTAGTTACTGGTTAAGTTTAAGTTTACATATTTTTTACAACCGACCCATTATACATTTAAATTTTAGTTAACTACACTAACAATTTACGTTAAAATATTGATTATCTAAAATATCTAATATAAAAAAACATATTGTTATACAATATACGTTTGTTTTTTTCAAGTCGTAATCAATTTTTCTTTAGCCTAAATCTTAGTTCGATCATCAACATTTTAATTGTTTTGAAGCAGGAGCTAAATTTCCATTTTTTTTGTGTAATGCTATTTCAGAAATCTAATTGTCATGTTTTAAACATTCAAAATAATATTGAAAAAACTGTTTTACAGCAAAAGTAAATTTTTAAACCATGGTCGCATGATTGTTTTCTTTAAAAAAAATAATGCTTAAGAGCTATGACGTATTATATATAAGCAAAACTTTCAATTTTCACATAACAGAGGCAGAAGCTTATAAAAAAATAGGCAGGGCTTATAAAAAAAATGAATTCATATCATTAGGTTAATATCTTATTTGTAAACAACTATATTACACATTAAATCATAAAATATGTAAGTAATGGTATTAGAAAGGGGAAAAATGTAATAATCATTTAATAAGTTCATTAAGGGTAAAATAGTAATTCAATAGGAGTGATTTTAATAAAATGGGTAAATATGTAATATGTATGGTTTAAAAGGGGGAAATATGTAATTGATTTTATGGGTTGGGTATATATGTAATAAATGATCTTAGGAGGGGGGTATATGTAAATGACCTCAGTTAAAACAACCATAAATTTTTGTTTTAAAATAGAACATATAACTAAACTTTAGAATCTATATAGATAAATTAGTAAATTTTCTTGCGCATTGCGGCGGGTTCAAAATGTAAAGCAACTTGAATTTGAACTGTCTAATGAAAACGTATTATATTTGACCCGACTTGTTTCTACACAAAAGTTACGTCAAAACCTAGACAAACTCAAAACGTATATAAAAATAAGCATGAAAACATATTATATTTTATCCGACTTAGGGGCTGTTTGGCAACATCTGAAAGGTTAAGTGCTGAACCAGTAACAGGCCTGAACCATTAAGTGCTGAACCAGTAAGATGTCTGAACCATTAAGAGCCTGTATAATGTTTAACCGTTCAGAGGCAAATATATGATCAATTCAGATTAGAGGTCTTAACCATTCAGACTCTGTATAAATCTTAACCATTCAGAGGCAAATGTCTGAACCATTCAGACATCTGCTCGTGAAACAAACAGTCTGAACCATTAAATGCTGAACCATTAAAAGGTCTGAACCATTAAGAGCCTCATTAAGAGGTAAACAAACAGCCCCTTATTTGCGAAAGAAATTTACGTTGAAACGTTAACCAATTTTAACTTATACCGACACATACATAAACATAAGTACATAAGAAAATTAATTTTTTTATGTTAAAGAATGGTACAGCACGTTGCGACAACATCAAAATGTAAAGTAACACGAATTGTTACCATCTAATGAAAACATATTATATTTGACCGACTTGTTTTAAAGCAAAATCTATGTCAAAAACCAAGTAAAAAGATACAAAAAACACAAAAACATAGTATATTTGAACCTACCCATTTCCAAAAAAAAAAAAGTAGATTATACTGAAACGTACATCAACTTGAATTTATACTGATACGTACATAAAAATAAGCACTATCAATACTAAATATTAAAGTCGTAAAATAAAATAATATAACTAAAAAAACACAAAAAGACAAAAAAAGGAAAGGGGGTGAAAGAGGTGGCTGCTATAGTAGATGTAGCTTTTCACTGTAATTATATATATAACTAGGTGATACCCGCTCGCGTTGCGGGGATATGAAATGTCTGAGTCACGATTAATTAGCGTTGTCAACGAGGTATGATACTAAGAGTTACACTTTAGATGACTTATAAGAAATAATATTTAAGAGTTAAACATTATAGCTCACAAATTCGCGGTATTTAACAGTAAAGCGGAATAAGTATTTAGGAAATATTATGCGAATTATTCATTTACAAAATAATTTATTTGGTCATTTAGTTGTTTATTTAATTAAGAGTTAACTAAATAATAATTAAATATTAGTGGCTGAATATTATTATTTATAGGATAAATGATATTTTATTTAATTTATGAGATAAATAAAAGGTATTTGAAATATTTTTTGAGAGATAAATGATATTAAATATAATATTTATTAGATAAGGATAAGGATCATTACAGAACACTAATTATTGCGAGAAAAAAAAAAGAATAACTCTAAATCACTAAATTTTGGGATTTAAGGTTCATATTTCTTAAATTTTATGTTTCTTACATTCATATGTATATTAATTATACATAAAAAATTCATATATTTTTTCCTACACATAGTTTACATACATGTAGGTAATGTAGCCTACATGTGTGTAGGTTATTTAAAAACTGGAGGATTTTTCATATTTTGTTTTAAATTATGTTTTGGTCAAAAATTACCGAAGCAATTAAGTGATCAAATTAGTTAAGTGAGGTAGTGTGCTAGAAATGTGTGTTGAAAATATGTTAGCCAAGTTATTTGCAAAAACAGTTTCAGGATACGGCTTAGGATATCGAGCTGTATCTATGATCAAACAATGAGCAAAAATGTAAAGGGTGACACAGGATGTACGATGAAAGCCCTTGATCGATCTAGATCGCCGGCATAAAACCTCGGGAGCTGACAATCGCAGCTGCCTTGTTCTTCTATTACTTCAAATATCGGGATACAGTGCAGGATATGATGTGGATCAACTAGGTGTTACAATGTAATTCGAGTACAAGTGTTTGTGTGTAGTGATTGCTTGTAGCTAGAGAGTAAAAGTGTGCGTAGGAGTGAGTGACTTAAACTGATCCGATCAATCTATTTATAGTTAAACGAAAACAACTAACTATCCTATTAAACCGGATATTCGCCAAGTGAACGTTGTAGTCTACTTCTTCCGGGTTCAACGTCTCTCATATAACTGGTTTGCCCGAGTCTTAAGGATAAGAGGTCCACTTGAGCGTTAGAGACTCGCACCTTCTAATCTGCACGTGGTTAAATTAGTCACTACCAGAATATCATATCAGGATGTTACCAAATATCCTGATCCGGTATCCTGATGACAAATAAACAATCAAAAGCAGAATATTAGTCAGGATATATGCTCAGAAAATGGCCCATAACAAATTCTAGTGTGAGAAACAATAAATCTTACATTTATAACATTTTAATTTCATTTTTAGGGTTTTCAGGATTGAAAAAATGAATGATTCATTTTGTTCTGCGTGTTCTCGCAATATTTAATGTTCTGCATAGAACCTTCCCGAGGATAAATATTAAGGTGCGTATTTGTATTGAAATACAATTGGTGTATGATAGTATATACACAAGGGTTCGTTAATATTAGATGTTACACCATAAGAGTGAGACAAAAACTAACCCGTACAACCCACCACCCTTGATCGCCCGACCGCTGCCTTCTGACTGGCCACCTCCGCCATTCCGCCCTCCTACCGACCTGACACACCACCGGCCACCGCCTTGGCGCCCCTCACCACGGTCTGACGACCTCCGCCGACCGCTGCTATTTCAATGAGTCTCATCAGAAATCCAAGTTTTAAGGTTTTGGTTATTCCGACCATCGATTTTAACCGGTACCAATCGTTAAGGAGTTTTCGGTTCGTGTTTCGGGATCAAGCTTCGGAGTTTAACTCAAAATGTTGATTCATGTTTCGATACATTTTTGTTGTGTTCCTCATTGAACCCAACCCATATAGATTAAATACAATAGTAAAGTACAATTTCGTCCCTGTTTGAAAAAAGGTTGTTCAAGTCCCTGTGGTTGTCAATTGGAATCAATAATGTCCTTGTTGGAAACATCCGTGATCCGTTAGTTAAACGTTACTTAGATAGTTAAATGGCCATAATACCCTTAAAGGGCGGAAAATGTAAACGCAAAAGTTCATATTCTTTAAAACTTGTTTGATTTACAGGCGCCATTGTATAAAATCACAAAACCAGATGGAAGTGAACCGTTAAAAAGATTATTAGATACTAGCATGAGCAAATCCCAATCCCGTCTCGATACTGTCCCGATCCTGAAAATCCCGATCCCGAATTTCGCCAAAACTGGGTACCTAATACCGATACCGAAATATGTCAGTACGGTATGGCATCGGTATGGTAGCGGTATTTGAAGGTAAAACTTGGTATTTTACCGGTACTGTACCGAATCGATACCGATCCCGAAAATATCGATACTGAAAATGCCAAAAAGTGGATACCGTTTCCGGTCCCATCAAGATCGGGACGGGATCGGTATTTGATACCAAATGCTCATCCCTAATTAGATATGTCAAAACACTTCAAGTGCAGGCAAATCAATACTAGTAGGTAACTACTCCCCGCTAATATGATTACTAGTCTACTTCCAAATGGGAAAGATGAAAAAGTGAAACTAGAACAGAATTATGTGAAAGATTAAAGGGTTCTGAGATGAACTAGATTGAGAATTGAAATAGAGAAATGACCAGAAGCCAGAGGCTGTTTGGTAAGGAACTTGACACAGAAGCTAGAGGTTGGTTGTTTGGTAAGGAACTTGACACAGAAGCCAGACAGAGGGTGTTTGGTAAATCAGACCTACATGGTTACGAATTATTCATCCTTAAACAAACTAATTCCACCAAATGGAGATCAACCTATCAACTTTAAAATGCAAATAATCACTCTAAAAACAAAGCTAAATCGTGGGTCCTACAAAGATTATCACTAGTTATTCACAATTTTGCATTTCAGTTGACAAGATTTCACGGTTAAGCAATCATCCAATTGCATAATTTTATGGTGACCCGATTGAAGAAATCAGATTCAAGAAATACCTAAACGAAAAGCTAGGGTAAGCATGGAGCCGATTGAAACGGGTTGTCTTGTCAGCATAACAAAGATTCAAGAAAAGGGCTTTTGTGACAATGAGCTTTAGCTCAAGTGGTAGGAGGAGTTCTTTTGTGTGAAGACTCAAGTTCAATTCTCATTTGGTACAAAAAATAGTGAGGAATTGGTGGGCAGTGATATGAGACCCAGGGAAACCTGGGTTCGATTCTTGAGCCAAACGGGTTTTACTGGTAATTTACCGTCGTGTCTACGGACGGGTGGGTTACTGGGTTTTCTCCGAAATTGGTGGTGGACGACTCGGGTTACTCTCGGAGTACTCCATTTGTCCGGTGGGTGCCCCGAGAGTGCTCGGGATTGATTTGTTGGCCGTAAAAAAAAGGGGCTTTCGGTGTTAGGTTGGGGTTGATGAAAAAGATGAGGAATTACTGCTTGTGTTGGATTTTGATGGGTGATGGGTGTTTGGGATTTTTTTTATTTAACTAAAAAATGACTTTTTGTTAAAAATTTATTGATTTATTACTTATCTAAAAGTAGTTTTTAAAAAGGGTTATTAGATTTGATCACCCCCAACTATTCGTTTTTGGCCACTGTCACTCTCAACTTTGACATTGGCTCCCACTATTCTCAACTTAACACTTGGGTTGTTGTGTCACCCTGTCGTTAACCAGACACTAACTATATTAGTTTTTTATGCTGATGTGGCCAATATTTGATGACGTGGCTTGCTATTTTATGAAATGGCAAGGTGACGTGGATCTAGAGCAAAATAAAATAAAACACCCTCAACCCACCTTTCACATTCCTTCACCATATCTTTAAGTCTTATATCTTCAACTCAACCATCATCACCACCGTATAGGAATGCTAAACGGGTCGTGTTTGTGGGTCGTCGGGTTCAATCCGACCCAAACCTAAAAATTTTACACAAATCTGAACCCGACCTGAACCCAAAAATGGTATCATACATAAGAACCCGAACACGACCCGTTCAACCCGAATTTTTTTATTTTTTTCTGAAATTAATATATTAAAATTAAAATTTACTTAAAAAACACAAATGTATATAATAATATCATATTTATATTATAAAGTTTATTTTAATTTCTCTTTTTAAGTTATAATTATGACATAAAATACACACCTTTTTAAATTTATTTAATTTATGACATAAAATATATTTTAAAAAGTATAATATTGTATAAAAGTGTTAAACGGGTCAACCCGCCAACTAGGGATGAGCAAATCCCGATCCCGATCCCGTCCCGATCCTGAATTTCGCCAAAACTGGGTACCGATACCGATACCGAAATATGTTGGTACGGTACGTTACCGGTGTGGTATCGGTACAGTAGCGGTATATCAAAGTAAAATTCGGTATTTTACCGGTACCGTCCCGTTACCGAAAATGGTAAAAAGTGGATATCGTTTCCGGTACCGAAAAAATTCGATACGGTATTTTCGGGATCGGGATCGGTACGGGACGGGATTGGGATCGGTATTTGATACCAAATGCTCATCCTTACCGCCAACCCGACCAGGTTGACCCGAACCCGACCCGTTAACCTAAACGGGTTCGCGGGTTCAACCTGAAACTGACCCAAACCCGTTTAGACTTAACCTAAACCCGGAATTTCGTGTTAGGTTCGTGTCGGGTTTTCAAGTCGTGTCAGAAATTCACACCCCTAATCGTATAACACCTTTCTCCACCATCACTAAACACATAACCATAAACCCTAACAACCACCAACACCCATCTTCAAACTCCACCTATTTGCACCGTTTCAACCACCATTACACCCACCTTCAAACTCCACCTGATCACCACCGGTAACTGTACACCACCAACCATTTCCACTGTACACCTTTAATGTAACCACGACACCCACCACCGTACACCTCTTACTACCGCCTACCTTTAACTGCCAGCCAACTACCTCCAACACTAACCTCATCATTGTCATCAACATAACTCGGTAACTGTAACACCCTTCTCGTTATTATACAAATTTAATAAAAGGATGCATGTTTTAAAGCCAAAATATTTCGCTTCATTTAAAAGTACAAAATAGAAGTTTCATAATAATCACTTACTAGTTAACTACAAACTAGTTTAAACATCCCAAAAATGATTAGTTAATTGTTTACATTATAAACATTGTCTAATACAAAGTTAACTAAACGGGGAAGCTCCAAAATGTGGTGTTCGGTTCTTGAAAACGTGCTTGATAGCCATCCGGATTAAGTTCCACTTTACCTAGTGTCAAAACCACTAAAAATGTTAGTTTTGACTTTATTATAATGCATGTAAACAAGTTCAAGAATCAAACAATCGAAAACAAAATAAAAATCCGGAATTAAGCCTGTCGCGTGTCGCGCCAGACCTCCCTCATTTTGTCGCGTGTCGGGCCAGATCCAATGGATCCTGTCACGTGGTGCGGGGGACTCGGTTTTCCAGCAGGTGCAGGTTTTTGACTTGCATTTCCTGCCCAGCTCCGAATTTCATAATTCTAACTTCAAAAGCTCGTAACTTTTGATCTGAAGGTTTGTTTTAGGTGATTCTTTTTCCTACGCGTCTGTAATTTAATTACCGATGTATCTATTACATTTATTATACCAAAAATTTAGTTTACAAACCGAATGACAAAAATCACTATGCATTTATTCAACACACCAAGTTTACGCCAATTTTGCTACCAACGCAACAGTAACCATAAGGCGCTTTCACCCAACATCCGAGGCTTAATATCACCGACACTTCATTACCAATTCTATGGCTTCATGCTCTTGTGATTTGTCAACGCCAAATGGTAACCATCAAACACTAATACTACTTATTGAACAATTATTCGACCCGTTTGGCTCATTTATGGAATCCTCCATTTTAATGACTACCAAACGCATCCTATTCTAATTTTAACTTATTAATCAAGTAGTGAACATTGTCACTTCACTTAACACGAGCCTTTATTCTAAAAACGCAACTATACTTGGTTAAAATATCAAATTTACTTAATGTAACGAAACGAGTTACATACCTTCAAAGCACACCCTTCAAACAAACGCTAACCATCAAACACTAATACTACTTATTGAACAATTATTCGACCCGTTTGGTTCATTTATGGAATCCTCCATTTTAATGACTACCAAACGCATCCTATTCTAATTTTAACTTATTAAATCAAATAGTGAACATTGTCACTTCACTTAACACGAGCCTTTATTCTAAAAACGCAACTATACTTGGTTAAAATATCAAATTTACTTAATGTAACGAAACGAGTTACATATCTTCAAAGCACACCCTTCAAACGTGCGTCAACACCGGCTTGTCTGCTCGACACTCCGGCTTCCTTTCCTATATTGTTCAATCACTTCACATTTAGAACTCTTTGATTCACATATAACGCATAGTTTACCAACTAGTACAAGTATGCATTTTTGTTCATATTTCAACATTTAGCCTTCTCTTAGTCATTTTTACAAACACTTTAAGGGCAAAATTTTACACAATTCGTTATCAAGTTCATAACTTGTTATATAGCCGAAATTAACATCAATTGTCACACCTCCAAAATCCACCCGCGGAGTATCACCGATTGGGAGCGTGACTGACCAGGATCAAGCCACCAATCATATAGAACAACGTAAATAGTAAAAGTAAATGTAATTTAACCAAACCAATCCATATGAAAGGTGTTCAAAACATAAATAGAAATTCAACGTTTAGCGGAAGCATATGGGTAAAAGCCCAACAAAAGTAAAGTATGAAATGTCAAATGTTTAATCAAATCATTCACGATCCTTGTCCACAACGACCGCGCCTCCCAGTGCAAGCTCCATGTATACCTAACGACCTGCAAGGCATGTAACAGAGAGTCAACAACTAGTTGAGCGAGTTCACAGTAAGTAAGTTCGTAATAGTAAGTTCTTTTCGTAACATGTGGCTCTACTAGGCCGATAGTAGGTTCTATTAGTGGGGGCTTCCCATATTGGTATATACACTAGACTATTTGTAACCATAAGTGTTCTTCTTAACCCGAGAACAGTAGTACGTACAAGATCTACGTAGGTTTTACGTAAGTGCCCTTCTTTACTCGAGGACAGTGGTACGCGTGGGGCTTACGTAGGTTTTACGTAAGTGTCCTTCCTAACCCGGAAGACAGTAGCATGTGTGAGTTTACGTAGGTTTTACGTAAGTGTCCCTCGAAACCTGAGGACAGTGGTAAGTACTTGTTTACGTAGGTTTTACGTAAGTGCCCTGCTTAACCCGAGGACGATGGTAGATAGTCTAGTAGCCGTGTAAGTACGAGTAATTGTTCAATCCCATCATTCAACCCATTCCCAATCCCCGGGAATCCCATGCCTTGGTAAGAGTGTGAACTCACCTTGGTTTGCTCGGTTTGATATTGTGCCTCTAGTGTTAATTAATGGTTAGGTCCGTACACACGACCTAAGGTACATTGCACATAAACTCAATGTAAGTGTTTACGTTCAATTAAGGTTTACAAATCCTTGTGTCCAAACAACTGTGTTCCGTGTGATAATTGTTCACAGATTAACATGACATAGATTGCACACACATACAGTAACATACGGTAACATGCAGTGGCATACAGTAACATACAGTAACACTTATGAACCAAACAACAAACTCGGGCCCCTTTAATGTTTGAAAACTCAGACCACGTGTATTGTTTATAAAACCCGGATCTTACATGCATTAATAAAACTCGGATCATACATGCATCATGAAACTCGGACCATACAAGCACCAAAAAGTCGGACCATATGTCTCTTATAAAGCTCGGATCAAGCACCCCCTTATAAAAGTCGGACCAAACACCCCTCTTATAAAAGTCGGACCAAACACCCCTCTTATAAAAGTCGGACCATGTTTAAGCATTCAAAAACTCGGACCATGCTTCAATCCCCAAAACTCGGACACATTACTTCTTATAACACCCGTCCCAAACATTAATATACTCGGCCCAATTAAAGAAAACCCGGACTCCTCGTTATTTATGAAATTCGGACATCATGTTCAACATAGCTCGAACTATATACTTTCATTAAACTCGGACTCTTATATCTTTGTATAACTCGGAAGTTATCACACAAAACCCGGACGCCATTATTTGTCAATAAACTCGGACAAGATAAACTCCGGACTACAAACACACATTAACAAAAACCAAAATCGTAGTTTCCAATATAACAGTTACAATACGATCAGAACCCTAATCTCAGTCATCAACACTTCTATTAATCAAAACAACTGTTTAACAATTTTAGCATGTCAATTGCATCCTAGTATCAGGCATCGATTAGCATTCATTCACAAACAATCACATACTCATTCAAGCATAATCAAGTAAACACTGGGCCATTGTTTGGATTGTTAGGGTTTGTATGGAATCAAATGAATAAGAGTATCAATCAACGTATAATCGTAAAAAATACCTTAGACTGATTCTAGATGGATTGGAAGATCAAGATTGATGCAAGAGAACTTGTGTAGCCAAGAATGATGAGAGAAATGGTTGTAGGAGGTGACTAGAGAGAATGATTTGAACTGCCGTATGATTGGAATTAGTGAATATGATTAGGGTTGAGAGGTTTTGTTTTATTTTCATTATTACCACTAAGCACCCCTAAGTATCATCCTTTACACAAAACACACACACCACATATAATTTACAGTCAAGGCACAAAGTTCTCATGTAAGTCAAATAATGCACAAAGTAACACATAATTCCAACAATGCTAAATGATTGCATGACAAAATTAACTACGCTAGGTTAACACACTAACCTGAAGTTACGGGTTGTCACATTATCCCCAACTTGAAAGAAATTTGGTCCCGAAATTTAGCACGCGGTTACTGAGGAAGCTAGTTGAGTTGTACCGTTTACTGGTTTCCCTGGGGTGTCACATCATCCCCCCGTTGATTTGGAATTTCGTCCCGAAATTCTGTAGTAGCTTCAGCCTCAGTAGTGGTTGCATGGTTTCCGAATAACTGGGGATACTTGAGTTTCATTTGGTCTTCTCGTTCCCAGGTGAACTCTGGGCCACGACGGGAGTTCCAACGAACTCGTACAAGAGGTATTCTAGTGTTCTTGAGGACCTTAACATCCCGGTCCGTGATTTCTACTGGTTCCTCGAAGAATTGCAACTGCTCATCGATAGTGAGCTCCTTCAAAGGAACTATGAGGGTCTCATCTGACAGACACTTCTTCAGATTCGACACGTGAAATACGTTGTGAACTGCACCAAGTTCAGCTGGTAGGTTCGGTTTGTAGGCCACTTTGCCTATTATTTCTATGATTTTGAACGGTCCAACATACCGCGGATTGAGCTTGCCTCGTTTACCAAAACGAACCACACCCTTCCAGGGTGAGACTTTGAGTAGCACTCGATCCCCAACTTGAAACTCGAGCGGTTTTCTGCGTTTATCAGCGTAGCTTTTCTGACGGTCGCGAGCTGCCGCCATGCATTGTCGTATTTGTGCAATCTGTTCAGTAGCATCAACTACCATTTCTGGACCTATGATCTGACTATCCCCCACCTCTGCCCAACAGAGGGGTGACCGGCATTTACGTCCGTACAATGCCTCGAATGGAGTGGCTTGGATGCTGGTGTGGTAACTGTTATTGTATGAAAAATCCACTAAAGGGAGATGCTTTTCCCAGCTATTGCCGAAATCAATAACACATGCCCGAAGCATGTCTTCTAGAGTCTGGATAGTGCGCTCAGACTGTCCATCCGTCTGAGGGTGGTAAGTTGTGCTCATGTCTAACCGAGAGCCAAAAGATTTGTGCATTGCTTGCCATAGTTCTGAAGTAAATCGTGCATCACGATCTGAGATAATAGAGGTTGGCACTCCATGCCTCGAAAACAACTTCTTTCAAGTAAATGTCTGCTAATGTAGAGAACTTGTCAGTTTCCTTGATAGCCAAGAAGTTAGCAGACTTTGTGAGTCGATCCACGATCACCAAATAGTATCGTTCCCACGCTGGGATCTAGGCAGGCCAGTAACAAAATCCATGGAAATTTCTTCCCATTTCCATTGTGGTATCTTTGGTTGCTGAAGTAGGCCTGAAGGTTTCTGGTATTCCATCTTGACCCTCGCGCAGGTCAAACACTTGCCAACGTAAGTTGCTATGTGGGCCTTCATGCTAGGCCACCAGTACGTAGTTCTAATATCGTGGTACATTTTATCCGAACCTGGATGTTCCGAGTAGCGAGACTTAAGTGCTTCGTCCATTACAAGCTTGCGTAAGTTGCCATAGAGTGGGACCCAGATGCGTCCTGTTACGTAATAAGCACCGTCTTCCTTTCGCTCCAATCGTTGCCTTGAGCCGTCTTACTTGATGGCGCATTCGTAATCGTTCAGTAGTTCAACCCATCGATGTTGATGCATGTTCAATTCCTTCTGCTTGAATATATGCTCAAGACTCCTGTGATCGGTGTAGATAGTGCACTTGGTACCGTACAGGTAGTGTCGCCATATCTTAAGCGCGAAAACAACAGCTCCCCAATTCTAAATCGTGCGTAGTGTAGTTCCTTTCATGAACTTTAAGTTGTCGCGAAGCGTAGGCAATGACTTTATCCCTTTGCATTAATACACAACCAAGACCCTGAATCGACGCGTCGCAGTAGACCACAAAATCGTCCGTGCCCTCTGGCAAAGGAGAGAATAGGTGCGCTGCAGAGCCTATCCTTTAGGTGTTGAAAAGCCGTTTCGTGTGTATTACCCCTAAGATAGGTAACACCTTCCTGTGTCAGTAATGTAAGCGGCTGTGCGATCTTTGAGAAGTCTTTGATAAACCGTCTGTAATAACCCGCCAAACCTAAGAATTGGCGTATTTCCGTTGGTGTACGTGGTGCAGGCCAGTTCCTGATCAAGTCTACCTTGGATGGATCAACATGAATCCCATCCTTGTTTACCACCTGGCCTAGAAAATGGACTTCACGAAGCCAGAAGTCGCATTTTGAAAACTTGGCATACAGCTGATCTGATCGAAGAAGTTCCAAAATAAGTCGCAAATGCTGCCGGTGTTCCTCCTGATTCTTGGAATAGATCAGGATGTCGTCTATGAACACGATCACAAACTTGTCCAGGTAAGGCTTGCACACTCTGTTCATTAGATCCATGAAAACTGCAGGCGCGTTCGTTAGCCCGAATGGCATAACTAGAAACTCGTAGTGACCGTAGCGAGTTCTGAATGCTGTTTTGGAGACGTCCTCATCCCGGACTCTCAGCTGATGGTAACCTGACCTCAGGTCTATCTTGGAGTAGTAGCTCGACCCTTGCAACAGGTCGAATAAGTCATCAATTCGTGGAAGAGGATAGCGGTTCTTCACGGTCACCTTGTTCAGTTCATGGTAATCGATGCACAATCTAAAGGTACCGTCTTCTTCTTCACAAATAGCACTGGAGCTCCCCAAGGCGAAGAGCTAGGACGGATAAAACCCTTATCCAAGAGTTCTTGCAGTTGTTAGATAGTTCTTCCAACTCTGATGGAGCTAAGCGATACAGTGCACGAGCTACAGGTGCGGCTCCCGGGGCTAGTTCAATCTGGAATTCGACCTGGCGATGAGACGGTAGTCCAGGTAAATCTTCAGGAAACACTTGAGGAAAATCACGTACAACTGGAATATCCCCTAATTTCTTCTCTTTCGTTAATGCATCAGTAACAAGTGCCGAGATGGCAGTGTGACCCTTTCGTAAACACTTCTGGGCCTTCAGGAAGGAGATAATGCCAACCACTGCACCACTCTTGTCGCCTTGAACTTCGAGAGGTTCTTTACCAGAACGGGGAATACGAACTATTTTCTCCTTGCATAAGATCTCTGCTTGCTGTTGGGATAACCAATCCATCCCAATAACGATGTCGAACTACCCAGAACTATAGGAATGAGATCGATCGAGAAAGTCTGACCAGCAAGGATAGGATTACAACCCTGAACTATGTGTGTGGCCTCTAGACTTTTACCATTAGCTAACTCTACGACATGTTTGGTGTTTAAGGGAGTTGGTGCACGTTTTAACATTTGGCTAACTTTCAAAGACATATAACTGGTATCTGCACCCGAATCAAACAATACAGTAACATAAAAGTCGTCGAGAATAAACTTACCCATTATCACGTTAGGATCGCTCCTTGCGTCACCCTGACCAATCACGTACACGCGGCTCCGGCGTCATTGTTTCCATTGTTTCCCCCAACGCTATCCCCATTGTCGTCCATGTTTCCATGGTCGTGGTTCTGAGTCTGGTCCTGGTTTATTTGTGGACATTGTCTCTTGTAGTGATCTTTAGCATCACAATGAAAACATCCTTTAAAACTCTGTTGTTGCTGCTGATTCTGTGGAGATTGAGGCGGCCGTTGCTGTTCTTGAGTTACAGGACGTGAGCTTCGACAATCCTTAGCTTCATGACCTATCTTGAGACACCTCTGACAACGACCCTTGTTGCACTGACCGCTGTGGTGCCTATTGCATCTGTTACACTTTGGATGATTTCCTCGATATCCACTCTTCCCGCGACTACCAGAAAACTGCTGACTGGGACTCTGGTAGTCATCTACCTTTTGCTGCTGCGCCAGAGACTGAACCGGAATTAATCCCTTGCTCAGGTTCCCATCCCACTTGCGTTTGTTGTCACTAGAAGCACATGTAGTAGCAGCTTTAACACGATTCGGTAGTTTGTTTTGTTCTACTGCCTGGTCTGTGAGACGATGAGCAAGCCGAGTGACTTGCTGGATAGTGCCAAGATTAGCTGCGGTCACATGACTCTGAATTTCTGGCACCAGACCCTTGAGATACAGCTCGATGCGTTTGGTGGGAGGGTCTACCATAGTGGGACAAAATGTGGCTAATTCATTTGATCTCTTCGTATAAGCCTCAATTTCAAACCCTGCCATCTGTAAGTTGAGGAACTCCACCTCTAGTTTGTGGATGTCTTCCCGACTGCAAAACTCTTCCTTAATTAGGTCCTTGAACTCGTTCCAGGGGGTGGTATTAGCAGCTGCCAGCCCTAACATTTGAACCTGTGCTTCCCACCAGGTTAATGCAACACCTTCGAGTGTTCTAGTAGCAAACTTTACTCTACGAGACTCAGGGCAATCACGCACCTTAAAGTCAGTTTCGAGCCTCTCGAACCAATGGAGGAGGCCTACAACTCCCTCAGTACCACTGAAGGTACTAGGTCGGCAATCCTTGAGATTTTTGAAGGTGCAAACAGGTGGCTGAGTGTGTTGACCTATTGTGTATAAGAATAGGACAAGGTTAACACAAGAGTTGGTTTAGGAATGTAGGATCTAAAGATCCTAGTGCGAGTTACGACTGCAGGATATACCTCCTGCTTGTGCGGCTGCAAGTGCCGCAACAACTTGTTCGTTGATGAGAGCCGTCAACTGGGCTTGAGTCTAGTTAATACGTCCGACCATGATCTTCATAGCAAATGTAACATAAGTGAGAGAGGTTCACGAATAGTGCGATGACAGAAGAGAGTAAGCACACAAGTGTTCTCAAGAAATAACGAATAGTATGCAATGTATTCTAGGCATACCACGAGCAAAGTTCTATGTAATTCTAGCATGTAGGCAATAAACATAAACCATATTACCTAGGATGTTGAGTCTTGCACGTGAAGCGAGGCGTCGTTGTGGATCGTTGAGCACTGTACTGGTTATAGTCTAGTTTTAATAAAAACGTTTTCCCCATATTAAATCCAAGTTCTCTATAACCAATGGCTCTGATACCAATCTGTCACACCCCCAAAATCCACTCGCGGAGTATCACCGCTTGGGAGCGTGACTGACCAGGATCAAGCCACCAATCATATAGAACAACGTAAATAGTAAAAGTAAATGTAATTTAACCAAACCAATCCATATGAAAGGTGTTCAAAACATAAATAGAAATTCAACGTTTAGCGGAAGCATATGGGTAAAAGCCCAACAAAAGTAAAGTATGAAATGTCAAATGTTTAATCAAATCATTCACGATCCTTGTCCACAACGACCGTGCCTCCCAGTGCAAGCTCCATGTATACCTAACGACCTGCAAGGCATGTAACAGAGAGTCAACAACTAGTTGAGCGAGTTCACAGTAAGTAAGTTCGTAATAGTAAGTTCTTTTCGTAACATGTGGCTCTACTAGGCCGATAGTAGGTTCTATTAGTGGGGGCTTCCCATATTGGTATATACACTAGACTATTTGTAACCATAAGTGTTCTTCTTAGCCCGAGAACAGTAGTACGTACAAGATCTACGTAGGTTTTACGTAAGTGCCCTTCTTTACCCGAGGACAGTGGTACGCGTGGGGCTTACGTAGGTTTTACGTAAGTGTCCTTCCTAACCCGAAAGACAGTAGCATGTGTGAGTTTACGTAGGTTTTACGTAAGTGTCCCTCGAAACCTGAGGACAGAGGTAAGTACTTGTTTACGTAGGTTTTACGTAAGTGTCCTGCTTAACCCGAGGACGAGGGTAGATAGTCTAGTAGCCGTGTAAGTACGAGTAATTGTTCAATCCCACCATTCAACCCATTCCCAATCCCCGGGAATCCCATGCCTTGGTAAGAGTGTGAACTCACCTTGGTTTGCTCGGTTTGATATTGTGCCTCTAGTGTTAATTAATGGTTAGGTCCGTACACACGACCTAAGGTACATTTGTCACACCCCGAATTTCCACGTATCACCGGTGGGCCCGGTGGGGAGTATCGTGACGTAATTGATGTCATCATAGTCAAACAACACAATATATAAATGCACAGCGGAAGCAAAAGATAAATATATTACATTCCGAATATAAAGTAATGTCAAAGTATTACAACGGAAGTAAAGGATCCACAGGCGGATCAAATAAACGAAAACTGTTCAACAGACTTTAGGCATCTAGAACTTGCAAGATTCCTTATTAACGCCCTGAGCTTCCAGCCAATTACGTTCAGTACCTGTCACTTAACCCTTTTTGGAAAATACGTTAGTTTACACTGGTAAATACAATTAACCGACTCACTTGAAAAGGTTTAATAAAAATTGATTTGAATGCACAAGGCACAACATATCTTTTATAACTTGGGACAATTATCTTTATAATCTTGTATACAGATTTACATGTTCGTTGTACGTTCAGGGCCCGATGTAGAAATCGAGTCAAGATTAACAGACACGCCACAAGTATAGGCCCACAAGAGAGTGAGATACCGTTTCCCTTATGCACTGTCAGGGGTATGCCTACACCTCGTGCATAAGACATGGCCATTTTATAATACAATGATGTCAGGGATATCCGGGACATGATCATTAACCCCTAAAGGCTTTTATTTCAAACAATACAGATTAAAGCGGGTTACCTCAATAATTTAATCACAATCCGACTAAACATTCAATACCCGACCAAGCGGTATTATTATAATACCGTATCCCAAGCCCGTATAGGGAAAATAAGTTAAAAGTATTTACCTGAGCTAGCAAAAGCAATTTATACTCAGCCGTATATTCTAATCAGCAAGCGCAAGTACTTCTAATGGGGCTCTCAATCTGGAACGAAGGTTTTATTAACCTATTAGATTCCTAACGGGTCTTTAATTTAGCCTGAGCTTAGACCGGTCAGTTTCAAAGGATAAATACGGTTTAATCGCGTGAAAGGAGAAAACCGGGAATGGAATGTTGTTTGGACCCAACAAGTTTGAAGACTTGTTTTATATGGGTATAATAACCACACTCTGGAATTTGAAGTAAAAATGATAAGGTTTGACCCGTTTCGGCAAATTCATGCAAACTAGTTACATAAACCGAACCGAACGCGCAGGAGGCGTATCGGGTAACCGTAAGAGTCCTACACAGGTTTCCTAAGTCAATATGCTCTAAAGAGGTTGTGGTATCAGTAGGATACCTTCCATAATTCCCGTAACGAGTTTAAATCCAATATACGCCCCGTAGGGGTATTTCGGTCATTTTAAAGATTATAAAAGAGGTTTCTGAGTTCTACAGGAAATCTGAGTTTTCCGAACAGTTTATAAAGTCCAAAAAACTCTATTTATTATTAAAATCAGTAGCAGCTGGAATCGGGTCAAAATACCATGTAGAACTCAAGTTATGTCCGAAAAGGGTATATTCGGTATTTACCGAATCTATGCCATAACCGCAGGTTATGAGCTGGTTAAAAATAATTAAAAATCTTTAAAAATCCCAAAATATTATTTTACATCAGTGTGTAAAAGGTTTGGTGTCTAAATTTGGGTTTAGATAGGCTTTACGCTAAATGCGCCGTTTAATTACTAAAGTTTCCGTAATTGCGCTATTTAGCATAACTCCTATTCTAGACCCCGGATTGGCGTGAAATTTAAGGGACATGCTTAGAAATCAGTAACTAAGGTTATTGTCCTGTCACATGTCCAAAAATCTCGTTTTAAAGTAAAAAGGGCGTTATGGTCAACTTTTAAGTATTTAACGGAAATGTGCAAAAGACTCGGACAAACAATGAATCGGTCACAGAGGGTTGCACCATCATGTAACCTGGTCCTAAGAGAGTCCTAAGGCATATCTAAATCATACCATAACGGGTCAGAACTGAAGTCAAAGCAAAAGTCAAAGTTTTGCGACTTTCGGTTCCGAACCGGGTCGAAACAGTAAATAGTCGGATCAATCAAGCTTAGACTAGTTAATATACTTATTATCACGTTATATGAGTGTTAAAACAGGTTACACGCCATCTACATTACTGATTATGCATAAAATCGCAAATTAGCATCCTGTTGACTTTTTCTAAACAAGTTTGACTCGACATTTGGACTAGTTAGAGTGGGAATCAGAGGGTGCCCTTTTAGGGGTTTAAAGCCCACATGATTACCAACTTATAACCACCTTCGATTCAATCAATCACTGGACCAATAGTGATTAATCATTAAGTCAACCGTTACTTACGACGGTTTGACTTCTAAGCTAAAACTAAGCGAAAACTCAAAAAGGAAAGGTCAAGCATACTTACAAAGGTCCTATGCACGACTAGGGAAGCTTAGAAGGAGGTCTTGAGCTCCAGAAATGATCAGATGGTGAAGGAATGAATGAATGATGAAAGTTGCAACCAAAGGCCTTTATATAGTGATTTAATCACCATGGATTGTTGACACACAACACTACCAATGGTTCTTGATCATCAACACATGTCCCTAAGGTTCTAGGAGTCACTTAGGCAGCTCTTGGAAGGGTTAAGGGGCGCATATGACGTTTACATGGGCTGAACAGGCAATAAAAACAAGTTTCTGCATCTGGGCAAGCCAGGCGGCCCGCGTAAGACCTCTCACCAGGCTTACGCGCCCCGCGTGGGTCTTCTGATCTGATTTCCAAATCTTTCATTAATTGCAGGCTGGCTCTTGGTTCTTCGAAAGGTCAACTTAACTTATCTCTTGCACTTTAACCCCTTCCAAATTACCTATAAGGGCCCCTAGACTTTTACCTATCATGCTAAGTCCTTGTTTACCTTGTTATTACCCGAAAAGTCTTGACTTTCAACGTTAACGCTTTTAACCCCTCATGCACGAAATCGATCATAACTTTCTCATTTTACAAGGGAACTTTATGAAATTTTAATCACTTATTCTAGTGAGCATAATTTACCTTTACAAAGCTTCGGGTTTGCCAAAAGGTCATTCAGAGGTATAACTTAAACATGTTGACACATTTAACCCCTGTAGTTTGTAATTTCTCACTTTCTTTCACAATGAGCTTCGTATGATCCATGAATCATTCATTTAAGGGTATAAACATCATGTAGGGATATTGTAGGGCATATTTATCCATTATTGACATTTTGAACCCTTGAATTCACATACTTTCTATGTTTGTCAACTTTAGTCCCTCTATAATATTCATTGACTCGTTCAAGCTTATGACACGTGTCAATACATTATGGGACGCAAATTTTCGAGGTGTTACATCCTCACCCCCTTAAAAGAAATCTCGACCTCGAGATTTGTTAATGTAAAGGAAGTATTTGCTGTCTTATATTGGGCTTAATCTTCCCCAGTACCTTTAAGCCTCTAAGGTACTCCAATTGACCTTTATAATAGGTACATGTATCTTTTTAGGGCTTCTAATCCTGTCGATCCTCAATCGACACAGGATGCTTATCACATCATAATTCTGCATATCATTGTGTGATAGTGTTTCCTGACTTATTGGTGAAATATATCCTTCAGTCACTAGTGTGCAGTACATTGCGAGTTCCGTCAAGCTTCTTAAATAGGTTTTAGCTTATAAGCTACTTGACCTTGATACATTCGATTTCCTTCGAATGATTCTATATATTTTCAGGGCTCAACTAGCTTGAAAATTTAACAATTTCGCACACCCTTCCTGGGTGATATCTCTTGTTGAACCTTATTCCTTATCAAGAATCTAGGAGGTTCGCCATTTTCCGTAATCCTTGATTTTCTGCCGAATATTGGCTTCTCACAGATGATTAGGGATTTGTATGATCTTATTTGTTGTTTCCAATGCAACTTTCAGATCCCGAATATTGGGCTTACCAATCTATTATCCCAACAATAGATGTTTAACATTCTACCTATACAAGGTCTCCAAAGGAGCAGCCTTGATGCTTATATATTAATCATTATAGAAAGCTTATCTTAAGGTAAGATGGTTATTCCAACCACTGCTTGATTAAATTCAGGGAATAGCTAATCCTTGTCATTAGTCGAATAAATCGACGATCCTGGGCAGTTGATGGAATTTCCTGATCGATGCCTATTTAGGGTTGCGGTAATAATGCATAAGCAGAATGAACCGTCTTACTTAATTAATTGTACCGAACTCTCGGAATATTGAGTTAGGCTATATGTATCCTCTATTTCAAAACTTACTTAATCAGGCTTTTCGACCCTTTCCAATAATGGTACTAGCTTTCTTGGAGATTTCATAATAATAATAATGCAGCCCTAAATGGGATATAAATCTTAACTCTACTCGCCTCTCGGGAGGTAAACAAGGTAGTCTAAAGAGAAGATAATCGAGATACAAGGAGATTACAGAGATTTTCCGAATCTCAGGCTCCAGTTCATCCATCCTTGCTTGTGTCAAATGAGTGACTCATGTACGAGTCCACAGATTTAATCAAAGACACTTACTTGGAAAAAGAAAAAAAAAATTTCCATTTTCTAGATATCCTCTCTGAATACTACTGGTTGACTTTGGTACCATATGCTTATTTGAATATCCTTGTGGTTCCATGCATTAAACCCCCATACTGATCAGGCATGGAAGCAATCTATGGAACATATTAGGATACACAAATCCTCATATGGCGCTTTCGTCATACCATTTGGTATTCGGAATCGATGGAGATCAAACGGTTATGAATTTTATAGGATGTTGTACTTTATTTGGAGAGGGAGTACATTAGGACTTTATGATTTGAAGATTTCTGACAGGAGTAGAAGGAATAGTTCCTGTGAATTTTCTACCCGTAGGTTTTACCTTACGCTTAATATATAGGGTTTTTATGAAACATTTTTAAAAGCTTGCTATACCTATCGTTTATGAAGGATTTATTGGTATCCGAACCAAAATAAAACTCTTAGCATTTAAATTTCTGATAAGAAGTTAGGGAATGTACATGAGGCCATTATTTATGAACTAGCTCAGGTATTTAGGCGCTTTCATTTTTAGGCTTTCCTTCTTTAGCCGCATTTCCTTTGTCATATTTAGGGCACGTTGTCTTGATGTGGCCTTTCTCATTACAGCCGAAGCAGACTGCATTCTCCATGTCCTTACAGTCCAACATTTTATGTTCCCCTGATTTACAGATCCCACAAGCCCTTGGTTGTGGTTGGGATTTTGGTTCGAACCTGCACTTTCCATAATGGCACTTCTTGCAGGTCTTGCATACTGGTTTCTGGTTAGGCTTTTGTTTGTTCTTCTTCATAGAGCTCTGGGAGTTATTTTCCTTCCTTTTTCTTTTTAGCTCATCTCTTGCATTTGAGGCACGAACAAGATCCTCCTTATGAGTAAGGAAATGTGGTCCTAGAAAAAATTTGGAGCGAGTAGCATGGGGCTCCTTGAACTTTTTCATAGCCTTTTTC
This sequence comes from Helianthus annuus, assembly GCF_002127325.2. NCBI lineage: Eukaryota > Viridiplantae > Streptophyta > Magnoliopsida > Asterales > Asteraceae > Helianthus > Helianthus annuus. The sequence goes on along the minus strand of NC_035444.2, from coordinate 12,849,386 downwards.
ACAGCCTTCCCAACAGCTGCGTCTATCATAGTTTGAAGAACACCTTCGGAAATTCTAAGGCTCACAATCGCAGCATCATTGGCATGTGTCGCATAATTCATAACACGATCAACGGCTATCTTATCTGAGTTTGCCATACTCGATATTGGTTCCTAACACCAATAAAACAATTTCTTAGCTGCAATCCAACAACTGCTATTCTTCATCCTGATGGCCTTAATATATATTAACCATGGTATCTATAGACCATACGGGCCAATAAAGTACTAACATTCTTAATGAATGTTATTTAATATATATATTCATTATGTTTAGCCTAGGTCATGAAAGACCATCAATGGCATTTAAGGTTTGGACCTAATCTATCATCTTTTTGACAGGGGATCACAATGTCACATCTGTCTTTATTATATTGATGAATTTTGGTTAGCATGAAAGCTTGTCATCAGGGTATCAGAAAAGAGTAATTCCTAGTAGATACAAATATCAATCTAAGATTTGTTGGAGCGTTTTCTTAAGTATCATCGGCAATTTCCATCTCACATTAAATGACCGGAGTCCTAAACAAGCGGAGACAACAGTTCTCAACAGTTATTATTCACTATAGAATTATATGAGCCAGTAGCAACTAATTTCTGCATAACTGCTTGATAAGGAAAGGTACCTGCTATATATTTATCATACTGCACCATCTCCTGGGCGTTCATCCTGAAGACTCATGCGTTTGTTCTCTTGGCTTCTTCGGGCTTCTTCTGATTTCTAGGGCAGTTAGTCTTGATATGCCCCTTTTCGTTGCAACCGTAGCAGGTTGCATCCGTCAACTTCTTGCATTCCAACGTCTTATGTTCTTTAGACTTGCAAATCCCACAAGGCAGAGGCTGAAATTCAAATCTGCATTTCCCCAGGTGGTATTTCCTACAAGTTTCGCACCTGGTCTTCTCACCCGACTGTTGGTTGTCTCCCTTAAACTCGGAACTCTTCTTATCCTCAGAGTTCCTCTCTGTCTTCTTATCGGAGCGATGAGAATCCTCATCCTCCCTTTTTCGCTTTCCATCTTCAGAGGCTTTGGCAACCTTGTTTCTGACTACATCGAGTGTAAGAGACAGCGACAGGTCTGCCGCTGACCTGAACGTAGCAGGTCTTGATGCTTTCACACTTGCCTTTATTTATGGGGCTAGACCCCCAATAAGGCGAGCTATACGCTTTGGTTCCGGCGTGATTAAGTAAGGAACCAATCGAGACATAGTATTGAAACTTGTAAGGTACGCTTGACAATCTAAGTTCACCATGACTAAGGTCAAGAATTCAGTCTCAATTTTCTCGACTTCGTGTTGAGGACAGTAATTCTCTTTGATAAGAGCAACGAACTGATCCCAAGTCATGTTGTACAAAGGGGTCTTCCCCGTAGCTTGGATCAGTGACCTCCACCAAGCTAGGGCTTCTCCTTTGAAAGATTGTGAAACAAACTTCACAATGTCTTGGTCTGCACATCCACTAATATCTACAATGGTGTCCATCTCATCGAGCCACGTCATGCAATCGATGGCTCCTTTTTCTCCTGTAAAGTCTCTGGGCTTGCAGGAGACAAAATATTCATATGAGCAGGTCTTAACTGGTGCCTCTTGATAAAGCACCACCTGTCTAGACGGGACACTCTTTTGATTTGACGAGTTACGATTATCGTCTTCTTTCGGCTCGTGTGATTTAGAAAGGGGCTTACTACGAGCCACAGATAGAGTCTTAGAGTTTGTATCACTTGATTCATCATACTGTCTGTCGAGAGCTTGTGTAACGGCATTATCTATTAATGCCCGCAGTTCCGCACCAGTTATATTAACTCTGGGAGCATCATTATCCTCCCTCGGATGGCTGTTGACCTCATCCGATCCAGCCATGTAGCTTGATTGCTTCATACATAATGACAATCATTTACTCAGAGGTTATTTTGGAATCATCATTTTTGACGATTCATCAACCATGGTAATATGAACCATATTGGTTAATTTGTTAGTTATATTTTTATTGTAATTTATTCTAGTTATAAAACATTAAGGATATTAAAGTGGCGCAAAAAGGCCTAGTCACAAGGACTGTTTTAATTTATAAGCCATGATTTCAGAGAATCTAGGCATTAAGGTTTGAACATATTTCATTACCTTTTGTTGACAGAGAGTCAAAGACATCAACTGTAACTTGTCCCTTAGGACGATATGTATGGCCCGTAGGCATTTCATCACTTATGGATGTTTATAATATGACCATCTTTATTTGATGATATCAGTCAGGATCGTATTGGTCATACAAACTATTATGCTTGGACGTAGTCTAACATCTTTAGACGGGGGTCGAAGACCACCACGGTCGTTGTCTTATCGGACAACAAGTTTGGCCCGTAGGCACTTCATCACTAATGGATGTTTATAATATGATCATCTTCATTTGATGATTTAAGCCATGATTCTAAATTACTAGGCTAGATAAGGGTTTGGAATTTCCCAATGTAAAGATGACAAGTGTAATTTCATCATATTACTGTTGTCAGGAGTGTTAACATGTTTTCGGATGTTAACAGGAATCTGAATCTCTTTTAAACAGGTTTTTCCATCATAGCTAGGTCTTTAATGACATTCAAGCTAGGTTTACCTCTTTAAGATTTTTTTTTTCAATATATATTCTGGTAGATCAATTATGAAAAGGGATAATAATTTGATTTATTTGATATATTATATTCATACGAAATGATAAAAGGAGTACATAATTGCCCTAACGGGACTTGAAAGGAATGATGTTGTCCATGAAGGGACTAAAAGATAAACATGTCTTCACAAGGATTTATTAAAGATACGATCTTCGGCAAAAAGGAGTTTTCACCTTATCTTTGAATGTTTTCTCCCTGGATGCACGTTTTATCCTAGTCGTGGTACGAAGTTCGGCATTTCAAGGCTCCAGATGAGGAGAAATCCTAATACAACTTCTTCGCTTGACGACGTATCCAATATATAAAAAAAATAATTGGAAGCAATAAATTACAGATTAGAATTGAGATTATTCCTATGTTAAGTCTAGACTCAGAAGTTTTTAAGGAATGTGCTACTATGCCATTGAGATTAAACACAAAAGGCTAGTGTTTAATTCACTCAATGTTGGCTCTGATACCAACCTGTCACACCCCGAATTTCCACGTATCACCGGTGGGCCCGGTGGGGAGTATCGTGACGTAATTGATGTCATCATAGTCAAACAACACAATATATAAATGCACAGCGGAAGCAAAAGATAAATATATTACATTCCGAATATAAAGTAATGTCAAAGTATTACAACGGAAGTAAAGGATCCACAGGCGGATCAAATAAAAGAAAACTGTTCAACAGACTTTAGGCATCTAGAACTTGCAAGATTCCTTATTAACGCCCTGAGCTTCTTACGTTCAGTACCTGTCACTTAACCCTTTTTGGAAAATACGTCAGTTTACACTGGTAAATACAATTAACCGACTCATTTGAAAAGGTTTAATAAAAATTGATTTGAATGCACAAGGCACAACATATCTTTTATAACTTGGGACAATTATCTTTATAATCTTGTATACAGATTTACATGTTCGTTGTACGTTCAGGGCCCGATGTAGAAATCGAGTCAAGATTAACAGACACGCCACAAGTATAGGCCCACAAAAGAGTGAGATACCGTTTCCCTTATGCACTGTCAGGGGTATGCCTACACCTCGTGCATAAGACATGGCCATTTTATAATACAATGATGTCAGGGATATCCGGGACATGATCATTAACCCCTAAAGGCTTTTATTTCAAACAATACAGATTAAAGCGGGTTACCTCAATAATTTAATCACAATCCGACTAAACATTCAATACCCGACCAAGCGGTATTATTATAATACCGTATCCCAAGCCCGTATAGGGAAAATAAGTTAAAAGTATTTACCTGAGCTAGCAAAAGCAATTTATACTCAGCCGTATATTCTAATCAGCAAGCGCAAGTACTTCTACTGGGGCTCTCAATATGGAACGAAGGTTTTATTAACCTATTAGATTCCTAACGGTCTTTAATTTAGCCTGAGCTTAGACCGGTCAGTTTCAAAGGATACATACGGTTTAATCGCGTGAAAGGCGAAAACCGGGAATGGAATGTGGTTTGGACCCAACAAGTTTGAAGACTTGTTTTATATGGGTATAATAACCACACTCTGGATTTTGAAGTAAAAATGATAAGGTTTGACCCGTTTCGGCAAATTCATGCAAACTAGTTACATAAACCGAACCGAACGCGCAGGAGGCGTATCGGGTAACCGTAAGAGTCCTACACAGGTTTCCTAAGTCAATATGCTCTAAAGAGGTTGTGGTATCAGTAGGATACCTTCCATAATGCCCGTAACGAGTTTAAATCCAATATACGCCCCGTAGGGGTATTTCGGTCATTTTAAAGATTATAAAAGAGGTTTCTGAGTTCTACAGGAAATCTGAGTTTTCCGAACAGTTTATAAAGCCCAAAGTACTCTATTTATTATTTAAAATCAGTAGCAACTGGAATCGGGTCAAAATACCATGTAGAACTCAAGTTATGTCCGAAAAGGGTATATTCGGTATTTACCGAATCGATGCCATAACCGCAGGTTATGAGCTGGTTAAAAATAATTAAAAATTTTTAAAAATCCCAAAATATTATTTTACATCATTGTGTAAAAGGTTTGGTGTCGAAATTTGGGTTTAGATAGGCTTTACGCTAAATGCGCCGTTTAATTACTAAAGTTTCCGTAATTGCGCTATTTAGCATAACTCCTATTCTAGACCCCGGATTGACGTGAAATTTTAGGGACATGCTTAGAAATCAGTAACTAAGGTTATTGTCCTGTCACATGTCCAAAATTCTCGTTTTAAAGTAAAACGGGCGTTATGGTCAACTTTTAAGCATTTAACGGAAATGTGCAAAAGACTCGGACAAACAATGAATCGGTCACAGAGGGTTGCACCATCATGTAACCTAGTCCTAAGAGAGTCCTAAGGCATATCTAAATCATACCATAACGGGTCAGAACTGAAGTCAAAGCAAAAGTCAAAGTTTTGCGACTTTCGGTTCTGAACCGGGTCGAAACAGTAAATGGTCGGATCAATCAAGCTTAGACTAGTTAATATACTTATTATCATGTTATATGAGTGTTAAAACAGGTTACACGCCATCTACATTACTGATTATGCATAAAATCGCAAAGTATTCTGTTGACTTTTTCTAAGCAAGTTTGACTCGACATTTGGACTAGTTAGAGTGGGAATCAGAGGGTGCCCTTTTAGGGGTTTAAAGCCCACATGATTACCAACTTATAACCACCTTCGATTCGATCAATCACTGGACCAATAGTGATTAATCATTAAGTCAACCGTTACTTACGACGGTTTGACTTCTAAGCTAAAACTAAGCGAAAACTCAAAAAGAAAAGGTCAAGCATACTTACAAAGGTCCTATGCACGACTAGGGAAGCTTAGAAGGAGGTCTTGAGCTCCAGAAATGATCAGATGGTGAAGGAATGAATGAATGATCAAAGTTGCAACCAAAGGCCTTTATATAGTGATTTAATCACCATGGATTGTTGACACACAACACTACCAATGGTTCTTGATCATCAACACATGTCCCTAAGGTTCTAGGAGTCACTTAGGCAGCTCTTGGAAGGGTTAAGGGGCGCATATGACGTTTACATGGGCTGAACAGGCAATAAAAACAAGTTTCTGCATCTGGGCAAGCCAGGCGGCCCGCGTAAGACCTCTCACCAGGCCTACGCGCCCCGCGTGGGTCTTCTGATCTGATTTCCAAATCTTTCATTAATTGCAGGCTGGCTCTTGGTTCTTCGAAAGGTCAACTTAACTTATCTCTTGCACTTTAACCCCTTCCAAATTACCTATAAGGGCCCCTAGACTTTTACCTATCATGCTAAGTCCTTGTTTACCTTGTTATTACCCGAAAAGTCTTGACTTTCAACGTTGACGCTTTTAACCCCTCATGCACGAAATCGATCATAACTTTCTCATTTTACAACGGAACTTTATGAAATTTTAATCACTTATTCTAGTAACCATAATTTACCTTTACAAAGCTTCGGGTTTGCCAAAAGGTCACTCAGAGGTATAACTTAAACATGTTGACACATTTAACCCCTGTAGTTTGTAATTTCTCACAATCTTTCACAATGAGCTTTGTATGATCCATGAATCATTCGTTTAAGGGTATAAACATCATGTAGGGATATTGTAGGGCATATTTATCCATTATTGACATTTTGAACCCTTAACTTCACATACTTTCTATGTTTGTCAACTTTAGTCCCTCGATAGTATTCATTGACTCGTTCAAGCTTATGACACGTGTCAATACATTATGGGACGTAAATTTTCGAGGTGTTACAACATTGCACATAAACTCAATGTAAGTGTTTACGTTCAATTAAGGTTTACAAATCCTTGGTGTCCAAACAACTGTGTTCCGTGTGATAATTGTTCACAGATTAACATGACATAGATTGCACACACATACAGTAACATACGGTAACATGCAGTGGCATACAGAAACATACAGTAACACTTATGAACCTAACAACAAACTCGGACCCCGTTAATGTTTGAAAACTCAGACCACGTGTATTGTTTATAAAACCCGGATCTTACATGCATTAATAAAACTTGGATCATACATGCAGCATGAAACTCGGACCATACAAGCACCAAAAAGTCGGACCATATGTCTCTTATAAAGCTCGGATCAAGCACCCCCTTATAAAAGTCGGACCAAACACCCCTCTTATAAAAGTCGGACCAAACACCCCTCTTATAAAAGTCGGACCATGTTTAAGCATTCAAAAACTCGGACCATGCTTCAATCCCCAAAACTCGGACACATTACTTCTTATAACACCCGTCCCAGCATTAATATACTCGGCCCAATTAAAGAAAACCCGGACTCCTCGTTATTTATGAAATTCGGACATCATGTTCAACATAGCTCGAACTATATACTTTCATTAAACTCGGACTCTTATATCTTTGTATAACTCGGAAGTTATCACACAAAACCCGGACGCCATTATTTGTCAATAAAATCGGACAAGATAAACTCCGGACTACAAACACACATTAACAAAAACCAAAATCGTAGTTTCCAATATAACAGTTACAATACGATCAGAACCCTAATCTCAATCATCAACACTGCTATTAATCAAAACAACTGTTTAACAATTTTAGCATGTCAATTGCATCCTAGTATCAGGTATCGATTAGCATTCATTCACAAACAATCACATACTCATTCAAGCATAATCAAGTAAACACTGGGCCATTGTTTGGATTGTTAGGGTTTGTATGGAATCAAATGAACAAGAGTATCAATCAACGTATAATCGTAAAAATTACCTTAGACTGATTCTAGATGGATTGGAAGATCAAGATTGATGCAAGAGAACTTGTGTAGCCAAGAATGATGAGAGAAATGGTTGTAGGAGGTGACTAGAGAGAATGATTTGAACTGCCATATGTTTGGAATTGGTGAATATGATTAGGGTTGAGAGGTTTTGTTTTATTTTCATTATTACCACTAAACACCCCTAAGTATCATCCTTTACACAAAACACACACACCACATATAATTTACAGTCAAGGCACAAAGTTCTCATGTAGGTCAAATAATGCACAAAGTAACACATAATTCCAACAATGCTAAATGATTGCATGACAAAATTAACTACGCTAGGTTAACGCATTAACCTGAAGTTACGGGCTGTCACATCAATATCCAGAGATTACTTCATAAAAATCAGATTACACTAGACAACAACCAAATTCCTAGTGTTTATCAAGTTCCCAAAAAAACCCACTAATCACCTTCATTGGGATTCATGGAATTCACAAGAACTAAACATGATTTCATCACATAATTGTTTAGGGTTCACTCCTAGACACAGTATTGTTCATATTCTATCAATATAACATTCATGCAACAACAATTTTCGAACTCTCTAAGTTCATTCAGAAATTCAACTAGAGATTTCCTATAAAATTCACATACCTTATGACCCTTTTTCAGTGGAGATCACTATTTCGTACTGGATTTTGATTTGGAACCGATTTTGACCTTCAATTTGTGAGATTTAACATGAACTAGGGTCTGTGAGGGTTCTCCTGGTCGCCCTGTGCTTCAATCGATCCAGACACACACTCTTGTGTGTGTTTGGGTTTTTAATTTTTGTTTAAATATTTCAAGTTTCAATTTTAACAACTTTGGCCCCTCTAAAATTGTTTAGTTCATGTTTTAGGTGTTTTAACCCACTTATAAGTCACCACAAGACTTTTACCTAACTAGGTTATTTTTATTCCTAGTTAGTTTTTTTTGTTTAATTACTAACATAATATTATAATAAAAGATTTATGTTCTCGGGGTGTTACAGTAACTCAACCTGGCCGAAATCAATATGAAACAAATCATGAACAAGCACCTCATAGTAAGCTCGCACCTACTCCGACGTCTTACCAGAAACGGTGTCGTCGATTAACTGCCACGGGCCGATGACTTCATCCGGGTACATCACCAACACTTCTTCAAACAACTTGTCTCGATTATTTGATTTGAAGGTGTGAATTAATTGCCACTGGCCGATTAACTGCCACTAGCCGATTAACTGCCGCCGCCGTTTCTGTAGTTGACCAGTCGGATTCTAGATGATTTGATTTGAAGGTGTGGATTGATTAGGGTTTGGGGATTTGAGGGTTTGTAGAAAATTATGATTAAAGCTTCTTGTCGTTGTTGCTTGATGATAATAAATGAATTGCTTAATGGGTTGGTGAATCAGTGTGGGTATTTATGGCGGTGGTGGCAGGTGATAAGGGTGGTGGTTGGTGGAGGCGATGATGGTGATAGCGTTAGAGAGATGGGAGAAATGGAATGGGGCTTGGGTTTTATAAAGAAAAATTGTTTTTACACGTCACCATGCCACCTAAGCAAAAATGACCACATCAGCATAAAAAACTAACCTAGTTAGTGCCTGGTTAACGACGGGGTGACACAACAATCCAAGTGTTAAGTTGGGAATAATGGGAGCCAAAGTCAAAGTTGAGAGTGCCAACGGCCAAAAGCGAATAGTTGGGGGTGATCAGATCCAATAACCCTTTTAAAAAAGTGTTTTGATGAGCTTATGAGGTGGGAAAAGTCAATAAGTCAATAAGTTGTTTTAAAAGAGATATGATAAATAGACCCAAAATAAGAATTAATATGTGGGAAAAGGTAATATTTCATGAAAAGTTTTATAGAGTTTCAAAAAGCCAAGGTTTCTTAGTTTTTCAAAGTAGTTTTTCCACCTTATATAAAACTTGTTTCAAAAAGTTATTTTCACTTATCCAAACATTACTTTGACTTATTGGCTTTTTCAAAAAGCCAGTAAATCAATAAGTTGTTTCAAAAAGCTAAGCCAAACACCCCCTAAAGCTTGAATTGTGTTCCCAGTCAAGGGTTTACGTAGGAGGTGTCTTGTTCATGAAGATGAAGATGTGACATGATGATGAAGATAAAATCTGGTGAAGATGAAAGATGATTTGAGAAAGGGGTATAAACAACGAAATGACAAAATTGCCCTTTATTTGAAAGTTAAAAGACAGCCATGCCTCAGTCAACTTACAGAAAATGTAAGGAAGGACTTGATTAATTTCAGTTGACAACCATAGACTTAAATGATCCTTTTTATCAAATAAGGGTTGTATATGCGAATAGACGTAAACCACATGGACGGAAATTGTAATTTATCAAACCAAAACACCAAGCTTTTTCTTTTTTCCTCTTCTTTCACCACCAGCGCCAATTCACGAACCCCATTCCTTGTGTCTCCGTGCATCTCCCTCACCACCACCGATGGACGGTCCGATGGCCGTAGGCCAAGGCCAGCAGCCTCAACAGCAACAAGAACAACAACAACAACCGGCGAAGGTCGTGGAGCGGCTAAACACTGCCGTACAGCAGCAACTTAACCTAGAATCCGTTAAAACCAGAGCCATCAGTCTCTTCAAAGCCATCTCTCGCATCCTCGAAGATTTCGATCTCCTTGCCCGCACCAATTCCGTCCCTAAATGGTTAATTTTTCCCAATTTACACTTTCACACACACACTGTTGTTGCTATAGTTCTAATTATTAGGTAGAATATGTTAGTTAGGGTTTTGTAGGATAATTATTTTTATGGTACACTAATTGAGTTATGATGTGATATGGATCTGGCAAAGGAGAAGTTGATGAGGTTTATTTGTTGTGTTTGTTAGGCATGATGTGTCGAGTCAGTTTTCGATGGTGAACCTTGAGCTTTATAATATTGTGGAAGATATTAAGAAGGTTTCCAAGGCTTTTGTTGTTCATCCGAAGAATGTTAATGCGGAAAATGCTGCAAGTAAGTATTGAGACCTTAACAGTGTTAAATTTTGAATATGAGAGTATTGGTTTATGTTCTTGAAAGTGCTGCAAGTTAGTGTTGAAACCTCAATATTGAACGTAATAGTAATCATAGTTGTTAATGGCGAATGGCGACATATAGCGATAAGGTACCTATATGCTACATAGCGAATAGCGATAAATAGCGGGCGGCTATTTTATAAATAGCGATACACTAGAAAAAAAATTATATGTATATTATATCAAAATACCCTGGTATATGCTATTTTACATGTATATATAACAAAAACCGAAAAGCCAGCTATTTTATACCCAGAGGCGGAGGCAATTTATAAGGAGGGGTAGCCCAGGCTACCCCTCAACTCCGTCTTCGTAGTGTAAAAATACCCTTCAACTCCGTCTACATCATAGTTGTTAAAAGCCATCGCCTCTTGCACCTAGGCCCAATTTCCTAGCGAGGCGAGGCAATTGCGCCTTAAGTCAAGGCAATTGCGCTTTAATTCTCCAAGTGATGGCTCATGCGCAGGTTCCGGCGAGATTCCTAGATTCTTGAGAGTTTTCGGCCAAATTCTCTAAATTCTTGCAAGATTCTAGCTAGATTTCTACTTTTATCTAACAAAACTACTTTTCTACACTAATAAACTAGCATTTTATAACTTTTGGTACTAAATAGACGATATTAAATATTATATAATAGCTTTAGTTTATTTTATTTGAGGAATAGTATTAAGTTTCTATCATAAAAAAAATATTTTATGTTTTTTTTTGTTGTACGCTTTTTTTTTCTCAGGCCCTCGCTTTTTTTGCGCCTTGCGCCTAGGCCCCAGGCGAGGCCTATGCGCCTTGAGTGCGCTTAACGCTTTTAATAACTATGGTCTACATAGTGTAAAATTTTTATCTTTTTATACAAAGGATACCCCTAATCCCCCAAAAAAATTGGGATACCTCTGAATTTTTTAGCTAGCTCCGCCACTGTTTATAGCTATATTTAATTGCTATTTATATTAAAAAAATAAACCGTCACTATTATCGCTATCTATTGCTACAACCCTAATAGCAAACCTAGACCTATACGCTACGTAGCGCGCTATAGCGATCGCTACGCTCGCTATTGACAACTATGATAGTAATGATTATTACTCTTGAAAATGGTGCAAATAATTGTTGAAACCTTAATAGCCGATAGTGTTAAAACTGAGCATGAAAGTGATGATTATTACTCCTGAAAATGCTGTAAGTTGGTGTTGGAACCTCAATAGCATCAAAATTGATCATGAAAGTATTGATTATTACTCCAGAAAATGCTGCAAATAAGTGTTGAAACCTTAATAGCATCAAAATTTAGCATGAAAGTAATGATATCTACTTTTGAAAATTCTGCAAGCGTTGAAACCTTAATAGCGTCAAACTTGAACATTAAAGTAATGATATATGCTCTTGAAAATGCTGCAAGTAAGTGTTGAAACCTTATCAATCAATCAATCGTACCCAATATAATCCCACCCATATCCCAACTATTGGTAGGGTTTGGGGAGGGTGGATGTAGGCAAGCGTTATCTCTATCCTAGAGGATAGAGTCATAGAGATACTGCTTCCAGTGAGACCCCTAGCTCCAAAATCATATCCATACCAAAGAGTCAAATAAAACATGTATATACATATTACCACATAAAAGTAATGAAGATATTCTTACTAAGCTACCAAACACGGGAGATAGTGAAGACATATAATAGGATCAGATAACACATGAAATAGATGCACATGCAAGTTATAGTATTCACAGACCACTGGAAAAAAAAGGCTACAGTCCTAAATCTATAAACTAATACAAAACCGTAACCTCCTCCCAAAAGTCCTTAACTCTACTCCTACGTCTCCATGAACTCATATCCTCAACCATGTCCTCAGAAAGGTGCAAGTCTAACAAATCCTGCCTAATTCGCTCCTCCTAAGTCAATTTCGGTCTGCCTTTACTCCTCTTCCCCTCAATATTGAGAGTTTCCACGGTTCTGACCGTTAGAATCAAAATTGAACATTAAATAATGATTTATGCTAGTGAAAATGCTGCAAGTAAGTGCTGGAACCTGAATAGCATCGAAGTTGAACATGAAGGGAATGATTTATTCTCTTGACAATGCTGCAAGTATGTGTTGAAACCTTAATAAAATCAAAATCTAACATATAAGTAATGATTTCGACTCTTGAAATGCTGTAAGTGTTGAAATCTCAATAGCATAAAAAGTGAAGATGAAAGTAATAAATTCTACTCCCATGTTGTAGTTTTGCCTGTTATGATTTCATCAAAGTTATTGCCGGAGATAGAAGCAGATGACAACGCCAAGCGAGAGCAGCTACTATACGGTATGCAGAATCTGTCCATACCCGCACAGATTGAAAAGTTAAAGGTAATATGTATCGTATCACTGCACAATTGTGATTATCTTTATATTTTCATATAACCTTACATATCCGCAATTACACCATCTGCAGGCTAGAATTGACATGATTGGAGCAGCCTGTGAAAGTGCTGAAAAGGTCATCGCTGATACTCGGAAAACCTATTTTGGCACTCGACAGGGGCCCACTAATATCCTGACTTTAGATAAGGCTCAAGCTGCAAAGATTCAGGAACAAGGAAATATACTAAGACATGCTGTTAATCATGGTCAAGGTGTTTTTCTAAAGTGCTACTTATAGTTTTCTTCATATATTATTTTCTTTGGTGTTGTTATGTGAGATATTACTTTATTAGGCTCATATGTTATTACTTTTTTTAGGTTTACGTATACCCATGGATCAAAGGCAGATCACATCAGCACTTCCAGCTCATCTAGCAGATGTTCTTCCAGTTGGTGACAACACACAGACCGTTTCCGAGTCATCTGGTGGTACGTGCTTAAATAAAAAAAACGTAGAAATCTACAGTAACCATTGGATATCCGTCCATATGATAATTTATCGGTTTTTTCTTTTATTATTTTTTATAGGTATGTACATGAAGAATACACCTCCGGTGTCTTCAAACAATGTAAACAACCAAGGAGCATTGATGCAGGTTAGATAATCATGTTTTAATAATTCATGGTCATGATGGTGTAGTACATAATCATGATAAGTAGTAGGTTATACCCGCGCTACGCGGCGGCGGTACCGACGTTCGGTCAGTATCAGTCCGGTTCATTTTGTCACCTGTACAATACCGGTTGAAACTAAAAAAAATACGTTACCCCTGCGTTACGCGGCGACGGTAAACTTAAAAACACGTTACACCCGCGCTATGCAGTAGCGGTTCTGACGTTTGGTCGGTGTCGGTCCGATTCGTTTCGTTACGTGTATCGCACTCAAGGCGCATAGGCCTCGCCTAGGGCCTAGGTGCAAGTCGGAAAAAAGCGAGGGCCTGAGGAAAAAATGCACCATGAAAAGAAATAAAAAATATATTATGTATTAGAAAATTAATAATATTATACAAATAAAATAAACAAAACCTATTATATAACATTTAATATCATCTATTTAGTAAAAAAAGTTCTAAAATATTAATGTATTGGTGTAGAAAAATAGTTTTCCTTAGATAAAAGAGAATTTGGCCTGAAACCCTCTGGAATCTAGGAATCGCGCCGGAATCTACGTCTGAATCATCGCCTGGAGAATTAAAGCGCAATTGCCTCGACTTAAAGCGCAATTGCCTCGCCTGAAAAGGGGCTAGGCACATGAGGCGATCGCTTTTAACAACTATGACGTGTATAATTCCGGTTGAAACTTAAAAAGAACATGTCACACCAGTGTTACGCGGCGGCGGTACCGTTCCATTATCTGTACAATACCAGTTGGAACTTAAAAAAAACCCGTTACCCCCACGCTACGCGGTGGTGGTACCGTTTCGTGATCTGTACAATACCGGTTGAAACATAAAAAACGTTACACCCGCGCTACACGGTGGCGGTACCAACGTCCGGTTGGTGTCGGTCCAGTTCGTTTCATTACGTGTACAATACTGGTTGAAACACCAAAAAAAAAAAAACACAAAATAGTTACATACCGCGTTACGCGGCGGCGGTACGGTTTCATTACCTGTATAATACCGGTTAAAAGTTATAAAAACACGTTACACCCGCGTTATGCGACTGCGGTACTGAGGTTTGGTCGGCGTCGGTCCGATTCGTTACGTGTACGATACCGTTTGGAACTTAAAAATAACACAAAAGAAAATACCAAAAAAAAAAAAAGAAAAGAAAAGAGAAACAATAAAAAGACAAATAAAAACACTATTCATTGGGATGTTGGAAATTAATATATAGGGTTCTGGTTCCCAACTAATGGGAAGAGCAGCGGCTTCTCCTGGCGGCACTGGGACATCATCGTTCGATAACACAACCGCATCACCGCTGCCATATGCGAACTCACCTAGATCTGCTGCGAACATGATGAACACACCGTCACCACAACAACAAACTCAGCAACAACACCAGCAGCAACAGCAACAACAACGGCAGAAGTTTATGCAGCAGTTACCACAGCATCAGCAGCAAATGCTCGCTCAGCAGCTGAGGCAATCTCCGATGACTGGATTAGGGCAGGTATGGTGGTCATAAGATTGAATTTAATTGCCGTTTTGATGACATTAATATATTGATAATTTGACATGTGCAGAACCAATTGTCACAGCTACATGATTTACAGGGTCAGGCTCAAAATAAGTATCAGGTGATAAATCATGTCATTGGATTGATATTTATAATTGCGTTTATACGTTCATGTACACCGTTTCTTGTGTATCCCACAACCACGTAAGTGAACTGGTTATTAAAGTTATTCTATGAATTGTAACATAGGAGTTACATTAGAGGTGCAAGTCGGGCGGGTCAGCGGGTTGGGTAACGTGTGAAAATGGTTTTGGGTTGAAACGGGTCATTTTTCCGTATGGGTTGAAATGAATTATCTTTGGTACATGTTTAAATGGGCCAGGTCGTTTTGGATAACATGTGCAAAAAATGGGTTCGGGCTAAAACA
This sequence comes from Helianthus annuus, assembly GCF_002127325.2. NCBI lineage: Eukaryota > Viridiplantae > Streptophyta > Magnoliopsida > Asterales > Asteraceae > Helianthus > Helianthus annuus. The sequence goes on along the minus strand of NC_035444.2, from coordinate 12,833,938 downwards.
AATTTTACAGTATGGGTTGAAAAGTCAGTTTTAGTATGGGTCTAACGGGCTAGGTTGGTACAAATTCAAATTGCTTTACGTTTCGACTTTCGACGTATTTTTTTTTTCAAACATGAGTCATGTGAAATATAATACGTTTTCATTAAACGGGATAAATTCGAGTTACTTTACGTGTCATGTCAAATATAATACGTTTTGGTGCTTATTTTTATTGACGTTTTCGGTTAGTCTACGTTTTCACGTTTATGTACGTGTTTGTATAAATTCAAGTTGGTTTATGTTTCGACGTAATGACATTTTGACCCCCTCGAGTTTTACGTGCCTATTTTTATGTACGTGTCGGTATAAATTCAAGTTCGTTTACGTTTTGACGTATTTTTTTTCCGAAAATGAGTCATGTCGAATATAATACGTTTTTTTGCTTATTTTTATGGACGTTTTCAATTGGTCTACGTTTGATTGATAAGCAATTACAAAGAAATTCAATACGCTCATATCACGTTAAAAAACCGACCCCGCAACGCGGGGAATCAATTCTAGTTGGTCAAAATTGCCACCTCTAGTTGGGGATCCCGTTTTATGTGTTAAGTCTCTAGTCTAGTAAGCAGGATTAATACAACATATACGGATTCGTGTATTTATACAGCACTTAGATGTTTATATGGTACCTTTTTATTTTGTTTTGTGTAATTATTGTTATTCTGTGTTGTCAGTTACATAGTCAAAGTCAAATGCAATATTCCCAGTCATTGGGGGGCCAGCAATTCCAGGGGAGACAGTTACCGTCTGGGGGTATCCAGCATGGCATTTCACAAAGTCAACTTAATCAAGGAAATCAGTTAAATCGTCATTTAAACCAAATGTCGGGCACCGCCAACAGTGCATTGTTTAATGCTGCACAGGCTACACCAAATAACCAGATGGTCAGTTAATAGTTATAGTTTCACATTTATTATATTAAATAATCTTTTGTTTTTCAATATGGTGTTTGAGGATTGTTTTTGCTGACTTTTTATGGATATTGTTTGTTAATATAATTTTTACTGTTGGTCATTGTTAGATGTCAAATATGTCGGCCATGATGACTTCACAACCGCATGTGGCTCGAATGCAGGTTAGCGTTTTGTCTGTTTAAGGTGGTGTTTAGTATGTTGGAATTAGAGAATCAAAAGAATGGCCCTTCCATTGGAATTAGGGCTGCAAATGAATTTAACGTTCAGCGAATAGTTCGTGAACCATTCGGCGGGAAGTTCGTTTGTGTTTGTTCGTTTAATAAATGAACGGACATGAACATGGGCCGCGTTCGTTCGTTTATATCCGTAAACGTTCGGTGAAGGGTTCGTATATGTTCGTTTGGTTTTGATAGTTCATTGGGGTTTTAATTTTTTATATTCTATATTCTATATTTAAATACTTCAAAATTCCCACTAATAAAATATTTAATATATATTAGTGTATTGTATTTTATTTAAATTATTTAATAAAAATATTAGGTTAGTATACTATGGGTGGATCTACATAATATTTTTATGAAAGATACCGATTTTATTCAAAATCTATTACATGTTCCTTTTTGTTGTGTTCATTTGTGCTCATTTATGTTCATGAACGTTCGTTACCAAAACTTAACGGACACGAACACGTTCATTTCCTTAATGAATGAACACGATCATAAAGTCTCGTTCTGTAAGTGTTCATGAACACATAATTTCCTTAACGAACGAACACGAACAAGGCCCTGTTTGTGTTCGTTTGGTTCGTTTGCAGCCCTAATTGGAACTCTAACAAGATATCAATCCGTGTTCGAGTTTGGATGGGTGTTTAACATGTATTTTGTGTTTTGTAATGTATTTTTCTTTTCATGTGATCAGCAGTATGGATTATCCGGTGCCAACCACAATCTTGGTTCCCAAAGTCTGAATGATCAAGGTTAGGCTTGAACCGTTCTTTCAAACTCACTTATATTTACCGTCAATGGCTAACCATGCCGTGGTTTTGGTTGACAGTGTTCAACATGGGTGCAGCCAATCCCAATACCATGATGCCTATGCAACAGCAACAGCAACAGCATGGGTCGCAAGGCGCGTTTGGGAACATGCAACAAAACACACAGAATCTACAACCTGGTATGGTACCCATGCAGAACCAACAACAGAATCACACCAACTTTCAACAACATAGACAAAATCAATAGCGGTCCTATGTTAGCTGCAAACTGTTGACAGTTTTATCTAAGGTTTTCATGGTTTGCAAATGTGTGTGGAATTCTACTTCTTACTCGAGTTATCAGATATATAGCCAGTCAATTTATAAAGTTATAAACATATGTATGGCAGTCTAGTAAAAGGGGGAAAATGAGTACAGGTACCGAATATAACTGGTACGGTATTGGTATCTACCTGTAAATTAACCAAAATTCCGGTACCTTACCGGCACCGAAAAATGCAAAAAATGGGTACCGGTACCGAAAAATGGAAAAAAATGGAAAAAAATGGGTACCGGTACTGAAAATAACCGATACAGTACGGTACCGGTACCTGATACCAAATGCTCATCCCTATTTTCAAACCTTGGTGATATAAATCGGGGTATCAGACGGATAGAAAGTTTGAAGAACTAAACGCAACGGGTATCAACGGTAGAACGAGATACAAAATCACTACGCATTCAAAACTGTTGGGCACCCTAATGCGAGTTTAGGATCCATAAACACCACATAGACATGTGATTTGGTTCCAAAGAACCCTATCCAAGTTGCCAAATGGGTCACTCACAATAGAACTTTAATCAATGTTTTCAGAACCGGACCAGACGTCGAACCGGTCTACTTACCACCGGTTCAATGGTTCGACTGGTCCAACCGGTCGGACCCCGACCGGACGTAAGAACCGGAAGGTGTCGTAAATATTATAAAATTAAATAGGTCAAACACTCCTAAAAACCGGTTCAACCGGTCCGGATCTAAAAACACTGACTTTAATCATAAAACACCACCCTTCATTAACATTTAAATTGTTTACATATAGAGTTGCACCTACATCTAGGGAAAACAAACAAACTAGACTACTAGAGTTGCACCTATGAAGCAAGAAAAACAACTAGACAATGCACGTTTCCTTCAACATTCCTTATGTGGCTCCATCTGATCCAACTTAGTCTCACCATGTCTAATTTGGTAATTTGATTTAACATCATCCAAAGTTTCCAAATAAAGGAAGATTGTTTGAAGTTAATTATCAATGTGTTAGTTTAACTATAAAGTCATAATATTTAACCAATAAACCCTTATAAGTTGATAGGATTATAACTTATTGATAATTGTACTGTAGTCCCTCCATGACAACATTTTAATGGATAATCTTGCTCTCATGAAGGCCTATTCACTAAGACGGTATTTGTTTTTCTAAAAACGTGCACAGACCACACGCAGACATTGCCATCTGCAGACTGTTTGTTTTTCAGAAGACGTTTTATTAAAAAACGTTTGCGCGAGCTCTTCTTGGTGCAGAGTTAGCCCAACCACTTTTAAGATCTTCTAAGGTCTGCAAGGGTTAAACACCACCACCCACCAACGTCCGTACACAACCACCAGTTTATTTTAGAAATCTACACACGTCAAAAACAAACAACTTTCTTATTGCAAACTGCAAAGGTTCAGTTCACATCTTTTACAAATGTCTACAAATGTGGTCTGCAGACTGCAGACATTTTACCTCTTAAAAAACAAACTGCACCTAATACCTAATGTCCTACTATAATTTATTACACTTGCATAATGTTCTATTGCCTAAACGGGAGAGGAATAAGAAAGAACACAATTTACACTAAGGTGTTGTTTGTTTTTTCAGAGGTAAAACGTCTGCAGTCTGCGGACCACATCTGCAAACATCTGTAGCAGAAGAGGTGGACCAAACCTTTGCAGTTTGTAAGAAGAAGACTATTTGTTTTAACATCTGTAGCAGAAGAGGTAGACCAAATCTCCATCATTACTTGGACTGTTAGAAAGGAGGATATCTTGGAGAGCAAATTATGGGTCAACAAGAATCCTCCCTATTCTTGGCATCCGTAAATCAGGCAACCAATAATTGTGAATCATCTTTATTGTATTTCCTTTTTTATAAGATCTTGTAAAGCCTATAAATAAAGGCTTGGTTTTATGTTTTGTATGCAAGAAATAAATCAATACAATGAAGTCCCTTTTTGATTATCTCTGATTATCATTCACAACATGGTATCAGAGCAGTGTTGATTCTTGAACACTTTGCTCATCATCAATCCAACCTCAAACCCAAAACAAAACAAAACAAAACAAAACCAAAAAATCAAAGTTCCAAAAATCCAACCCTGTTCAATCCATCAAACAACCCCAAACCTTAAACAACAACAGTCGCCGCCGCCGCACAAACCCTAAAAGTTCCCACCAACTGTTCCGGCGAACCACCATCGATCGGAACAGTTCTGCCGCCGCACAAACCCTAAAATTGTCGATCATTGGAGTGTGTGTAGATCTGATTCAGAAAAGCCGGATCTGTTTCGTTGCCATCTGTTTCGCCGTTTTTTTTGTTGCCTCTCTAGATTGTTGCTTATTAATAATAAAGGGGGAATCTTGAAGAAAAGGGAGGGAACCCCACTGAGTTGATGGCAGCAAGGTAAAAAAAAAAAAAAAAAAAAGAGGGAAAAGAGAGATATTGAAGGGAATTGTTTTTTGATAACAGTCACGAAAAAGTCAAAAAGATATAGACGGTTGGTTGGTGGAGTTCGAACAAGAAAAAACAAAAAAAAGGGAAAGACAGTTGAAGCCAAGAAGCCTCATATGGATCAATCGGCACTTGAGATGTTGACAGGATGCTATGGGTTCCTATAAAGGCAAAGGGCTCCTTTTTGGAAAAAAGAAAATATTAAAAAAAGAAAAGAAAAAAAACAAGTAATGTTTCCGCTAAAAAAAAAAAAATCAAAGTTTAAAAAAAATCAAAGCTCAAAATTAAAAAAATAAAAAAAACCAAAGCTCAAAAATCAAAACCAAACCAAACCAAAACCAAATCAAAACCCAAATCAAAACCAAATGCCAAGACCCAAATGGCCAAGTTGATTTTTTTTTCAACTTGAGGGGAAACCAAAACCCAAAACAGGCTGCCATGTCGAAAGGCGGTAGCTCAAATCAAACCAAAGTTACCATGTCGAAAGACGGTAACTCAAATCAAGCCAAAAGTTACCATGTCTAAAGGCGGTAACTCAAATCAAGCCAAACTACCATGTCAAGGAGACGGTAGCCAAACCAAAAACCAAACATAATCAAAACCCAAAATCAAAACCAATCCAAGTTGAATCGTGGCAATCCCACAATTCAACTTGAGGGGGAGTGTTAGAAAGGAGGATATCTTGGAGAGCAAATTATGGGTCAACAAGAATCCTCCCTATTCTTGGCATCCGTAAATCAGGCAACCAATAATTGTGAATCATCTTTATTGTATTTCCTTTTTTATAAGATCTTGTAAAGCCTATAAATAAAGGCTTGGTTTTATGTTTTGTATGCAAGAAATAAATCAATACAATGAAGTCCCTTTTTAATTATCTCTGATTATCATTCACAACATGGACATCAAAGGAGATTAGAAACAACTCTCATGTGGCATCATCGAAAAAGCAAATCGAATCTGCCAATTAATAAGTTCTTAAATGTTGTTTTATTTTGAAAAATTTCAACATACCATACTCGGGATAATTCCTAAAGTAACATTTTTCAAACGTGTGGAGTTCTTATTCAGCTATTCCTACTAGTACACATTTATTTCCCTATATACATTTTATAATTCTTTTAGTATACATATATTATTTTTAAGGTTAAAACCTTTGGGTGACGACGATACACGATTAATAACATGCTTATTTCTATTGTCATTTCAATGTGATTTTTTTTACGGTTGATGCCGGTGTACGATCATGATTTGTTCAAATTATAACGTACTTTTGCGTCGTTACGTTTCGATGTTCAAAGCCGAGCCGCAGCTACAACGAACCAAACACATGTAGATATTGTTTTTGTTAATGTTACGACTTTTTTTTATTTATCCTTTGTCATAGTGTGCAATATTGATCGAACTTTCACCGCGTCCCCACCGTAACGCTATTTAGATTAAAGTCTTCATGGTCTATATTAACCCTTTTATTCATCCTATTATAGTTAAAACTAATTTTTAACTCTAAACGTATTTGCTTAACAGTGTTGCTTGCTTATTTATCTTGTCGTTCAGATTAAAGCCTAAATGGACTAATAATAATCCATCGATATACCACATAACATGTACATTCCCGACAACATCTTCCTACGACCCCGCCGTTAAGCGCATACTCAAATACTAGTTAGGTAACAATGAACCAACGACTAGAGTAGTGATCGTAACATTTTCGTTAAAATTTAATAAAAAAAGAAAATGTGTAAACAGTTAGTGCCACGTAAAGAGTGTGCTTTAACTAAACAACACTTTTCATTAGAGGACACGGGGTGGTCCGTTATACCACCCCACAACGCGTTGAACTATCACGGGAACACCGCCGCCACCGATTCTATCACACGTTGAACTATCACGGCGTTGAACCGAGCACGCGTTATGAATTTGAAAATTTCGACCGTTGAACATTTTTTGACCGTTTTAAAACGGTAAACAATCAATTAAAAAAAATTATCTATTTTATCTATTTATATATCTACATTTTAACCATTTTACACACACCAATCTACATATTTTATACCAATTTAAACCCATTTCACACAATTTTTATATCTTTCTCAAATGGAATTCCCTACGGATTCGACGTTTCCGATGTCTAGCGATACCGATTCCGAGTCGTCTTCCGACAACGACACGCTAAACTATTTTGTGTCGGTGTATAACGAGCTTGATGTCGAGTCTTTCTCAAATGTTAAATTGAAGTAGTATGTTTTAAATTTAATGAAATTTTTAATTTTAGTGTTTTATTGTTAATTTCTAATTTAAAATAAAAAATTAGTGAAATTTATAATTTTAAAATGAAAATTAAAAAAAAATTGGGAGTGATAGAATTCCATCACTAGTGATTCCACCTCTCCTACATTTCTATCACTAGTGATGGAAATTTGGTTGATGACATGGCATGATTTTATTAGACAGTGAAAGTGATAGATTCTATCACCAGTGAACCACCTCTCATCCCCTTAAATGTATTGGTTTAACTAAAAAAGATGGATGACTTGGCAACACATGATTGGCTAAAGAAATTGTTTTTACTCTCTTACCTCTAGCTACTCTTCCATCACACCGTTAAAGCCTTGGCCGAGACCTCCTTGATGCGGGGTTTGATGTTGACTCTCAGTGACGTGGTGGGATAACACCTACTACAACCGGTCCAAAAGTGGTAGAAAGACCAAGACCCCGGAGTAAAAAAAAAAAATCATATTCATTAGTCATCAATAAAACAACGACTAACGGGAAAGCAGTGACCGTAACGTTTTCCGTTAAATGAGAAAAAAAGACCCAGGAGTCACACTCACATGATTATATTGGAGAAGACTTGCAAGTCATTCAACTGGAGTACACAATAAATATATCTCATCTTCTTCATCTCCCTCAAAACACACACACACAAACACACAGTCACCATTGTAGGTGAAATAATGGTTACAGCAAAAGCAGAGTCGATGAAGAAGAAGAAGGAAGAGATGGTTCATTCTCCAATTCTCACATACTTGTCTGTCATCACTCTTCTCTCCACCTGTCCTCCTTTTGTCATCCTCCTGTAAGTAACCTCTCTTTCATTCACTTTTCTCTTACTGATTTACTATGTATTCAATATATATGAATACAAAAGCACACTATATAGCACGTGTTCGTCCCGTTCGCTTTCGATACCTTTGGCGCTCTCGCCCCTGATGCTGCTGATGCTGTGCGGTTCCTCAAGCAGAAGTAGTAACACTGCGCATGTTAAGGGACAAAATTTTGTGTTTAGCATGCTAGGGTTTGCTATTCAGGAGGGGTAGCAACGCAACTTGTTGCTCGTCTAACTGCCATTAGTCTATAATCGTCTCTGATTTAAATTATAATATTATTTATTTAAATACATGAATTTTTCATTTAAAAAAAAAACACACTATAGCTATACCGTGTGATCCATTTGGATCTTGTCTTGTTATGGCCTCATGAGAGCATGCATTATACATCTTTGACTTTTGAGTGATAATATCCCCATGTTAGTTATGATTCTGACGTTGATTAGGGCAAAACTGTTACAAGTTGGATCTCCTACCTTAAAAAGCTTACATTAAAACCATGTGATCATAGTAAATTAGACCATTTATTTGTGGTTGCAGATGGTATACAATGGTACACCAAGATGGTTCTATACTAAACACATTCAATTATCTAAAGGAGCATGGCGTTGTTGAGGGGTTTGTTAACATATGGCCTAGACCTACCGCTGTTGCATGGAAGATCATTGCTTGTTATGCACTTTTCGAAGCTGCACTCCAGCTCTGGTTACCTGGGAAAACAGTTGAGGGCCCGATATCTCCCACTGGCAATAAGCCCGTCTATAAGGTATCAAACACTATCATGAGCATCTGTGTTAACAATAATAAGAGTAAAGTACACGAATGGTCCTGTGGTTAACCAAAATTTTTGGATCTGGTCTCTAGCTTTCTAAAAGTACACCGCGTTTAGTCCCCAACTTTTGCCAAAAGTACATGGGGTTTGCACTTTGTAACGCGTTTAGTCCCCAACTTTTGCCAAAAGTACATGGATGGTCCCTATGGTTTGCACTTTGTAACGCATTTGGCCCCTAACATGGAAATGTTAAAACCTTTAGATTTGTTAGCTGGGGACTAAATAATCTGTGTACTTTTGAAAAGCTAGTGACCAAATCCAAAATTTGGTTAATCACACGGACCATCCCTCTACTTTACTCTTATAATAATAATAATAATGCATAATTGGTGTTTATGTTCTTGTTGCAGGCTAATGGCGTGTTAGCGTATGTGGTGACACTGGTTACATATATTAGCCTTTGGTGGTAAGGACCAAGGATAATAGCCTCTTATTTATAGTGTCTAAATCTTCACAATAATATGTTGTCGTTACGTAAGTTCATGTCGGGATGTTTTGACTCTCGAGCTTTGTTCTTGTTAAAATTCTAGGTTTGGGATATTTAATCCATCGGTTGTTTATGATCATTTGGGAGAAATATATTCAGCACTCATTTTCGGAAGTTTAGTGTTTTGTGTATTCTTATACATAAAGGTGAAGATCAAAATGATGTAACATATCATACTATAATATTATTCACGGAGTTAATTGCCCGGATGGTCCCTGTGGTTTCACGTTTTTTCACGTTTAGTCCCCACCTTTTGAAAATAGCAGGTATGCTCCCTATGGTTTGTTATTTTGTTACTCGAATAGTCCCCTGAGTAGATGTCAATTAGTTTGGAAGGTATGCTCCCTATGGTTTGTCATTTTGTTACTCGGATAGTCCCCTGAGTAAATGTCAGGGGACTATCCGAGTAACAAAATGACAAACCACAGGGAGTATACCTGCTATTTCTGAAAGGTGGGGACTAAACGTGAAAAAACGTAAAACCACAGGGACCATCTGAGCAATTAACTCTTATTCACGCTTATGACGATTTTATGCTGATATACATACAGGGGCATGTGGCACCTTCTTCCACTGATTCTGGTTCATCAGGAAACATAATATTCGATTTCTATTGGGTGAGAATCTCTGAACTTTTTGTTTTTTATTTTGATTTGGACAATACGGACCGTAATTATCGGTTCTTACATTATATGTTTGTTGGTATCATAGGGCATGGAACTGTATCCTCGAATTGGCAAGAACTTTGATATCAAAGTTTTCACAAACTGTAGATTTGGGATGATGTCATGGGCTGTTCTTGCTGTCACCTATTGCATAAAGCAGGTAAGCAGCCCAAAAACATTAATATCAGTTTCTTGGATATTATTACATGCGTAAATTTCTGAAACGGGTCGATAAGCTTGCAATGTGTAATCCAGTATGAAACAAACGGCAAAGTAGCAGACTCCATGCTTGTAAATACCGTGTTGATGTTGGTTTACGTTACAAAATTCTTTTGGTGGGAAGCTGGGTACTGGAACACAATGGATATTGCACATGATCGAGGTATGTACGTTAGTACGTAAGTATTTCGCTGTCATGTTTTTTCATCATATTCTTACAATATATATATTGATTACATTGGCAGCTGGTTTTTATATCTGTTGGGGATGTTTGGTTTGGGTTCCTTCTATATATACTTCCCCTGGCATGTACCTCGTCAACCATCCTGTTAATCTCGGACCGCAGGTGATTTTTTTATAAACGAAAATTTAAAAAAAAAATATTTTTTATACAAATAAAGGTGTAGAAACTAGAAACTGAGATTATTGGGTACAGCTGGCAGTATCCATCCTAATAGCAGGCATTCTGTGCATATACATCAATTATGACTGTGACCGACAACGGCAAGAATTCCGTAGAACAAATGGGAAGTCACTGGTTTGGGGGAAAGCTCCAAGCAAGGTAATTTCTTTTTATTTTTTATTAACTCTTTTATTGTTTTTGTGTTACGGATTTCGTATAATAGTAATACTAAGATATAAATATTTGATATTTAGATAGTTGCCTCATACACTACCACCAAAGGGGAGACTAAGACCAGCCTTCTCCTGACTTCAGGGTGGTGAGTAGCTAGTTAGCTACATCCGATTTCGTTCCCGTTCCTATTTCTATTTCCATTCATTTTATGATGATGTTAGGTGGGGTCTTTCTCGCCATTTCCACTATGTACCTGAAATTATGGCGGCGTTTTTCTGGACGGTACCTGCTCTTTTTGATAATGTAAGTTACAGGAACATGTTTATTGATGTTGTGCAGTGGTAAGCGTTGAGTCCCTATAGCCATGGGCGAAGCTTTTAAGGGGCGGGAGGGGGCGGCCGACCCCCCGAACTTTTCGCTCAGTAGTGGAGAGTATGTAGTTTTTGTATAGAAATTTTTGGGTATTACGTTTTCGACCCCCCGGTATTAGGTTCGGTGACTTCCGTCCCCCCGGTCGGAAATCTCAAGCTTCGCCGGCTATAGCTAAGGTTATAGGTTTGAATACAACTTTCACACGTTTTTAGGCCACCTGCCTAGTGCAAGATGTGTATTACGTGACCCATTGGTGGGGTCCCGTGAGCAGTAACGGGTTCTCACAAATAATATAGAAATAAATGGATGATTCGGCTTTTATTCACTTGAAAGTATGTTATTTTGCAGTTTCTTCCGTACTTCTATGTCGTGTTCCTTACAATCCTACTGTTTGATCGAGCTAAAAGAGACGATGACAGATGTCGTTCAAAGTAAGCATCCGATTTTATCATGGGAACCTTTTGGAAATAAGAATATATAATATTTACTCATGACGGGTTGGTTTGCGTGCGTGTAGGTACGGAAAATACTGGAAGACGTATTGCGCCAAGGTTCCATATAGGATCATACCGGGGATTTACTAAGATGGAGTTGTGTTGTTGGCATGTTTTTGTAATAGTATGACTTTAGATCTTGTATTAGCATGTTTATTTAAACCTCTTTAAATAATGAAATATAAGTAGTTTAAACATAAATTCAAATAGATCCGTTTAAACGAACCACCCTGATTATAATCTATAATATGTTTGACAATATATTTTAAGAGTGATCATCTAATATAAAAAAATAGTATGTAACAAACCGTCCAAACAAATAAAAAATGTTTCTTAAAAAACATAAAATTTGTTTTACACAATCCAAACAGAATGGTGTCTCAAGCTTCTTGCTGTTCAAAGCATAGTTGTTTCCAATAAATTTGGAGTCACTATTCCCCTAATAGAATGGTGTCTCAAGCTTCTTGCTGTTCAAAGCATGTAACAAGGCCCTTTTCACTTAAGAAAATAGCTTTTAATCCTATGATTCTTATATCATCTATGCATTTATGTATAATTACACCACAAACCTCACCGTCAGCAATCCCAAAACCCAAATTACCTATATATAATTTCTTTTTTTAGAATTTGGCGACTATAGGGAAGCCGACCCCTACGAAGTGAGTACTGCCAGTACAACGGGTTAAATACTTTTGACTATGTTTATTTGGGTTGGCGGTTTATGACACCTTTTAATGAATCAAATCATTTATTTTTTTTTCAAAATGTTTTTTTAACGATTCATGCTTTTCCTGTTATCATTGCAAAATCAAATACAATTTTATTTCAAAATGTTTTTTAGCGATTCATGCTTTTCCTGTTATCATTGTAAAATCAAATACAAATATGAGTATAATAAGTTATATATTTTTTTAACTTTGGTTTAAAACTTTAAATTAAATGATTCATACAACACACGTTATCCATTGATTCATACCTTTTGTTCGATTTTTTTTAAATAAAACAAAAATAACAGATCAAGCGTATACATCGTTATACACACATTACGTGGCAACACGTTACTGGACGAAGATCCGGTACACCCCTATACGCGTCGCAGCCGATCCCTCCCCATTCGAAAGGCCAATTAACAGCAAGCAAGAACGAAGACAGATTGATAGGATCAACCCCTCCCCTCACACCCCACATCCACATCATTCACGTTGTTGTTTTCACTACATATCTTCTTCCTTCTTCTAGGTTACATCTGTGAAATCAGTCACCAATCCTCTTCAAACCCTAACTCAACATGCCGTCTGCTTACGGTGCTCGATTGACGACCTTTGAAGATTCCGAGAAGGAAAGCGAGTGTGGATACGTTCGCAAGGTCACTTTCTCCGATCTAATTCTTTCAACGTCTTATCAGTTTTATAGATCTATGATTTGTTAGCTTTTCGTTCGATCGGATTGCTGTTCGTCAGTTTTTTTAATCTCGATCTGAATATCTGATTCGTGTTTATATTATCAGTAACCGCTAACGAATCCACTGTGATTCATTGTTTTTAATCGGACTGGTTTCATAGCTGTTATAAATTGTAATCAAACATTTAAACACTATCTGAATTTTGATTGTGTGCAAGTCTGATGTGATTTAACGATCCAGCCGGTTACTCTATGTTAGGGACAAATGCTTCGAAATTCATTTGTTGTTTGCTTATATGTTGTGATTTACGTTTGAAATTTGATAATTAAAGGAACTGAATGAATCGTAGGACTTTGATTGCTTTAAGTATGAGATCACGAGAATTATGGATATGTACTACTGTCTGCACTGTACTTTAAGATGTTAATTGTACAGCCATTAAAGTTGTTTGGTCCATCTACTGGTTATTATATCTGGATATGTTTTTTTGTATTCGTTGTATGTGTATTTGTATTTGAGAGAACAGAGGTTTTAATGGCATAGATTTTAGTGAAGGCCTTACTTATGTAGTGGTAAAGCGTATAATGGTTGTGTTAAAACTTAAAAGAACAAGCTTTGTAAACAAAATCTGTCAATGATCAACCATTTGAGCTCACTAACGGGCTCATCAACTTAGTACTGGGTAGGGAACTAATATATGACTAGTTTATATTTTTTTCATCATTCATGATATTCTTATTGATGATATTGTCATGTTTCTTTTCTTCATTTTTTTTTTCTGAAGGTGAGGAGTGGTGTGGTTTATAGTTATACTTTATGTGATATGCTTCTTCTTAGACCATAAATGTTGAATTGTCTGAAAAAAATGATTATCATTTGGCAGCACCACAAAGAACTTTGAGCTTATGTTGTATTGAATCTGGCAGGTATCAGGGCCTGTTGTCATCGCAGATGGAATGGCAGGGGCTGCTATGTATGAACTTGTTCGTGTTGGACATGACAACCTTATTGGAGAAATCATCCGTTTGGAGGGAAATTCTGCCACAATTCAAGGTATTTTAGTTTATATCCTTAAAGGTACCATTTTATATCATAAGCTAGAATTGAGTGGATACTCTTGAGGATAAATGTGAGTATGTGACCGATGTATAACATATGTGAACATAATGTAATTGTTATCTTGACACTACCATAAAAATGCAACAAGATGTAATTTTATTTTGGAGTTAAATGCCATTTTAGTCCCTGTGGTTTGGGCCGCTTTGCCAGTTTAGTCCAAATGTTTCATTTTTCACCTGTGGGTCCAAAAAGGTTTCACCGTTTCCATTTTAGTCCATTGGGTTAACTTCATCCATTTTTCTGTTAACGAGAAGGGCATTTCGGACATTTTATATGTAATTCTGTTAACTAGAAGGGCAATTTGGCCATATAAAATGACCGAATTGCCCTTCTCGTTAACCGAAATAATGGATGAAGTTAACCCAGTGGACTAAAATGGCAACGGAGAAACCTTTTTGGATCCACAGGCGAAAAATGAAACCTTTGGACTAAACTGGCAAAACGATCCAAACCATAGGGACTAAAATGACACTTAACTCTTTATTTTGCATAGTTGCATATCTTCAGTTTTATAATACTGAGAAAAAAATATTTAATGTATTTCAGTTTATGAAGAAACCGCTGGGCTGATGGTGAATGATCCTGTTTTGAGGACACACAAGGTATGTATATTTTATATTTTTATTATCACACTTCTTGAGATTGCTAGTGTTTGAAACTAATTTGCAGTAACTTTTGCTTTAACTTGCAGCCTCTATCTGTGGAGTTGGGCCCTGGAATATTGGGAAATATATTTGATGGTATCCAGGTCAGTAATCTTCTGTTTTTTTTTCCATTTTTCATAACATTTTGTTTCAACTTTATCGTACTACATTAGCTTTTATCTTTTCAAGAGATACTAAATGAAGTCTCATTTATTTATTCAGAGACCTCTGAAAACTATTGCAAAAAGGTCTGGTGATGTCTACATTCCTCGTGGTGTATCTGTCCCAGCACTTGACAAAGATATACTTTGGGAATTTCAGCCTAAAAAAATTGGTAATTTTACATTATTTCTCATTAAAACTTAAGAAACTTGTGAATCTTGATGTTTGGAAGTCTGAGTATTTTATTTAATTTGAATTTATGTTTTTGATATCAGGTGAGGGAGATCTTGTAACAGGTGGAGATCTATACGCTGTAAGTCAAACATCCTTATTATCTATGACTCTTTTATTTCTCTTTGTTTCATGTGTATCAGAATCTTTTATTGTCCTAAACTGTTAAATTTCTCATCATATCTGTGCAGACCGTGTTTGAGAACAGTTTGGTTGAACACCGCATTGCTCTACCTCCTGATGCCATGGGAAAAATAACCTATATCGCACCAGCTGGTCAATACTCGTTGAAGGTATTTCTGTTGCACTTCTCTCGTTATCCATCTTTTTTCAGTAACCACACCTATATCTGGGATCAACCATCTTTTTATTTTATTTTTGTACAGGACACTGTCTTGGAGCTTGAGTTTCAAGGTGTCAAAAAGAAATATACCATGCTTCAGGTTTCGTATCTCTTTTTTTATCTAATATAATAATCAAATTGCTGAGTTTTTTTTTTTGTTACCGCAAGCGTGATTTCTTATTTCTATGTGCTTATTCACAGACTTGGCCTGTACGTACACCTCGCCCTGTTGCATCAAAGCTTGCTGCTGATACCCCTCTTCTTACTGGACAGGTATCTATCATTAGTTATATTATACAATGTTTATGTTAATTTGGCTTTTTATCATTGAGCGTTTGACCCTCGATATACTCTAACCATCTATTCCATGTATCAGCGTGTTCTTGATGCCCTTTTCCCTTCGGTGCTCGGTGGGACATGTGCCATTCCTGGTGCGTTTGGCTGTGGGAAAACAGTTATTAGTCAAGCACTGTCTAAGGTATGTTCAATATGTAGTTGGTTGTAAACTTGTAACTCATTTGAACCAAACGAACACGAACAAAGAGGCATGCTCGTGTTCGTTCATTTAACTTTAACTGAACACGAACACATAATCGAACACATTTTTTTGTTCATGTTCGTTTATCAAGAAAAACGGGCATGTTCGTTTAAAACCTAAACGAACAGTTTACGAACGTAAACGAACATAAACAAACTTAAACGAACATAATTTAACATTTAACAGAACAATAAACAACACAAATGAACATAATTGAAGAAACATAAATGAACACAATTTTCTAAACATAAGCGAACATAAAGTAATTCTTTTATGTAAATTAATGACTGAGTTGGAATTGGAGATCCCACTTTTTTTTACTAGAAAGCCCCATTACCAATTTGTTATATTTATATAAGTAGTTAGATGGTTTTTTTATGTTTAATATTTATATAAATATAACTACTTTTGTATTTAAATTGAGACAAACATAAAGGAACGAACATAAATGGACATTCACGAACATAAATGAACGAACAAAATGTGTGTTCATGATCGTTTGTTTAATTAAATGAACAAGAAATTGTGTTCATGTTCGTTCGTTTATTACATAAGAGCACACGGGGCGGTTCCGTGATAGCCCAATATAACGAGTGATGGGTTTGTCTTTCCACCGCCACTCAAAGTATAACGCGTTATTGTATCACGGTTTCTCGATTCCGTGATATTTTCAACGCCGTGATGATATTATTTTGTGAGAGTAGTTGTTGGTTGGGGGAAATTTTTGGGTGTGGTGTTGAGTGATGACCATCCCCACTAAAAAAAGGTTGTGAGTGATGGAAAAATGGTTGATGACATGGCGGAACTTGATTGGTGCTTGTGAGTGATAGAATTCTATCACTAGTGACCACCCCCCCCCCCCCCTAAACGCACTTCCCACCGAACAAGTTCACGAACAATTCATGAACGTTCAGTTCGTTTACAACCCTAGATGCTATTGTTTTCATGTTCACTGTGTGTCTTTTGTTTTGCAGTACTCAAATTCAGACACTGTTGTTTATGTTGGTTGCGGGGAAAGAGGAAATGAAATGGCAGAAGTACGTCCCACCGAATATATAGAATTGTATTATTTGTTTCATTTACAGACTTTTATAGATATACGATTTTCTTTAATGTTGTATAATAACTTGGCAGGTGCTCATGGATTTTCCTCAATTGACTATGACATTGCCGGATGGCCGTGAAGAATCTGTCATGAAACGTACCACACTTGTGGCCAATACTTCTAACATGCCTGTGGCTGCTCGTGAGGCTTCAATTTATACAGGTAACACACCCCATTGTGTATACCCTTTAAAAAGTTCAGAAAAAAGTGATAAACACACACACGATTGTAACTTAATTGCTTTTTAATTTTAAATCAGGAATTACCATAGCTGAATACTTCCGAGACATGGGCTACAATGTAAGTATGATGGCAGACTCTACCTCACGTTGGGCAGAAGCATTGCGTGAAATTTCTGGTCGTCTGGTAATTATTCTAAACTACTCATCTTAGTTCTGATAATGTGCATATTTGAAAATGTTTTTCTTGTGTTGTATCCTTTATATTTCACTTTGGGTTATCTGTAACCAGTGTTGTAAGAATCGCTAGGCACAGTCGGCAGGTGGGGTACGAACTAGTGATTAATCGGGATTAATCGGATTGAGATTTTCATATGTAATCTTCAGTTTTACATATATACGCATATATTTTTATGCGTATTTTTTATCAAGACAAGTTTAACCCCTCATTGGTTCATTTTTTTAAGTAGACAAGATTAATCACCGAAAATTTAAAGGTTTGACCGGAACATGGCCCGAATTTGTCTGGAACCGCCAATTTTTGGCCGATTAGGCCTGCCTAGGGCCGTCATTGACCGCCTAGCGATTAATTGGCCGATGAGAAGAAAATTACTCAGGGAACCTCTGACTAGCGATTAATCGACGACTAATCGGATGTTAGTCGGGATTTTTACAACTTTTGCTTATTCAGGCTCTAGAAAGCTTTAAGTTACTGACTGGTAAAAAAGTAAAAGACATGTTTGTGATGAATGTGTGATGGAACTGGAAGTAATTTTGTGTGTTTTTTATTTAAATTCAGGCAGAAATGCCCGCAGATAGTGGTTATCCTGCTTATCTGGCTGCACGTTTGGCATCCTTTTATGAACGTGCTGGTAAAGTAAAGTGTCTAGGTGGACCAGAACGTGACGGTAGTGTCACAATTGTAGGTGCTGTCTCTCCTCCTGGAGGAGATTTCTCAGATCCTGTTACATCTGCTACACTCAGTATTGTTCAGGTATTTTTCTAAAATTTATTTTTTTTTACATTTTCTGTTTGCTCATTAAATTGTATGTTACATCTTCTACATTTTGTTAGGTTTTCTGGGGTCTAGATAAGAAGCTTGCCCAAAGGAAACATTTTCCTTCTGTTAACTGGCTTATTTCCTACTCAAAGTACTCAACGGTGCGTTCACGTTGTTGAAACAAATGAATTTATGATGTCAAAATTAATGTACACATGTACACCTACTGAACAACTTCTGCTTATTCAGGCTCTAGAATCGTTTTACGAGAAGTTTGATTCAGATTTCATCGACATTAGGACAAAGGCCCGTGAAGTTCTGCAGAGAGAAGATGATCTTAATGAAATTGTCCAGGTATGTTGTGATTTCATGATATCAAACGATAATTATATATACCTTATATGAAAATGTCGGTGGATTTTTCAATTTTAACCCCTCAATTTTTTTTACATGACACTTCTAACCCTTCAGACATTTGACATGAAACACTATTAACCCTCATCATTAAGTAAGTTACATATTCACTTCTAACTTTTGGTAAATGACAACTTTGACCCTCCAACCTTCTCTACTTAATAACTTGACACCTCCTAACTTTTGATATTGACAACTTTAACCCTCCAACCTTTTCTACCTAATAACTTGACACCTCCTTTTGTTTAAAACATTAAATTACTTTTATGACTTTACACCGCAACATGCAACACCTTATTATACTTTTTTTAATCTATGCCTAACCACGTTAATATCTAAATTACTTTTACTACTTTACTCCGCTACGTCCAAGACATACTCTTTTTATCTATGTCGTATGGCGTTAATGTCACAAACATAACGTGTGTAACTAAGTAAAAAGCACGTAATGTCACGTGTGTGCACCACACGTTAACGTCGGCTCGGGTCAAAATTCTAGTTTTGCTCACAAAGTAAAAGTCAACATGATGGTTTTTATTGTTCAATACTTCAATACGTTATTTAATATGCTTATTGCTAAAAGGATATTATTTTTTGTTGTTTCAGCTGGTGGGAAAAGATGCTTTAGCTGAAACAGATAAAATTACCTTAGAGACTGCAAAACTTTTAAGGGAAGACTATCTTGCTCAAAACGCATTCACACCGTACGTAACCTTTCTCAAATATCCAATGTTATGTTTAAAGTAGTTCGGTTTACTATGTGCACATGTGTTTTAAACTTTTATTTTGTGGAAATGACAGATATGATAAGTTCTGCCCCTTCTACAAATCTGTTTGGATGATGCGCAATATTATTCATTTCTACAATTTAGCCAATCAGGTGTGCTATCGTAATTTTTAAATGACGATTATTATTACATCAGAATGACTTCAGTTCTTAGCATCTTTATGTTTATTCTAAAGGATTAATTTCATATATACCCTTACAAACATGAAAAAATTCATATATACCCAACCAAAACTAAAAATATCATATATGCCCTTATAAAATAGTTAAAATATCAAATATACCCAATTTATAATTAAAAACAATCTAATAAATAATCATAAACAATCTCCTTATTTATCTTCGTATTTTTATATAACACATTTTAAGCTTAAATTTGTTTTTACCTGTTTTTATGTTTTCCCATAAACAATAGTATTCTTCTCATATAATATTTGAGCTAAATAAATTAAGCTAGAAATGAGTAAATATAATATTTGAAGTTAAAGGTCATATATGAGATTTCAAAGTTTTAGAAAAATAAGGGTAAAATTGTCATTTGTTAAATTGTTTGTAATGATTTGGGTATATATGATATTTATAATTTTGCATGGATATATATGATATTTTGCAAGTCTGTAGGGGTATATATATGAAATTGCCCCTTCTAAAACCCAAGTCAAACTGTGAATCATCCATTGACTTTTTAATTTATAAACAATTTAAAAACAGGCGGTAGAGCGAGGAGCGGGAATGGATGGCCAGAAGATCACTTACACGCTAATCAAGCATCGGTTGGGTGATCTATTCTACCGCTTGGTGTAAGTGAAAATGCAGTTGAACGTTCACTCGTATTGACGTGTGTGGGCCCTGAGTTAATTATTTAATCAATGTGGTAATTGAATCAACAGGTCTCAGAAGTTTGAAGACCCAGCTGAAGGGGAAGATGTTCTTATCGGGAAATTCAAGAAATTAAATGACGATCTTACTGCTGGTTTCCGCAACCTTGAGGATGAAACTCGGTAAACGAAGAAAGACGTAATGATCAAGTTATGTGATGATGAAACCGAGTGGCGGTTTTCGTCTCTCAAGTCGGTTTTGAGGAAGGTGTGTTGTTTCTCAGTGCATAAAGATTAGTTTGATTTATTTATTTTTCAAAGGATGTTTTAATGTCATTTTGTGTTGTGTAGCTATAATTATTTTCTGCATCCTTTGGGCATATTTTGTGTCTTGAGAGTTGAAATAAGCAGAGAACCGAACAGCATGTAGGTTGTTACTATAAAGAACTGATGTTTATGGTACTGTTGGCTTTTTTTTTTACCTATCAATATGAATAAATGGTGAATGAAACAATGGGTTTTTGCCTGTTGGAAAACTTTATACGTAGAGGTGACAAATCCAGATTGCTAAAGCGGCAGATGCACTAATCGGTCTTTGTCTCGATTGCTAAAGCGGCAAACGTTAATCATGCATCGTGGAGACAAGTGGGGTTGTATTAAAAATTCTCTAAGCACAGTTCAACAATGGGCTATCATCTTCTAGCTCCAAAACCATCATCGGTCACCACTTGATATCATCGATCACTGCTAATCTGCCACAACAGCACACCATCTTTGTTGTGTGGCACCGCTTCAACCACCAGCACTACTTGCAATTGTAAGTCTCGTCATCACCCACCTACGACATCGTCACACCAACCTCTAAACTCGCTAGTCATACAATTATTTACTGAGTTGTATAAATATAAAAGGTTCTATATTAGTGACCACCATTCTATGTGAGTTATTACTAAAAAACGAATTACACAAATTTGCAGTTTTTTTTGATGGAATAAGAGCATTCACGTTGCCAGACTGGCTTCCCATCTGCATCCCTATTTATTCAGTGGATGCCTCGAAAGTGATCGGGATTGATTCTATTGACCGTTCAAAAAAAAAAAAAAAACATTGGTGCTATGAACTGAATAAAAAAGAGATGGCAACAAAGTGGGAGTTCACTCATCAAAGTTGCAATTTAGGATTTGTTTTCGAAAATCTATATGTGGTGAGGCCGTGAGGGAGAATGACTAAGGGACTCTAATCATCAAAGCTACAAGTAGGGCTTGTTTTTGATATATACATGTGGATGAAATAAGATGAGAGGGAGATGATGACTAATAGGCACGAATCGTTGATTTCCAAAGTGGGGTTGTGGAATGCCAAGAAGGATATCGATGTTGAAACATTGAAAGCTGATGATTTGAGTTTAGGGGCGCTGATTTGCTAGGGGAGAAGAATACGAAGGAAGAAAGGTGGTTTCGTTGGAGAGAGATGACATGACTGTGAGTCCCTTGTATATAGGGACTACCTTTGTTTAGTAATCGCTATAGCTTAGTGGCATTTTGGTGGTGGGATAAGTCTTATAATCAATAGGTTATGGGTTCGATTTCCATAATGGGGGTTTTTCCCAGATTTATTGGGTTTCCTTCTGAATTGGTATAGGCATTATTGCCTACTGGTGATGGATATGATCGGGTGGTTCCGCTAGTGGCACGATGATACTCTAGTGGTCCGTCAGTGATCCAAATTTGCCGTTCAAAAAAAAAATCACTAGTCGCTTGGCGGGGTGGGAACTAGCGATGGATTGGAATTAATGGGGATTAATTTGATTAATAATCAGGGATTAAACGGCACCTAGTCGGGTTTTTTACAACCATGGTAATTACTAGTGGGATTCCATGGCAATCTGTAGCTGGAATTCGTTTGGTATCACTTCGGCTCATTACACTACCAATATATATTTTTATCTTATTTGAAGGGGAAAAATATATAATATAACTTGTAAATTCGTTGATATTGGTTTATCTATGAAAATTATTAGAGCATATAGACTAACATAATACAAATCAAAGTGTTTTTTCTTTCAAATGCATAAAGACTTTACTATTAAAAATAGTAATACATACAAACATGTGATCACCTGCTAGTTTCCATTTTTAAGCAAGTGGCACAAACATTTTACTATTTTACATTGACTAACCCCATCAAGGGCTTTAAAAAAAATTAAAAAAGAAAAGTTAGTGAATATCACATGGCATCCATTGATTGGTTCAATCGACTTCATCAATAATAACACTATATCAAGCTGGTGAATGTTATATATTTTTTTACTATGCATTATATATATAGTTTATATATAGTTTACGAAAGAACATGAATAGTGATTTTAAATTTATAATATATATAGTTTTTTCATATTTTATTATTTTAATATTATAATAGTTTATTATTATATTTACTTTTAAGTTTTGATATAGTTTACTGTTTTTTCCTTTAATAAAACCACATTTCTTTTATTGTTTTTGTTTTCAATAAATCATTTTTTAATCATATTTCCGTTATCAATTAATTTGATATTTCTTTATTAACTTACGTTCGTTAACTTTTTTTTAAACTTAAGTACGTAGTTTTGCTTTTTTTTTCTCTCGACATTCCGGTATTAGTTTTGTTAAAAAGAAAGTTATATTCAAAATAGAGTATTTATTTGGTATCTTAAAACGGTACGATGATGAACTAAATCAATTCTAACGGTTTGACTTTCTAAGCAACACGTTTTATTTATAAATAACATTTTGTTCTGTTTGCCGCAACGCGTGACTGTTAACAAACCTAGTATTGTTTAAAATTAAAATCAAATATGATAGTTCTAGGTATCCAATAAATTTAAATGCTCTAGGCTGTTCTAGATATGCATCTTCTAGATATTCAAATACATCATTCATATTTTTAGAATAGTATGAACAACATAAAAAAGCTCATACTTCAGGGATTGACATGCAATTACTCAAAAATCGAAAAGAATAACTTTCCAACTATACACCTACCTTTTCAGGCTATTCTCAATTCAAACCTAACCAATTTCCAAATTACGTATGTATTGGATGATGACAATGAAAGTGATACACCAATTCTGTTTCTGATCGTTAAGCACAACCGCATCCCATGGATGAACTCAACACCACCACCACCAATAACGGTGGCTTCAAACTAACTGAAAACGACGACGTATTAGGAACAACGAAAAAGAAAAAAGTTAACACAAAAAAGGAGTTGGAATCAGGAAAAGGAAAACCGTTAATCATCATGATGTGTGCTAGTTTGGTGTACTACCACTGTGCGTATCGTAATTCAACCATAATTTCACTCATGTCAGACGTCTTCATTGTTCTCCTGTGTTCTCTTGCTATACTCGGCCTCCTTTTCCGTCAGATGAACATTCAGTATGTTTCTGCTAATCATTTACTCTAATACTTCAGTTTCCCCAATTTTTAGGGTTTTTTTTTTTGCATTCGTGTACGCCTGAGCTTTTTTTTTTAAGTCTCCAGTTGAGTCGCTAACTGTTCTGCTGGAAGTTTGTTTATGTTCGTTCATTTAACAAACAAACGAACTTGAACATGCTAGTGTTCATGTTTGTCCGGTCCGTTTACAAGTCTAGATATTTGATTTGTGTTTATCTGATATTGCAGGGTGCCTGTGGATCCTCTGGAATGGCAGATATCTCAGGATACTGCAAACAGTCTGTTTGCGTGTTTGGCTAATACTGTAGGTGCAACTGAATCTGTTCTTAGGGTTGCTGCTACTGGTCATGACAAACGCCTGTTTCTAAAGGTAAGGACTAAGGACCAACGATCGCTGCAGATGCGATTTCTTTTTTTGTAGTACGGTGATTATTGTGTTCTGCTGCAAATGATACTCGTGTAACAGTGACCAGTTTATTTGCAATCAGCCTCAGGTTTTGATAAAAACAGTAAAAACAATTTTTCGAAATACGTAATACTCTTGGTTAGACATTTCGATGACCGTCGCAGAATCTTACAGTATAACAGATTAGCCATTGCTTGTGAATTAGGAAGCCATTGCTCTAGGTTTGTGTGGAAGGGTTATGATCCTTAAAGAAAGCATTTACAGTAAACCATGTTATAGATAAGCTGATATAGTTGGCAACATCCTAGCCAATGAAGCAGATGATAACAGAACTTATAATAAGTTGCAACTTAATTAGTAGTCTTAAATAATGGATGGACAAAACTTACATTCAGTATGTTGTTTTAAATATTTAAATAGTTCTAGACACTCGTGTATTTAGCATAGTTGTTAAAAGCCATCGCCTCTTGCGCCTAGGCCCAATTTCTTAGCTAGGCGAGGCAATTACGCCTTAAGTCAAGGCAATTGCGCTTTAATTCTCTAGGTGATGGTTCATGCTCAAATTCTGGCGAGATTCCTAGATTATTGAGAGTTTTCAGTCAAATTCTCTAAATTCTGGCAAGATTCTAGCTATATTTCTACTTTTATCTAACGAAACTGCTTTTCTACACTAATAAACTAGCATTTTATAACTTTTGGTACTAAATAGACGATATTAAATGTTGTATAATAGCTTTAGTTTATTTTATTTGAAGTATAGTATTAATTTTCTATTATATAAAAATATTTTAAGTTTTTTTTTTGTTGTACGCTTTTTTTTCTCAGGCCCGCGCTTTTTTTGCGCCTAGGCCCCAGGCGAGGCCTATGCGCCTTGAGTGCGTCTAACGCCTTTAATAACTATGGTATTTAGGAACAAAAAATAGATCCTGTGTTCTGTCATTTTTCTTCTTGAGCCGTGTTTTACTGTTTCTTAAGAAAGACTACGCAAGATCAACAATAAGTTTTAATCTTGCTCCTAATTTGTAAGGTGGTTGTCACTCTTTATATGCTATCTGCTTTGGGAAGATTGGTGTCGGGTGTTACTGTTGCTTATGCTGGTATGTGCCAATCTCTCTCTCACAAAAAAAAAAAAAAAAAAAAAAAAAAAAAAAAAAAAAAACATTGTTGACGGAAGTTCTATTAGTTGATCAACTCCTTTTGTTGTTGCGCTAGTCTTTTTGGAAATTTATCATGTGCAACAATGCAAGTTTTACATTTGATTTGTTGTTACTTTGGCAACAGGAGTGAGCTTGTTTTGTCTGTATATTCTTGCTGAAAATTCATCGTTGTTTGGGACGTGCTCGTCAAAATTTAGCTGGAGAAGAGATAGCCCTAATGATGTGCTAGATACCACATAACTCCCTGTAATTTACTTGGTGCATGTTCTGCCAAATATATCTATCATTCTTCCATTCTGTATCAGTCACATTTTAGTATTATGTTACCAGGTTTATATTAGAAATGCCTTCCTGAAATTTTGTATCCGACATTAAAACATGTTTAGTCTGAGGTGATGTACAATGTTTTTGGCATTTATAACATCCAAACCTCGTACCTTAAAATAGCATGTCTGAGCCGTGAAGCAAGCGTTTAGGAAAACAGAGATGAGAGAGACGCAAGCTGCTTTTATATAAAACTTACCTGGCTATATTAAGGCACGCGCGCTTCACAGACGTGATGCACGCGACACCTTGTGCATCGAGTTTTCGTACCCAACTTTTTTAAGCTGCATCTTCGGAAAATCCATCAAATTGTAAAAAAAATAAATATGTGGATATAATCTTCTTGTGTTGTTTTTCAATATTTTAGTCTACTCTTTTAGCTTAATTTATTTAGAATCTTGTACAAACGAAATTCTAAATAAAATAACAAATATTCATACAAAAACATGAAAGAGGGGTCACACATGTAGTGTTGTCCAATTTTTTAGCTCGCGGCTCGGCTAGTAGCTCGCTCGAAAGAAGCTCGAGAAAAACTAGCTAAAAAAACTCAATTTGAGATGACGTTAGCCGAGCTGGCTCATTTGGTAATTGAACCAAGCTCGGCCCGTTGGCTCATTCTTAGACTCATTTAACTTCAAGCTAGAGCTGAAACGAGTCGCCTCAATTAATTTCAAACTTGAGCTCGATCCCAACCTGGCTCGACTCGTTTACAGCCCTACACCCTACACACATGAAGTGACACAGCCACCACTTCGCTAACAAAATTCAACCAGACATTCTCTTCTTAGCATATCAAAATTAATCGAAAACAATGGTTAAAACATGGTCATAAACAACACGGCCGGATTTATTATCATTGTTTATCCTTGTCACCGATCAATATGTCTTTCCAAGCCTCATAAAACATCCATGTGATGCCGGATGATGGCATAACCTTCAAACAACTTGCACCCCATCCTCTATATAATCCGATCAATCCCTCTTCTCTGACAACTTCGGCTAACGCAGCCGCCATGTGTGGTGGGCACTTACCTTGCAGAGCCCCGACCATTAGCCGTTTCCTTGCTACCTCTAAAGGGAAACTTATTGTACTTGCAGTTAAACCTAACCACCAAACAAGTTTAAAGATGAGCAAGTCCTTCACTTTTCATCTCGCAAAACCAATTCAATAAATATTTTTAAAATTTGGATCCTAAAATAGGATCCATAGGCTGTGGCACAGTGTTTGGCATTGCGTTATTCAAGAGATTTTGGCATGTAACATAAAAAATGTGAAAACACGACTATAATGCAATAATCAAAGCACGACGTAAGTTAACTAGCGATGATTTTTTAATGTGCTTTTTTGTTCAAAGTTGTAAGACCATGTGTAGTGCGGGAGTGAAGTGGCGTGAAAAGGCCAACTTCACGCCCCATAATGCCCAAACACCGTCCCCCAGGGCGTGATCTTCATATTTTTGCCCCTGGCGTTACCAGTAAAACGCTGCTTTTGTTGTTGGTTTTAAATGAAGTGGCTGCTTTTGTTTTATTTTTCTAATAAAAATAATAATTGGGTAGTCGTTGCAAGGGCATTATACTACTACACCACTTTTGAACTTCAACTCCCATAATGCCCCTTGCTGACTAGGACGCCACGGCCCACGTGTCGTATAATGCCCAAGGGAGGGACTTGAACTTCAAGCCCCACTACACATGGTCTAATAATCAAAACAAAGGTGTTTTGATTGTTTTGACAAATTTCGATTAAATTAAACTAAAATGACTAAATTGCACAAAAATGTAGCAAACTTTACTAAACTTGAAATTTGAGGTAACCAACTTCTTTTGTGTTTTAAGGTAACCGACTTCTATTTGGATTTTTTAAAAAGTTTTAACCTTTGTGTATGTTAGTTTTATAAGTTGTTTATTTTAAAAAACAAAAAATCAAGGTTGGTGACCTTAAAACACAAAAAAAAAATCAAACACTGGTTATCCAAAATGGAAAATTTGCTAAAGAATGTTATCATTTTGTGCAATTTGATTTTGACCCAAAAAAAGGACATTCTTTTGTATTACTCAAATTTAGAACACAACAGTTTGACTAATTTAACGGTAAATCTTGACTATATAACGGTAAAGCATGAACAAACAAACCTGAAAGAGCTCCAATCAGTAGCATCTCGGGACGGCTCAATGATTTCTTTTTTTGAGCCGTGCAGTATGACTTTTTAATGGTATCATACATAAAATAGTAACAAGTACTATATGGCAGCATTCCGATCAATGTTGGAGAAAGACCAGAATAAAAAGAACCAATCCCGCCATTTTTAAACATTTTCTGAACAGCAACACTCAAACTAGGATAAGTATCCGGACTCACAGTCAACCGATCCTGTACAAAATGGAAACATAACAACGCAATCAACATAACCAATAAAAAAATCATCAATCTTAGGGATGGGATCGGTACAGTACCTGTACTGGTATTTTGGTACGGTACCCGTTTTGGTACCACTTTGTTTTTATTTTAGTTTTTGAGCACTCGTACGGGTACCATATAAGTAATCTTAGGGATGGGATCGGTACAGTACCCGTACTGATATTTCGGTACGGTACCCGTTTTGGTACCACTTTGTTTTTAATTTAGTTTTTGAGCACTCGTATGGGTACCATATAAGTAAAATTGTTATAGTACCAATACTGACGAGTACCAAATAGATAAAACTGGCACGAGTACCAATATGATACGGGTACCAAATAGGTAAAATCAATACGAGTACCATAAAAACCGTAATACGAACCAAATCCGAAATCAATAAAACTAGGTACCAATACATGTACCGAATACCCAAAATCAGTACGGGAGTGGGTATGAGTATTTGGGAAAAAATTATCATCCCTAATCAATCTAGAACAATTATGGGTTCAATGGTTTAGGTAATTACCTTTATAACTTCAAGAGGATGGCATGCAAGGGTGCCGGCAATCCCTGCGGCTGCACCACCAACGGCGACCGGTGAGAGCCATGAGAGCGAGAAACTTAGTTTGACCGGACCGATTTGCACATTCGGACACTCTTCTTGACTCCATTTTTCTTTTGCTGATGTCATTACTCGTTTCACATATTCAAATGTTCCAAGTTCAATTGCTTGTGTGGGAACAATTCGTATCATGTTAATTGCATTGCCGGCCCAGAGTCCTTGCCAACCCTGTTTTTCAAATACCTCTAGAAAACTACCGGATATCGTTTTTGAACCAACACCGACCACCATTCGAGTTCTGCGTAAATTAGCTTTATATGTTTAAAGTCGAACCAAACATATACGGACAAAAAACAGGTCCTTTCAGGGATCTTTTATATGTATCGACATATCCAAATAACTAAATTTAACAATTTAATTTAAATTTGTGGATATTGCGAACCTTATGGTTTCTAGAGGAGCAAGAACAGCTTTGGTCATAGCCCCAGCCAAAGCACCACTAAGAAACTCCCCAGCTTCTCTTGTCTTCACAAATTTCTGAAGCAAGTTAACGAATTTCGCTTCAATTTACACAAATAAACATCGCTTCAATTTACACAAATAAACATAACAGAGAAGCAAAAACCAATCAAAAGCAGGGGTGTAAACAAGCCCAAAGGCTCGAGAGCTACTCATGATCAGCTTGATTAAAAGCTCGAACGGGCCGAGCCCTAACGAGCACGAGCCTGATATAGAGCCCGTTTAGTTACCGAGCCCGAGCTTGAGCCTGAAATACAAAGCTCGTGAGCCTAAATGAGCCCAAACAAAATTTTAGCTTTTTTTTATATATGATATAATAATAAATTAGTTTATATATATATATAGGATTAGGTTCAAGAGCGAACACTAGTGTAGCTTGCGAACTGAGTGAACTAATCCTGGCCATACACGTGTGTAGATTAATGGCCAGGATTTGATGTTGAAATACACTAATGTATTTTACGATTTGATGATGAGATCCTAGCTCGCTTAAGCGATATTGAAATGAGCTCGACCCGAGTTTTTAGCTCGTTTGAGGTTGTTCGCAAAATAGCTCGAGCGAGTCAAGACGAGCTCGAGCTTTGGGTTTTACTCGCGAGCCGAGCTCGAATAAGTAAGCTCAAACCGAGCTCGAGCTTCATAAAAACATGACAAGCCTAGTCGGTCTCAGGGCACTCGTGTACAACCCTAAGAAAGATAACAAGATTACACAAAAGATCAGTGGCGTGCCCATGATTTATTTTCTTGTTTTGTGTGTGTGTGTGTTGTGGGGGGGGGGGGGGGGGGGGGGGTTAACCGAACTTTTAAGGGGGCGATCGAGATTTTTGCCTAAAGGTTACACTAATTAATACAGACATTGTCTTCAAATTAAGAAATGATCAAGCAATAACTTGTATACACTCACTTTCATTTCAAACACAATTTGTGTGTCATAATTCCCAAACAATCAATCATATAAAAACACTAACTCAAACAACTGCAATTGCCCATTATGTAACTTAACCATAATTAACTAACACTTACAGCAATCGGTCGTCGAAAATCGGGAAGTTGAAACTCCATCGAAAACGAATCACCTTTATTGCCATTTTGACCTAAAAAATCAAAGTCAAGATTCTTGTGTAATGGCACAGCGTCTATAATCGCTCCATATGCATCATCCATTGCACAAAAACTCTTTCTTTGCTGCTCCATTCAACAAAAAAAAAAATTAAATTAAAAAACAAAAAGTGTAGATAGATATTTCTTTGATGTCCCGTTAAACAAAATATCAACAAAAAGGAAAAACACAAAAGTTGTGTACCTGGGGATGTGATGTTGATTTGGGGGTCATGTTATTAGGGTGGTGAGCCCGCCACCCGTTGTCGGTGTATGGATATTTTGGTTACGGTCGCCGTCGGTCGTCACGCTTTGAAAGAGAAATACTAGAAGTTTTGTGTTTTTGCTACTGTTGTCATCAGTCTCGAAGTTGACGATTATCAAGTTTTGTATATTTTAGGAAGATATTTTGGGGGTGGAATGTGGTTAGGGTTTTTCTTTTCTTTTTGGGCCCATTAGTAAAAGGCGGCTTTATCTTTGTTTTCACTATTCATAACGGTAACAATCACATTTTTTATTTTGTTTTGAGCGATCACTTTCTTGTAGTAAACTATCGTACCTTTAAATTGGAAATTCTCGTTGTCTCATTCTGGCCAAACTTTGTTGTTTTAACCGAGCTCACGTTGGTTTTAGAGTTTGCCTTGAACACCATATCGTCTCCTGCCACTTGACAGTCGTTATGTCACCACAAGAGCATAACTCTCTTGTATATCACACAATGAAACGAAAACCCGGGTGAACTCATGATAGATCCTGATACCTCTATAAAGAGGCTAGAGTCTATGCATCATTGCCTAATACACTAAAGTAACACAAGTGGGAATTGAACTTAGATAAAATTATATAAAATAATAGTTTGACAGGAGCTTTAAAAACTATAAAATAATATTCTATGAAATAAGTTATGGGTTTTGCTTGTGCCATAACCTCTTTTAAAATACAAACAAATTCATATAACTTAGAATATTGTTTTATAATTTTTGAAGTTTCTGTGAAACTATTATTGCATATAATTTTATCCAATTAACGTATTTTTAAATAATCAAGAATTTATTATTAGAATCAAGCCTTTTTTTTTAAATTTCCTATTTAACTTTTATTATAGTTAAATTTATGTGTATTTTAATTATGAAAATATTAGAAATATATAAATGTTGAAAAAAAATCTGAAACGGCTTTAAGCCTCTACAAAGGCTGAAGAGGCTCATGGATAGAGCTGTTCAGAAAGCTTGTGACTCGGAGCTCACTCGAAGGTCGCTCGAATTTAGCTTGGAAAAAGCTCGCTCGATATAGCTCGGTTTGAAAATAAGCCGAGCCAGCTCGGCTCGGTTAGAAAGTGAGTCTAGCTCAGCTCGGCTCGTAACGAGTCGGATTGGCTCGGTTTGGCTTGCTTGTTAGCTCGGCTCGGCTTAACTCGAATCATTTACTTAATATATTCTATTTTTATATGCATTTTAATATATTACAAAAAAAAAAAATTATTATTATTTACATGTATTTAGGTTTGTAATTTGATATAACTTGTTTGAATGTCAGTTACCATACTAATGAACTAATATTGTATTTCGTCGAGGTTTAAAACTTATTTTGTGTTGTTTAACTTGATTTTGGCTTGTAATGTATTAGGTTGAACTTATTTTGGATATCTTCTTTTGAAGTATTGAATAATATTTTAGACTACTTAATTTTTAGAGCTATGTACTAATTTTTATTTTTAAAATCGAGCCAAACCAAACCGAGCCGAGCCCGACCTTTGATTTTCAGCTCGGTTTCGAATCCGAGTAGAGCCGAGCCGAGCCAGCTCGGTTTATAATCGAGCCGAGCCCGAGCTTGGCCTAGCTCGGCTCGGCACGGCTCATGAACAACCCTACTCATGGAGGGGTATCAAATAAGGCTGAAACGGCTCTAAGAGGGGTCTGATGACGCTGAAAAGGCTCTAAGACTCCACAACCATTTTTTTGACATGTGACGTAAGCTGGTTGGTTCATTTTGAAGAGGCTTTAAAAAACTTTTCAGCAGCCTTGATTTTTATGAGACGACTTATGAAGACGCTTCAGCCTTCAAGTGCCTATTTTTTTAAAACTTGACCGGTCAATCGCCAGTTTCTTTATTTTCCATTAATTTGTCTATCTATCTTTTCTATTTGATAAGACTTTTCATTTTTTGTTCAATTAATAATTTCTTTAGAGTAAAATGCGCGGATGGTTCTTGTGGTTTTGTAAAATAACACCTATAGGCCTCAACTTTTGGAAATTACACTGGTGGTCCTTGTGGTTTGACAGTTTGTTACTCGGATAGTCCCTGGAGTGAATGTAGGTTAGTTTCTCCGTTAAGTTCATCTGAAATTACTTATTTACCCCTTTCTATTATTAAAATATAAGAAAAAAATTCACACACACATACATATAAACACACACACTCACTCTCTCTAAAACACACACTCTACTCTGACTCTCTCTGCTCTCTCTCTCAAGAAAACCACCACCACCACCTGGCACCTGCCGCCACCAGCACCACACCCCCACACCAGCACCACCCCACCCCCACCCCCACCCCCACACCACCACCACCACCACCTGCCTCTGGTGTCTCTGGTCGGCGTCTCTAGACGCGGTGGAGTTTCTGGATTCCGTTATGTCTCTTCAGTCATCTCTTTCTTTTGGTATTTGAAGTTTGATTTTTGAGATTTTATAGTTTGTCTGGTTTTCTTTCTTTGACCTTAGGTCTTACAAATTTGGGGTTTTTCCCCTGAGGCTTACTCACGGAGATGGTTTGTCTGGGTTCCTTTCTTTGACCTTATAGTTTGTCTGAGTTCATTTATTTTACTACGACGGAGATGGTGATTGGTGTATTTGAAGCAGGTGGTGGTGGTGGTGGTGGTAGTGTAGGGCATGTGGTGGTGGCGGTGACAGGTGGTGGTGCTGGTGGCAGCAAGTGGTGGTGGTTTTCCTAAGAGAGTGAGATAGAGAGGAGAGAGAGTCAGAGTGTGTATTTTAGAGAGAGTGAGTGTGTGTATATATATATATGTGTGAAAATTTTCTTATATTTTAATAATAGCAAGGGGTAAATAAGTAATTTTAGATGGATTTAACGGAGAAAACTAACTCTCATTCACTACAGGGACTATCCGAGTAACAAACTTTAAAACCACTGGTGTAATTTTCAAAAGTTGAGAACTACAGGTGTTATTTTACAAAACCACAGGGACCATTCGGGCATTTTACTCATTTCTTTATATTTACTTACTGGGCGGTGTCCTATAAAGGCCCTAGGGGCTTTATTATGCCACATCAGCGCCACATAAGCGAGTGACTTTAGTTTATCGTTTACTTGCACAGTGTGGGATAACACCCTCTTTAAAGCCCCTGATGAAACAATGGTTAACCGGGCAGGGTTAACTCACTGGTCTCGTCAAGAAGGGTTAATCCCTTCATCTCGAGGATCGCTGGCTGGATCACCGGTGGGTTGATCTCCTGCACAAGGAAACAAACCGTGACTCGTAACAAGGAGGATGGGGTGGGGGGGTGCTCCTTGTTACCACTCTCCAGCGTGAGAATCAGTAATCTGCTTGGGAAGCAAAGTATGATAGTAGTAGTAGTGAGAGAGTTGTGAAGAGATACCTCAAACCTGGTTTGGGGTTGGTATTTATAGCCGAGGAGTGAAGGAGGAGGATGAGGACAGACTGACGACGTGCTGCACCTTTGCAGGTGTGTCAGGCTTGTCGGGTGTGGAGGTTACGCCACGTCAGTCTGTTACTTACGTAGCCCTGACAGATGACTGTCATTGGCGCTACTTGCACTGGTGTGTCAGTCCCACTTGTTGGGCGTATAGGATGCGGTGCGAGCCGCATCGCTGCCTGCGGTAACATCTGATGTTATCGCGTCTCTTGCTTGTGATCAAGAAATACGCGAGATGCGGTGCTAGCCGCATCGTCGCCTGTGGTGTCTGTTGCTGTTATACAGCTTCCTTGTATTGATAGAAGTGTTCACTGGACGCGGTGCGAGGCCGCATCGCTGTGAATACTTCCGTTTTCATACACCAGATGTGATGCTACGCCGCATCACTCTACCGTTCTAATATTCCAGGTAAGTCCTCCATCACTGGACAGATTGGATTCACCCACTGTGTCGATGCGTTCCCGCATAGACATAAGTAGGTTGTTAGCTAATGGGGGTTTTGATAAGGGTAATGGTCACTCGCGGTCGATGCTGACGCGAGATCTGGGACCATACCCTTTCAAGTCTCCCCAGTCTAGTATTGCTGCCATATGCAAGTTGCATGTGGGAGGAGTACTGGACTATGGTGTTTAGAAGGTATTTTGGAGTCTGGAGAAGATCCTAGACCATGTGGATGGTCTTCGCTTGTTGTAAATCAAGATGGAGGTCTGGAAGGGTCATTTGACGCCTCTTCCGTACCGGTGAGAATGTTTCGTCTGATGCGAAATTCTCAGCCTCGGGTTGGGTGCCACCTGTTGGTGTGTCGAACCAACCTTGAGACCTTGCTGGGCGTATGCACAAACTTCGAACCAATCTCTGAGATGGTGGTTGAAGGTGTGCACAAACTTCGAACCAACCTTTGAGGTGGTGAACGAAGAAGAGAGTTTTCTAATGTCATGATTGGACATCAAATGATGATCCCTTTTGTGGGGTGTTCATGTTCTTCCAATTAGCTCTCGAGTAACCACACGTCCTTTGCGGTTACCTCGTTGCTTGACATTGTTGGCCACGGTTGTGGGAATAACATTGAGTACTTGCGTCATTGTTGGCCATGTTTGGTCGAACAATGTGATTCTGGATAATGGTCAAATAAACATGGTCATAGGCATGGTAATGCCCACCATTGTTTATTCTATCCATGTTACAAGTAGGGTAACAAAGTCATAAGCAGACTTGTTACCGCTTGTTCGATCGCTTGTTGTTCGACAAGGGCTCGTATGATCATTAGGGATCTCGTCCGCATCTCTTCCTTAGGCACCTTCATTCACGCTCCAATACCGAGGAGTTTTCCTTGAAGTAGTTTCGTTCCTCGATGTGAAGTTAGTTGTGGCTCTTCCGTAGCAACCGTTTGCGGAAGCTATGGTTATGTCCGCAGCGACTCGTGAGTGTCTGCGGTTTTGTCACCCCATATTCGCTTGAAACGGGTTTGTTGCTCGGATGTGGCCCTTGAAGGATCAGGAGTCAGGGTTGCTGATGTGCGTTCGCGTACATTCCCTTCCTTCTTCTTGTTAAAGAAGTTGTTCATGCACCCTCTGTGGTTGTGAACCGGACAGGAGGGATTTGAAGCTTGAAGAGAATGAAGGCAATGCGGTTAACCTGTTTCTGAGATGCAGTTCAGTCCAAAGAACAACGCTGGTTCTGAGTATCTGACACACCTGAACGGGCTCGTGTGTGTCGTTTCTGCATATTCCACGTGTGCTCGTGGGTAGTGCGGATAGGTATTATACCCCCTTATAGTGTGGAGATATATATTTTTGCCTATTTTTAGGGGTATGTAAAAAAACGACATGCGGTATGGGTTATGGTGCGGTATACCAGAGAAACCGCATGCCGCTTATAATTGGATAATGTAGTCGCTTTTTGTTGCATACGTGGCTGATCTCACGTGTGAGTTGGTGGAAGTTGGTGAGATCATTCTGGCATGTGCTGAAATGAAAGGACATTTGCACTGCCCGAGGCATTAAATGCACTGTAGCAAGGAGTGTAAATGTCTCTCTTGTTAGGCGCGTGGGTGGCCACGCGCGCGTGGTAACCGTCAGCGGAAACGGCGCTCGACACGTGTAGCCGCATAATTGGTTCTTTTTGAACGTGATGATTCGTTTCTCCCTCCGCATTAATTGCGATGGGTATATAAGGGGAAACCGTTCATGGTTTCCCCTCACTTATTCGAAATTTCAAAAATTTGCCAGTGAGAGAAAGAAAGTTACTTTGTCTTCTCCGATCAATTGTTTGAAGTTTCCGGTGAGGTTTTTTGAGTTTTTCGAACTCATTTTCTGTATTTGTGATGGCTGAACCATCGAATCCACACAAGGTGGAGGGTGAGAACCCTGAACAGCCGGTAGTGGCGGCTGATGAAGATGAAGATGATGACGTTGATGCTGCCGGTGGTGGGCTACCGGTGTTGAAGTGGTCAAAGAGTGGTTTTAAAAACCTGATGACCACTATTCATATGGCTGACGACTGGAAGGCTACTTACCCACAAGAGGGGGACACCGGTGCCGATGCTCCGGCCGGTTATATTACAATGTGGGCAGATTTTTTCACCGAAGGCAACCTTCGGTTGCCGGTGACGGTGTTTGTTGCGGAGGTGTTGGAGTACTATCATCTCCATATCTCCCAACTTAGTCCATTTGGGATGTTCCGAATCAGGAACTTTGAGTATACCTTTCGTGCTCATGGGCTGCCCATTACTATTGAAAATTTCCGGCGGTTTTACCAGCTGACGGTAAACACCGGTTTTTTCTCTTTTACTCAACGTCATGGGAGTTTGAAGTTGATGACACCCCCTAAGGGTGTGACCGGCTGGAAGAAGAAATTCTTCTATGTTAAAGCCTGTGCGGTATATGCCAATATGACTTTCCGGGATGTCAATATTGGTGTCACTGATGAAGATATTCCTGTTGCCACTGCGAAGACTGTGGACTGGTTCTCTAGGCTGCGGCCTATTGAACTCAAGAAGTTAGACAACAACCAGCTGTGGGTGTTGCGGATGATGCTTACTAGGCCGGACAGGAAGGCAAGGCTCCTTGTGCGGGAAAAGAGTGGTGGTAAGCCTGTTACTCTTTATTGTTTTCCTTGCTTCATTATCCTTGTAGTAATATGCATGCATGTGTTGTATCAGAGCCTGCGGTTGGTCTGTGGAGGATGTTTGAGCCCGATTTCAAGGGCAAAGTTGAGCTGATTCCGGTTGAGCTACGGGAAGGTTTTAATCTAGAAATTTTGGCAACTTCCGCGTACCCAATCGTGATGTGTTGCAGGCACCCGTGCCAGAAGGCCCAGGTATATATATATATATATATATTTTTGTAGTTGTTCTTGTTTTCATAGATCACCTTTGTAACTTGTTCGCTTCATTGTTTCGATGCAGGTATTCTTGGGGATCTGGGGAAGTTTGAAAAGCGCATCCCCAAGAAGCACATGGAAAGGAAGCAGGTGAAGAAAACCACGCGGGGTCGTGGTAAGGAGAAGGCTGAGGGCTTAGTTGCCCCTCCTCCGGTGTCTCAGGCCGCAGGTACCTATCGATTATCGATCTTGTTATCGCAGATATACCGATTACGTGGTAGTATCTGATACCCTTGAGGGTTTGGGTGTTCTAGGTGGTGGTGCGGCTGCGGGTGGAACTGCTGCGGGTCCCCCCGTTGTTGGTGAGAAGAGAGAACCAGAGCAAAAGGCTGCTGGTGGTGGTGAACCGAAGCGTCGGAAGCTGCAGTCTAAAAGGGCTGCTCCCGTGCAAAAGAAACCTGCGGTTACTGCTGGTGAGTATAACTTTCTGCATTGTTTTGCATGCACATCGTGTTGGATTAATAGTTATTGCTCTTTGTATTTGCAGAACCACAAGATGCAGGTTTTTCGTTCTTCGATTTTCCTTTGTCTCCTTCGCATACCGCTGCTGTGGATGCGGGGGTGCCAAAGGAGCCTGAGGTGCCAAAGGAGCCTGCGGCACCTTTTGAGGTGATTCCTGATCCCACCGTGCAGGTGGAGAATACGGTGGAGAAGACTGTTTCCCAGATATTTGATACTGTGGATTCCTCCAACAATCTGATCTCTCCCAATGAGGGTGATGGATTGGACTTGAGGTTTTCAGATGTTGGGAAACAGAAGTCGGATGCTGAGCCGCGGCAGACTGATGCTGAGCCACAGAAATCTTCTGCTGGTGAGAAGGTTACCGGTTCTTCTTCCGGTGGTGCGGGTTATGATGGGCCTCCTATTCAGCCTGGGGAGTCTGAATTGGAGTACTATTACCGCACCTACACACAGGATCGAAGTACAGCTTATCATCGACCCCCCTGGACTGTGATGCAGGGGGATGATATTTCGAACGATCCTTCCGCGTGCAGGGAGATTTTGGGTGGTCTGGGCACCCAATTTGAAACTGAACGTGCCCGTGCCGCACCCCGTGAGCTGCGCATCAACCAACTTTCTTCGATGCTAGTAGGAAGTTTCATTGTGGCGAATGCCATTTTGGAAGATTACAAGATGCTAGGCTGCAGGGAAGAAGAAGCTACTCGTTTGCGGGCCGAAGCAGAAGAGTTGGTGAAGGCTGCTCATGCGGGTGCGGAGCAGCTTGAAAGAGATAGAGCTGCTTTTGATAAGCAGAAACAGACTGCAGAGTGGGCTGCAACTGCTGAGCTGAAACAGGTTCGTACTCTTGCCAAGTTACTTTCTGATGAACGCAAGAGTTGGAACGAAAAGTTTTCCAATGAGCGCAAGAAGTGGAATGAATCTTGGGCTAAGCAGAATGACAATCTGTTTCGTGCTCGTCAGGAGTTGACGAATGCCAAGGCAGTGAACGTTGCCTTGGGCAAAGAGAAGGCTGCAGCTGAGGTGATTGCGGTTAAAGCGCAGCAGGCGGAGGCCCGGGCAGTAAAGGCGCTTGAAGAGGCCAAGGAAACGGGGGCTCATGCTGCAAAGGCCCTTGAGGAGGCCAAAGAGGGTGAGAGTCGCTTTTCTAAGACTCTTGAGGCGGCGAATGCTGAGCGCACCCGTTTGGATCAAGTTGTTGCCAGCCTTCAGGTATGATTCGTTATTTCTGTTTGTATTTTTCTTTCCGCCTTTTGAGAATGTGTACTGATTTTGAGTAAACTGTGTTTTGCTATTTGAAAGGCTGAAGTTCAGGCCCGGGAGGTCGCGGTTACAGAACTCACAGCCCGCGTGACTGTTGCGGAAGATCGGGCTAATGCTGCCGTTGAAGCCAGAGATGCTTTGACTTCTTCGCTCCAACAACTTGAGGCTGATCGTGAGTGGATGCGGAGTCAAGGCATTGCACATGTAAGTATTTTGTGACTTTGTATCAAAGGTTAACCATATGATGACCTTATTATCCTTTTGTTGCAGATTGTTCAGGCCATCATGGATGCTCCTGAAACCGCAACTGGGTTGGACTTGGTCAAAGAACGTGCCCGCGATGCCGGTTTTAAAGCTGGTTACAGCCGCTGTATCGGTCATATAAACGTCATGTCTGAAGGCGGTTTAACTGAAGAGCGATCCGGGTTTCGCGACGTGGATACCGAAGGGCGCCTTAACGCAGCTGTTGCCTCCTTTTATGATACGTCCCTCTCTTGCGTGGAGAAGTTGGACGAATGTTTAGAGGCTGCGGATTACGTTGACCGGTTGCGGATGCTGTATGCCGATGTAGAAGAGGAAAATCCCGCTGGTGGCGGCCAAGATGGCGCGGGTACCAGTGGTACAAAATAGGGTTTAGGTTGGCTAGTGTGCCCCCTTTTTTGTTTTCCTTTTGTAAATGTTGGAAACTCTATGTAATCCATTAAGCACCGCGTGGGTGCTTGAATTTTTTGAATATAAAGTTTGTTGTTCAATTTGTACAAGTGTTTTTACTTCTTGCATGTTTGAACGTATGTATGCGGAACTCTACCCATTTGTGAATGGGGTCAAGTATACTCCATACCTTTGTCGTATGAGTACGCGTCAATTCCGTCATTTGCCCTGTTAGGGTTTAGAATTGTGTAAGTTTTGTAAAAACTTGTATATCCGGAACTCTACCCATTTGTGAATGGGGTTAAGTATACTCCATACCTTTGTCGTATGAGTATGCGTCAATTCCATTGTTTACCTTTTTAGGGTTTAGGAATTGTGTAAGTTTTGTAAAAACTTGTATATCCGGAACTCTACTCATTTGTGAATGGGGTCAAGTATACTCCATACCTTTGTCGTATGAGTACGCGTCAATTCCATTGTTTGCCTTTTTAGGGTTTAGGAATTGTGTAAGTTTTGTAAAAACTTGTATATCCGGAACTCTACCCATTTGTGAATGGGGTCAAGTATACTCCATACCTTTTTCGTATGAGTACGCGTCAATTCCATTGTTTACCTTTTTAGGGTTTAGGAATTGTGTAAGTTTTGTAAAAACTTGTCTATCCGGCCAGATAGATACTTAATATTCTGCCTTTTGCTGGCCTATTACAATATTTGTGTGTGGTTGGCACTTTGTGTGGGTATCGCGAATGAAGATTTTGCCAATCTGTTTTTGCGGATACCGCAAAGTGGAACACGCATTTGTAATAGTAGTAACAAACAATATTGCATTGAATTGCTCTTTTATTTAATTGCAAATGGCCTGCGGCCCGATAGGTTACATGAAATGTAAAAACATGGCTTACATGTAACAGCGTCTAAGCTGTTGTGCATTCCATGTACGTGCGATAGGTTCGCCTTCTAACGTTTGCAATTTGAACGCGCCTTTTCCCAAGACCTCATTGATGAGGTAGGGTCCTTCCCACTTGGGGGCAAGTTTTCCTGGGCGTTCAGCATTAGATGCTTCATTGTCACGGAGGACGTAGTCTCCCGGGTTAAAAGTACAAACGCGGACCCGCGAGTTGTAGTACTTTTCCAGTTTGTATTTGTACTTGGCCTCATTGATGGCAGCGTTTTCACGCCTCTCTTCCAAGAGGTCTAAGTCAATCCTGCGTTCCATACTGTTGTCTATTTTTTCAATAGCCAACATTCTGACAGAAGGGATGCCTACTTCCGCGGGGATCACCGCTTCTGAACCATAGACTAGGCTGAAGGGTGTTTCCCCATTGCTCGTTTTTGGGCTCGTACGGTGAGCCCATAGGATACTTGGGAGTTTATCGACCCAACCACGTCTGGCTGTTCCCAACCGTGCTTTGATGCCTTCCACTAGACTTTTATTGATACTTTCGACTTGGCCATTCCCTTGTGGGTGTGCCACTGATGAGAATATGTGCTCAATATGCAGTTCTTCTAGCCATTTTTGGAATTCGTCGGCAGCAAAGTTGGTGCCGTTATCGGTGACGATGCACATTGGTAGACCGAAACGGCAGATGATGTGTTCACATATGAATTTTCTTGTTATCATAGCAGTGGTCGAGGCGAGCGGTTTTGCCTCTACCCATTTTGTGAAGTAATCAACCGCTAGTATGATAAATTTGGCCGCACCTGGTGCGTCAGGAAAAGGTCCTACAATGTCGATTGCCCATTTCTGGAAGGGCCATGCGGTGGTGACCGGGACCAGGTTGTTTTTGGGGCGCAAAGTTTTTGGAGCATGTCGTTGACAGTTGATACATTTGCGCAATTCTTTGACGGCGTTCAGGTGCATGCCGGGCCAGTAATACCCAGCATTCATGATTTTGACCACTACCATGCGTGGTCCTGCGTGGATGCTGCACATGCCCTCGTGTATCTCTCTGATGAGGTATGTGGCATCCTGGGGGTTGACGCATCGTAGGAGGGGCCCTAGGTATGATTTGCGGTATAAGATACCGTCTCCCATTTGATAATGGCATGCTTTGTATTGTAGCTTGCGTGCCTCTGACTTGCTTTCGGGAGTCACACCTGATTGCAAATATGCAATAATTGGTGTCATCCAAG
The DNA here is from genome assembly GCF_002127325.2 of Helianthus annuus. Classification (NCBI taxonomy): domain Eukaryota; kingdom Viridiplantae; phylum Streptophyta; class Magnoliopsida; order Asterales; family Asteraceae; genus Helianthus; species Helianthus annuus. The sequence continues at coordinate 12,792,281 of NC_035444.2, read as the reverse complement.
ATGTTGTGCCGTATTGGATGACGTTGACCTCGCAGGGGTACTGAAGGATTTTGTAGAATTTCGATACGTATCTCCTTTGCCAGGTGTTGGAAGCTGGTGGATGCCAGTTTGGAGAGTGCGTCTGCGGATTTGTTTTCACTTCTGTTAATATGTCGGATATTAAATGAAGTGAACTTTGATGTTAGTTGCAGGGCTTGCTCGAGGTAGAGGATCATGATATCCCCCTTTGCGGCATAGTCGCCGCGTATCTATCCTGCAACCAACAAAGAGTCGACGTGTGCTTCCAGATGTTGCACGCCGAGTTTGACTGCTAAACGTAGTCCTGCCAGTAAGGCTTCATACTCGGCCTCGTTATTTGTGCTTTTGAAATCGAGGCGGATTGCATATGTAAGTTCTTGGCCATCAGGGCTGACGAGTCGCAGACCTGCGCCCGCACCTTCTTCGTTGGAGGCCCCATCGGTAAATAGTGCCCATGTTTCTGAGGAAGATGGTGTTGGTGCAGGGTTTTGTGCTTCTTCGCATTCTTGGATGCGATTCACCGGTACTTCGGCGGCGAAATCAGCTAAGATTTGGCCTTTAATCGCGGGGCGCGGTTTATAGTTCAGCGTGTGCGCGCCCAGCTCTATTGCCCATTTTGCTAATCTCCCAGAGATGTCAGGTTTGGATAGGATCAGGCCGATCCTGTAATTGGTTAGCACCGTGATGACATGGTTCGCGAAGTAGCGTCGCAGCCGTCTTGATGCGTGCACTAGTGCTAATACCAATTTTTCCATTATTGAGTACCTTGTTTCTGGGTCGTTGAGCATCTTGCTGATGTAATAGATGGGTGTTTGAACCCCCTCCCGCTCCACTATCAATACCGCACCTACCGCGTTGTCCGCGACAGATAGGTATAATATGAGTGGCTCATTCTTGCGTGGTGCGGTCAAAGTTGAGAGTTGTATCAAACACTCCTTCATTTCCCGGAAAGCGTTCTCCGCCTCTGCGGTCCACTGGAATTGTTCCTTCTTTAAACAGTTCCACAGGGTCTTGATGAAGGGATAAGACTTAGCTGCATGGTTGGCTAAGAATCTATTTAGTGCGGCTAGGCTGCCGGCCAGCCGTTGCATGTCTTTCATCGTTGAAGGCGATGGCATGCGCTCGATCGCCTGAACTTTCTACGGGTTTACCTTTAATCCATCTTTGGTCACGATGAACCCAAGGAATTTGCCTTCTTCCATTCCAAACGAGCATTTTCCTGGATTGAGCTTTATGTTAACGCTTCGCAGAGTCTGGAATGTTCTTTCGATGTCTGTGAGCATGGTATCTTCCTCCATGCTCATGACGACTAGGTCGTCCATGTAAATTTCGACACTTTTGCTTATTTGCCCGCGGAAAGTGTCATTTATCAGTTTTTGGTAGGTTGCGCCCGCGTTGCGCAACCCAAACGGCATTTTTGTATAACAGTAATTCCCGGTAGGAGTGCGGAATGCCGTTTTGTCTTCATCCTCGATTGTCATTTGTACCTGGTGGTAACCTTTGTAGCAATCAAGGAAGCACTTCCATCTGAATGGTGCCAGATTATCGACTTTTTCATCGATTTCTGGGAGTGCGTAACAATCCTTTGGGCAGGCTTTGTTGAGGTCCTTGTAATCGACGCACATGCGCCAGCCCCCGGATGGTTTTTCTACCATGACTGGGTTGGATAACAAAGTCTGGTATTTAACTTCCCGCAGGATGCCTGCGGAGAGCAGTTCTTCCACCTGCTCTTGCATCGCCTGGTTTTTAGCGGATCCAAGGTGGCGTTGGCCTTGGATCACCGGTTTGATACCTGGCAAGGTATTTAAGTGATGTTGCGCAATATCACGTGGAACCATGTCATGTCTACGGGTGTCCAAGCGAAAATATATTGGTTCCTGAAGAGAAGTTGCTTCAGGTGCGCTTTGGTGGTCGGGGACAAGGCGTGACCCAATGTAATCTTTTGTTCTGGGTATCTCGCGTTGAGAACCCATTTTTCTGGTTGGTTGTTGGGAGTGGGCCTTGCGACTTTGGTCGGACGTATTTCGTCCGACATCATGACGTCTCTTCGTGCGTAGATTATCGCGACCCCCGATTCGATTGGGAAACCGACAGCAGAATGGGGGACGGACGTAATCATATTGAAATCGCCTTGGGATTCCCTCCCGAGGAGTACGTCATATCTGGAGGTGTGAGGTACAACCATGAAGTTTACCTCTTCTGTTCTTGTGTGCCTTCCGCTGGTAAGACGCACAGGAAAAGTAATCTGGCCCAGGGGAAAGACTGTTTCCCCTGCGAACCCGGCCAACGGGTAATCTACTGCTTGCAACCGATCTTTGTCCTCCTGGTCGAACTGGTTGAAGCATTGTTCGTAGATTATATCAGAAGTACTGCCCGAGTCGATGAATAGACGCTCGGTGCAGTAATGTGCCAGTTGGCCTGTAATTACGACGGCGCGCCTGTCGCGCGGTCCGCCTCGGAATTTTGGAAAGACGACTTGCTCGTCTTTCCAGTCATTGTCCGGCCTTCTCGCCGCTTTGTGCGGCCTACCTTTACCTCTGTTGATCATGTGCGTGGAGGCCACATACATGGTCTTCTTCCCGGAGGAGGTGCCTTCGCCATGAGGGGTGATACGCTTGGTGGGTTTTTATCCACCCGGCAAAAGATGTTGCAGTTTCCCCTCTTTTAAGGCTCGCTCAATCTCCAGCCGGAGACTGATGCAGTTGTTGGTGGTGTGGCCCGAGTTCTTGTGATACTCACAATAGAGTGTGAGATCCTGATTTTTCTTGGACTTCATTGGTTGGGCCGGTCGCAAGAGCTGTGCGTCCGTGAGAAGGACTTCGCTTGGCGACACAGTGATCTCGGTCCAGTTGCGTACCCGAGAATCTTTCTTTGGGGCCCGGTTGTCCCGTTGGGGATTGTAGTTCCTTGGGTCAAACGGGTTGGTCCGCGGGAAGTATGGTTTAGAAATATCGCGATTTGCAATGTCTCGGTTGCGTTTATTGTTACGCTTGGACCCTTGGTGGGAGGTTTCGGCTTGGGGCTGTGCCTTTGCCACATGCGGTTCGAGAGACCGCTGCGTCTGGGCGTATGTCTTGACCGCGGCAATGACATCTTCCCATTTTTTGGGCAATCCCTCCTTGCCAGAGATGGTCATAACTATCTGCCTGTCCCTGACGGCCTTGATGAAATGGTTCCGTGCCATCTGTTCTTACACGTCACCTATCTCTAGGCACTCTTTATTGTACCGGACGACGAATCCTTCTAAAGATTCGTCGTCCCTTCGCCAGATGTTCATGACGTCCAACGAGTCACGTACGTGACGTCGTTGCTGGCTGAAATAGGCGAGGAACTTTGCGTGCAAGTCCTCGAATGAGGCCAGTGATCCCACTGGCAAAGAATCGAACCATGCCCTGGCCAGGCCCGTGAGGGTCTGGGGGAAAAAGTTGCACCAGGTAGGTTCGTCCCACAGGCCGTTGCACCCCGCACCCATGAAAATGTTCATGTGGTCGTCCGGGTCGGTCGAACCACTGTATTTCCCCACATGGAATGGAAATTTCGTTGTGGTGACATGGGCTCGTGCAATTCGCGGGGCGAATTTGGAGTTTTCGGCCGCAGCCTTTGGTCTGTAGGGTTTATTCTCAGGGCGCTTTGCAGCCCTGAGGTATGTATTGCGGGGGTGAGTGGGAGGAACATAGTTGCGTCCTCCCGGTCTGCTGCAGGTGTCATGCGAATCTCCATAATATGTATGGTCGTCCGGGTCGGTATGACCATACCCTTCGGTGTATGGCTGTGGGCCCAACCGGCTCTGAATTCCCGAGCCGTGTCGGGATGCGGACCGTCGCCTGTCCTCACCGTAAGGACCTAGGCGGGTATGCACTGGTCCCCTGGTGTGGGACCCGTACGAGGAATCATCCTCGTTGATTGTGTGGACCGAACAGTAAGATGATCCGCGGTCTTCACGTCTGCTTCTCGAAGCTGGACGTGAATGTGCCCTGCCTTCGTATTGTAAAATACGATCGGCAGGGGTGTGCGGTGCTGGGGTGGGCCCAGCTTGTATCTGCGCTTCCGCACAAGCGCGGTTGTATGTTGCATTCAGCAGGGTTGCCTGCTGGTCGTACCAGGTATGAAGGTCCATGCCTAGTGGGATCACAGATGCGTACTGTGATAAGTCGTGTCCGAACGTAAGGGATGGGCCCCTTTGCGTCGACGGACCGATATGTCCGGGTTGCGAGGTTGAGGGGTTGACCCCTACCGGAACTAGGTTTGTGGGATTTTGGTTATCCCCAGTGTTGTTTTGGTGATCAGTCATGATCTTGAGAGAGGGAAAAGGATGGTTGAAAAAGTGCTAAGAGTAGCGGTGGGCGCCAATGATGAAACAATGGTTAACCGGGCAGGGTTAACTCACTGGTCTCGTCAAGAAGGGTTAATCCCTTCCTCTCGAGGATCGCTGGCTGGATCACCGGTGGGTTGATCTCCTGCACAAGGAAACAAACCGTGACTCGTAACAAGGAGGATGGGGTGGGGGGTGCTCCTTGTTACCACTCTCCGGCGTGAGAATCAGTAATCTGCTTGGGAAGCAAAGTATGATAGTAGTAGTAGTGAGAGAGTTGTGAAGAGATACCTCAAACCTGGTTTGGGGTTGGTATTTATAGCCGAGGAGTGAAGGAGGAGGATGAGGACAGACTGACGACGTGCTGCACCTTTGCAGGTGTGTCAGGCTTGTCGGGTGTGGAGGTTACGCCACGTCAGTCTGTTACTTACGTAGCCCTGACAGATGACTGTTATTGGCGCTACTTGCACTGGTGTGTCAGTCCCACTTGTTGGGCGTATAGGATGCGGTGCGAGCCGCATCGCTGCCTGCGGTAACATCTGATGTTATCGCGTCTCTTGCTTGTGATCAAGAAATACGCGAGATGCGGTGCTAGCCGCATCGTCGCCTGTGGTGACTGTTGCTGTTATACAGCTTCCTTGTATTGATAGAAGTGTTCACTGGACGCGGTGCGAGGCCGCATCGCTGTGAATACTTCCGTTTTCATACACCAGATGTGATGCTACGCCGCATCACTCTACCGTTCTAATATTCCAGGTAAGTCCTCCATCACTGGACAGATTGGATTCACCCACTGTGTCGATGCGTTCCCGCATGGACATAAGTAGGTTGTTAGCTAATGGGGGTTTTGATAAGGGTAATGGTCACTCGCGATCGATGCTGACGCGAGATCTGGGACCATACCCCTTCAGCCCCTTTATATATATAAAAATAAAATAAAAAAGAAATTACAAAGAAAATGAATTTAATTGGTAAAATAAATGTGGGCCCCATCACCATCCCTATAACGCTCGCCAAGAAGTTAACGAATTTGCCCATAATGCCCCATAGTGACCAGGAAATGGGAAAAAGACGCCATGGGACGCCAAAGATGGTGAGATGGCAAAGCCACTGAGCCACACCACCTGCTCTTATAATTTACTACTTTTCTCTATGTTTTCCATTTTTATCTTAATGAACTATTTCTTTTCTAAATATATTCTAACAAAAAAATAAAGCAATATTAAACATCATTTAAATACCAACTTAAACAAAACCGACAATCTTTAACCTTAAAAATAACCGACAATCGTTTGCATGGGTAATAAATTAACTATGGCTAGATTTCAAAAAATAAAACCCGTAGGATTTTCTTTTTGCATTTGTAATACGTTTAATATGCTTTTGTTGATAATACAAAACTTAGTTTGATTCCTTTTTTATAAGACCCGACCCGACTGATCTAAACCGGACTGGACCAAAAGATTTATTATATAACAATAGAAAAACAATTCAGAAAAATTTCCGCTCCCATAAAAAAAATTTCTGGGTCCGTCCACTGTTTAGAAAGGTTTTTTTACCCGTAAGAAGCCAATGATGTCATCCGTAATTTTGGTCACCTCTACTCTCTTGCTCGAGAAAACCACCTCAATCCGTGTTTTCCAAATGAGCTAATAAGAGATAAGAATTATCGATTCGACCATCTTCTTTTTTACCTCCGATCCAGCAACAACTTCATGAAGATTTTTAAGATCCAAAAACGAAAATGCATATACCAAGAGGACAATCATTGCCATATCACCAAATAGATATGACATGAGGTGAGATTGTGTTCAACAACCATATAATATACTAGGAAGTATATTTAGGCTATGAGGTGTGGATAGAGCCCCATAGGGCTTTATCAAGTCCACATAGGATTCACGTCAGCTATGGAGCCCCTTTAATTTGGAGGGTGTGGATGGAGCCTCTATTAAACAAAATAAAAAAAAAAAAACATTTGATTGGTCCAAATTGAAGGTTTAGGCGCTATAGAGTGTTACCATGATGGAGCCCCACATGAAGGGTGTAGTGATGGATGGTGACGTGGCGGGGATGGAGCCCCATGGAGCCCCCACACCTCATAGCCTTAGGTAAGAATAAAGTAGGGTATGATTAGGGACATTATATATTCACATATTATCTTAAATGTTGTTTTTTTAAAACCTTTGCAATACTCTACTAAAAATAAAGATATTAAATTCCATATTCTATGGTATATGTATTCTTGAAAATAATAGCATTAAAAAGTTATCGGATTTTATAAAAAATGGAGTTAATGATGATGTCTATTCCTTCTTTTGCTATTCCACCCATACTCTACATAAAAAAATGGAGTTAATGATGATGTCTATTCCTTCTTTTGCTATTCCACCCATATTCTACATAAGATTAGATATGAATGTTTTCACAGTTTAATCAATCCAGTGCTATAAAAGGGGAGACATCTACTACAAAGTATATCTTTTTTTAGGACAATGATTCACAGACCAATTAGTTTGGGGGAAGTGGGAAGGTTTACCCACTTATATGGGGTGACGAATTGTGTCTCCGGTTCAAATTGACAATAATATGTCAACCGTGGGATTCCTACTCGTGACCTGGGTGATCAAAGGCCTAACCGGATGATCTAGCCGTCCAAAAAAGTATCTTTTTTTTTTTTTGGATATACCATGAAACACAAAATTTTATTATCTTTGAGTGTATAACATTGCTAAACTTTTTTTTTGTGTGAGATATACCATAGATAGAAAATTTTTTATCTTTGATTTGAGTGTATAATATTGCTAATGTTTTTTTAATTATTTTAAGATGGCATGTGATTATATCACCTCATAGGTAATTATACAACCTAATAGTACATGAACATATAACCATGGTACTTATGTCCTTCGCCTAAAATACACGTGTCGCATTTTGATGGCTTCCGACCTCTCACAAATATAACATTCGTATAATAATTGCCCCACGTACATATATACACACACGCACACCTACACACTAGAGGGGTGCCCTCGCATACATAGGGAGGTCTATATTAACTTTGAGTACACTCAAGATCAACTATCGAACCGATATAGCAGAAGACTTGCTTAGAACGCTCGGTCAAGAATTACTTTAACATAGTCATTCACATTTCACTTTTGTTGTGAGCAGTACGAATGTACACTTAATGATTCAAATAAATCTAATTTGCAGTTATGGTAAAAACGGTATCACATTAAACCTTTATGAAGCCCTCGAGTTGTTCATTGCAAGAGAAATCACATATCCAAACACCACTACTCTAATAAGCAACATAAATCTCTCTTTAATTTCTCTTTAAATTTGAAATATACCATAGACCACAACAAACATAAAAAAGGAAAAGAAAATTATAAAAAAATGTGACCAATGGCTTTGATTAATACAAAAGGAAGGTGGTGTGGACCATGAACAAAACTAGATACAATTACACCAGCTGTAGCTCTTATGTAATGGTTTGTCAATTGCCAAGAAACGAAAACCGTTTTTGGCGATTATTTATAATCCGATCCTTTGGGGATGATGTTCCCGCTTGCCGCATAAGCTCTGTCAGCACACAATTATCATCTTATCAGACTCCCAATTTACAATATATTCATTTGTGTGTACAAAATGAGAATTTTGATCTTTTGATCATGAAGGGGACAATCATGATGTGAAAGACATAACAGAGGGAACAATCAACCACTAAAATATGATCTTTTTTTTTCTAAACGGCTAACTCACACACCCTTTAAACCTACTTTTAGTTCAGTACGGTTTTTTTATTTATATATTTTATTTAAATAGTTTAAAATTCTCACTAATAATATATTTAACACATTTTTTGGATATTGTATAATACATAATATTTATCTATGCAATGTTTTTGTATGAAAGATCTTGATTTTATTCGGAATTTAATATATCTTCGTTTGTGTTCATGAACGATTGTTTGTGTTCGTTTATGTTCATAAATACTTGTCTGTGTTCATGAGCGTTCCTTTGTGGTCATGAACATTCGTTTGTGTTTACGTTCGTTACCTGAAATTAACGAACAAATATGAACACATTCATTTCCTTAACGAACGAACACCAACAGAAAATCTCGTTCGGTAAGTGTTCATAAACAGTTCGTGAACAGACGTATATCCTTAACGAACTTCGTTTGGTTCATTTGCAGCGCTATCTCCCGCTGTGTATGTGTACGTGTGTATGTACATGTATTTGTATACATGTATATATGCATATGCATATAGGAACTAGAGCTATCTGAAAGAATGGAAGAATAAACTCACCTCGTTTTCTTTCAAGCTCTTCTGCGAGTTCTTCTTTCCATCTTCTTTGTCTCTCTGAGAAGCTTGCACTACAATTAACATGTTTTAATCTTAAAGTCTTGATTGCATTTTGTTGTAATTAGCACATATAGCATGTAACAAGAGATTACTAACAACAAACCTTGGACTAATGGCATGTTTTTGAGAATCAAGAACATTCTCATTCAATTGAGCATGTGAAGGTGACAAACATTCATGCAGATTTGGATCATTTACGCCCCCGATATTTGATACTCGGTCAGATCTATTAGCGGATCTGCCGATATAAGAAACATCAACAGCTGAAGATAGCCTCTTTCTTAGCAGCCTGTTATTACTATTAGGTGATTTGCTTTTAGGCGGTAAGTTGAGGTGACTTGATGAGTTTTCCTTGTTTTCGTTCCCAACGGGAGAAATGGCTGCGTTTAAGGAGTTGTAAAACTCTTCGTATAGAGGCGTTTGCATCTTCTTTAAATCTAAAGCCTGTATAGGTAACCGAAAAGATTAAGTAAGTTAACCTCTACTATAGGTCGCAATTTCGGCACATCTTTTTAAAAAATGGTTAGAACGGGTTGAAGTAGTCCGAAGTGTTTATTGCAATTCTCACGGTTCTCTACATAATTGGAATGAAAACAACTTCCTAGTTATTTAATTTAAGGATTTAGATTATTTATGTGACAAAATTGTCTTGTTTAGAAGAAAAAATAATTAGATAAAAAAGTGTATGGGAACTAGAGGTGGGCAAAAAACCGGTTTGAAAAAAAAAAACGAACTGGTTTGGAAAAAAAATCCGGTTTCAACCCGACTCGGCCCGACAGTTTGGATAGTGGTTCATATTCTCGATCTCTAAAAGCGGTTTATAAACCGAAACGATTCTAAAAATCAGGTTTTTTTTTACCCAAACGGGTTTATAAACCGGCTCGGATTGATTCAATCGATTTGGGATTTGATCCTTGGAAACCGGTTTGGAAAAAAAACAGGTTTGTTTTTCCCTAAAAAACCGGTTTGGTTTTTTTTATGAAAAAAAAGAAAACATTGTGGGCGGCTTTCAACCAGTTCGACCCATTTGACTCGTTTTCTTTTTAGCTAACTTCTTTCTATTCTACTAGACTGGTTAGATCCAATTGTCAATCAAATGGATCAAAACTGCCAAACTTTAGCTTTATTACAGAAAAAAAAAAAAAAACTGTAAAAGAATTCACCTTCTCATCCAGAAATGCTCTTATCTTTATTTCTGTATCTTCTTCATCTTCCTCAACTCCAGGAGTCCCATTAGGAAACGTAAAATCATTGTCTTCATTACCTAATTCTCCAGGGATCTCTGTACTAATTTCCGCAACTTGACATGAAAACAAGTTCACAGCGTTTGTTCCCACTTCCGGACTTCCATCAAACCGGCAGGACCAGTCATCATCGGGTTCATTCATGGGATTAAAACTCTGTCTCAAACAAGATATTAATAATAACCTCGTTAGCATTAAGATACCCTCGTTCGAAATATGTGTATGTGTATGTGTATTTGTTATACCTTATTGACATTATTAGTGAGTAAAGTGGAATCAAGTTTCATAGATTTGCCAGCCATGAGATCATCATCCAACTGACACATGTCATCGTCGTATCTGTTTGAACCCCACATTGGTCCTCCGGAAAATTTCTCAGGGTATATAGTCGAGCACCTCACACTATTCATATTTTGAGCATCCATGGTACCATGCTTTGTTTTCATCTCTGGGCTAATGCTGCATTAACAATCACCTTTGCATTTGTTATTGCAAAATCTACAGGCGGCAAAATGGGATCCGATTGCTCGGGCAGGTTTAATAACAGGTCAAATCAGTTTAGATACATTTTTTGTCCATTTGACCCAAAACAGTTTTGTCCAATTTTTTTTTTAACTTTTTAAAAATAAATCTTGAGTCAAGTATGATTAGAAAATTTGTTTTATTTCAAAACTAGAGAAGTTTATGAATAAAATACACTTCAGATGACTTTTGACAAGTTTCATTTTGAGCGCTTTTTTTTACCCTTTTGACCCGTTAGCATAGTTGTTAATAGCGCTCATAGCAGGCACTATAGCGAATAGTGTAGCGAAGTGCTCATGTGTCGCTATCTGATTTTGGCGCCTCCATAGCGGGTAAATAGCGGGATTTTTGTTTTTGTTTTTTTCTGTTTCAATATAAATAGCGGGATTTTATAGGTATAAAATAGCGAGATTTTAGGATTTATGTTAAATATACGTATAAAACAGCGTATTTGGATATAATATACATATAGAAATAGGGATTTTAGGTTTTATGTTAAATATACATATAAAACAGCGTATTTGGATATAGTATACATATAAAATATTTCTAAAATTTTCTTCACGTGTGTCGCTAAACATAAAATAGCGCCTGCTATTTCATCGCTGTCACTACGTAGCGTATAGGTAGCTTGTCGCTATTGTCCGCTATTCGCTATTAACAACTATGCCCATTAGAGATAAAAGCACAACCTGAATCAACCCATTCATACGTATATGGGTGAAAAATACGTATTCGATAGCTAAAACTAATATAGCTAATAAAAACAAGCTGATGACAAAAAATCTTACGGTTTTGTGGGTTCCTGCCTAGACGTTGATAATTGATTGCCAGATGTGTCCTGATATCAAGAAAAAATGGCAAGATTTTGAATACTAATGGTAAAAGAATCTTTGATTCTAAGAAACTGAATTACGGATGCTTCATGCAAGAACCTTAACCATAACTGATGTGCGAAAGACCGGATGAGTCTCGTTATACTCCCCAGTGACAAAAGGATGCTGCAAAGAATCATCAAAAACCATGAAACCGAACATTTTTTTAAGTTGAAGAGGAAAAGAAAAATGCTCTAAATACAAATGTGAGAATCACCTGCAGCAACTCGGATGCATTAGACCGGAGATCCGGTTCCCTGCAAGCGCGTTGGAAATTATTTAAATGTAAGAAATAAAAATAAAATGTTAAATATGTAGAGGATAATATATATTAGATGTGAACAAAGAAATGAGAAGTCCGTGCTGCCATGCATAAGGATGGACAAAATAATAGACAGTTGTATGAAATAAATAACAATTACAAGAACGTAAACAAAATACATACTTTTGAAGGCATTTTAATAGAAACTCCTTTGCCTCAGAAGAAAGATGGTCCGGTATAGGTGGATGAGCTTTTGTTGTTCCTATATGGAAGAGAGCAGCAACCTGAAGGGAACACACATAATTTACTACGCATGTAAATAGCGACAAGCTACCAATATGTCGGGCTAGTGAAGACTTTATTGGGTCGGTTGTTTAATAAATACCCCTCATTGTAATTGTAATCTTGCGCCTTCTGTAATTTTTAGTTTTTTGATAAGTATAAATAGCGATGCCCATTAGGATTCTTTTTTGTTTCACGATTGAAAAAAGAAGCGTATTTAGATGAAATATACATGTAAAAATAGCATATTTTGATTAAATACTACTTTATCGCTAAACATGAAATCGCGGGCACTGTTTCGTTGCTATCACTACGTAGCATATAGTGTTAGGTATCAAGTGACGCAGCGGAACCAACACACACACAGACGATAAACACGCAAACAAAAATAAACACGGCACAAAATTTTTACGTGGGCACAACGCCACGTAGCGCACTATAGCGAGCACTATAGCCGCTATTGACAACTAGGGTGTGTGTGTGTGTGTCATAACTGATTCTAAAACATTAACCAGAAACTGTCACATTCCAGTGCACTCACAAATTCACAATGCATAAACAGATGCATGTAAATACCTACCTCCTGATATTGTTCGCTCCATGGAGGCTTTCCGGTTGCCATTTCGATAACAGTACATCCAACACTCCATATATCAGCAGAGCTACCAATAAAACAAGGTAAACATAATTCATCTAATGGTGCAAGTGAGTGTATGACTGCATACTGTAAGTCTTAATGTTTTGTATCATTTCCACATGTATAGCGTACATACGCATGAGTTGTGTTATTTCACTTACAAGCTATGGCCAGTCTGAAGTATAACTTCAGGAGCCATCCAATACGGGGTGCCCTTCATTGATTTCGCACCAGTCATTGTAGCCTACAGGATTATACGAAAGCACTCAGTTACAGAGAGATTTTTTCAAACAGAAATAAATATTAAATATTGAATCAGATAGCGTGCATACCAGCTCAACAACTTTCTTGGAGGCCCCAAAATCTGCAAGTTTAATCTGTCCTTTATTATCGACAAGTATATTTGCCCCCTGCGAGATCATTTGTCACATTTTTTATATATAATATATACACACACTAATGGCTAACACCATACTGTACAGCTAGGGGTGCAAATGAGCCAAGCGGCTCGAGAAAAAGCTCGAAACGAGCCGAGCTTTATAGAGCCCGAGCCGAGATTGAGCCTAAAAAAAAGCTCGTTTATTTATCGAGCCCGAGCCTGGCATGTGAAGCTGTCAGGCTCGTCGAGCCTTAGGGTAATATTAGTTTTTATTAATATTTAATAATATTTACCTCTTATTTAAAGTTGTCTAGTAAACGAGCTGAGCCGAGCTTATTTAAACTTGTTTACGAGCTGAGCCCGAAGCTAAAAATAAGCCTGTTTAGTAAACGAGCCCGAGCTTCACTTATCGAGCTTGTGAACCTAAACGAGTCTATTATTTTTCTTTAATATATTAACTAATAGATAATGAACGAGCCGGGCTCGAGACAAGCTTGAGCTCGGGCTTGGCTCGGCTCGTTTGCACCCGTGTACTGCTTACGGACACACCCATATATATTTGAAATTACCTTAATGTCCCTGTGCATGATACCATTTTTGTGGAGATACTCCAGCCCCAATAATATTTGCTTTGTGTACATTCTTATCACCTGCTCCGTGTACAAACTAGAGATAAGTTTGAATTTCCAAATGTTAAAAAAGTTTAACGAGAAATTCTGAAATTTCAAAACTGTCCACTATATATTTTGTCTTTAGAAGGGAAATCAGCCTTTAGTAACATTAGAATTTCGAGAACCGTAATTCTAAATTCACAACATCTTTCTAACCTTACGACGATTTATAATAAATTATGAAAACAGTAACTTACCGATTCAGGGAAGGAACCAAATTTTCCAAGGAGTGATGAGATGGATCCACCGGGAACGAATTCCAAGAAGATATTTAAAGACTCCTCCTCTCTAGCGGTTCCCAGGTACCTCTGTAACGTAATTTAAAAAAAAAGTTAGTTGAATTATGATAGAAATCGCCATTCACAAATTGCAAGATGATTAATAGGTACTTACAACAATATTTGGATGTGAAAGATTCTTTAATAGCTTCACCTCTTCTTCCAGCTCCCGGATGTGTGCCTATCATGTTTGAAATTTTGAGTTTAATTAAATATTATTTAAATCCCAGTAAATAACCATTTTTTGTTCATTATGAAAGACTATCTACGTTTAAGTCGGTAAATGATTATCAAGCAAGAGTGAAAACTAGCATGGCATATAAGAGATGTTATCATAATGAAAGAATTACTAGGTAAAAGGTTGAATTTTCTATGATCGACTCCACAAATTAAAATCTTCAGTAACAAAGCTTACTTGCTTAAATATGTATGACAAAACTATAAAAGTACACAACTAAAACATATATCTTCTCTACCACATGTCAAATTATGGATCTAACTTTATGAACGGGAAAAATACTAGATTCTCAGTTTTCCCTCTATCTAACAATACCTATCCACCAAAACCTCAATGGGCAATGTGTGTGTTGTATTTAATTGCTTATATGACTTCCTTTACTAGAGGAAGAAAAGGTGATCCACAAGGCTAGTAGATTATTAAATAAATTGGCCCGTATAGATGGATCATGAATCAGTACTTAAATCGACCAAAGAACTACTTGAGTCACATTCAATTACAGTTTTGGACACAAAAAATAATAACTAGATATAAGGAGGAAGAAAAGTGGAAACAACGGCCATATTAACCACTGAAGAAAAAAAAATATAGCCCAAATTAATAAAAAAATATGAACATAACCCCAAACACAAAAAAGCACAACATGAAAGCTTAATTTTTATATAATTTAAACTAGTTTGCCCTTCACAATTGTATTTTAAACTACTAATCTGTAAATAGTAATTGAACCAGTTACGGACCGAAGTGGATCATGATTCATTAGCTAACAGATCAAATTTTGACCTACTTAGATAGATAATCAAATCATATCAAATTACTTAGCAAAAATTTAAGCTTATGCTAATAGAAACACACCTGTGTTTTGTCTTTCGAAGCCGTATTCACAATAATTGAAACCTGCATATCAATAATCCAAATCACAAGTCAACACCAAATCAACAAAATTATTAAGTAATAACACCACAAATAACATCTATCATAAATCATAAATAATCATATAATTAACATCAAATTAAGCCTTAAACCTGTTTAACAGCAAGTAACTCCCCCGAATCCAGATTCATCCCCATATAAACCCTACCAAACGCTCCACAACCGATTAATTCCCCTTTCCGCCACCGGATCTGAGAACCGGCCTCTTCTTTCTTCATCCTCCTCGGTGGCGGTAGTGCTTGAACAGACGATTTATTAAAAAGTCCGATTCTCGATTTTCGAATGCTCGAACCGATTTTTTCAACAAATCCGCCGAACGAGGCACCGACGCCGTCGTCATTGCCGGCGGCGGCGGCTGAGGGTTTGAAGACTAGCGATCGGCGAACGGATCCGATGAAATCTTGCATTGTCTGGTGTGGAGTGTGAATTTGAGGATGATTAAGTGATGAATTTGAACATGAAATTGTGTAGTGATGAGAGAGAGAGAGAGAGCCGTTGCTAATATTGAGTTTGAAAATTGGAAAAATAAAGAAATGGAAAAATGGGAGTTTACGTTGGGGGATTTTTTGTTTATGCGAATCAATTTTGCCCTAAAAAGACTCCTTTTATTTTAATGTAATAATAATTAAAGAGTGTTGTAGTTTGACTCTTGTGTCCTTTTTAAGTATATACCGAAGTGATTCCCTCTTTGAACGGTTACTTATAAAAAAAATCATACGGGACTTAATTGGTTTTTTAACATTTTGTTATACATAAGCATGCAAACGAACCAAACGTTCGACGAACAGTTTGTAAATCGTTTGGTAGGAAGTTTGTTTGTGTTCGTTCGTTTATTAAACAAACAAACACGAACAAGAAATTTTGTTTATTTAGTTAAATGAACGAACATGAACAGAGGCCGCGTTCGTTCATTTATGTTCATGAACGTTTGGTATCGTATTCGTTTATGTTCGAGAGTTTATTAGTGTTTTTAACTTTTATATTTTATTTAAATTTAAATAATAGTTCATTAATGTTTTTAACATTTATATTTTATTTAATAGTTCAAAGTTCCAACAAATAAAATATTTAGTAAGGGGATATTGGATTTAAATAAGCACAACTTTCACCAATTGGCCGATAATGCTCCCAATTTTCGCTTTGTACACCAGAACTTCCAACTTTCAACTTATTGGCCGATAACACTCCCTAACTAACTGAACCCTAACCCAGTTAGTTTTTGCTGACTTGGCATCTGATGTGGGCTGACGTGGCATATGATGTGGCAGCTGACATGGAAATGTTTGATGACGTGGGAGCTGACATAGCATTTTTGATGATGTGGCGGCTGACATCAGCTAACTGGGTTAGGGTTCAGTTAGTTAGGGAGTGTTATCGGCCAATAAGTTGACGTTGGGAGTGCTGGTGTACAAATTGAAAGTTGGGAATGTTATCGGCCAACTGGTAAAAGTTGAGGTTATTTAAATCCAATAACTCTTTAATAAGTGTTAGTGCATTATATACTTTGTTCATGAACGTTTGTTTGTGTTCGTTTGTTTTCATTTGTGTCATGAACATTAGTTTGTGCTCATTTGTGTTCATCAACGTTCGTTTTTGTTCGTTGCCTAAAATTAACAAACAAACACAAACGAACACGAACAAGTTCATTTCCTTAACAAATGAACACAAACATAACATCTTGTTCAGTAAGTGTTCATGAACAACTCGTGAGCACATATATTTCTTAAAAATCGAACATAAATAACGTCTTGTTACTTAAAACCATATAAATAGTTATGTATATATTGTTTTTATGTGATCTATATAAAATTTGTTACTTAAAACCATATAAATAGTTATGTATATTGTATTTTGTGATACGAATTTCGTTCTCTTTGTGCATTTAGGTATCTTCCATACACTACCTACAAATGCTTATACGACTTGCATGATTAGTTAACAGTCATGTTTTGGTTTATCAGTTTTGGATAATCACTTTTATGTTGGTTCAGAGCTTAAGATAAACTAAAATTAACCTATTTATCCTTTTTTTATAGAATTTATGGAAAACTTTGTCCTCGTTTCACAAAAAGTTAATATTTTTCATGGAATTTCATGGAATTTCGTAATCTTTCAAATTATATAAAAAGATGTCAAGCATCTACAAATATGATCAGCTATTTTCGGAGAAAAACATATGCTAACTGTGGGTTTACTTGTGTGATTAATAGTGACTAAGTGTACATTAGGCTGCACGGTATGGAGGACCATCCTGGTCCGTCCTCTACCGGCGACGAACCGCCCTCCACGCCGCCCCCCTCCGTCACCGTCTTCGACGTCGAGCTGCGGACGTTCAAGACGATCCAAGCTGGTGGGCCCCCTTTGTTTGTGATTTGTACACCATATGTAGACCTTGTTTCTTATCCCTATACTTTTCCATCAACCTCTGTATAATGTGTAACGTTTCCATAGTTAACCATCCTGGCATAAAATCAAACTGGTTCACCGTAACTTGAGTTTATTTTCTAACTCTAGTCTTAATCACCCTCACCCAATGTTTCATAGTGTGGCCTATCAACTTAATCCCTCTACAATTCTCACACGCATTCAACATCTTCTTTGTTCTTATATAGTGGCACTATGACACTATTCCTCCATTAATATGACATTCTTTCAGATTTGATGAAAGACTGAACAAATTTGTTAGCCATTGGGTTTCTTCATCTTCTAAACACTTTCACACCTCGACTGGGATGTTGTCCGTACCAACTGCCTTAGCCTTTCCCATCTCCCTAAGTGCTGCCATCACCTCTCAATGTGTGATCTCCTGACAATAGAAGTTATTATGTGGTCGCCTTTGAGTTGTGGGGATGTCGTTTTGCCATTGGTCAGTCCTCCTGTTGTTGAAGAGATTATGAAATTAGGTTTGCCATATCAACTTAATGTCTCGTTCCCTAACTAAACCTCCTCCATCGTTTCCCTTAATATACTTCCCTGCTCCTAGATCCTGCTTCCTACGATCCCTAGCTTTAGCACTCTTGAACATATCATGTTCCTTTTTTTTGTTTATAAGTGTTCATACATCTTCTTGTATGTTGTGTTCTTTGCCTCAGTCACTGCCTTCTTCGCCACCCTTTTAGCCTTTTTGTATCTCTTCCTCAATCTTACACTCACGCTCTCCTCCTCGTTTGTGCAATGGGTTCTCATTTCTTATGCAATGGGATCTGAAAATCGAGCAAGTATGGGAAGAGGTTGTACATAACTGACGGTAGACTGAGTGATATGAGATGGATAGACGGAGAGTTTGAAAATTAACTATGGCATATTATGGTGGCGGATTCATGGTAGGGTAGTAGCGATTTCAGGCGAGGTAACTGGTGGATGGTGTTGGTGTTTCAAAAGAAGAAGGGGGTGGGGGGAGCAATAAGAATGAAGAGGGGGAACCAATTGTTTTGGTGCTTCAAGGGATGTGAGTGCTAAGATGATGGTGGCGCAATGAAGATGGTGAGACCGATCTGGTGAGAAGGCAACAACGGTAGTGTATTATGGTGGCGATGGTGTTATAATGTGGTGGTCATGATGGTGTATTGTGATGGTGGTGGTGGTAGGTTGGTAGGATTTGATTTGTGGGTAAATAGATATAGAAAGATAGATGGTTTGAGTAGGTGTGTGTGCCTGCATATGTATATGTATATTTTTTGTTGATATTTTTAATGTTAACGGTATTTTGGTAATTTCACAAAAGGATATGATTTGTGGGTAAGTAGAGAGAGATGGGTTAAGTAGGTGTGTGTATGTGCGTTTGTGTCTGCATATGTATATGTATCTATTTTGATTTTATTTCTAATGTTAAGAGTATTTTGGTAATTTCATAAAATCTAACTGACAAAATCTAATAGAGTTTGTCTTTTGAACTTGAGAAACTAAGATTAGAAACCATTAATGTAACGCCCTGCTATTTCGTACTTTCTATATGTGGAAACCTTCGTTTATTATTCTATTTTTGGTAACTTTGTATTCTTGTAATCGTTCGCTCGTTGTAATCGATGTAAAATCCGATACTTAAATCATAATGAAATTCGTATTTTCGTTACATTTGAGTTTTATACGTCTTATACATGTTCATGCGCTCAAAAACATTATTCATGTGACACTTTATTCATACTTTGTGCTAAACATGTCAAACTTGCAAACTTGTAAACTATATGCTAAACTTATACAATTTCGATACTTATTTACAGCACATATACGTGTTTATACTTGTTTTATATTGGTAATATGAAATAATTACATTCTATACCCTTAAACATGTTTCTTGTACCTAAAATACCCTAAAATGCACTCAAAACATCGAAACTTGGAAGTTAAGGGGCTAAATTGTAAAAAAAAATCAAACTTCAGCCCACCTGGGGAGAGTCATGGCCCGCGAGAGGAATGGGCTTGGGCTTCGCGGCCCGCGAGAGCAGCCCAACTCGAAATCCTTTGATCAGACGCGATTTTTTGGCGCAATTTGGTGTGTTATTTGAGTTTTAAACTCATTTTGACATTAAATACCCAACCACAACCTAACCCAACACTCCCCTATAAATCCCACACCTAATCCTTACATTTTCCACTTTGCAACTTG
Source organism: Helianthus annuus (assembly GCF_002127325.2). Classification (NCBI taxonomy): domain Eukaryota; kingdom Viridiplantae; phylum Streptophyta; class Magnoliopsida; order Asterales; family Asteraceae; genus Helianthus; species Helianthus annuus. The sequence goes on along the minus strand of NC_035444.2, from coordinate 12,772,648 downwards.
TCTAAAACACTCTCAAATCAGTTCATATCTTGCTGCTAATCTGAAGTTCGAGCAGATTCATACCAAGTTACAAAAGTATGCACAACTTTCTCAATTTTTAACGGTTTTCATCCATTCTTCTTCCCACTTGCTTGGAACAATCTTAGGAACATTTCCAGGGGTTTTCCATGGAAAACCAAGCTCTGGAATGTCACCAAAAAGGCTTCAAAGTTGACTGTTTGTTTATGTTTTTCATTTAAACTTGTTAATCTTAGTTGAACTTGAGTCTAACTCATCTCAAACCTATGTCCTAATGCTCATAATCAATTGAATAGTTAGTTGGGCTTAAAAACAAGGCTGAGAAATTATTACTCAGAGGTTAAAACCTCACAAACATTCTGTTTTAAGAAGGGTTTTACCCACAAGAAGTCTTCAAGCTTAAAGCTTGATGTATGTGTGATTGTTAGACTAGCTTGGGCTATCTTTCATAAAAATCCACTCACTTCTTGATGTTTACCATAGATTAGATGTTCATATTTCATTATTCCTTGTAAGTTCATGACCCTCCTTGTTGTTTATAACAACAAGCGTAGCGGTGAACAATGGAGGTATCTAATTGGAAGCTTTGATCTTCCTACCTCATGCATTCTATGATACTTAGAGGTGCCTAAATGAAGACTTTAATCTTCTACCTCATACTTGACATATGTGATATTATATACACTATGTATTACTTATGTAACAACCAAATAATCGAACTCTTGGTGATGAACTAATGGACATTCGTCAAGCTAGTAGATTGTATCATCTTAGGCCTTGACAACTTGTCACGATTCTAATGGAACCTTGTTCCATGAAAACATTTAAAACTCTTTTAGAGTTTCATAGTATCAAGAACGAGTGTCGTAGGTGTTAGATGATTATTTTTTTATGTTTACTTTCATGTAATTTAAAATTTCGAATCTAAATCTTCCGATTTCCCCGAATTCAAACACCTATGTGTCACACCCCAACCGATGGCGGAAACATCGGGATGAGACGTACAAACTGTTCAAAGACATCATAACACTAAATGTGACAATATAATTAAATTCCATTTATTAAAATTCCAAAGTTTCATACATTGACATAAAAAGGAAATAACAAAACATCAAACATAGATTATTTCATAGGTGGGTTTCTAGGCCATCCTATTTATTTCTTCAAATCTTGATTCCTCATCCTGCAGTATGCATTTAAAATAAAGTCAACAAAACATGTTGGCGAGTATACAAGTTTGATAGTAGTATAATATGTTTGAAATAGATTAACATGCTCAAATCCACGTGACTATATGATTTCATATTAACAGTTATACTCGTAACGATGATATCTATGTGTTCAAACCAAAGTTTAACGCAATTAACATAGCCTAACCCTAGAAGGGTGGTAAATGAGTAACATAGAATAAACCTAACAATACCCATAATATTATGGGAGGGGCGTTACAACCTACAGCGCTGCCATTGTTAGGGGAGGCTTGCAAAGTTAATGAACACACAAATCATAAATGTTTAACAGTAGCATAACATGAATAACATGAGTCAAATAGATTCACATGAGATGTGGATTGAAAGTGCAAAAATGTTTAATATAGTGTGTTTGATATAGAAATGCATACTACACCCATAAGTGTAAAATAGAAAATGGGTCATGTATACTCACCTTAGGTTGCGTTGCGATTTTCTTGGAAAAGATTAAGAACAAGAGATTGCCCAAAAGAATGTGCACAAGAGATTTACCCTATTAATTTTGAGGATTTGTTAAATATTGGGAATTTATTTAAATAACAAGACATTTATAAAAATAATATTAATATTTCTAAAATAGCAATCATATGTCTCATATTTTTATATTTAATGAAATATATGACAATTTATTTTATAAATAAGTGAGTAAAACTAAATGTATAATATTAGAATAATATTTCTGATTTTTCCAACATATTATAAATACTAAAATTCTGGATTATTTAGATAATAATTTCCTATTATTATATATATAAAATAACAATTCTGATTATTAAATATATATATATATATATATATATATATATAAATGATAATTCTGCTTTAATAAAAATAATAATTCTGAATATAAATTCAGATTTAATAAAGTAATAATTCTGAAATATAAATTCTGATTTAAATAAATCATACTTCTGATTTTATAATATAAATTCTGAAAAATAATAAATTCTGATTTAAAATAAAAATTCTGATTTAAATAATAAATCTGATTATATAAATAATATTTCTGATTTTATAAAATAATATTTCAGATTTAAAATATATTATTAATAAATCTGTTTTTTTTAATATTAATCCTTATTCTAAATAGATATATTAATAATGTATTTGTATAAAATATATCTGATTATAGTTAAACTAGATTAGAACCCCGTGTATTACACGGGCTGAATAAATGTGAATTTATATATTAAATAATAAAATAATATATCTTTAAAAACTTTGTTTATTACATGGATTGAATACATATAATTTTATATACTAAAAAATAAAAAGTTATATCTTTAAAAACCCCTTGTATTGTTGTACAGGTTGAATAAATATAATTTTATACATCAAATAATGAAGACTAAATTGTCATTTTAGTACCTGAGTTTTGTCCAAATTTGTCATTTTAGTTCAAATAGTTTTTTTTTGCCTCTGGGTCCCTGACTTTTCCCTTTTGTTATCATTTTGATCACATACACTAACTCAATCCAAAAACTCCATCTTTAACCAGGGGTATTTTGGTGATTTTCATTTTAAATGTTTTCAATTGCCATTTTGATCCAATTCCAAAAAATCAAAAAAATTCCAAAAAAATTCTAAAAAATCATAAAAATTCTAAAAAATCATAAAAATCCGTTTCGGCGCGAACCGTTTCGAACCCGAACCGTTTCGAGCTGAACCGTTTCGACGCGAACCGTTTCGACCCGTAATTTACAAAAAAAATTATATCTTTAAAAAACCCCGTGTATTACACGTGTTGAATTTATATATCAAATAATAAAAAAATATATTTTTAAATACCTCATGTATTACACGGGTTGGATAAATGTAATTTTGTATAGTAAATGATAAAAAAAAGTTGTATGTTAAAAAACCCTGTGTGTTACACGGGTTGAATAAATGTAATTTTATATAGTTAATAATAAAAACTTATATCTTTAAAAAACCTCGTGTAATACACGAGTTGAGTTCTGATTAATTTCAGATTTTGATTTCCTGCATTTTCTCTCCTATTAAATAATAATAATTTTTCTCTCCTTAAAATTACATCTTAAGTCATATTCTTATTTTTATAAAACATATTTAAAAAATATGTAATATTTTATTTAAAATAAATATATTTAAAACATTTACTGATTATAAAAAGTTAAATATATTTAAAACATATTACTGATTATAAAGAGTCATAGACAATTTAAATATGTTACCTAAATTTGGATGTAAAAGTATAAACGTAAATATTAAAATAAAATCTCTCTACGATATAATAAAACTATAATGTAACCTATTCCTATATCTAAGGAAATTTATTATAAAAATAATAATTTAATATTAATAGTATATTTTCTAAATAAGTTTTTAATCTATACTATATCTCTACCTTATAATTATATATATTAAATAGTAGGGGATGGTTCAAATGAAAACCACTTTTATTGTGAAAACTCGAAAACTAACTAAAAAAAGCCTAAAAAACACACAAAATTTTTTTTTTCAATTTTTTTTTATAAAAATCGCTAGTTTTTATATATAAAAAAACTTTTTTTCAAAAAAAAAAAAAATTGTGTAGTGCACATGTGTAATAATACACATGTGTAGTACACATACATATGTGCAGTATTACACATGTGCACTACACAAATTTTTTTTTTTTTTTTTTTTTGAAAATTTTATTTTTATATTAAAAAACCTGCGAAATTTTGATTGCAAAAAAAAATTAAAAAATTTTTTTTTATGTTTTTTTGGCTTTTTTTAATTAGTTTTCGAGTTTTCACAATAAATAGTGGTTTTCATTTGAACCTTCCCCTTAAATAGTATATCTCTATGTATATCTCATAAATAATTATTTAATTTTAAATAATTATTTAATTTTAATAGGCTAAAAAATAGATGGCTCCAATGAGTGACATGTGTCCTCAAAGTGGTTTCTTTTATTATATAGTATAGATACATAAATAAATAGAGATTGTATTGACAATAATAATAATATTAATAATAAAACTGAATTTATAAAAGGAAACGGAACTGTAAATAAAAATTAAAAAAAAAAGAACGGAATCGGAAACTGTAATCGTAAAGGAATCGGTTACCGGCAGACGGCGGTGAAGGTGGTTGCAGACGGCGGCGAGTGGTGGCTCCGGTGTTCCACGGCGAAGGTGGTGGCTCCGGCTCCGGCGACGAAGTGAACGGAGATGAATCGAGTTCGAGTCGGGTTGTGGTTTGTTTCGGGAATCGACAATGAAAGGAATGAATGATGAAGGATTGGTCGGGTATAAATAGGAGATTGAAGTCGTCAGTTATGAACGTGGAAGGTCAACAGGAATTCCGATCAACCAGCCAAAAGGTCGAAGAAGAAACGAACAGTTCTGGGCGGTTTAAAGTTTAAATTCGCGATATTAATGAGATGTTAAATACAATGGTTTTTGGAATTCATAACGATAACGAAGACAGCCCAGTTGGTTAATGCGCGTGTTTGAGAACTAGTGGTCGCGGGTTCGAATCCGGTTCCCACGCGTATGAAACCCATTTTTTTTATAAACAGTTAATTGACTAACTGGGTTAGTCACTAACTGAGTTTTCTAACTCAGTTAGTGCTGCCCTTTGATAATATTAACCCAGTTAGCTGAAATAACTGGGTTTTCACTAACGGGGTTAGTTCAATTAACCAAAATACTCAAAATCATAAAAAAAATCAGTTTTTAATATTTATTTATTTAATTTTAATTATTAGTTTATTTATTTAAAATATTAATAAAATAATATAAAAATCAGTTTAACCCAAATTTTGATATTTTTACCGAATTAACGTATAAATTCCCAATTTTCGTACGGTTTAGGGTAATCTCTTGGCAACGATGAATTTAAGAGTTGAGATTAAGATGAAATTTCACTGTTTTTACGTGTTTAACATAGTTTCAACATGTTATTAATTGTTTCAACAATACATAGCATTCAAACACAAATATGGATAAAATCATGCATTTTCATTATGATTTCAAATCTCGAGTACAATTTGGGAATAGAATCAAATACCACAAAGGTACAACTTACAAAAATAGAAAGTACAAGTAGACTTGCCAAAAATGGAAAGATTGAAAATACGAGGTGTCACACTATGTTTTCTTCATGTAGAAGGACAAGGTGTTCCAAAGTAATCCATACACCAATATCACTCGCGGGATTTCAAGAAGGAAAGCTTGCAAAAACAGTGAGCATACTCGACCCCTTTTCCTTTTAATCACTTCTGGGTGCAACATGTATGCTATACAAACTACACTTCACTTTGAAACTATTTTAACAAACTCTATCCATTGTTGAAACATGAAACTATGTGTGATGCTTGTTAATCTCATATGCCATGTAAACTATCTGTGTTAATATATGCTCATTAACTTTGCTAGCCTACCTTAACAATTATAGCGCTATAGGATTAATGCACCGCCCACGAGACTTGGGGTATTGTTAAGTTAAACATGTTAACCTCCCGCGATACTTTGGGATAGGCAAAATTAAACGCGTTGGAAACTTGGGTTTGAACATATTGTTACACAATCTAGGCATACTAGTAACTCGCATATTACGATTCATGTTAGATATGAGTAACTTTTAGTCTATATTATGCTATGTAATCAAACTTGTATGCTCGCCAACTTTTTGTTGATATATTTTAATACACGTTGCAGGTTGATAGTTTGATGATGATGCGATGAAGAACAAAGATTAGGTGGACTTAGATACACACCTAAATTTAGTTTATCATTTGATGTTATGTTTTGTTGAACAATGTTATCTTTCTTTGAATCCTTGTATGACATTTAGTCTATTTATGAAATTTGAATTTTAATTATATTGTCACATAGTGTTATGAAGTCTCTTGCAATCTCGTTTTCGTCTCATCTCGATATTTCCGTCATCAGTTGGAGTGTGACAATTAAGACTCGAATCAAGACAAGCTTTGGATTAAAATAAAATGGTTAATATGCCCCAATCCATAAAGACTTAAAAAAGGACTTTACTATATCTAAAATCCATCAATATTTGATAAGGATGTGTTTTATTTCTTTGAAAAAATACTTTTATTATTATTTTTTAACCGCTGATCTTTCTCTCTAAAATCCTATACTAAATTACATCTTCCAAGGATTGAACGTTGGTCTTTTTATAATAGGTAATTCCTCTTAACCACTAGACCAAAACCTAAGTGGCTGATAGGATGTGTTTTAGGATCAAGATTAATGCTTATTATTAAAGGACCCATGTTAATCTTATTAAAGGACCGCATTGCGTTGATTTACGTCAAGATCTCGCCTGTTTACAAGAATCCGAACGTCCTCTCCTCAACGTGTGGGTTTGTGTCGACGTTTTAATGTTATTTTTTCACACTCTAACGCCACTGTAACGCATGAATTTTCGTTTACTAATTTACACTTTCCGTTTACTAACTAGTGTTTAACCCTCCTGCTGCTGGGCTTAGGTCATAAAACCGTGCTAGGCAGTAAGTAAACAACGACAAAAACCGAGAAAAAAGTAAAACAAAAAACGCGAATTTATACCGTCACGTGACGTCAAAATACGCAAAGACAAACGCGAACTTATACCGTGAGCTGGCGTAAAACATAAAGAAACTCAAATTTACAGCGATAAAACTTTAAGTTAAGAAAAAATAAAAAGAAAAACTTGTAGACCAACAAAATGAAACATAGATATAGAAGAGACTACAAATGTAATTCACAATAAAAGACCAAAAAAAATATCACTACAAGACAAACAACAAAAAGATTAAAAAACACCATCCTTTACCATTCTATGTGGTGAAATGAAAAAAAAAAAATTAATGGGTGACATTTTCGTAAATAAGTCTTAAAGTGTGGTGAAAATAAACGTAAAAATCAAAAGATTCATTTTGATAATTAAGCCTTAATTAAGGGATTGTTTTCTTAATGTATCTCTAAATGTTATATAGCAAGAATTACTATCGATGGAGTGGTGCGTTTCAACTTTTTTTAGACACAGAGAAATGAAAATTTGGGTATTTTTCCTTATTTGATTATTTATTATAAACGATACTTTTTTATCCATCTTTGAAACCAAGCAAAAATATAATACAACTATAAGAGCATTCACATTCTATCCATCAAATCTTGAGAGATGGGTTTTTAAATTATAAAAAGTGGTTTAAGTGGTTGTGAGTGGAGGAGAGAGAAAATGTTACTGTTCATCTGTATATTTGGGGGGACACTGTTCACCCTGTATAATTTTTTAATATATTTTAAAAGTGGTTGTGAGTAGAGGAGAGAGAAAATGTAATATATATTGAAAAGGAGAGAGAAAAAGTATTTGTTTTTAGTGGAAATATATTGATATAGGAGTTGTTTTTTAGTGGAATGTATGTATATTTTTAGTGGATTGGATGTGAATGCTCTAATAAACTATAATAAAGAGTGGTTTGCTTGTGGAGACCCTATTTTTTTGAGGGCCTAGGCCACCTAAATCTAGATTACTTATACTATAGGTCCGACTTTGGTTTATTAGCAAAGACAACTTTTAAACACCTAGATTTGAGAGAAGAATGTTTTGAATTCAAGTCTCTCATTCGTAGAGTTAAAAGAAATTTTTCGTTAAAAAATATAGTAAGGGCATGTTTGGCTAAACTTTGTGAAATAACTTATTGACTTATTGGTTTTTTGAAAAAATCAGTATAGAGTGACTTATTGGCTTTTTCCCCTCACATACATCCCTTTTACCAAATATCATTTTAGAGCTTATGACTTTTAAAAAAGACAATAAATCAGTAAATTGTTTCAAAAAGCTTAGCGAAACATGCTATAAGAATTACTAGTGCACATATAATTCATAAAGCTAAAGCTATATTACACAATGATATTTAAAATTTTGTTGACTTGAATAATAATAGTGGATTGCGACTTGTTTGTATCTTGTACTCTACTAATCAGAGCCCCATTCATTCCCCCATGTTCTCAATCGCAAGGTTACGTATGCCTCATCATCATCATCACTTTCCACACCTCCTACTTGCATCCATTTTCCAAGATATAACTCTTAAAGATCAATCATCAATGGGTGGTTTTGATATGGAATCGTTAGTAGATGCAACAGCAGGCGCTATTGGATCCCTCGCTAGCACCACCATCTTATACCCTTTAGATACCTGCAAAACTAAGTATCAAGCTGAATTACGTACCCCCAATCTCAGAAAATACAGGTATTTCTTCCACTTTGGGCTTTTTGTCTTCTCTAACTTCAGGGTTTTGTTGAGTTCTACCTCAATTAGATATTCTGATGATTTATGTGTGAATTATTACTAAAGTTAGGTTTTTGTATGAATTAAATTTGATCAACGTGATGAACTCCTGATAGTGACACCTGTGTATTGATAAGCATAATCACCCCCTCCCGGCCTCCCCCAATACACACACACCGCTCTGACTAGGCGGGTAACGGCGCTAAGGCCATGTGTTGTCAAATAGTGCCCCATGCCACATCAGCTGTCCGGGGCGCCAAACATCGTGCCAGATCGTTAACGGGGTGCCATCCAAGCCACCGCCATTCCAATAACGAGTGAGTGAGAGAGCTCATGCTTACGTGACAATGATGTGACAGTCACTTTTTGACGTGGCAGTAAAAAATTGTGAGACGGTAACGAAAGCCTAAGACTATCTCCAATGCTAAGGAGGCCCTTAGGCGCCCTTAGTTGCCTAGTAACCTGCCACATCATATCCATACAAATCCTTAAAATCCATACAAATCCTTAAAACCTCTCAATTTTATCTTCAACCATACAAATATCCTTACATATCCTTAGATTTTCCACATCGTCACCTGTTTTTTCTTTAAATTCAATTACTTAAATTATTGAAATGCATCTAAGTAATTCAATGATTAAATAGTTAATACAAGTAAATAGGTAATATCTAAAATAAAAAAAAAAGTACATTGATAAAAAAAATAAATACACATGCAACAGATTAGTTTTTTGAATTGGATTTTTCTGAATTTGCTTTTTAACTTAATTCCGTCAAGATATTTTTTACGCTATTTTTATATCGGTTTGTAATTCGGAATAAAACTTAACTCCATTAAGCTATTTTTAACACAGACTATTATCGGCCAAAAGTGGACCAATTCGGATTATTATCGGCAAATAACTGAGTTGGGATTATTATCGGCCAAATTGAAAAAGTTGAGATCATTTAAATCCAATTTGCCTTAAAAAAAAGATAAAAACATAACTAATGCATTACATAATAACAAAACTAAATTAGATTTAAACATAAACATTTAAAAATTAAACATCAGATTAGATGGTTGAAGCTGGTGGAGTTATCTAATTAAAATCTTATTTAATTAGCTAGTTGACAAATTATATAATATAAAATATGGCTTCAGTGGCACAATAACCAAAATCCTTTAGCCCTTGCAGACGGATCTATTATAGTTTTCGGATGAGAATTAATGGGCCCTTAAATGTGGATGATTCCACATCATCATGGGCATGGACGATTCAAATGCGTTGTGGATAGTCTAAGGAGGCCGGAGTTAGGTTGGTAACGGATGTGATGGGATGAGAGCATGGGGTCCACCAACTTTTCACCAATCAGACCATGCGTAGTCGTTGGGGTGAATAATGCCCCAGCCTAGGGTGTTTTGCGCCATGTGGCAACCCAGTCAGCAATGGGGCATTAACGGGCGTTTTCTAAAATGGGTGTAATGGGGATGTGGGGCATTATGTTAAATGAGATGTAATATAATCAGTGGCGGATTCAGGATTTTTTTTCAATGGCGTCCATTTTTTCGGTGTTCAAAATTTTCATAACAAAACGTTAAAATTTTCGGGTCGGTCCTCGGTTGGGTCGGGTCATAGCGATGTTTGAACTAGATTTAAAAAAAAAGGAAAAAGAGCTATACAAGGATTGAACCCATGACCTCTTGTTAGTAAAGAATAGGAATTTACCACTATACAAGGTTTCTTTTTCTTTCTATGGTGTCCACCTAATTGTATTTATGAGGTCCTTATACAATTTAATATACCGAAATTACTAATTTTTTAAAAAACATTAGGGTCCGGGGACCCCACTCACCCCGACCCACTCTATGTGGGTCCGCCCCTTAATATAATTAAATAAAACAAAACCATCAAAAAATCTTATTGGACAAAGAATAGGAAGATGAAGGGTGATTGGACAAACAAAATGGGGGAAGGCGTGGAAAATACAACGCCAAATGCCATTTTAGGTTGAAAAACCCCCCTAGGGGCCGAGCTTGGGAGTGTTTCGGGCGTGCTTGGGCTTAAAAACGCCTAAATCTATACGAGTACACATGGTCTCATGCACATTTGCACACACAATTCATTTTTTTTTTCTTGTATTTAATTTACATGTGAAACCATTAGGGGAGGCGGGCCACTACGTTATTTTTCCGTTATGGATCAATATAACGCGTTATACAATAACAATTCCCACCGCCGCCATAAACATTAACGCGTTATTGTATCACGAAATCCGATTTTCGTTATTTTTTCAACGCGTGATGATTTATTTTGTGAGGGTATTTGTTGGTTGGGGGAAATTGTTGGGTGTGGTGGTGAGTGATGACCACCCCCACTAAAAAAGGTTGTGAGTGATGAAAAAATGGTTGATGACATGGCAGAACTTGATTGGTGCTTGTGAGTGATAGAATTCTATCACTAGTGACCACCCCCCCTCCCCTTACAGATTTTTTGAGGAAAAAGTTAGTGAGATCCCCCTATCTACGTGACAATCACTTATACACTTTTTAGTTAAACCACTCCACATGGTGTGAATATTCATTTTAGCTAAATGTTAAATCTCATGTTGTTCATATATTGAACAGGAACCTATCTGACGTTCTATGGGAAGCGATTTCGAAACGTCAGATTCTTTCGTTGTTTCAAGGGTTAGGAACAAAGAACCTGCAATCATTTGTTTCATCATTCATATACTTTTATGGGTATAGCTTCTTTAGGAGGACGTATATCGAGAGGTCTGGATACAAGTCTATTGGTACCAAGGCTAACTTGCTTATTGCTGCTGCTGCGGGCGCTTGTACCGTTGCCATAACCCAGGTTAAATCACAAATCACATTAGTACATCTTATAATATATATTACATGTGGCAAGATTAGCGAGTTGGGTAATGGGTAACGTTTTTGGTATGGCTCGGTTGGGTTGACTCGGAACACTTTTTGTCCAGTACTTTTAGTTTTGTTTATAAGTAATTAGCGTGCCAATTTAATTTTTAAACAAAATGCTTTACAAAGTTTTGTGTGTAAAAATACACGAGTAACGGAGTAAGTACATGGATGGTCCTTGTGGTTAACCAAAATTTTGGATTTAGTCCCTAGCTTTCCAAAAGTACACAGATGGTCCCTGTGGTTTGTACTTTGTAATGGATTTAGTCCCCAACTTTTGCCAAAAGTACATGGATGGTCCCTGTGGTTTGCACTTTGTAACACATTTAGTCACTAAAAGTTGGGGACTAAACGCGTTACAAAGTGGAAACCATAAGGACCATCCGTGTACTTTTAGCAAAAGTTAAGGACTAAATGCGTTAAAAAGTGCAAATCGTAGGGACCATTCGTGTACTTTTGGAAAGCTAGGAACTAAATCCAAAATTTTGGTTAACCACAGGGACCAGCTGTGTACTTTTTTTGGGAGATTTCCGACCTATTTGACCCCTTTGCTTTTTAGCCAACTTTTTTGACTCTACACTTTGACCCGTTAGAGATGATACATAAACCGATTCGCTCATAAGTATATGGGTCGAAATTGATACCCCTAATAAACATATAGATGAACATGAATATGCAATCATATTATTGGTTGTTACCTAACATTGATGACTAAATCTGTGGTGTTTCTTCAGCCGTTGGATACAGCTGCATCAAGGATGCAAACAAGTGACTTTGGCAAGTCCAAAGGGCTATGGAAAACCCTTTCAGAGGAAACGTGGGGAGAAGCGTTTGATGGTCTCGGCATTTCAATTTTGCTCACAATAAATCCAGCAATTCAGGTAATTAGTTACCGAGGTATTAACATACAATCAATTATCCTTAACGGTTTCAGATTTTAGAATAAAATGCCATTTGCATCCCTGAGGTTTAGCCAGTTTTGCGACTTTCGTCCAAAGGTTTGAAATTTTGCCATTTTCATCCGGCTAGTTAACTCCATCCATTTTTCTCCGTTAAGTCAGGGGAAAAATAAACCTGTGGACGAAAGTCGCAAAACTGGCCAAACGACGAAAATGGCATTTTACCCCAGATTTTATAAGTAGTGTGTTTGACTTAAAAGTCAACATGCCGTATTCATTTGGACCGAAAGAGGGCATTTTGCCTGCCCTTACAAAAGAAACCGATTTACTTGATGAATGATGTTATCTCTAACCTGTTTTTTTTTTTTTTTTGTTTTTTTTTTTTTTTTGTTTTTTTTTTTCAGTACACTGCATTTGATCAATTGAAACAAAGACTATTGGCGGGACAGATTGGTAACCCGCAGTCACTTTCTGCCCTGAATGCTTTTCTGTTAGGGGCAGTGTCAAAATGTGCTGCTACCTGCTTGACATACCCAGCTATCAGGTAAATTCTTCTTTGCGGGTCAGATTATACAAATAGGTTAGTTTTGACTTTTCGAGTCAAACAATACTTTCTGATTCAAATTGATATATCAGTTATGTCACCAATTTCACACAATTTACGATTTCCGTATACATTCTTTTTGGGTAACCAGCTTTTTTTGAGGCTAGAAAAAACCACCAAAAAGTCAACTCGGTCAAAGGTAAATGAATAACGATAAACACTTGACAGTTGACACAGTTAGAACATAGAATAAAGTCAATATGGTCAAAGCTCCACGTCATCAGTCATATTACCGAAGTTGGTTAATTTTTATTTACGGAATTAGCCCACTAAAGAATGGACTCATAAAAGTCATTTTGAGTTGATTTTATAACTGTTTGACCAGAAAGTCAACTTGTAAATGTATAAAAGTTGAACTGAAACATGTACTACACGCAGATGCAAGGTAATGATTCAGGCTGCAGAATCAGATGAAGATATCAACGAGGACCCAGAAGTAAGATCAAGAAAAACAGTATCCGGGGCACTCCATGCTATATGGAACAAGGAAGGGTTCCTAGGATTCTTCAAAGGTTTACGCGCCCAAATCCTAAAAACCGTGCTAAGTTCAGCGTTGCTGTTGATGATCAAGGAAAAGATCACAAAGAGTACGTGGGTACTGTTTCTGGGAATAAGGAGATTCTTGTTTTTAAGCAGAAGCAGGATAAAAAGCTCTTGAATGAGATGGAATGTCGAGTGTAATTAAGACCAAATGTAATTAGTTAAATAAGATTAATTATTGTGTTAATCTTTGTTGTTTCAAACATAACGATGCCTGATTAGATATATTGTTTATGTGTTTGTTTTACTGCTACTTACATGTCTAAAACATCATTAGTTTAGTTGATAACAAAACAAAAGGTTAAATGAAAGATGAAACATCATCCGACATCCTGAACCCTGGTATCAAGTGTTTATATATGATCAAACTCAGGGCCGGCCCTGAGAATTCGTGTACCCTGTTCGAGCTCGAAAAAATGTGCCCTTAGGCCTTAACGAAATTGGGTATTTGGCTCACTAAAGGTCTAAACCTAATGCCAAAGGGGTTACTAACTAATATAAACCATAAGAATAGTTTTGTAAGGGGGGCTATGTTGGTGTTTGTATGGATGTACCAAATTAAAAAAATATTTTATATATACATACCAGGTTTTTTTCAAAAAAAAAAAAACGTGCCCCTTGAAATATCGGGCCCTGACCGGTGGTCCTCCCCGCCCACCCCAGGGCCGGCCATGATCAAACTTCATCTCGATGCGAATGATCATTCCCATAATCCCATGGCTTGATACAAACTCAATAAACCAAGTGATTCTGCATATAAGATCAAAGTTCGAGCTAGGGGTGTAAATGAGCTTGGCTCGTGGTCGAGTTCTATGTATAAGGTTCAAGCATGGCTCATCTTAGGCTAAACTCGTTTAGGTTTGACTTGATTCAAGCTTTTACGAGAAGGTTTGAATTAGTTCACGGATTACTCGACTCGTTTACACACATGGGTTAGCTATAAAACATCCACCTAAAGGACACAAGTAGAAAGAACAAAAAGTATTTAAAACAACAAATATTATAAATTAGTAATATTTTATCTATCAATCAGGGACTTGGGGTAATAAATTTACTGGATTATAAGGTTATCCAAGATAAAGAGAGAAAGTGGGGATTAGAGGTGTCGGTGGAGGGTGTTGATGGAGGTGGGTGGAGGTTGAAGATGAAGTACGTGGCTGAGGGTGGAGGTTGAAGATAAGTAGGTGGTGGGTGAGTTCCACAAATAAATAAAAAGATTATTGTTTTTTTTTAGTAAGGGCATTTTAGTAATTTTACATGGACTTAACGGCGAAAATTAACCGCCATCTACTCTAGGGACTATCCGAGTAACAACTTGACAAACCACAGGGAGCATGTGTGTAATTTCCAAAAGTTGGGAACTAAAAGTGAAATTTCACCAAACCACATGGACTATGCGGGCATTTTACTCTTAAAATCTTTAATGTTCTGAAAACCGGACTACTCCGACAACATGTGATCTTAAAAGCAACAAGGGATAATGGAAGAATCAATGGCTTTCCACTCGTTTTGGCCGGTATTGCTTTAGCTTCCATTGGTCTTTTTAATCCACTTAAAATCATCAGGTTTCTTTATGTTAGTCCATTAACTCGTAACTAAATTGATAGTATTTACGCTTACGATCTAACCAGTGTGGTTTTCCAATCATGCCCTTTAAAAGTAATGAAACTATTTTAGTTTTACCAAAACCTAAAATCTCAAAACCATAAAAGTAAAAGCTTTAAACGATGTGCATTATGTGTTGTACTGGTTGCAGTATATGTAGTACCAGTTGTATAAGTTCTTGTAAAAAGAGTAGGATTGCCAGTTGTTTTATATAGATCTCCAGTTGTTCATTAGGTGTCTATCTGATGACGATTTGAGTTATAAACCTGAGTACAAAGTGCCAAGTGCCTCTGATACGTGTCTTTCTCCTTCACAATTTAGGGTTTAAACCCCCAGACATGCCATTTACTCAATTACTCTTGTCCTTTAGTACGTTTGTTACACTTACACCATTATAATTTATTGATTTGTCATTTAGTCAACTTTCATTTACATCCCTTTACTTTACTTTTTTGTCATCTATGATTTGTCATCTAGTCAACTTTTGTTTACACAAAACTAAATCACGAATAGTGATTTTCTTGTCCGTTTGTACGTTTGTTATACTTACACCCTATACTTTATTGATTTGTCATTTAGTCAACTTTCATTTACACCCTTTTATTTTACTCTTTTGCCATCTAGTCAACTTTTGTTTACACTCGTCGTACTTTATTGTTTTGTCTTTAGTCAACTTTTATTTACACCCTTTTACTTTACTTTTTTGTCATTTATGATTTGTCATCTAGTCAACTTCCGTTTACACTCGTCGTACTTTACTCTTTTGCCATTTAATAAAGTTATCAAATATCTAGGGCTGACAATTAGATACATGTATATGACACGATTAGATCTGTTTACTTAAAAATGATTTTTTATCTTTTTAAAAAAAATCAAAATTAGAAGGCTAAGATCCAACATTTCTCCTTCTTGGTACATAAAACGTAAAACTGTGTTATAGACATGAGATATAAAGTAGTTAAACAAGTCGTATTCACGTTTAGAACTTGTGATATTCGTGTCATCAAAGACCTGTTAAACATGCTGAAACACGATTAGCCCTACGCCCCTGCAAATATCGATACCATAACCAGCTCAGCCTCCTGCAAGCGTAGCGCTAATGATCCCACTAAACCCACTAAACCAATAATTATTAAAAAAAAAATGAAACAACCATCACTAGTGCTCTAGTGGTGGTCACAGGTATTTTAGTTCCACCTATGGTGGGTCCGAGTGAGTTTTCCCCTTCAGGTCTCAAATTCAAGTCTGGGTGATAGGAGTTTCTCATTGAGGGGTTTAAATTGGGAATCTATTGTGTGAGAGGGCTCTCTAGCACGGACCCGGTTAAGACAACGTATGTTAGACCTCCCGACATTCACGAATAGTTCACGCCTTTCAAAAAAAATTAAAAATGAAAGAAAAACATTGTAGGCTAGGTCTATCACCCAGGAGGCCCGGAAACAAAAACATCCTAAACCCAAACCCCCAGAAACACATGTTTGCAGCACCCATTAACCTCTGTGTAAACCCTTTATTAGCTGCTACTCATCAAGCTAACGGCAGTAGCAGCGTTAGGGCAAGACCCAACACCAAAACCCAGATGGAGATCAGTGGGTTAGACAGTAACGGCCGCCAATTCAAGAACCCAGATGAAATGTGGCAAGAAGAAGTTGGTGATTCACAAAAGAAGCATGATTGGTACAGCAACGGTGTTGGCTACTGGCAAGTAAGTTCGTATCTTTTTTCATTTGTTAAAGAAAGTTGAAACCTTTTGTGTGAAAAAAGGGACTAGAATTGAAAAAGGGAGAATCTTGAATTTGTGGTTTGAAGGGTGTGGAAGCATCGGTGGAAGGTGTGCTGGGTGGATATGGGCATGTGAATGAGCCTGATATTAGTACAAGTGAGGCTTTTTTGAATACCCTTTTGGCTCGTTTCTTTCCTGATGCTGGTAGAAATCAGCATCTTGTAGCTCTTGGTTAGTTCTCTTACCCTTGTTTTTTTTTTTTATTCAATCGTGGTTGTAAATTTGTAATTGATTGAGATGAAGAAATGGGTGTGATTTTAGAATATTTGTTAGAAAAATAGGACTGATAGTGTGATTTTAGAACAAAGAAAATGGTCCTTGAGCTTGCTTCGTTGACTTGACTTGATTCAGGTAGGTCAAAGAAGGGAAGATCGTGTGATTGCGCGAGATTGTATTCCCTAGGGGTGTTCATTAGTTATTGAAACCGACCGGACCACCCAAACTGAAGCAAGTTGGCCGGTTTGAGATCCAAAGTGTTTATAGTTCATGGTTCGGTTTTGATGGTTTTAGCGGTTTGGTTCAGTTTGGAACTTGGAACCGGTCGTATAAACCGAACTAGCCTTTAATCTTTATTATTTTTAGAGTTAAATGCCATTTTAGTCCTTGTGGTTTGGGCCATTTTGCAAGTTTAGTCCAAAGGTTTCATTTTTCGCCTGTGGGTCCAAAAACGTTTCACCGTTGCCATTTTAGTCCACTGGGTTAACTTCATCCACTATTTCTGTTAACGAGAAGGGCAATTCGGTCATTTTATATGTAATTCTGTTAACTAGAAGGGCAATTCGGTCATATAAAATGACCGAATCTTCCTTCTAGTTAACAGAAATAATTGATGAAGTTAACCCAGTGGACTAAAAGGGCAACGGTAAAACCTTTTTGGACGAACAAGAAAAAAATGAAACCTTTGGACTAAACGGGCAAAATGGCTCAAACCAGAGGGCCCAAAATGGCATTTAACTCTTATTTTTATATGTTTTAAATGTTTGGTATCTGTATTATAATCACGAACCATCTTTTATCATTTTTTGAAATTTTAGTATCAACTAATGATTTTGGAAAGACAATAAAAAATGGATAACCACCAAAATTGGAACGTTAAAACTGGCTGGTTTGGTATGTCGTTTCCCAAAACCGTAGTTAGCGGCCCGGCTTAAAATTTTCGTCAAAACTCGTTGGGCTGGACTGTGAACACCCCTAGACTATGCACTTTATTTTTTTTCTTTATTCTGGATTAAAGGACAAGTAAGTTAGTGCCCCGTGTACTTCCCCTATAAATTATTGGAGTAAGGTTCCAAATCACTAGAAATTCGTTATGTTTCTTAAATTTCTATTTATGCCACTGTCAACACGATCGTATGGGGCAACCTACATCTTTTGAACTGTTTTGTTTCTTAGTTAATAATACTTGATTTTTTCCTTATATATTTTTCTTAACCATCTTTGTATAGCAAAACATAAATTTTGGCTTCTAATGTTTTAGTTTCTATTATTATCCTTATGTCTTCCCTATCAGTTTCTGGTTAGAATTTACTGTTTATCGAAGCAGTGGCGGATCTAGAAAATACTTATAGGGGTAACGTTTCAAAAAAAAAAGGTAACAAAATCGAAAAAACGTCAAAAAACATAATTTTTTTTTCCAATATTTACACTACCGCCGGAGTGTCAAGGGGTAGCGGCTACCCCTTATAATAAGGTAGGTCCGCCACTATATCGAAGATTCTTACTTATGTCTAAAAACTGCTGTGTAGATTGTGGTTCTGGAATTGGAAGGGTGACTAAGAATCTTCTTATAAGATACTTCAATGAGGTAATGACTGTCTTACCCTTCGTTTATCTTTTAAATAACCGAAGAATAAGTTTATGCTCAAAAGAAATTATAGAATTTGAATTTAATGTTCAGCAAATGCTTGTCACCGGTTAGTTGAAATATATTTGTTTCTAGGTTGACCTTCTTGAGCCTGTGTCACATTTCTTGGAGGCTGCTCGTGAGAATTTGTCTCCTGAAAATATGATGGTATCTGGGGACCACAAAGCCGTCAACTTTTATTGTACCCCACTGCAGGTATGGATAAATAGTCAAATACTATATGTGTGTGTGTATGTATGCGTGTTTACGCCTTTTGGATTCCATAGTTGTCAATAGCGGCTATAGCGACCGCTATAGCGCGCTATGTAGAGAGGCGACCAAGTGTCGCTATCTGGGTCATAGCGACAATTTTTTTTGATGTAAATAGCAATTAGATATAGCTATAAAATAGCTGGATTTATAGGTTTTTGTTAAATATACATGTAAAATAGCATATATACCAAGGTATTTTGATATAATATACATATAAAAATTTTCAAATTTTTTTTTCTAGTGTATCGCTATTTATAAAATAGCGGTCGCTATTCGCTATTAACAACTATGTTGGATTCGTTATGGAGCATATCTCTTGTCTCAAATTTATGGCTCAAAACTTTGGTGGCTCAAATTTTGGGGTTGGGGTTACCGGGTTAGGGTTCAAATTTAAGGGCTCAAACGTTAAGGTTTTTTTTTTTTTTTTCTGATTTATTTGTTATTGTTCTTGTTTCTTGAGCTTCTTTGATTATGCATAGAGCTTAATTGGTTCTGCTTATATAGATAGAATCATAGAACCCCTTTGGTTGTACATAAAGAAAAAAAATCTCATAAATAGGGCATTTCATAATTTTTTTAATATTATTAAATTGTGTGTAATTTATTTTAGTATCCAATTTTTCTGGTATTCAAGAATTAACAATGTGGTAAAAACCATCTAGGATTAATTTTATAAATCTTATATATTGTCTGGCCCCTTGTGAATGTGAAGCTATTGCCTCGGTTTTCGGGGCTAATATACTCCTAATGCTACTGTATTATCATTGTTACAGTGACGGAAATTCACAATATTAACGAGCAAGATATTATACTAAGTTTGTCAATTGTCATATTGTCATTAAAGCTGTACATTCATGGCGATTAGCTCTAAAAATTTGTTGTTCATATATCTTAGGAATTCACTCCAGATGCAGGAAGGTATGATGTCATATGGATTCAGTGGTGCATTGGCCATCTCGCTGATGACGACTTTGTGTCATTCTTCGAGAGAGCAAAGGTATAATCACATCCTTTTCCCCCCTACTTATACAAGTTGTATTGTACAAGTCTTTGTGGTTTCAACACATGGTTTTTTTATTAAAGACGCCAAAATGAAAGTTGGGAGGTCTCGTTTTATGTTTTTATAGTTCGTTGGCTTTTTGAGACTTTGCATACTGGTAGCCAATACGAACTGGTTATGACACGTACGTTTATTTATGTGTAGGCTGGGCTTAAACCGGGTGGATTTTTTGTTTTGAAAGAAAACCTTGCAAGATCTGGTAGGTTTTCTTTGTGTTACCCCTGTTTATGTTGCCTCCTTTTTAATGTATATTCCCTTGTACATTCTTGCCCTTAAAGTTTCTAAATATAATATTTTTCTTGATTAGTCGTAAAAAGAAAATAGTGATTGCAAAAAATTGTTGAACTTGGTCCTTGTTTTTGTTATAATCTGTAAAACAACAAAAGCTTTTGTTCTTAAGTTTGAGTTTGAGTTTAGGGTTTAGGTTCTTTAGAAATATTTACGTTAGCCGAGTCTTGACATTCATGGATTCAGGATTTGTGTTGGATAATGAAGATAAGAGCCTTACAAGGTCACACGTGTACTTCAAGGAACTCTTTAATCGGTGTGGGCTTCACATCTACGAGATGAAGGTAATTCCAGTTATCGTTCGAAGTTTTCATGTTGGCTAAATGCTCACTTCATTTTCTAACTTTTTTTATTAATTTTTTTTATGGTAAAGATGACATGGTTGAATGGTTTTTAGAAGTTATATTATTGCAAATTTGTCTTTCCTTATTTTATAACAATTATGCTGAAGTTATTTTTTATTACATAATATTTATAGTTTTTAGTTGGAGTGTATTTAGGGCTGTAAACGAACCGAACGAACACGAACAACACCATGTTCGTGTTCGTTCGCTAAGGAAATTAACATGTTCGCGAACTGTTCACGAATGCATACCGAACATAAGTTTATGTTCATGTTCGTTCATTAAGGAAATTTGGTTGTTCACGAACAGTTCGTGAACACTGGTCTCGAACACAAACGAACGCAAGCGAACACAAACGAATGCAAGCGAATAAAAAATAACGCAAACGAACATTTAACTTGAAAAAAAAATAAAAATAAAAATATGGTTATCCTTAAACATTGGATATAAGTAGTTAAATACAACCATCAAATGATAAATCAAAACACAAGAAGTCTAATACACCACCAAACGATGTCTTAGCATGTCCAAATGTTAGCTAACTTAGAAAAAATACAGGGTTTCAAGTTTTCAATATGTTTAGATAAAAGTTTATTATTTATAATTTTTAATATAATCAAACGAACACGGACGAACGTAACCGAACATATTACCGAACGTTCACGAACGCAGTCGAACGAACGAGACCAATGTTCGTGTTCGTTCGCTAAGCTAACCGAACGAAATTTTTTGTTCGTGTTCGTTCGTTAAGCTAATCGAACGAACATAAACGAGCTTCCAGCTGAACAGTTTACGAACTGTTCGCTGAACGTTCGGTTCGTTTACAGCCTTAAGTGTATTTTTGACGTTTGACCAATGGTGGACCCTTTGCTTATGTGTATTATAATATATGCTTCAGGATCAAAAGGGATTTCCAGATGAACTATTTCCTGTGAGAATGTATGCATTGACAACAGAAATTCCTAAAAGAGTCGGTACCTCAAGACCAAAACGAAAGTCAAATAGACCGGCCGTCATCAAGTAATGTGGTGTTGCTACACAGGCTCGAGTTTAGGGTCCTCTTTTGTCTGTAGGAGTTGTGATTTTGTGTCATAGCGTGAAAACAGTGTTTGTGAGTTCTATGTAAGTCATTTTTAATGGAAGGCAGAAAAATGACATTTTTGATTAGTCGGCATCGATTGTTTTTCAATCTAAGGATGTATGTTAGGTGTCGTGAATTCGGCATGTTCTTTGTTAAATGTAAGGTTTATAGCGACGAGGAATGTTTTGCTGCGTGTCCTGTTGAAGCCCATATTGCAGCCGGCGTGTTAGGCGGATTAATCACGCTAGGGACTGTTCGACTAGTGTAAGTGTGGCGCATGAATTATTGAAAGTTTGAAACACAACCAACCGAAAAAGAGGACAGATTATCAAAGATGGCGTTGGCCGTTGGTCCACTTCTCATTTCTCACGACGTTTCAGTTGTTCGTAGGGGTATAAACAAGTCATGCCGCTCATAAGTTACTTGTGATCGGTTGGCTAGAAGTTGGAATCAAATCGAGCTTAAATGAGCTCGTTTAATAAACAAGTCCGAGCTTCGCTTATTGAGTTCAAGTAGACTCGCAAGCCTAGACGGCCAAACAAACGTATTAATTTTATTATTTTTTGTTAATATATTAAACGCATATTTATATGATAAAATAGATAATATATAATGTTATATAAAACTATACATGTACACGTTTGTGGACCGTTTCTGAAATCTAAATTTGGATAGTCAGTGCAAACTGCTCATGAAATCCATAGTTGATGGCCGTACAACATAGTACCGATACCGATATTGAGTTAAATTTAAAACCGACTACCATACAGATGCTCGGTCGGTACCAGTATTTGATACGAAATTTCTAATGCATGTTAGGGTTGTAAATGAACAGAACGAACACGAACAAGGCCTTGTTCACGTTCATTCGTTAAGGATATAATGTGTTCACGAACAGCTGAGCTGATGAACACTTACCGAACGTGATTTTCTATTTCATTAAGGAAAGGTATGTGTTCACTAACGGTTCACGAACACATAAAATCGGCGAAGACGGCGGTGGCTAGAGGTGGACGATGAGAGGTAGCGGCGCTAGACCTTGAAGCCCTTATCTTTGAACGAAGGTCGATAATATTTTTCAATGTGAATAATGAGAAATAAAATGGAACGGGGCATAAACAGGGTGGAGATAGGATTTCTTATATTATTTCTATGGGTAATGAGATAAATAAGAATTAAAGAATATAAAAAGTTTAGATAAAATAAATAAATGCTAAAAAATCTTTAATGAACATAAACAAACGAACATGAACTAATGTTAACAAACACATTACTGAACACGAGACATCTGTTCATGTCCGTTCATTTAACTAACCGAACTTAATTTATTGTTCATGTTCGTTCATTAAGTAAACAAACGAACGTAAATGAACATCCCGCCAAACGGTTCACGAACTGTTCGTTGAACGTCGGTTCGTTTACATCTCTAAGCACGATATCTCTTTTTCAAATAAAATATGCATACGTAACACATGCCACCGAACTAAAAAATCACCTTATCTAACCATGCAAAAATGAATCTTGTCTTTACTCTTAATTCTTGTATACAAATTACATTTGGTCACATTCTCAACAACTAATTTCACCTCCGACCCCTTCCTCTACCTCTCCCTCTTCCACCTCCTCCCCGCCCTCTGCCGCCTCCTCCCCGCCCTCTACCGCCTCCTCTACCTCCACCACGGCCTCGACCCTGAAACCCTGATCTATCAGACTTCAACCCCAGTGACTGTATCCCCCTTCTTTTTTCACGCGGATTATCATCATCATACTCGTCTTCCTCATACTTCCCCTTGCTTCTTGCTATAAATGAGATCTCACGTGACCCACCAGGGCCCGCTTTAACCTTGTTGAAACCGTTTGAATTTTTATTATTTTCTAAAGCTTTTACCCTCTCTTCCAATGGCAGAGCATCCTCTTTCGCAAGTGACTTGCGGTTTCTAAACGCTTCTGCATGCCTCTCATCCTTCACTTCATACAATCTGCACGTTTTTAGATTTTTTTAATATATATCTGTTTGACCCGTTAGGGATATAAAGAACCCGAATCGACCCATGAACAGAAATGATGATTACCTTGGAGCACGAGTTTTCTTTCCGTCTTTACTTGTATTATCTGTATGTTTATCAGCCGAAGACTGATGTTCTTCTGATGCATCGGAATCACTTTGATGATCTTCATCTTCTTCGATAAACGGGTCGAAATGTTCCTTCACTAGCGATTGCTGCACAGGTGCAGCTAAAGGATGCAAAGCCCGATACTCCATAGAGTTTTCATCAACTTCGAAGTCCTGAAAAGATTATTACAAAAATGGATCATTGAGTGATAACAAAAAAAGGGTCTCAATTAGGGCTGCAAACGAGCGAACCGTTCGAGAACCATTCGGCGGAAAGTTCATTTGTGTTCGTTCACAAACACGAACAAGAAATTCTGTTCCTTTAGTTAAATGAACGAACATGAACAGAGGCCGTGTTCGTTCATGTATGTTCATGAACGTTCGGTAACGTGTTCGTTTATGTTCGATAGTTCATTGGTGTTTTTCGTTTTTATATTTTATTTAAATACTTCAAAATTCCGATAAATAAAAAATCTAATAAGGGTCAGTGTATTATGTATTATGTTCGTGAACGCATGTTTGTGTTCGTTTGTTCCATTTGTGTTCATGAACATTAGTTTGTGTTCATCAACGTTCGTTTTCGTTCGTTGCCTAAAATTAATAAACGAACACGAACACGTTCATTTCCTTAACAAACGAACACGAACATAAAATCTCATTTGGTAAGTGTTCATGAACAGTTCGTGAACACATATATTTCTTAACAAACAAACACGAACAAGGTCTTCTTCGTGATCGTTCGGTTCGTTTGCAGCCCTAATCTCAATAAACAAATCTAACAATTAAAATCAGTTTCTTAAGGCAAACGTTAAAATTCTAGAAGCATTTAAATTTTTAAGGAAAAGATAGTCTCATACCTCATTACTAAACAAAGATTTGAACCGGTCATCTTGTAGAACATCGGAAGTGAGTCCCTTCTTTTTCTTATTTGGCTTCTTGGTGTCGACTACATCGGTTTCTTTTTTAGTGGCTTCTAATTCCTCATCTTCTAGAAGACGTTTTGCAAGACTCCGGTTAACCTTAGGCAGCTTCTTCTTAATCTGAAAGAAAAGACAATAATCCCAAAATCACACACATATGTGAAAAAACACTCATCAGCATAATAAAAAAAAGTCGACCACAAAAACAAAATAACCGTAATCCGAGTACTGCGTTCCTGCTCTTCCTTCTCCCGCTTTCGTTTCTCTATATACTCTTCGTATACCATTGGATTAGCCGCTGCCTGAGCCTACAAATACGTTTCAACACAAAAATTTACAACAAATAATAAATACCAGAAAAAAGAGGGTTACTTAAAAAGGAGAGGATCATGAGAAAACTCTATCAAACGATTGATATTTGTGTTGAATTTTTCTAGGGTTTAGAGTTTAATTTTTAAAGGTTAGGGTTTAGCTTTTAGCCGTTAGCATTTAGGGCATGGTTTTAAAAAACGCTTGAGGCGTGCGCCTCAAGACGCGCCTCGAGGCAAAACGGCCAAAAAACGAGCCTGAGCGCGCCTCATGGTGTTTTTAATGTATATGCGCCTCAGAGGGGCTGAGGCGCTAAGAAAGCTGCGCCTCAGGTGCGCCTCAAGGGATTTTGACAGCTGTTTTTTACGTTTTTGACTTTTTGTGTCAATTTCAAGCATTTCATGTCTTTTTAATGTGTGTTTTTGATGATTTTGATGAATCTGTTGATGAACTTAGTTAGTATTAGTATTTTCATAATATATATAATTTTTATATTTATTTATTAATACCGCCTAGGCGTACGCCTCGTGAGGCGAAGGGAAAACGCCTCGAAACTCATTTTCGTTCTTTTAAACCTTGATTTAGGGTTAAGCTTTTAGGGTTTAGGGTCTAGTTTTTTGGGGTTTAGGGATTAGGATTTACAGTTTAGTAATGGTCAGATAGAGTTTTCTTGAGTTTTCTTGAGTTTTCTCACAAACAGGAGTTTTCTCATGATCCCTCCCCAACTTACACAACAATTTGTAGTATCCAACATAATTTTTTTTCTTAAATCACCTTTTTATAGAGGCGGAAATCGATAAAGAACCCATGCATGTAGGCTCGTAGAAGATTTGTGCCAATTAAATTGGTCAGATTCAACTTCTCAAGCTCCTCCTTTGTCAAAAATTTGTAATCATCATAAATAGTTGTTTGTGCATCCTCCTCCAGCTCTTCCTACATATAGACATGTTTATAATAAGCTCCAAAAAAAACAGAAATTTAATCTAATATCAATATTTCAAATACATACCGTTAGGTTTTCCATGTATGAACACCACTTTGGAGCGGGTCCCAAAGATGGTAAGAAATAAGACGGGATTTGGCTGGTGTCTAGAGCCAATAGCATTAGTCCACTTTCATTGAACACACACATATCGTTTATGGCTCCACCGGTTGGTTCAATACTGGTCATTCCTTCACCCTAAGACCAACGAAAAGTCGAAAAACCCCCGTCATTTTAATTGTGTATATTTAATATGATTCTATCATAGATTTTTAATAACGTATTAACAATAAACAATCATGAAGTTGTATGTTCACGACATGCTAATTCTTTTTTAATTATGCCTGACAATTTATAGGATCAGATACACCACTCAAGGTACTTTTGGCAAAAGTTGGGGACTAAATGCGTTACAAAGTGCAAACGACAGGGATCATCCATGTACTTTAATAAAGTTGGGAACTAAATTCAAAATTTTACAGGGGCCATCCATGTACTTAACTCATTATCTCTCTCTCTCTCTCTATATATATATATAATACACACTTACAGTTTCTGGGTCCCAAATCCGAACAATATGCTTATCAGTAGTAATTAGCTTTGGCCTCTCGGAGTTGAGAGTTTGATGCCACTTGATATTCAATATAGGGCTTCCATACCTATATATATATATTGCCAAATTAATAAAAAAAATACAGCAACGTTAAAATTGTAAAAGCCTGAAATGCTAGCTTACATGTGATCTTTTACTCGAAGAGGAGATGATGAGCGCAGATCATAAATCATCACCTGAAAAATAGTAAAATTAAGTTTTTTTTTTTAAATTACAAATTTGACAAGGAAAGACTAACCAATCATACAACAATTGTGTTCGGCATGATAGAACATAATGTAAAATACGGAAATTTGACGGTGAGATTTTGAGAATACCTTTCCACCACTGCTTCCAACAGCCATGTGATAGCCTCCATCTCCGTCGAACTCTATAGCGGTAACCTCCTACATGATACAAGAATTCGATAAGTGTTTAACTCCAAACCACAACCCTACGCTACAATAAATGAATTTCTATTAAATAATAATAATATTTAGCATTTTTGCATTTAAATTACACTAGTTAGTAGTTACGGTCTACACGTTTTCCGAAGTGCCTAGTCCTCAATTGCTAAATCTAGAAAAGACTGTATAGGACTTTTTAGAAATAGATCAAGCCAAATAACTGGTCATAGTCTCCTACGACTACAACCCGTCAATAAAATTATTCATCAAATTGTAATGATGGCATATCATATAAAAAATTAAAGTTTTAATCTGCATGAAGAAAACAACCTCATCACCCTCGGTTACAGACGTAACCGCATTGAGCCTGGCAACCGAAGATTTTATTCGCATGTCAAAGCATTCAACGGCACCATCCTCACCGCCACCAGCAATTAGCCCATGATACTTGCTAAAATAATTACAAAAAATATAATATAAAAACGTTTTAACTACAAAATGAGCAAAATGCAATATCATCTACGAGGCCTAACTCACCTTCTTGAGACTACATTTAGTGCTGGGGATTGTGTGTTAAGAGAAGATAGAAATCGTCCCTGCGTAAAAAGGGTTTATATTAGCTCCAATTATAAACAAAAAAGATTAATAGTAGAGTAAAATGTCATTTTCATCCCTAAGGTTTGGCCAAATTTGCGACTTCCGTCCAAAGGTTTGTTTTTCCGCATCTGGATTCAAAAGGTTTGAAATCTTGCCATTTTTCATCCGGCTCGTTAACTCCATCCATATTTCTCCGTTAAGTCAGAGGTATTTCCGTCTTTTTTCTTAACTTAAAGGGCAATTCGGTTTTTTTACATAAGGTGAAAAAGATTGAATTATCCTTTAAGTTAACAAAAAACAAGCCTTTGGACGAAAGTCTTTGGACGAAAAACAAGCCTTTGGACGAAAGTCGCAAAATTGGCCAAACCTCAGGGACGAAAATAGCATTTTACTCTTAATAACATCTCATAATAACAGATAAATAGTGAATGTGTTTGGCAAATAACCTGCTCTAAGTTAATTCTGTATAGATCGGGAGAAGAAGCCGCACATATCAAATCACATGACCAACAATCGTATAAAATATCCCTTCCCATCCTACTCACACAAGAAGGGATCGAATAAGATTGCAGAGAAATACACATTTATGTTAAATAGAAAAATGTGTTATGAGAGACGGTTAAGAACCTTGGAATGCGTAAACTGTAATGACTTCCGTATTTAGCGTGTAGATTAACAGAACGATCGGCACAAAGGAATGCAAGCTTTGAATAATCATCACTCAACACCTGTTTAAAAGTGAAAATAAATATCAGATTTTAAAGTATAATACAAACAAAGAGATACAGATTTTAATAATTTAAGCAAAAAAAAAAAACCTGGAAATTGATAATCTCTGATATCAGATGCCTTTCAAACTTCAATGATAACTCCCTTAACTCGTATACTTTGACTTGCGGTGGGTAAATACCTAAAACTCTCAACCAGTCAGCAAATATGATAATACAATTCTACCACATGATATAGAAATAGCCAAACGGAACATGAAAATACATCACAAGTTCCCAATAACCTGAAGCAATGAGAAATTCGCCATCCGGGGTAGCTTTAATTCTAGTTGTTGCAGTTTCAAATCTTAAATCTTGGATCAAATCCACCCTTTCCATGTAATCTATACACAGAGAAAGAAAGCTGTTAAAGATGATAAACAAGAAAATCGTTCTTGAAAAACTGTTGAAAATAAAGTGCAAACCGGATTACAAAACTGTGATATGAATATGGATTTTCAGTTGAACACTGACTAGCACCAAAAATTCACATTCAAACTTTTGCAGATAATCTGAATGAATAAAAACCGTACTTTTGTCCTTGCGAAGAGCTCTAAGCTTCTTCGGCGGGAGCCAAGTGGCCAGGGAGCGGTGTTGAGCCGCTACTGTATACATCTTCACTCCATTTATAGATGTAGACTTTAGGTTACCTCCTTGGTAAGCCATGATGACTATTCTCAACCCCAAGAGCTGTACATGTAATGCCATATTAACGAATTAATTATCATTAACATAAACGAACTGGTAAACTTGAATAACTTAAAACAACGAAACTCGACAATTGATTCTAAACCAGCAGCGGAGAAATAACAGATTACAATTTTCAACAAAAAGATACATTTTTAAGCCGATATATAGGCCTGTAAACGAATCGAACGAACACGAACATAGGCATGTTCATGTTCGTTCATTTAACTTTAACCGAACACGAACATATAATCGAACACATTTTTTGTTCGTGTTCGTTTATTAAGAAATCGAGCATGTTCGTGTCCGTTCATGTTCGTTCGTTTAAAGCCTAAACGAACAGTTCACGAACATTAACGAACACAAATGAACATAAACAAAAAAAATTAACTTAACATATTTGAATAAATATAAACAAACGTAAATTAACATATTGAACAAACAAGCCTAATATATTACAATTCATCCGAAAACACATCTAAATTAGAGTTCATAAATATACTAATTAGTCATATAAATATAAGTAGTTAGAGAACCTAATATTTATATAAATCTAACTATTTATGTATTTACTAAAATTTAAACGAATGTTCATGAACATAAATGAACGAACACAAACGAACGTTCATGAACATAAATGAACGAACACAAGGTGTGTTCATGTTCGTTCATTTAATTAAACGAACAATTTTTTTTTTTGTTCGTGTTCGTTCGTTTATTAGATAAACGAACATAAACGAACTTCCCGCCGAACAAGTTCATGAACGTGCAGTTCGTTTACAGGCCTACCGATATATGTAATGTCATATTAATGAATAATCAATGATCATTAACATAAACGAACTTGTAGATTTCAATAATTTAAAACAACGAACTCAGCAATCGATTCTAAACCAGCAGCAGAGGAATAAGGGATTTTAATTTTCAAATAACAGATGCATTTAGAGGCAAAATAAGTTGAATAATACATATCAAATTATCAAGTAGTGAGTAATTATTCCAGTTTCTATGATGAAAACATTGATATATAGATAATAGATTAGTAAATTGAGTTCAAATGCTGCAAAAACTCATAAAGCAGTTTCTAAACCGATTAAATTGAAGCACAATAAACGACGTATAAGCATCTAGAATTCATTTATATAGAGTGAAAGAGATGAAATACACTTACATTAGGATCCGATTCGAGAAACGAAGGAGGTGTAGAACAGTGTGTTGACTCAGGGGGTAGCAGAACCCTTGGCTTCCACGTTCCACTAAAACCCTAGTCTCGCAACACAATCCCTAATACAGTAATACCAGTACTTTGAAAATTAAAACTATATATATATAGTTAAAATAATTGAATAAAAGGTTGGTATAAAGAGAAATTGGGATATAACAACATTTTATTTATAACTGGGGGCAAAAACGTAATTTTAAACGGAGGGCGAAACCGTAATTTTAAACTGGGAACAACATTAAAGATGAGTTTTTGAACCGAGGGCAAAAGCGTAATTTTAAGCGAAGACAAAATTATAATTTTATTTTGAGATGCGGACAAAAACGTAATTTTAAACAAAGGACGAAAGCGTAATTTTAAACTAGGAATAAAATTAAATTAAAAATGAGTTACTCCAATATGGAAGTGACAGGCAGCTAATAATTTTGAGCTAGGGGGAAACATAATTTTATTTTGAACTGTGGACAAAAACGTAATTTTGAGCTGAGGACGGAAGCGTAATTTTGAGCTAGAGGGAAAAACAACATTTTATTTTGAACTGGGGGCAAAAACGTAATATTAAACGGAAGGCGAAAACGTAATTTTAAACTGGGAACAAAATTAAATATGAGTTTTTGAACCGAGGGCAAAAGCGTAATTTTGAGCTAGGGGGAAATTATAATTTTATTTTGAGCTGGGGGCAAAAACGTAATTTTATGCTGGGAATAAAATTAAATTAAAAATAGGTTGGTCCAATGGGGAAGTGCCAGACAGCTGTCTGACACTATTCCCCTTAGCTTGTAATTGTATATGTAGGGAATGGATGACCTTTCTTGTTTATTTGAAACGTATTTGGTCTTTAACTTTTATCATGGATGGTTGTGGTGGTTTGCACTTTGTAACGCATTTAGTCACTAAATGTTGGGGATTAAATATGTTACAAAGTGCAAACCACAGGGACTAACTATATACTTTTGGTAAAAGTTAGGGACTAAATACGTTACAAAGTGTAAACCACATAGATCATCCATGTACTTTTAAAAAGCTAAGGACTAAATCCAAAATTATGGTTAACCACAGGACCATCCATGTACTTTACTTTAAAAAAAATTATTAAATACCTACGAAATAAATTAGGTATTGTTTGGTATGAAGGAATGACAGACGAAATGAAATGTACTATTGCGAGATAATGAAAAAAAAACGTATTTGATTGGTCAAGGTAATGAAATCACTCGTTACATAAAGCATTTCATTTTCTCTAAAAACCTCAAATTCATTTCATTCACCACCTTGTTTTTTTTCATTCCATTACCACTCTCACCCTTCATCACCACCACCTCCACCCTCCGTCACGGACCAACGGTGCCACCGCCGACTAAACCAATGTTTACCACAAATACAGAGTACGTTATGGATATCATGCATTCATTTATCATTCCGGACAAGTTAGTGTGACCAACCTTGAAGAGTTTGTCAAACTAAATAGTTATATTCACAATATACATGGCTATGTTAGTTAATGGGTATCCTAAGTAGAGGACTTTCCGTGGTAATGATATATCTCATGTGGCTATGTATGTACAAGTATGAAAAACAATTCATAATTTACAGCATTCATTTCTCCCGAAAAAATATAAAAACAATTTAAAAACGGGGCCGCGTTACTCATTGTTCAATAGTGCTCATTGGAGTTGTGGAACAAGTGTGCTACTCATCTACCTACAAGTTATATGCCCAAATAAGATATCGGATCTAATCCGACCGACACATGACCAGGTCTCCCCCTAAACAAAGTGCACATAGTGTTGATAAGGTTATTAGTTGGTGTTTGTTAGTACAACAAAAATGTTTAACGTTTATTCTTAAAACCAGGGTTGTATACTTTTGAACATTATAAGTTTTCACGTTATAAATACTTCACATTAAAATAGCCTTGGGATGTATATAATTATCTTATAAAAAGTGGAGTTAATTACATAGTTAGTCCCTGTGGTTTGCACAAAATATCATACTTAGGTACTAATAGTTTAAAATCACCTTATAGGGGATTAACTTTTCATTTTGTAACGTTTGGAGGTATTAACTTCTAAGGTATTAACATAGTTAGTCCCTATGGTTTGCACAAAATAACATAGTTAGGTACTAATAGAATGTGATTTTAAACCTACAAATAACGTTAATACCTCCAAACGTTACAAAATGAAAAGTTAATACCCTAGAATGTGATTTTAAACTATTAGTACCTAAGTATGTTACTTTATGCAAACCACAGGGACTAACTATGTAATTAACTCTAAAAAGTGTGACAAGTTTTAAGACTTGTCAGTTATGTTCCCCGACACTTGTCGGTTTTACCGTTTATTATCGTTATTCTTCGTGTATGGCCAAAATGGCTCCAAACCCTTGGATTAATTTGAAAAATGTTTTGGAACATCAAAATATACCATTTTGAACTTAAAAATCTGTAGCGTTTCATTTCTATAATTTATAGATGTTGATTTTTAAATAAAAGTAACTTTGAAAATATACATGATTTTGTAAACAAATTTGATTAAAAGAGAATGACTCACATTGCAAGTTTAGACGGGCAGTATTTAGCCTACTGATAAGCCGAATAACCTATTTTAAACAATAATGCACACAAACCAGGTTAGTAACTAATACAACATTTACGATAACTCACGAGATACAACCCTCACAACGAATGACAAAGTGCGATACTTAAATATCCAGCGAATTCACAACGAATAACAGAGCATAGCCCGGATTTGAGCAATACCCAAATATCCTGTTGGAATCACGACGAATAACAAATATAACCCTAATGCGGGCAGCACTTAAACATCCATTGGATAGTTTCAATCGATCGGATATTTAATCGTAGCAGCGATCGAGTTATTACCCGGTATTGTGGCAGCGATTCGTGCTATGTGTGTGTTTTAGGACTGTTTCTGATATATCTCAGCGTATATTTTGAGTTTTAACGTCGTTCAAGCGCCAAAATTCGATTGCCAACCCCCGGTTCAGTAAATTCGGTACCGATACCGGTTCGGTACCGGTACCGGGTCCATTTTGCTCATCCCTATAGTGTACTCAGATCAAGCTTTGTTCAACATTAAAAAAAAGATATCGGATTTAAATAACCAAAACTTTCACTAAATGGTTGATAACACTCCTAACTTTCAATTTATACCACACCACTCCCAACTTTCAACTTATTTTCCTATAACACTTCAAAACTAATTGAACCTTAACCCAATTAGCTGACGTCAGATATCATGTCACTAAACAAGTGGCACATCAGATGCCATGTCATCACAAATACCACGCCAAATCCTACATCACTAAACAAGGTGGCACATCAGCAAAAAACTAAGGGTCTGTTTGGTATGGGGTAATGGAATAGACAAGAGAATGGAATGGACGAGGTAATGGAATGGACAATGGATCATTACCATTTCATATCTTGTTTGGTTACCATGTGGGAATTGAATGAATTATTATTGTGTATTGTTTGCTAGGCAAGAAAAACGAAGGAATAAAACAAGCGGTGAGTGTTGGTGGTCGGTGGTAGTGATTGTGGGTGGTTATAGGTGGCAGTGGTGGGTGGTGGCAGCAGCAGCGAGTTGCGGTGGTTGCGACGATGACAACGATGGGTGGCGGTGTTGGAGGTGGCGACGACGGCCATTGGTGGTGGTTGGTGGCGACGACGGCGGTTGGTGGTGGCGGTGGTTGTGACGTCGACGGTGGTGGTGGGACAGTGGTGGTGGGTGGCGGCGGCGAGTGGCGTTGGCGGCAATGGTGGCTGTCGGGTTGGCGGTGGAGGCGGTGTCAGTTGTGGGTGGAGACAGCGATGGCGTCGGTGGTGGTGGTGGGTTGTGGTGTTGTTGATGAATGATGCAAGAGGGGATTAAATGAAAAAAACCATAGAGGGTGGATGAAATGATTTTGAGAAATGAAATGTCTTATCAAAATGGGTGATTTCATTACATTGACCAACCAAACATCTTTTTTTCTTCATTCCTTCGTAAGGATCTTTTTCTTCATTCCTTCGTAATGATCAATTCCATTCCGTATCTCATTATTGCATACCAAACACTACCTAACTGAGTTAAGATTCAGTTAGTTTGAGACTCTCATAGAAAAAAGTAAAAAAAATAAAAACGCAAACAGTGTTGTTGACTTTTCAAAAAGTGTGCGTGTGAATCGGGTTACATTCACCCTTTTCTGCCCTCCACTCTTCCATTCCATATTCCACAACTCTCTTTTCCTCTTTCTTTCTCAACTGCTTCTTTTTTAGGGTTCAACCACCGTCGCATTCCACCGATGAACACCGCCTCGCCTGCAGGTGGCTCGATCACGCATCAAGCCGATGTTGTCGTTAATGATCATGATCACACCTCAGAAGAGGATGTCTGCAGTATATGTCTCGACTCTTTTGACTCGCATGATAATCCCCCCACTGTATGTATATACTCTGCATTCTCTCTGATTATTATTGTTGTTGTTATGAATCATTAATCTGAATATCTGATACTTTGATTGTAGTGTAATTTTCTGGTGATTACTTTCTACAAAAGAGTTCGAATCAATTTTTATTTTAATTTATTTTATTATCATTATTGTTGTTACTATTTTTTTTTATACAAATTCATGTGTTTTGTACATAATTTTTTAGCAAAATTTTACTGTTAGGAAATTGTATATAAAGTAATGTGGGAGTATTGGTCGATCTGTATTTACAATATATGATCTGCTTTGGATAGGGTAGATGGGGGTATATCGATCTTTGGTCGAATTAGTCCTGAGATATGGGTTTTAGTATATGGTATGATCATGTTAAACTGTGACTGCTGTAAACGAACCGAACGAACACGAACAAGGCTATGTTCGTGTTCGTTCGTTAAGGAAATTTGGATGTTCGTGAACTGTTCGCGAACACATGACGAACGGAAGTTTGTGTTCGTGTTCGTTCGTTAAGGAATTTTGGTTGTTCGCGAACAGTTCGTGAACACAAACCACGAACGCAAACGAACACAAATGAACTTTAATTTTGAAAATTAAAAAAGGCATCATTAATATTAAACATTGTACACAATGAAAGTAGTTAAATATAACCTTTTAAAGATTGAAGGGATGGATAACATTGGGTTCAATCGGTTGGAGATAAGTTGAATGAAGGAGCGTGATATCAAAAGAGGGAGAGGGCCAGAGAGAGGGAAATAATACATATGGGGGAAAGTAAAAAATAACATTAAAAACTTTTAGAAAAATAAACATAAAAAACCGAACATAAACGAACTTATTACCGAACGTTCACGAACGCAGTCGAACGAACGAGACCTTTGTTCGTGTTCGTTCGTTAAGCTTATCGAACGAAATTTTTTGTTCGTGTTCGTTCGCTAAGCTTATCTAACGAACATAAACGAACTTCCCGCCGAACGGTTCACGAACTGTTCGCTGAACGTTCGGTTCGTTTACAGCCCTAACTGTGAGTGAATATGAGTATTTTCATGGGTGGTACTTTCTTGTAAAGTTCTTATTTTCATAGCACTTCAAGGACATGAACATAAAACATATGTTGGTAGTAAATCGTTTTCTTTTGGTTGCGTAGAAAGCTATCCTATTGTTATCTGAGTGTCATATGTTTTTAAATATTAAATAGATGCGGTTTGAACTTTTGATAATCCTGGTGGGAATTGCGCTTTTGTATAATAAGTTGTATCTTTATGGTCTTTTGCTGTGTTCAGGTAACCACCTGCAAGCATGAGTTTCATCTCCAGTGTATTCTTGAGTGGTATAAACTATACAATTACATTTTTATTAACTTTAAATAATCACATTGCTTGCTTTATGAGTTATGACCCTCACACTTTTTGGTTGGTGGTGGAAATTTCTTTTTGTTAGGTCACAAAGAAGTAAAGAATGCCCGATATGTTGGCAGGTGATTGTGTTGAAGGATCCATCCAGGTATAAAATGACATTGCAATGAAAAAAAATAGATTTATGTAATTGTATGAAAATTCAAACTTTGATCGTATATTCTTTTTTTACAAGTGTATTTTTAAATAAATAGTTTAATTGTTCTGTTGTTGCACAATATAGTCAAGAGCTTCTGTCTATGGTTGAGGATGAAAGACGCATAAGGTCTGTGCGCAGGGTTCGTCATGTGTACGAGGATCCAGAGGTTGATCATGTACGTTCTATACTTCTATGGTCAACGTATATACTGTTAGGGTTCTTTCACTCTATAAATTTTGTTTTAATTCCCTCCGAGGTTTATATGTGGCCTGTTATTTCAGGATGTTGAGTATGCTGGTTCTGAATTTGAAGAACAAGTTATTAGAAACTTTGAGGCAGCTACAAGAAACATGCATTATAGTAGAAGAAGGAACAACCATAGACTTTTAGGAGTTGGTCCTTCACAAATTCATCCTTCGGTTCCTAGGGATGATGCGTCAACTGGACCGGAAATGTATACTTCACTTGAGGATTTCCATAGTTCTAGCTCGATGTCTACTTCCATTGATCAAACTTCACCATCTGCGGGTTCACTTATTAATAATGCGACATCTCAGACTCCTGACAACAGGTATTGCACAGTAAAACCTGGGTATATTTTTCAACATATGCTTTAAATGCTGTTCTTTTATAATGTTCTTTTAAACGTCTGTGGGGTTGGGTAACGGGTCAAATGGGGTAGGGTCAAAAGTCAAAACAACTAATTCTTTGATTCGGGTACAGTTGACACAAAACACTTTTGTTCAGTTTTTAATTGATAATTGTGTAAGTTATGGTTACAGAAACTGTATTATTTGAAAAATTATTTTAATATTTTGAACAAAACAATTTAGGAGAGTGTATGCATTAAACGTTATACTTCAACAACTTTTGACTCATTTGACTCAGTATCCCCTGGAGCCAAGTTTTTTTTTTCTTTTAACATATTGACCAATTAGAGATCAAACACGACTAGGTTTGACCAAATGATGATTTTGGGAAAAATAAATCTTCAAACAATGGAACCGTTGTTATGTTCTGGCATTGCTAAAGTGGCAACTTTATTTAGTTGTGCAATTGTAGAGTGTTTTTTGTCGGAAATTTTTATTCAGTTGTGCATTTCTATCTGGACGATGTTACAGCGTTGTTGATAGCCAGTCACCAAATGGTAGCCCGGGAAGACCATTAGCAGCTGATATTCATGCATTTTCAGAGTCTGTAAAATCTAAGTTTTCTGCTGCTTCAGCCAGGTATGTGAAATTGTGTTAAATGGTGTTAAATTGTTGACTAGTTTATTGACCCGAGGAAACGTAAATTAGAACTTGCGTCATTTTTTATCTAGCGTATTCTGTCAGCAATTGGATATGGAAATAGAGGTAAACTATAATTCTTTTTTATTTTTATTATTAAAAGGGTGTACATTTAAGTTATCTTGTGAAATTCATTATTAAAATTAAAAGATAGGCTTTTTCACAAAATGTCCTATTTTCATTTGCTGTCTTCTTTTTTTACCAGCTAACTCGCACACTTTTAACCTATTTTAAAAGTTACTCCTTTTGTCCACCACCTTGATATTACTAGGCTAGAAGCCCTTTGGGTATTGAAGTTTATTTTTAAATATGTACAGTTAAGTTTTTATATTGTATACACAGTATAATCACTAGCTCGTGATACATATAAAAACAAAAAAAAAATGGGAAATGATAACTAACAATAGTTAAAGGGAGTACTTGGTAACTTTTTTGTAAGAAAAAATAATCATAAATAAAATGAAATTTATAATAGGAGTATGTTAGAATTTTGTAAAGTAATTACTTAATAATAGCAAGGGTATTTATGTCTATTGTTTGAATAAATGACCAGTTATTTCGCATGACCCTTGTCCAGATTAGAGAATATTCTGTTCAGTGAGACTTTTGAAATGATTTGACACCTCTTTTAGGTACAAGGAATCAATCTCAAAAAGCACTCAAGGTTTAAAGGCAAAATTACTTGCTAAAGATAGTTCAGTTAAAGAATTAAGCAGAGGAGTTCAGAGGGAAATGAGTGCTGGAGTTGCTAGAATCTTTGGACGTTTGGATTCTACGCTAAAAAGAAATAACGATGGAAACTTTTTCAAAGGTAAACGTACTCAAGATAGTTCTGCTGAGACTCCTAGGGATTTGAGCGCCAGTGTAGAAACTATGCATCTCTAAGTTGCTTCTTGGTGTGCGGAAAGGAAGTGATAATAGCAAAGTGACGTACACTGATGAACGAATCTGCCATCGTGTTACTTAATGGTTGGTTTGTTTGCGTCCTGCAATAACTATATTTAGCATTGTTCCAAGTTCCACTTATGTTCCAAAAACATTGGTTGTCTTATAACTTTTCCGTCTTTGTTTACGATTACTATGACAAGATGGGTGAAGAGATGGAAAGAGATTTGTTGGTGAAATCCTTCTCTCTTTTCCCATTTGTACTGTCTTTGCATGAGAATATTCTTCTATATGAGTTCACAAATGTTGCCTGTTGCAACTAAAGTGGATGATGATGATGATATGTGACCAGCAATCTTCATGTGTGTCTAAAAAAATCATTTTGATTCTAGTGTTGCTTCTTTCGATGTTTTCATGAAACTCTAGCATTGATTAGTAAAACAATCGGTAAATGTGATTTTGAGTCTTGAAATCTGGTCAAGTTATGGTTCAACTTGTTTGATTGGTAATCGGCTAGTTTAAATGGAGGCGGTTTAAATGGGCTTAACCAGACCGGTTAAGTAACCTGTTTCCGCTCCAACAGCATGTTTGGTCATGGAAATGCGTTATTTCTGCACGGTCCATTGCTAAAAAGATAACCAACCATTAAGCATTGGAATAAAAATTACGATCGTTGTCAAAGGCGGCATGATGCTCCCTGCAGTCCTAGCTGTCCCCCTTGGCTGAGCGGGGTGCAGGACGACCATACCTCATGGTCTTATTTAACCAATAAGAGTAATAAACTATATCATCCTTTTTGTATAAACAGTTTGATCAACTAAAAGTGCAATTAAACAACAAAAGATAAAACAAGATTTATAAATAACATCAAGAGTTAATTAGACAAATGGGTCCTGTGGTTTATACTTAATTTCGTCTTTGGGTATTAACTTTATTTTTTAACAGGTTTAGGTTCTATGGTTTCAATTTTGTAACATCTTTGGGTACTAACACCAAAATTAGTTAATTAATGACTAAAATACCCTTGCATTTTTTTAAGTTTATCAATATAACACATTTGGGTACTAGCACCTAATTTATTTAAGTTTAAATCAATTTTACAAAATCTATTTATTTTTTTTATTTTCATCTTTTTATTATATCTCTTAATTAACATAAACTCTATTTATTTTTTTATTTTCATATTTTTATTAAATTTCTTATTTAACATAAAATCTATTTGTTACACCAGTATTTTTTTTAAATAAAATCTACCAGCTATATAGTTTTATGTAAATTAAATTTCTTACTCGTTTTAAATAATGTAAACCTTACTCGTTTTCAATTTTGGATTGAAATGATTGATAATAATAAATATCTTTCATGTAAAAAAATATAAGCCTTTTTTTAACTCGATTTTTTTTTCATTTACATTTTACTATTTTAGAAAGATATTTAATTTACATAAAATTATATAGCTAGATATTTTAGATAAAACTATATAGCTAGGTATTTTAGATAAAACTAAAAAAATTTAAGCCTTTTTTTAACTCGTTTTTTGTAAAAAAAGTATTTAATTACATAAAACTATATAGCTAGTAGATTTTACTGGTGCAACTAGTAGATTTTATGTAAATTAATATCTCTCTAAAATAGTAAAATGTAAATGAACAAAAAAAACAAGTTAAAAATGGCTTAATTTTTTTACATGAAAGATACTTATTATTATTATTATTATTATTATTATTATTATTATTATTATCAATCATATATATCCAAAATTGAAAACAAGTAAGATTTACATTATTTAAAACTAGTAAGAAATTTAATTTACGTAAAACTATATAGCTAGTAGATTTTATTTAAAAAAAATCTATTTAAAAAAATACTGGTGTAACAAGTAGATTTTATGTTAAATAAGAAATTTAATAAAAATATGAAAATAAAAAAAATAAATAGACTTTATGTTAATTAAGAGATATAATAAAAAGATGAAAATATAAAAAATAAATATATTTTGTAAAATTGATTTAAAGTTAAATAAAATTAGGTGTTAGCACCCAAATGTGTTACATTAATAAACTTAAAAATACAAGGGTATTTTAGTCATTAATTAACTAATTTTGGTGTTAGTACCCAAAGGTGTTACAAAATTAAAACCATAGAACCTAAATCTGTTAAAAAATAAAGTTAGTACCCAAAGACGAAATTAGGTATAAACCACAGGACCTATTTGTGTAATTAACTCTAACATCAATGAGGGAAAAACAGTTTACGCAAGTACTTTATGCTTTAAATCGGT
The DNA here is from genome assembly GCF_002127325.2 of Helianthus annuus. Lineage (NCBI taxonomy): Eukaryota > Viridiplantae > Streptophyta > Magnoliopsida > Asterales > Asteraceae > Helianthus > Helianthus annuus. The sequence goes on along the minus strand of NC_035444.2, from coordinate 12,731,851 downwards.
AGTTAAAAATTGAAATCTTGTTTTATGGGGGATTAAGAAATTCACAGCAAGTTCTTAGTTCTCACAACAGCATGTTTGGGTTTTGCCAGCGATCGTGAAACTAATCATCGTCAAAAAAGTGGGTCAATGCAGGACGAGCTAGAGGAAACTTCATGCTGAACAACAGTATCTAAACTTAATTAAATCCCAATTTCATAGAAACCGTGTTTCCAACCACCAATGTGGTCCCTGTGACTTAAACCAATTATTATATCTCTCTTTACAAAAAAAAAAAAAAAAAAAAAAAAAAAAAAAGAGAAACAAGGATCAAAGGACTTTAGTTGACTTGGATGAATTCAACACACTACTGATAGGATATATTATTTTCCATGTAGCACTCCCTACTTCATATCTATAAATGTGTGATTACATAGTTGGAGATATTATCCAAACTACCCTCCTGGTTCATATCTATTACTATGTATGTATCGTCATCCTCAGAGTCGCGGCAACTGTGTCGCCAGTTTACGTTATCTGAGATTCAGCTAGCAACCAGAAACTTTGATGAGTTATTAGTCATAGGCTTGGGGGGGTTTGGCAAGGTTTACAAAGGAACCATCTATGAGCCAAATCTTTTGGCTGCTGCCATAAAGCGGCTGGATTCGACTTCTAATCAAGGAGCATCGGAATTTTGGGCTGAAGTAAATATGCTTTCTAACCTAAGGCACTGTCACTTGGTGTCTTTAATTGGTTATTGCAATGATGGGCAAGAAATGATACTTGTTTACGAATATATGTCAAATGGAACACTTGAAGATCATCTCCACAGACGCCAAACCCCTCTATCTTGGGTGCAAAGGCTCACAATATGCATAGGGGCTGCTCGCGGGTTAGATTATCTTCACACTGGTACAGGTATTAAGCATGGACTTGTGCATCGTGACGTTAAAAGCTCAAATATATTGTTGCATAACAGTTGGGAAGCTAAGATTTCAGATTTTGGATTGTCGAAAATATGTCCGAAAAACCAGCAGACCACTCATGTCAACACTGTCGTAAAAGGCACGTTTGGATATCTTGATCCTGATTACTTTTACACCGGTAAGCTGACCAGAAAATCTGACGTGTATGCTTTTGGAGTAGTGTTGTTTGAAGTTTTGTGTGGGAAACGAGCAGTAGATACAACTATAGATGAGGAGCACTGGGGTTTGGCTAGATGGGCTCAAGACTCCATTAAAGAAGGCAGGCTAAAGCAAATCGTTGATACTAATATAAGGGAGACATTATCCACTAAATGTTTGAAGGACTATGCAAGGCTAGCAGATCGGTGTTTACATAGCCATCCAAAGAAACGACCTACAATGGCGGAGATTGTGGCGGGTCTTGAGTCTATTCTAGCCTCACAGGAGAAAGCCAACAAAACATTGCATGGTGGGGGCATGACAATATTTGGTAAAAGAGTACCAATGTTTGTCTTTCCATCCAATGGTAACAACTCAGGTATCATTGTCTCTTCCACATTTCGGTGTTTAGATTACCATTCTTCGAATATATCGTTACATCTTGTTATTTTTTGCACATGTAGTAGAAAGTACAAGTTCAAGCTCCTTAAAGTTATTTTCTGATTTTGTTGGAGACGAAAGCAGAATACCGTACGAGTTTGATTATGATACTATTTGTGTTGCAACTGATAACTTTTCTGACGCTAATGTAGTTCCGCAATCTGCATTTGCTTCCATGTATAAGGTATCCATAATAACATATCAAATTACCGATTCCAAAGGCTTCAAAAACTCTTAACTAGTTGGTCTTTTCAGGGGACGCTAGAAAATGGACAGAGAGTCGGAATTGCAGGACCTTATTCTAGTTCTGAATGCCGAAGAGCTGAAGATGTATTGTCATTACTGGTGCAACTTCAACATGAGAATTTGCTTAAGTTGCTTGGATATTACATTAAAGAAGCAAAACCGTTCTTTGTGTTTGAGCTTGCAGCTAATGGAGGCTTGGATCGCTTGATATATGGTATGAGTACTACTCATTTTAAAATATGTACATCTCATGCTCGCTGTCACTGCATGTTCGACACAAAGCGTACTACTACAAACATGCATTTTGGGATTTTGTCTTTGTAGATCCTAACTGCGATGTTTTGGGGTGGAATGAGCGGTACAAAATACTACTAGGTGTTGCAAGGGTACTTCTTTACCTTCACAAGGATGCTCCCATTCGGATCATACATGGTGATGTCAGACCTGAAAACATTCTTCTAGATGAAAGCTTAGAGCCCAAACTCTCAGATTTTAGATTTGCAAGATGCTTGATTAACGAGACTGATTGTGTTGATACGGATGTGATTCATTGGACCTCGTAAGTACATGCTTAGAAACTATGACTGGTTTTTTAAATGTTCCTTTGTTGAACAATTCACGGGATCTATCTAACGAAAGTTTCTTATTGGTTCAGAACTCAATATACTTCTGCTTTTTCACAACAAACTATTACAACTTTGCAATGATACTTAAGGGACAATGATACGATTTTAAATGACAGAGACTGTCATTTAATACAAAACCAATTTTAAGCAGAGAACTATGAGAACTGCATAAACACATGTACCTATTGCTTTAAATATGATACATAAATTAGTTATGTAACCTCATAACACATTCTCTCTCTCTCTCTCTCATAATATTTGGCATGCACTATGTACAAGTGTTTTCGAGCCGGGGGTCTCACTGGAAGCAGCATCTCTATTCCTAACGGGTAGAGGTAAGGCTGTCTACATCTTACCCTCCTCAGACCCTACCTTAGCTTTGCTATTGGTGGGATATGATGATGATGATGATGATGATGATGATGATGATGATGATGATGATATGTACAAGTGTTTATGCAGTCTCGCTGTTATCTACTTAAATTGATTAGGTATACAACGCACCTGGCAAATTGTGTCTTAGCAGGTTTAACAGGTATCTGATAACACGAACACCAAAAATTTTAAACATGAATATGACTTGTTTAACTACTTTATATCCAATGTCTATAAGACAGATGTATATTTTATGCACCTAGAAGGAGAAAAATGGATCCTAACTTTCAAATTTTGATTATTTTTAAAAACGTAAAAAATCACATGGTTTACTTTTCTGTTATCGTGTCTTAGCAGGTTACCTATTGCCAGCCCTATGTTCTATTCTGAAAAACATATTGGTGTAGTAGTTTAAATGATTTTTCCTTCGGTTTTGTAAGGTCTCAGCATGGTCGTTTGTCAACTAAGTCCGATGTCCTCAGTTTTGGCATGTTGATTTTGAAAACTATAAGTGGATGCAGGACATACAATGGCATTCCTGCAGCTAATGAAAACTTCCTACAATATGTAAGTGTGATTGTGGATGATCATATTTAAAAGTGACAATTCTAATCCATTTACTTATGAGTTGGCCAAATGTATTATCCTACTGTTGCATTATTATCCTACTTTCTATTGTCATTTTTGTTGGTGGAACATTAGGTGTGTAACCGTAACTACATGCTTGTTGGTTTTATCGTAGGCTTGGACGAATTGGTGGGAAGGAACATATTCAGATATCGTTGATCCTAGAATTGATGCAGATTCAAGTTCCATAAGAAGATTTATCCACATTGGGTTGTTATGTGTTCAAGCAAATGCAATTGACAGACCAACAATGAAGGATGTCAACAGCATGCTGCTTAGCAGTTCCTTTCTTACCCTCCCTATTCCTAAAAATCCACATATTATGGAAGATGAGTGTGCTTGTACAAATGGTCATGAAGTTTTGTCGAATAACTACGGTTCTGAGACAGTTAGAGGAATTGGTATTGGAGCCAGAACGGTTCCTGCACGAGTTTTAGAAGAGGATTTGGCTTATACAAATAGTCAGGAAGTTTTGTCGTCGAATAACTATGATTTTGGGACAGCAGAGGACTTCATTTTGGAGCTAGAACCCCGATAAAAGCCTTTTACGTGTATGAACAGGGTCGTGCATATTAATTGATAGCAAGTAGCACAAAATATAGGCGAAAACGACAACGCATTTGTACCAAGAGTGTATGCCTAATGTATGCTTCAATGTTATTATTTCAATCCTTGCATATTGATGGTGGTGGAACTGCTAATGATAATGGTTCAAAACTTCATATGGATAAATCACAAAACTTACCTAGAAGTAAAGTTTTTCTTCAGTATTTACTGCCTCCTAAATTAGTCAATATAAAAAATAAAGCATTATTATAGTTATAGTAATAGTTTTTCTTCCAATCGTATTTCACATATTAACTCTCTAATGAAATTTGAAAAATAAGTGTTGGTAGCCTAGTGGCATTATAGCCTAGTGGTAGCTTGGGGGTGGGATAAGGCTTATGACCATTAGGTCATGGGTTCGATTCCCACAAAGGGGGTTTTCCCAGATTTATTGGGTTTCCTCCTGAATTGTTGTATAGGCATTGTTGCCTAGTGGAGATGGATATGATCGGGTGGATCTGCTGGTGGCACGATGATACTCCAGTGGTCCGTCAGTGATCCAAATTTGCCGTTAAAAAAAAGTGTTGGTAGGTTAAACCCACAAAATACTAACAAACCACTAATAACTATAATAATTAACAACAGTTATATCATAGAAACATACTTTCTAGAAAATTATGATATTATTGTAATCTGTGAAAGTGTAAAATACAATATTGCTTAACGTACGAGCGTATGCTATGGAAATTACGCATGTTGAAACATAATTACGCATGTTGAAAGGATTCCGAGTTTGTGAAGTAGATTCCGAGTTTATGGTCGTGTACGCATGTTGAAAGATAATTACGTATGTTGAATGAAGGTTCCGAGTTTGCCAAAGAGATTCCGAGTTTATGAAGTAAGTTCAGAGTTTGCGAAGTAGTGTTCCGAGTTTATGTCAACATGCGTGATTATATTTTTCACATGCGTGATTAGGGTTTTGAGTTTCACAATGTACGTAATTTTACAGCGTACGCTCGTACGTTAAAGAATATTGTACGTTAACCGGCCTCTTTCACAAATAGTGTGATGAGTAAACTCCACTAATTATAATCACCGGTGCCTATTTTTATTTGAAAAAAGTGTTTCCGTTAATAGGTGGGTTGGACATGGAACTAGGTTCAAGTGCGTATTTTTATTTGAAAAAAAAGTGTTTCAGGTAACTGGTAAGGCTATCTGGTATACAAATCGGTTTTTTATGCCCAACATGGAACTAGGTTTGGGTATGATCGCGTATTGGTGAAATCGGGATGGATGGGTGCTAAGTAAAAAAACCAAATTCTATGTACCCGGGTAGGGAAGGTTATAAAACTAGTTAAGGTGGGGTATAATATCGAATAGAGCAGCTGTCTCTGAGAATGATAAAAAAAGTTTACAATTTTTCTTTTTTTGAGGCTTGTGTGAGAAAAAAAAAAATTAGGCCCCTCTCTACAATAAAGACTCGTCAATCATATATCAAAATAAAACAATATGACGATAATTGTTATAAAATAAACAAAAAATAGTGTAGGAAAATGATCAAACTCACTTAAGCGAATCATGAGGCTCTCGTAGCGTTTTTGGAAGTAAAACTCTTGATCAAGTATTTATAGTCCATACCGATTCTTCTCTATATTTAAATATATCACAATCATCCATGTTCATAGTGTGAATGCACAACTCAAATTAGCATCGATTAAAACCAATAAATCTTTGTTTTATGTTACAAATAAATTAATACACCTAAAATTAGTTTCAACACCCTTCAGACAAGCGAAAATAACTAACACTTAAATACTTTCAGATTCAGTAAAAAGAACTGTAATATGTATAAAGATATCCAAATTAGTTTGGCAACACAGACCTTTTCATACAAATAAAATAAATAGAACTAGATATTGAGTTCTTCTAAGTTTATATTGATAATGGTTAAATGAGAAATAAAAAACCTACAAATGTAAACAAGAAAAAATGTAAAGTTTGTTATGCACATAGTTAAATGAGAAAAAAATAAAAGAAGTTAAAAATTTAAATTTATGAAAGCCCAAATTTAAATGTGAAAAGAAAATAAAAACTAAAAAATAAGCTTGTAAAGTTAGAATTGGTGACTTGGTGTGAGCTGAGCCATTTCCCCTAGTTAATAAAACTCCCCTGGCTCAAACAAAAACAAAACATGGAGAAACCAAAATAAATTAGAAAAGGAAAGACATCAGCCGGATTCGAACCCGGAATGACGGGTTTACTTGACAACCGGATCGAATGAGACTGTTCAAACGGACTTTCAAGCCGAACGAACAGCCCGTTCGATCGAACCTGTCGTCCGATCGACCGGACCAATCGATCCAATATCATTCATTTGTACTTCCGCGTTACTTATCGTTATGCTATCGAACTATTCAGGCTAACCCACTCCTAGCGCTCCCTTCAATCCATAACCAAATCACTGTGAGTATACTCGATCCCTTTTTGCTTTCAGCACTTTTGGGTGTTACATACGTTACCTATCAAACCACATTCAAACACAAACTATTTGAACGCTAACCGATTGCATGTGCTATTTGACTAAATGTATGCTGTTTATTATGTTTACACGTGGGGTGCTATCTACCTGCCTTAGCAACATAGTACTATAGTTTGGACTCAGCACCCGTTCACACGGGGGTTGTTAAGGACAATTATCTGCATGGATTACGGTGGTATTCATGTATTGCGAACTGTCTCGGACAGTCAATCCGCAGTCGTTGGTACCGATGGTCTCATGTCGATAATTAACATGCATCGTTTTCCTCTGTGTACGTGCCTGGTTATCCGTAATCTATTCGAACTCTATATGTTATTACTAAACTTGTGTGCTCACCTTTACTTTATATGTATTGACTTTATTTTAACGTATGTGACAGGTGTTTAAGGTGTTAGCTTGCTAGGAAAGCGAGGCAATAATAAAGCTTTAGAGCCCATCTAGCAGTTGTAGGTCGTAGCCTACCTAGGGGTCTCTAGAAGCAGATAAACAATTGCCATGGAGCCGTTGGAGTTGTCTGATCAAGCATCTATGGCATTAGCTATCTGTAGATCTTGTCCAGATGAGTCTTAATGACTCTGGGCAGTATTTTAAACATTTGGGTTGTAATAAATTGAATCTGAATTGTCGAAACAGTGTACTTGTTCAGATGTTATCTATGATAACTTGTTTATTTATTTGGGATACGGTATGGGACGTATCATTTAACTGAATTTGTAATAATAGTTGTTGTGGAAACTTCTGGACAATCTGTTTCGCTCAGTGCCGCGCCCCGATGATTCCGCCATCGGTTGGGGTGTGACACAAAAAACCACAATACAACGCTAATTGTGATAAAGACGTTAATTGTGATAAAGACTCTAATTATGATAAAATAAACAAAACAAAAACAATGTAGCAAAATGATGAAACTTACTTACTTAAGCGAATCGTGAGGCTCTCCTAATGATTTTGAAAGTAAAGCTCTCGATCAAGTATTTATAATCCATACTGATTCTTCTCTATATTTCAATGTACCATAATTATCCATGTTCAGAAAGTGAATGCAGAACTCAAATTAGAATAAATCCTAGTTTATCTTACAAATAAATTGATACATCTGACATTAGTTTCAACCCCATCTGGATAAACAAAAATAACTAACACTTGAATCTTTTTTAGCAAAAAGAACTGTAATATATGTGTAAACATATCCAAATTAGTTTCGCAACACGAACCTTATCATACAAATAAAATAAATAGAACTAGATATTGAGTTGTTCCAGGTTAAATGAGAAACAAGAAATACAATACATACAAATTTAAACAAGTAAACATGTCAAATTTGTTATGTAAATGATTAAATAGAAGAAAAAAAATCAAAGAACTTGCAAATTTATGAAGGCCAAAATTTAAATTTAAATGTAAAAATCAAAATTAAAACTAAAAAATATTGCAAAGTTGCAATTGGTATGAGTTTCCCCACTTAATAAAACAAGCTTAGAAAACAAAAGAAAATTTGAAGAAACTAGGAAAAAAGCAACATGCTGGGATTCGAACCTGGAACGGCCAGCTAATCACATAATTGTCCCTTCCATTGAGCCGAAGGGAGAATTTATGTTTCTTTTTCTACATCAACTTTATATATTTAAAACATCTATATTTTTTTAAACAACTTTGGGCCCTTAGATGCTTTGGGCCCTGTGCGGTGGCATCTCTCGCAAAGGCCCAAGGCCGGCCCTGAGGGGGCTCCATCCACACCTTACAAATTAAAGGGGGTTCCATGGCTGACGTGGATCTACGTGAATCCTACATGAATTTGATAAAGCCTCATAGGCCTCCAACCACACCCTATATCCTTAAAAGGGCCGGTGTGAATTATGATGAAATATGCCCACCAGTGGTCAAACATTCTTCTATATCAGTAATTATGTCCAAACAAAAACTGATGCTAAAAAAAACCGAAAAGTAAGCCACAAAGGTGAAAACCTAGCTATGAGTTTTGAAAAATTCTAAAATTTTTTCGGTAGACTTGGGATGTCAAAAGAAGGTTGTGGATCAATAATTCTTTTAAGTGTCTAGCTATTTTTAATAATATAATTTAATAGCATAAGTAACCACCAAATATAAATAACCTACTTGGACTACCCAGAAAATTCCCAAATTTTTACGGTAATTTTTTTTAATTATAACAAGCTTATAAACCAAATATCAAGTGAAAATTAATTAGGGAACCATGGTTTTGATTAAAGGATTAAATTTACATTTTAAATAGATTTATTTACATTTTCTTAAAAGAAATACTAAAAATAATATCTCCTAGAAACTTGTAAGGTCAAAAATGATTTCTGAAATTTCTGGAGTTATTTGAGCCTTGAAAGTTTTTTAGTGAATTTAGAGTCTTTACGGGTGTTTAAAACGACTTTTATTTAAAAATCAACATCTCTAAATTATAGAAATGAAACACTACAGATTTTTAAGTTTAAAATGGTATATTTTGATGTTCCAAAACGTTTTGAAATTAATCCAAGGGTTTGGAGCCATTTTGGCCAAAAATGAAGAATAACGATAATAACGGTAAAACCGACAAGTGTCGAGGAACATAACTGACAAGCTTTAAAACTTGTCACACTTTTTATAAGATAATTATCTACATCCCAAGGCTATTTTAATGTGAAGTATTTATAACATGAATACTTATAATATTTAAAAGTATAAAACCCTGGTTTTAAGAATAAACGTTAAACATTTTTGTTGCTAATAACCTTATCAACACTATGTGCACTTTGTTTAGGGGGAATGCTGGTCATGTGTCGGTCGGATTAGATCCGATATCTTATTTGGGCATATAACTTGTAGGTATATGAGCAGCACACTTGTTCCACGACTCCAATGAGCACTATTGAACATTGAGTAACGATGCACCGTTTTTAAACTATTTTTATATTGTTTTCAGGGGAAATGAATGTTGTAAATTATAGCCCCGTTTTTAAACTGTTTTTATATTGTTTTCGAAGAAAATGAATGCTCTAAATTATGAATTGTTTTTCATACTTGTACATGCATACATAGCCACATGAGATATATCATTACCTCGGAAAGTCCTCTACTTAGGATAGCCATTAACTAACATAGCCATGGATATTGTGAATATAACTATTTAGTTTGACAAATTCTTCAAGGTTGGTCACAGTAACTTGTCCGGAATGGTAAATGAATGCATGCTATCCATAACGTACTCTGTGTCTGTGGTAAACACTGGTTTAGCCGGCGGTGGCACCGTTGGTCGGTGACAGAGGGTGGAGGTGGTGGTGATGAAGGATGAGAGTGGTAGTGGAATGAAAAAAAAAAACAAGGGGGGTGAATGAAATGAATTTGAGGTTTTTAGAGAAAATGAAATTCCTTATGTAACGAGTGATTCTATTACCTTGACCAACCAAACACGTTTTTTTTTTATTCTCTCGCTATAGCACATTTCATTTTGCCTGTCATTCCTTCATACCAAACAATACCTGATTTATTTCGTAGGTATTTGATAATATTTTTGAAGTAAAGTACATCTGTACATGGATGGTCCCAGTGGCTAACCATAACTTTGGATTTAGTCTTTAGTTTTTCAAAAGTACATGGATGATTTATGTGGTTTACACTTTGTAACGTATTTAGTCCCCAACTTTTGCCAAAAATACATAGATTGTCCCTGTGGTTTGCAATTTGTAACATATTTAGTCCCCAACGTTTAGTGACTAAGGGCATGTTTGCATAAACTTTTCCATTTTTTCTTATTGACTTTTTAACCTCCTTATCTCCTTTTTGGAAAAGTCACAACCAACTGACTTTTTAATTTCTCCTTTTCAATGCCTAAAAAGCTTATTTTTCACCTTATTATCTAAACACCATTTCATAAAAACTCATTTTCCAAGAAGTCAATAAGTCATAAGAAGGTAAAATAAGCTCATCCAAACATGTCCTAAATGCGTTACAAAGTGCATACTACCACAACCATTCATGATAAAAGTTAGAGACCAAATACGTTACAAAATATAAACCACAAAAACCATCAATGTAATTTAAAGTTTAAACAGGCTAGGGACTTGATTAAAATTTTGCTTAACCACATGGCCTACTTCACTCTATTTTTTATATCCCAATTTCTCTTTATACTAACCTTTTATTCAATTATTTTAACATATAATTTTGAGAAAAATGCTCAGGTAGTTCCTATGGTTTGCTCATTTTTCATCTTTAGTCCATAACTTTCTAAAATTACAGCTATAGTCCCAAACTTTTGCAATTTCATTCCCGGATAGTCACTATCGCGAATGAGGGTTAGTTTTTGGTGTTAAGTGGATGTGAAATGACCAAAATACCCTTTATTAAAAAGAAACATTAATTAATTAAACACTTATAAAGATAAGTAGGGCCACCCTCTTGACACCCACCCACTACAGCCTAGCAGGCTTATACAAGGAAACATCAAATGCATCTGGTGAAATTTTATTAGCTCTAGAGAATTCTTTAGTTGCAACATTCAAAGTAAGAAGATCAAACCGATGTAGTGTCTGGTTTTCACCTACAACAGTATTAAAGTACAACTCCAAAGAATTTAAACTTCTACCTCCTATTACAAGTTCAACAAATACCAAGCTGTTAGTAATAAGAATGGTATAACTATAATATCAACAATTAGCAATAGGGCATTGTTGCCGATTAAAATGACCGTTATCGCATTGGAAAAATGAAAGATGTAAACTAAGCACTTGAACCTGGAAGAGATATTGATATTCCTTTCGGTGCCAATCTTTTTTTTTAAGGGATTTTTACATATTTCCCTTTTCTAAGCCTCCTTATTACATATTTCCCCAAGTCATAAAATCAATTACATATTTCCCCTTTTTTTTAGAAATTACCCAATTACCCTCTTAATAACCCATATGCGTAACAAGGCATCTGTGTATAACCCAAACCCTATACAAACAACATCAACGTTTTTCATCTTCATCAGGTATGTTTCTAAAAAAAAATGTACATCTGCTTCTTCTTATTCGTACATCTGCCCCGCAATAGTTCAAAAAATCGAATCTTTACGCATGTGATGTACACAGATGTTTTCGCTTCTGCTTCTTCTTATTAGCACATCCAAGGGCAATATGAGTATGCGGACTTTGTAACATCCCTATTCATCTTGATTGTGATTGCAAAGCATGAATCCCTTCTCTTGAGCCACCGATTACTTCCTGGTTTCAATTGTCTGGACACATTTACCTTTTTAGGGTATATAAGGTTATCAAATCCTTGGCACCATGCTTATTCTCTCTTTGATCATGTCTGTGTCATCTTTCAACCTGTTCTACCTTGTGCCCCTGTTTTGGCTATTTGGTGTTTTGTTTAATTTTACTTTGTATATGAGTATAATATTTACTATATCAGGCTACACGAGAATTTATACATTGCCTTATGGCTTGCTTGACTTGTGCTGGTGGACTATGTTCTGTATTTCCCATTACATGGTACTATCGAATTCAGGATTTTGGTTATGGTCTCACTTGATAACTGGATGCACTGGTAATTGTTATCGAATCGTACTTACCGGAAAATGGTTAAGCACAAACAAGAATGGTCGAATCGTACTTACCGTATCGAGCGTCGAAACAGACCCAGACGTAAATATATAATATCTTTATTATTTAGTCGACGTCGTACGTAACGAGCGCGGGTCCGTATCGAGCGTCGAAACTTAATTAGTCATTAATATATAATATGTTTATTATTTAGTTGAAGTCGTCCGTAACAAGCGTGGGTCAGTATCGAGCGTCTGTTACGCCCAAACACGTTTAACCTTAAAAATGACGCAGCGGAAAAAGAGCTTTAAAATTTCTTTCCTTATTAACGACATTACTTTCACGAAGGTTCCAAATTCTAAAAATGTTAAACGTTCTATAAAAGAATTCACAACATTCATACTAAAATTTAGATTCCTAGACATTATATACTTCAACTATGTGACCGATCCATCCGTACAATCCTTGCTCTTGACTCGATCTACGTCCGCTTCACTTCCTTAGCAGCAGAAGAAGTCCGTGTAGTACCTGTGGGCATCACATACAACTTAGCCATTAGTCGATGACAACATCATATAACATTAATCTCAAATAATTAAAGATTGAATAACGTTCGATAATGTAACTTGATCCATTCGAATAACCCTTCTCCTTCTCTTGTTCCAGATTCGGCTTAAATTTCATAAGAATCTGATGTACTCATTCCTGCATTACATACTGACCTCAAACGCATAATTAGTAACGTTAAAATTCTAACATATCAATTCATGCATACATACTTATGTACATACATAGTTACTTACATACATACATATATACATACATATATACTTACACATATACATACATACATGCTTACATACATACTTACATACATACATACATACATACAAGCTTTACTCCTTTGTGTACATTCAATCCCATTTAATACATATGTACATACTTTCATATATGTATACTCATACATCTATTTACATACACCCGAAAACATACATGCAAACATAAACACATCTACACGTACATGCTTACATACTTACATATAGTTATATAATGGATATAACGTAGTTAGATAGCCTTCACACAAGTTTGGAGTTGAAGAATGCGAAAAATATGAAAGAACCAGCAATTGGCGCAAGAAGAAACCAATCTGGCGCCACCTTGTGCCAGTTCTGGCGCAATACAGAAGACATCAGTCAGGGGCGCAACCTTGTGCCAGGGGGGCGCAACCTTGCGCCTGGTTCAGACCTGCAACTTTCAGCATGACGAATTTTTACCATTTTGGTCATAACTTTCTCATTTCTTGTCCGTTTTACCCGATTCTTTTTCCTACGTGATCGTAATTTAATCCTCTATCATATGGACTTGAAATCCCACGTTCGGTTTAAGGAAATTCTTAACTTACGCGCTTTCGACTTAATAATCATTTTCTAATTATTCGACCCGTTTATGTTTTCATCAAACCACTCATTTGTTTTAACCCAAAACATACATGAACATTATAACCATAATACTCTTATTTTATCCAGAGTTTCGTACTTGGGGTTTACGCACCCGATACCCGGTATTCATTAAACTCATCCATTCCATTTAAATCTACGAATCAAACTTGTTACTAAAACCTCCACTTGCGCAAATGTATATCTATTAAACCAAACTCACATATGAGTCTTTTGACTATTAAACCACATCTCCGATTCACGGATTGCGTACTTATGTGCAATTCTACCCATTAACCGGTTATACTACTATAGCCATTTCTTATACAACATTTCGATATAATCATAAGACCTCATTTTGACCCGTTTGGTCTACTTAGAAAAATTCACCGATTTCATTCAACTAAATCCATATTTGACATTAAACATTATGTTTAATTAATTAAAATGCTACATTACTTAAACAAGCTAAGAAGTGATTACGGAATCACTTACCTTATGCATTCGTGCTCGTATCCGTTTTCTTGCCACTTCTTGACCCGTTAGCCTTCCGTGCTTGATTCCGTCTCGACATGATCCCTATACTTCCATGTCATCGAAATCACATTCATATTAGTATACGCAATTGTACATGTTAACGATCATATCGATCGCATAATTCACATTTAACTTTCATTTGTCACTTCTAACAAGCATAATACATGTAACCAAGTTCATGTCATTTCAAACTCATGTAATCTATCGTTTCATCGTATTAAACACACACACGTCTAACACGTCATTAGCCTAACTCATGACACATAATTATTCCTAAACCTTACAGTAGCATTCATAAGTCGAACCATACCATTCGCATATTCGTTGACTTTTCAGAAAGTCAACAGTCAAGCATACAAATTTCCAACTCAAGAACATACGTCCATATTGATGTAGTGGACCATACTAACGACATCCTATGCATTTTGTAATCATATTCTTGCACACATACAACCATATAATTACTTACCTACGTACACACACATATACGTAATCCATTCCATTTATACTAGTATTTCTATAACTCCACAACTGACACTATAACACGTATTAAGCTAGCCTTATACTATTCCAACAATGATTCTTTTTAGGAATCTCATATGCTTCACATATATTTCTAGTTCACAACTAGCGGATCAAACAACCACATGGTGTGCATCACATCATTTAAACACATAGTACAAGCCACTAGTGCACCTTTCTACCCGGGCATGAAATCAACAAAATCTCCACATGGAATCAATCTAACACGTATTCTTCATGTAGGTTTACTAACAAATACATTATTATCACGTTCTATATATAATTACCTATTACTTGCATACAATTTCACATATCATTTCCATCTAGACATTTCATCAAACACTTGGTGTGCGTACTACTTTCTAAGCCTAATGTACAAGTAGTTCATGCTATCCTTCATACTTATCACTTCTATTTATCAACACAAGCAAATTTACATATCATACTCAATCTAAATAACAAGTATACGTTACATACTACAAAATACATCAGTTTGAACAAGAATTAGACATGAGTGATTCACCCATGTCGCCACCTTCACCACCAATGGTGGGTTTCATCTTCAAACATCAAATTACTCAAAATCCTTCATAACCCATGTTTTATATGGTGATTCTAAGACACATACATAATCAATTTTATTCAATTTCGTGGATTAAACATAACCCACTTCATACAAGATCACCAAATCTCAAATTTCAACTTACCAAGTGATTTATAGGGCTAGATGATGTAGAATCTTGATTCATGCAAGAGAGTTAAGGTTGGATTCTACCTCAATTCTTCAACATTCACCACCATGAGAAACCCTCATGTCTCCTTGCCTTGCATCGACACCAACATCAGACTTATGTCTGATGTTTGTGGTCTTCCCCCACTTAACCCAAACTTCATTCAAAATGTGCAAGATTAACCCTTGCACTTTGGTTAACTTATTTCTTTCATTATTTAGACTAGTATATATACAAACTAGGTTAACTAATCCTAGTTAGTCAAATCTAATTAAGTTATTTCACACATAATTCTATTATATGCTATATTTATTAAATATTATATTTTTTGGGGCGTTACAGCGTCGAAACGAACCCGGTCGTAAATATATAATATGTTTAATATTTAGTCGATGTCGTCCGTAACGAGCGTGGGTCCGTATCGAGCGTCGAAACAGACCCAGTCATAAATATATAAGATGTTTATTATTTAGTCGACGTCGTTCGTAACGAGCGTGAGTCCATATTGATGCTCGATACGAAACTACGCTCGTTACGGACCTGTATAAAACATTGTTTTATAAATAATTTTGCCTTGACAAGAGTAACAAGTAGAACCGAGGTGATACTACATAATCTGGGTAAATATGTAATTGATTTTACATATTAGAATGGGGGAATATGTAAATATTCATTAAATAGTTCATTAAGGGTAAAATAGTCATAAATAAGAGTCATTTAAATGAAAAGGGGAAATATGTAATATATATGAGTTAGGGAGGGGAAATATGTAATTGATTTTATGGTTTGGGGATATATGTAATAAGGAGGCTTAGGAGGGGGAAATATGTAAAAATCCCTTTTTTTATTTTAATAGTCAATATCATTCCACACGAAAAAGGACAATTACAAAGCAATGACAAGTAGTCGGGCAACAAGTTGCACCGCCACCCGATTCAAAAGTCGCACAACGTCAGGAGCGAGACCACCAAAGGTATCAAATGCAAACGAGACAAACACATGTTGATTCTCCAGACAGGCTTTCTCATGTTTTGCCACTTGTAATTGCCCGACTTGTATTTAAAAGAATTGGTTTTTATATTTAAAAGTGGGTGGCGGTCCATAAAAATTCATGCTGGTAGGCTGTAATATATTGTTGTCTTGTAAGGCCAGAGTAGACTCAAGAGCTACCACAACCTTGGCCATTGTAGGTCGCTGTTTTGGATCTTTATGCAAGCACTGTTTTGCAAGCTGTGCAAACTCCTTTAAACATTTAGGAGATACTGACCCCCTTATACTAGTATCAACAATTTGCTTTAGCCTACCTTCTTTAATGGATTCTTGAGCCCATACTGCCAGACCCCAATGCTCCTCATTAATTCTACTATCTACTGCCCGTTTCCCACACAAGACTTCAAACAGTACCACCCCAAAAGCATATACATCGGATTTTCTGGTCAGCTTACCAGTGTAAAAGTAATCGGGATCAAGATACCCAAACGTGCCTTTTACGCCAGTGTTGACATAAGTGGTCTGCCGGTTTTTTGGACATATTTTGGACAATCCAAAATCTGAAATCTTAGCTTCCCAACTGTCATCTAACAATATATTTGAACTTTTAACATCGCGATGTACAACCCCATGCTTAATACCCGTACCTGTGTGAAGATATTCTAACCCACGAGCAGCCCCTATGCATATTGTGAGTCTTTGAACCCAAGATAGAGGAGTTTGGCGCTTGTGGAGATGGTCTTCAAGTGTTCCATTTGGCAAACGACGATCATTTCTAGCCCATCATTGCAATAACCAATGAAAGACACCAGGTGACAGTGCCTTAGGTTAGAAAGCATATTTACTTCAGCCCAAAATTCTGATGCTCCTTGATTAGAAGTTGAATCCAGCCGCTTTATGGCGACAGTCGAAAGATTTGGGCCATTAGTGATGGTTCCTTTGTAAACCTTGCCAAAACCCCCACAGCCTATGACGAATGACTCATCAAGGTTTCGGGTTGCTAGCTGAACCTCAGAAAACGTAAACTGGCGGCACAGCTGTGGCGACTCTGAGGATGAACTGGTAGGGGCAGACATGATTATAGAGGTATAGATATGAAGAAAGAAAAGAGAATAGATAGTATCCTAAATATGTTATCACATTCATAGATGGATAGTATTGAAGGATTCATATAGCTTTATCATAGTCAAACATACATATTGATTATTGATATCCTGGTCAAGGTGTCAATTTATTGACTGGAAACAAACTTTCTAGGAAATTATGATATCATTGTATTTTCCACAACTAGTGCAACGTGATGTTAGGATTTTGGCCCAAAAAATCTTACATCCAGGTTATATCCTACATTGAGTTAAGTTAGTCTCATCAGCAATGGTAAGCTAGCCAATGGTGGTCCAGAAGACTTCTTGATTGATCAAATTGCCACTGGGGGACCACATAGTTACATTTTTCCAACTAACTATTGCTTAGGGATGACAATCGAACCTGAAGCAAGACACATTACGAACAGGTTTAGGTCTAGTAATTAGGTACGGAACCGGGTTTGCGATTAGCTTTTACTTTTTATAAACATGTAGATCATACACTATTTTTTTCACTTGTGCATTTAAGTTTTTTGTGTATACATTTTGGTATTTTATTTATATATATTGTAATTAGTTGGTATATTTTTATAGTGATAATGCTAACTATAATTGATTATTAGTTACCTGACGGGTTAATTTTTTAAATTAACGAATTTACCCGAAACCTGTAGGTATACCTCATACTAATTACCCGATAGAAACTTGATAGGTTATTGGACGAGTTTGGGATAAGCTCATCTAATCTGGTTTGGTGTTGGGATTGACTAAACCCGTCCCAAACCAGCCCCATTGCTATCCTTCCTATTGTTCGTGTCCTACCTGTTGTGAAAGGTACAGACTGATTAATGTTAACGTTTTAAGAGTCAATTTGGTGATTAGAAACACAGTTGGTACGAAATTACATTAATGTACCCTCCTCCACAGAATAATACAGCGTAATTTTAGTTAGGATTTTGACCTAAAGTCTTACCTCAATTGACTGACTCGATTTAGTCTCCTAACGATCTTCGAGTTCAGCATTGACGTGGTGGCCAAGACTTCTCCGTTGGTCAATTAACGCTGGAGTTACATTTCCAGGCTGAGTAAACTCCGCAAATTTTTTTAATCGGAGTTCAATTCCGGGAAACCGCATCCACCACCGATGTATCTGCTGCATCTTTTTTTTATTGGATCTATGTTGTTGGAGTGCTGTTACTGTTGTTGAATGCTGAATTTTGGAAAATTATGAAATATCCCCAAAGTGTGTTCTGAAAGTGGATCAGAGCTTCAGCACTTTTATCTTTCGCTTGATCCGAGTTTGTATGTGGGTCATGAAGCCCGAAAATAAGTGGATAAGCCTGCATTTTCAATGCGAGTTTGCAACTTTAATGTATAATTATCTTTTTTTGGTAAATCACCGTCCGTAACATTAGGGGATACGGAGTGGGTGCGGCAAACCATCGGCAATCGAGTTTGCCGAGCGGCAAACACCGCCGCCGATAAACATGGGGCGCGGCAAAAGTTAATGAGCGGTAACCCTTTGCCGACTCGGGAAAATGAAATGGAAAAAGGGGGGGCCACATCCAACGGTAATATTACCGTTTAAAAAAAATAATTTTTTTTTTAAAAATTAAACTATATATATATCACAATAAACCATTTAACCATATACCTTCAAGTTTATACTCATACAAACCAAAAAAATACCACCAATTCCTTCTAAAAGTTTACCATACAAAATGGCGGATGAACTCCCGTTATGGTTCCCACCCATGAGTAGCGACGATTCATCCGATAGTAGCATTCTTTTTTTTCAAAATCTAATCGAAGAAGCCGAACTTCAAGATACCGGCACATCTAACCGAAGGAGATATATTGAACGTCAACGTGAGGAGGGGCATGAGACACTCATGGCGGATTATTTTGTCGAAGACCCGAAGTACAACGAAGATATCTTTCGGCATAGGTTCCGTATGTCGAAACGTTTGTTTCTAAAAATTGTGTCCGATGTGGAAGAGAACGACCCGTGGTTTGTAGAGGCCCCCGATGCGCGAGGTAGGAAGGGCTTTACGCCCTTGCAAAAGGTGACATCGGCTATTAAACAGCTCGCAACTGGAAACACTCCAAACGAGAACGACGAGTACTTGCATATGGCCGAAAGAATTTCCCGCGAGTGCCTAGAATATTTTTGTGACACGGTTTGAAAAATATATGGTTCAGAGTTCTTACGTAGACCGACAAGCCACGACATGGCACTTTTATACCAAGCTCATGAGGAAAAACATCACCTTCCAGGTATGTTCGGTAGCCTTGATTGCACCCATTTCGTTTGGCGTTTTTGTCCGACAGAGTATCGAGGCCAATATATGCGAGGAGATCATAGATACCCGACTATTATGCTCGAAGCGGTTGCTTCTCAAGACTTATGGTTTTGGCATGCTTTAACGGAACGAAATGGAACCGCGCCAAAATGTCCATTTTACGTTAACAACCATTTATACAAACGTGGTTATTTGCTCGTGGATGGAATCTACCCTTCGTGGTCCGTGTTTGTGAAGTCGATCCATTACCCTCACGAAGTAAACGAAAAGAAATTCAAGAGGCAACATGAGGCGGCAAGAAAAGACGTCGAACGGGCTTTTGGTGTTTTGAAGGGGAAATGGGGTGTATTGAGTCGACCGATGCGAGCAAGATCGGTTAAAAAAATTAGGCTCTAGACGATACGGTGCTGGGCGAGTTGTTGAATGAAGACACCCATTGGAGACTCAAACACGATCTCATAGATCATCTCGCAAGTCAAGATTTACCCCATCTTTTGGCCGATTCCGACGAAGACTAGTTTAAATTGTTTCATGCTAATGTAATTTTATTGTTTTTTAATTTAGTGTAACTTTGATGTTTTTAATTTAATTTATGAAACTTTATTGTTTTTTAATTTAATGTATATATCCTAAATTTATTTATATTAAATAAATTATTGCAAAAATAATAATAATAATAAAAGTTTACCACTTCAGCAAGTGTTTAAACCATTGCCAACACTTTTCAGCAAAGTTTAAACACTTTTGCCTAATTGACATGGCGCGCTCTGATTGATCGGTTTTTTGTTTTGCCACTTTAAAGTGTTTAACCACTCCTTATACCCTTATGTTTTTTACAGCTCATTTATGCAGTAAATTACAAGCCTATGATGCATGTTTACACGTCTGTTGTTCATTCTTTTCTACGATTGGTTAACACTACCACAAAAAAATTTAAACACAGCACAATCTTCAAAGATTCCAACACGTTGGTTCGCCAAACCACTGACTGTCTGTTTACACGTCTTATCAAGGCGGTCTTTGAGAACAATAATAAAAATTTAGGCCTTGGGCGAAAAAAAAAATTAGACCCACTTATTATAATATAAACTCATCACTTATATATTAAGAAACCATAATACATACGACCCGATAATTGTTATAAAATAAACCAAAAGTGGTGTAGTTTGATAAAATATATTTATACACCCATGTATATATAAATATGTGGTTCAAATTAGTGATGTTTTTAGGCATAACATGTCATGTAATCTCAGTTTATAAAACGTTAATATTGTTTTTAGGAAATGAATCGTTACAAATCATTAACTAAAAATAAAAGTTAATCATGGGGTTTTAACTTTGAACTCATGACCATAAGACTATAACCAGTGGCGTCTCTGAGAATTTATGTACCATGTTCGAGGTAAAAAAAGTGCCCTTATATCTTAACGACAAACAAGGCATTTACGAAAATGACAAAATCGTATTATTCGATAAACAATGTGTAACATCCGCCAAAAACGGATCTCCGATACCCATCCGTTTTGAAAACCGGATCCTAAACGAACTTTTTTTATTTATATTAGATGTCGCGTATTTAGAAATTACTATAACTATTTTTTCGGGTTTAAAATGTTAATTTTATGAATGAAACTTGTTAGTCTCGTTAATAATTACAAAAGAAATAACTAACCTAGTTATAAATTTTAGATTAAACTAATTTCCTAATTGAAGTGACTGATTTGGTAATTCTTTAGAACTTTTAAGTGCAGGGACCAGTTGTGCAATTATTGAAAACTGTTAAATGAAACTCAATAAAAAAAGTGAACCAAGGGACTCGAACCCGGGTCTTAACGGGCCCAAAGAACTAACCAAAACACGCACGCCACTGCACCAAAGATCATTTTATGTATATTGTTTGATTCAATTTTTATTTATTAACATATATGTATCAGTTTTAAAAAAAACACGTGCCCTTCGAAATCACGGGCCCTGTGCAGAAGTCCTCCCCGCACACCCTGACAACCGCCCCTGACTATAACCCTAAACATTAACCAAAACTAGATAAAACTGTTAAATATTTAAGTGGATTGATAAATAAAAACGCAGAAAAAATTGTTTAAATAAAAATGCACCGGAGAGGATTAGAACTCATGACATTGGTTTACAAATTTGAGTGTCTTAACCATTCAACTAGCTTAACTTTTTTTGTTATTGAACTCATTTATTAAACATTTAACATAACGGTGCTCACTTAAAAATCTAGGCCTTGAAATTTTGTTGGGTCCTATAAACCCTTTGGGCCTTGGTGTCTGCTCGGGCTGCCCAGCCTTAAAACCAGGCCTGCGTCTCATTTATGCAGTAAATTTCAAGCCTATGATGCATGTTTACACGTCTGTTGTTCATTCATTTATGCAGTAAATTACAAGCCTATATATATTGTAATTAGAACCTGGCGTTTCATTTTTGTTGTTATTTCTATTCAACTCACCAACCCGCTTAAAATGTATCGTTAACTCAATGATGATTTCAACAATTTCGTTAACTCGGGGATAATTTTGGCAATTTATTCATTTATTCTTTTGTTTTTTAAATTTTATTTTTTCATTTTAAATAAAAACAACAATAATAACTATAAATATATATATATATATATACACACACACACACACACACTGGTAAGGTTATTGTAAAAAAGGTTAAAAGTGTGAGAAAGGTGAGAAATATTATGGAGATGACATTTGTCCTAAATCTAAATTAATTCAAAAGAGTAAACAAGTAATTTTATCATTAATTCAATTAATTAAAAACTTCTCATAACCGCAACCTTAATTATAGAAACTGGATTTTTTTAAAAGATCTCTATAAGCACCATTCAGCAGGTATATAACACCATTCAGCAAGTATATAACACCATTCATGGACTAAACATCTGATCCA
Source organism: Helianthus annuus (assembly GCF_002127325.2). NCBI lineage: Eukaryota > Viridiplantae > Streptophyta > Magnoliopsida > Asterales > Asteraceae > Helianthus > Helianthus annuus. Next base: position 12,709,288 of record NC_035444.2, on the reverse strand, counting down.
AACATATTTTTTTCTCTGTATAAGTATAGCAATATGGTACTCATGTTAAAGATAAAAAACGCTCGTTATTATAGTGTAATTCTTTTTAAAAAAAAGTTACGTATAAAAAGTTATTGACGTTTAAAAAAGACGGGGAAAGTTACATGTGCATTAATGTTAGTTTCTTAATTTAAAAATGTTAAATTTACCTATATACCCTTAATCTATAAAATTAATATGTTTAATAATAAACATTATTTACAATTTTGCCATTATGATCTCAACCATTAGATCTTCTAATGGTGTAGATTCTTTCTTATCTTTCTCACAAAAAACCCTTTTTTACAGGAACCTCTACCAACACACACTTTATGTTTTTGTTAATTTTCTTTTTTATCTTTAAATATAAAATAATAATAATAATAAAAACAATGTTTGGCACGACGAGTTGACGAAGAGAGATGGGGTAAGAGTGCCGAGATGGACGAGATGGTTATGCTGGTGCTGGTGCTGGTGCTGGTGCTGGTGCTGGTGCTGGTGCTGGTGCTGGTGCTGGTGGAGAAGAGGGAGAGTGTGTATCGTGTGTGTATATATAGTATAATTATTGAAATGTCAGGGGTCGAATTAAAAAATTATTTTAGATGTAACAGGGAAAAGTTTCAAAACCTTAGGGATGATTTTGACATTTTACTCAAAAAAACAAAAAGAAAATAGAGAAATTGTCATAACATCGTTATAAAATTATAAACAAAACTTATTTACATAACTAAAGTCATGTAAGACCGTCCGTAAATGTTAATGTCTCCTAAGGGACATTTTCCGTCTCGTCCCTTTGAAAAATGTGTAATGGTTAGCGTCCTTAATGCCCTTTAAGTCATTACTTTCCAATATATTTAACGTTATAATAGAAACGCTCCTCCCATTTCATGCCCCTATAACGCATAGGGAACGTTGTTGGAGGAGTTATCAAGCCCCTTCATTTCACTTTAATGCCCATTATGCATGGTCTAACTGTTGGTGCACTTGTGTCTGTACTTTGTCTGTATTCGGTCACGATGTAAACGATGTCCTGTTTAGTGTTGTAAGTTGACCAAGTCAACCATCCTCCGGTTTGACTTGGACAACAGTTGGTAAATATTGAAAGATGATGTTCTGTGTCGAAGGATAGCCAATCGAAGGATATTGTAGATCCTTCGATGGCATCGAAAGATAGGCTTCGAATGATAGACCTCGAAAGGTGATCTTTCGAGGTCCATGCTGATCCTTCGATTACCTTGTCATCGATAGATGATCCTTCGGACCATCTATTGGATCTTTCGGACCAGACATCATGGGCTGGGTATAAATACCCATGCAGTGTATGTGTTAGTTCAGTTCTGAGAGTTCACATAGGTGCACACACCGAAAGAGAGAGAGACTTCTTGAGAGCATTCTGTCCGGAACTCACACACACTTTGAGAGTTTACAAGTTAGGTTTGTAAACATTGTGCTTGTAACCGAAACCTTCATTTGCATTAATACAATTTGTGTTAATCGGTGAACCCGTGTGTGTTGTGTTTATACTTGCTTAATCCCGGTTTGCTCGCTAGCTTGGATTCCGCACTCGCTAGTGGGTTAGTATAACAAGGTTTGAGGTTCGTCATCCGACAAAAGGGACCTACAAGTGGTATCAGAGCTTGGCTCTTTACCTTGTTTAAAACCGGGTTTTTCAAGTTCTTGGTGTGTGTTTGAACACTTGGTTTAACACCCGTTTTTGTTGGTTTTTCTACACTTTTAAACTGGAAAACGTGTTTTAAACTTACCGGGAGTGTTCATAAGTGGGCTGGGTAACTTGAAAACTTATTTTAAGTGACTTTGTAATTTCCGGTCATATCTCCGGTTGTTATTCCGGTGACTGGTTCTGGATAAGGGTCTTCTATTTTGGGTATATCTTATTTCAAAATCAAGGTTGGTAAGGTAGTACAGTCTGACCATACCTTTTTGCCGAAAGTTGACCTTCACCAACCCATCACCTTTTCACCAACCTATCACATCAACGTCAGTTGTGTCAGAACCTCTCGAAAGATATCCTTCGACTTCGAAAGATCACCTTTCGATCAAGGAAGGCTCGAAAGATTATCATCCTTCGACCCATCCTTCGAAGTCTGAAACATATCTTTCGTTAAAGGAATCTTTTCGAAAGACAAGTGTCCGAAAGATAGGGATTTATCTCGAAAGATAAGGATCTTTCAAGTGTGAATCTTTCGAGATTTTGAATCTTTCGAAGCCAGTGCTCGAAAGTCAACAGTGATCCTTCGAACACTGTTGATCATTCGAACAAATGTGATCTTTCGAAAGTCAGCTATACGAAAGATAAGGATATTTGATTCGAAAGATAAGGATCTTTCAAAAGGGAATCCTTCGAGTTCTTGAATCTTTCGAAACCATTGTTCGAGATACAACAGTAATCTTTCGAGTATTGTTGATTCTTCGAACAAGAGTTGATCTTTCGATTGTGGTCAGTTTATTGTTAACAAGTTTCGGTGATTTCAGATCTTTCGACCAGGATCTTTCGGCTGTGTTATCTTTCGGAATTCTTACTTAGCATTTATTTTGCTTATCTATCATGAATCCGAGTTGGTGGAATCCGGCTCCAGATAATGGTGAATATACAAGATCAAATGTCACTCCCTCATGGTGGGGTACACCGGCTCCAGACGATGGAAAATACACGAATACAAGGTCATCTCCTTTATGGGCCGAGTCGCCGGTATCGACATCTTCTCAGGGAAATCAATGGGCATTGGTATCGAATCAAACTCCGAGCATTCAAAGTATTCTACTAAGCGAAAGTGAAACAGGAAGTTTGAATCGACCTCCAAAGTTGATGCATTTGAATGAATATCCAGGATGGGTTGAGAGATTTAAAACATATGTTCTTGGTCAAAATACGGAACTGTGGATACGTTTCACCACAGATTTCGATCAAGCCATAGAGGTTGCTGCTTCAGATTCTGCTACGTTTGCTGATCTTCCAGAAGATAAAAAGAAAACCTATGATCTGGAAAAGAAGGCATACGCCATTCTCACTCAGGCGTTGAGCAAGGATATCTACCATCAGTTTGTCAGCTTCAAGACAACAAAGAAGTTGTGGGACGGATTGAAAAACAGAGGAGTGGGAAATGCAGCAACACGTCAAATGCGTCATGATCTTCTCAAGAAAGAATTCAAAGGTTTCACTTGTATGGATAAGGAGTCCTTGGGAGATATGACAAGCCGATTTTATCATCTGCTAACGGAATTGGATAATTATAGTGTAGTGACAACTCAAGCTGAAGTTGTGAAGAAGTTTGCTGATGCTTTGCCTCCTCAATGGAGTAGTTTCTTGGAAATCCTGAAGTACAACGGAGTGTTGAGAACTACTAATATCAACGAATTCGTGCAACTTTTGGAAAACAAGGATCAGGAGGAAACATTGAAGGCGAAGAGAGTTCCATTGCCACAGAATCCAGAAATGTACTGTGGAACTTCCAATTCTTCGTCTGCAAGAACCGGTTCACATGCTCCACTTCAAACAGCGTTTGTCACAAGCACAGATTGTTTTGGCAACCCAATACAAGTTCCTGTTAAGCCACCTCCCACCACAGACATGTATGGAAATCCAATCCAACCACCTCCACCTCCTCCTGCTCAACAACAACGTGCATGTTATGGAGGAACATCATCTGCAGGTCAACAATCAAAGCCAAGTACCGTACAGCTCGACACTTCAAGCTTTTCTAAAGTCAGTGTAGAAATAGCTAAGGAACACATGGAGCTACTTAACACTGTAGTGAGCGCGTACTGTGGGTTGATAGAAGGTCAGATTGGCAATATTAATCTGACACAAGAAGACTACCGGCAGATTGATAAAGAAGAGATGGACTTGATGGACATCAAGTGGGCCTTTGCTAGTGCTGTGAGAAGAGCAAAGGATTGGATGGAAAGTACTGGCAGAACCAGCTTGGAAAGTAAGCGAGACACCAAGTATGGGTTCGATAAGCAAGCTGTAAAGTGCTTCAACTGTGGTGAACGGGGTCACTTTAAACGGGAATGCACAAAGCCAGCTCAACACGGGAATCAAAACCCCTTCAGAAACCAAGGCAACCGGCAGAACAGAAACAATGATCGTGCCATGGTACCTGTCAACAACCAAACCAATCGGGCACTTGCGGTTCAGGTAGATGAAGGTTGTGACTGGTCAATCCAGTTGGGTGGTGATGCTCCTGATGGAACAGCATGTTTTGCCCAGATTGTGAAGGAGTTAGTTCACACCAGTGGTAGAGAATCTTCTGCCAGTGGTGGTGAATCGTCTGAAGATGAAGACTCCTCTGGATACAGTAGAAGTGTTGATGAAGAATCATCCAATTCTGGTGATGATCATGTGGGTGAGACATCAAATGCAGCAATCGATGCAGACATTGATGAACTTTTGGGGGAAGCTGCAGCAGAAACTCAAAGAAGATCTATTCTGGTGGATCAAGCTGCTTTTACTTCGTCTTCTCTCCATTCAGCCTTTATGGCTAATGTCGACGGTTCATCAAGTCAGGTATGTGTCGATGAACCCACTGCTGTTAATTGTGATGAATGTACTAGGTTGCATATTAGATGTGCTGAAATGGAGAAAAGTATGTCTGAGTTGCAAGGCAAACATGATGCTTTACAAGCTAGTTTGTTTGACTTGCAAGACAAACATACTACTGTGAATGAGAATTTGAGTGACTTGCAAAGTAAGCATGACGCTTTGCAAGAGAAATATGATGTGACATTCATCCACAATCAGAAGTTGACTGTGGATCTCTCTAAATGCACAGAAGCCAACATGTTTTATGAAAACCATGAAAAAGAATTTAAGTCAGTAATTGAAACATTAAAGAAAGATAAAACTGAACTGACTAAAATGGTTTCAAGAAAACAAACTGATATTAATTTGTATATATCTCGCCTTGAGATTATGCAAAAAGAGATGGCTTGTGTGAAAACCGAAAGTGATGCGATCCAACTCAAGCTAGACAGTTATTTGAGCTCTAGCTATGTGTTAGATCACATCATTGATGTTCAGAAGGAAAAGAGAGATGTCACATGCATAGGCTACAAGAAGTGTCCACCACCAGTGAGACATAATTATGATGCCATGCCTGATGAAGAGGACAGGGTATTCTTTGAACCTTCTGTGCCTCTAGATGTTAAGGAGTTTGCTGCAGGACTCGGATACCAAAAGGAAGTATCCTCAGATTCAGATGTGTCAGCAGATACATTTGTGAGTGCTGAACAGAATCAAGATCCTCCAGTTGTGATTGAGGATGCTGATTCGTCTGATGATGAATCTGATGATACTGTCCCAGCAAAGTCTGATGCGGTAGTCAAAAATGAGGACATACCTCTTGAGAATCACATTTTATGTGATCCCCCTGTACAACCCGCTAAGACTGTTGCAACTGAGTCCTCATCTGCAGAAGAGCCGGAGAGTGTGAATTTGCTGTACACTCTAGTTGGTGATGACAAAATTTACTCGGACAAAGATTTTCCCATTAAGAATGTTAATCAATCCTTAATCTGTAAAGTCTTTGAAAACTCGACAAGTAAGTTTTTGGGAAAGTCAGGACCATGTGTTACAGTTACACAGTGTCCTCCTATTCCAAAGGCTGAAATTCGAAAACAATTTGGAAACAAGAAATTACCAACGGTGCCAAAACAGCAAAATCACACCAAGCCCAAAGGAAAATCACCGGCTCAAGCTGAAAAGAAGCCTAACCAAAAGAAGAAGAAAAAGGTTAACTTTGTGAAATCGACGGGAACGGACAAAATTGAAAAGTTTGAAAATCAATCTAACTTAGATTTTGTCAAGAAAGCTATTGTCGAGAAAAGAAATGAACCAAGCAGTTCAAAACCTAGTACCTCGGGTTCACAAAGTTCAACATCATCGGTTAGACGATCACATGATTCTTCGGGGTTTGTTGAACGAAGATCATGTTTTGAGTGTGGAACCATTGGGCATATTATTAGAAACTGCCCATATCTTCATAAGCAAAAAGGAAAGGTTGATGATCCCCGTGGCAAAACTGACCGTAAGCCAACTGTTTCCACAAAACAAGATCCCCGACTTGTAAAAGAAAGGGAAAAGAAACAAAAACGGCAACAGGTCAAGAAGATTGAAAAAGCAATTAAAATCGATGTGGTTCAAAAACAATCTGTTGCTGTAAAACCAGACAATTCTACAACTTCGAACAATCAAGAAGTTAAAATCTTAAAGAAAGACACTGGTAAAACAAAACAGACTTGGAAACCTAAATCGGTTACTGAATCAGGGGGACCATCACAATTCACCAACCATCAAAGACAAGAAGTTATTGTCATTGATGAAAATGGAAGACCCAAGACCACAATGGCTTGGGTCCCCATCTCCAACTAATTCATTTGAGTTCATGTGCAGGGTGCTTCAGGAGGAACTATCAGTAGTCATTGGATTGTTGATAGTGGGGCATCCAGGCACATGACTGGCGACATGAAGCTTCTCTACGACGTTAAATCTATTAGAGGAGGTTATGTTGCTTTTGCTGGAGATAAAGGTGGATATATAACGGGTGAAGGAATGATATCTAACGGGATTGTCAGCTTTGACAAGATCAATTTTGTGCAACAACTTGATCACAATCTTCTCAGTGTTTCTCAAATCTGTGACAAGCAGTTCTCAGTACACTTTGATGCTAATGGATGTTATGTGCTGAAACCCGGCTTCAAAATTCCAAAAGAATGGATTCTCTTGTCGGCTCCAAGGATAAATGATCTGTACGTCCTTGACATGAGCCAGGCTATTACTACGTCTGCACAAGCAACTTGTTTCGTTTCCAAAGCCACAGAAAAAGACACTATCTCTTGGCACAGACGAATGGGTCACATTCACTTACGCAAAATGAATCATTTGGTTTCAAATGAATTGGTGAATGGTGTTCCCCTCAAAAATTTCCATCTTCAAGACGTCTGTGTTTCGTGCCAGAAAGGAAAGCAAACAAAGAAGAAGCATCCTACAAAGAAGATCAACACAGTGGCAGTTCCTCTTGAACGTTTGCACATGGATTTGTTCGGTCCTGTCAAGCACAAGAGTATTCGGGGTGATCAATACTGCCTCGTGGTTACTGATGATTATTCAAGATTTTCTTGGGTTGTGTTCATGGCACACAAGAGTGAAACCTTTGGTATTATCAAAAACTTGATCATTCAGATTGAGAATTTGTATAAGTTGAAGGTTAGGCGGATACGTAGCGACAATGGTACTGAATTTAAAAATCATTCCATGACGGAGTTCTGCACCTCAAAGGGTATTCTTCATGAGTTTAGTGCAGCTTATACTCCTCAACAGAATGGTGTCGCTGAACGTAAGAACCGCACATTGATCGAGACTGCTAGGACAATGTTGGTAGAGTCGCAGCTACCCATTCCATTCTGGACTGAAGCTGTGGCCTCTGCATGTTACACATTGAACCGAGTCCTTACAGTCAAAAGGCACAACAAGACCTGCTTTGAGCTTCTTCAAAAACGGAAACCAGATTTGTCTTATCTAGAACCGTTTGGAGCTCCATGCACAATCATCGATCCTAATGGAAAGTTTGGGGCAAGAGCAATTGATGGATACTTTCTTGGATATGCCACCCCTAACTTACGAGTCTGGAATCTAGAGACTAAAAGGGTCGAGGAATGGTCTGAGGTCAGAGTACAAAGGCACACCTTGCCAGTCAAAAATCCGGGTCAACCTTGGATGTTTGAGTACGATGACTTTTTCAATTCGATCAATGTTGAAGCCGTTGAAGAAAATGCTGCGGCTAGGATGTTTTTCGAGAGTGACAATGCAACAGTTTCACCGGTGGTTCGTCCAATTCTTGTTAATCAAGAACCATCTTCTTCGGTGAACAACAATACTCTCAACAATGAGGATTTTCATGATGCAAATGAATTGAACGAATCTTCAGAGGATGATGAATTTCTAGATGCAGATCAGGAAGCTCCTACAACAGCAGTTCATGGTACTTCAGAGGGTACTCCTCCAGTGGATGCCCATAGAACAGCTGAGGCTACTGCATCATCCTCTTCGTCAATTCCGGGCCTTGAATTGGTTGTTGATCTAAACCTCAACAACCTGGGTATAAATGTTCCAGTTCCAGATAATCCAGAAACAAGGATTCATAATACCCATCCTCAACAAAACATCATTGGAAATGTGCAAAGTGGCGTTCAAACAAGAAACATGTTGCGAAACAACAACAATGCAGGCTTGTATGCAGCTATTCGAGAATCCGGGCAACAAAACGACTGGTCCTTCGCGTGTTATGTCTCACAGGAAGAACCAAGAACGTGGAAAGAAGCCTTGAAGGATAATGCTTGGGTTGAAGCAATGCAGGAAGAGCTGCAACAATTCCAGAAGCTGGGTGTCTGGAAACTCGTAGAGAAACCTGCTGGATACAAGAAGATTGGTACCCGTTGGGTTTTCAAATGCAAAAAGGATGACCGCGGAGTTGTTATCCGAAACAAAGCACGTTTAGTCGTTCAAGGTTTTCGTCAGATTGAAGGGATCGACTACAACGAAGTCTATGCACCAGTTGCACGTCTCGAAGCAATTCGAATCTTTCTAGCCTATGCGTCCTTCAAAGGATTCAAGGTTTATCAGATGGACGTAAAAAGTGCATTCTTACATGGTGTGGTTGAAGAAGAGGTGTACGTCGAACAGCCTCCAGGTTTTGAAGATCCTATCCATCCCGATCGGGTTTGGTTGCTCAACAAAGCTCTTTATGGTCTTCATCAAGCACCACGAGCTTGGTATGCAACCTTATCACACTATCTGCTGGAGAACGGTTTTCGAAGAGGTCTTATCGACTGTACTCTTTTCATCAAAGAACAAGATGGAGATCTTCTTCTGGTACAGGTATATGTTGATGATATTATTTTTGGTTCTACTAATGATGTCTTGTGTAGGGAATTCGAGCGCATTATGCAGGATAAATTCGAGATGAGTGCTATGGGGGAAATGACTTTCTTCTTGGGCCTACAAGTACAACAAACAGAGTCTGGGATATTCATCCATCAGACTAAATATGTTGGTGACATCTTGAGCCGGTTCCAGATGTCTGATGCAACGCCCATTGGTACCCCATTGCCAACTAATCACGGAATTACTCCAGACTTGAAGGGAGAAGCTGTTAGCCCGTCAAACTATCGCGCTATGATCGGATCTCTTATGTACCTCACAGCATCAAGGCCAGACATAATGTACCCAACGTGCCTGCTTGCCAGATATCAAGTTAACCCGAAGGCCTCACATCTTGCTGCTGTCAAAAGGATTTTTCGTTATTTGAAGGCGTACCCTGACACCGGTCTGTGGTATCCTAGGGATAATAACTTTGAATTGGTAGCTTTCAGTGATTCTGATTTTGGCGGATGCAAAATCGACGGTAAATCCACAACGGCTGGATGTCAGTTCTTAGGAAATCGCCTAGTCACATGGCAGTGCAAGAAGCAGACGTGTGTCGCTACATCAACATGCGAAGCTGAATACATTGCTGCCTCCAGTTGTTGCTCCCAAGTTCTTTGGATCCAACAACAAATGCGGGACTACGGTTTTGAATTCCTAACTACTCCTATTTATGTTGATAATTCTGCTGCTTTAGATATCACTAGAAATCCTGTGCAGCATTCAAAGACCAAACACATCGAAATCAAATATCACTTCATACGTGATTGCTTTGAGAAAAGGCTAATCGATGTTGTTAAGGTCCACACCGATGACCAACGTGCCGACTTATTTACCAAAGCATTTGACAAATCTAGATTTGACTTCTTATTATTGGTAAACGGCATTAAGGTCAAGCAAGAGTAAAACCAACATCGGAAAATCATTTTTGTACATATCTTTGTGTGTTTTTAAATTTCTCTTAGTTTATTGATTTTAGGGGGAGTAAATCCAAAAATCTGAAAATCCAAAAACATCGAAAAATTTCAAAAACACAAAAACAATAGAAAATCAAAAATGAGTTTCCTGGCGAGCAAAAGAGAAAATGATAGTACATCAGTGGTCTATCCAAACCTCTTTAAACCTTAAATGAAAAACGATAAGCAGCTCTATATAAGATGTATTGGTAGGCTCACAATCATTTTAAAGTGTGCAGGGTGATATAAATCTTAATCGACTGAAGACCAGGTGGGAACCATTCATTGGCATATGGTCTTAGTACCGAAATTTCGTTTGATAGATTGCCGAGGTTCTGAGATATTCGGTCTTTATGCTGCTTATCATCTGGGTATCATGGTTGTATCTTTTACCGAAAAATAACGGGGACGCAAGTCTAGATCTTCCATGATACTATACATACGTGTACATATTACATACTGCATTCGACCTCAATAAGTGATAAACAATCACATGTCCAAACAAATAAGTGATAAAAATATCACATTTATCCGGGTGTCAAGTTCGTCTCTCTGCTGTACGGAAGTACTGACCTGTTCACGGACTTGCACCTGTGCCCTCATGCATACGAAAATCAAGTTCCTCATCAATAAGTGATTACATCACATAGGGCTTGTTTTCAAATCAAAATAAGTGAGTATCTCACATCATATACGGTCAAACAGATGATAATCAGTATACTCACCGGTAAGATGAACCCTCGTGCATACCTTGATACGGGAATGTGTCGTGATGTGGATGAACACCGGTCGGTAAGTATAAATCATACATTAACGTATCCTCTAAACATGATTACATCTGATAAGTTGAGCTTAAGTGGACAACAATACCGATAATTGTTATAGGATGCTTATCTTAATGTTAACTAACTGAACAACAAGAGTGTTTTGGCATGACCGTACACTGATATGATTCTCTTACCCTCGAAACTCGCAAAAAGAATGTTTGTATATATTTATTTATTTACTGCTTAACTTTTATTGTTTTTCTTTTAAACAGTTTCGTCGTTTGGTGCATATCAGCACGACATTAGCGGTGATGTCGTTTGATAACACTCAAAGGATTTTAAATTGTTGTCTTTTAATTTCAAAAATACCAAAAAGATTTTAGGCGTGTTTTAATATAAACTTTATAAAAGCCAAAAAGATTTTATTTCTGCTTTATTTTCGATCGTACGATGTTGGAGCTCAAGTCTTCGTTACCTGAAACCTGACTGAAAACCGAACTGACTAAATCTTCATAAACGGTCAAAATTTGCAGATTTTGAAAGTTAGAATTGAAAATTGATAAATTTATTAAACTTTCAAACTGTCGGACGGTGTTTGATTTTGACATGGTCACTCGTGTGTCATTTGTTTATCCTATTCCAAGCAGTTGTTCTCATTACGCGTTTAGATTTCTTGCATGTGCAGATTCTAAAGGCTAGGAGAACATGGTCGATGACAAGCCTTGGAATGAAGACACGACGAGAAGGCGCTCAAAAGATGAAGATGATCGAGTTGCCGCTGGCAATCATCAACACCACAAGGATCTCACTTCATAAAGATAAAGTCTTTTCACGAGCATAACTCAAGGGGGAGCTTATGTTAAGGGGGAGTTTGTCAACACACTTCCTACATGATACGGGTAGTTTGTTGATACACTCTCGGCTTTCAAGACGTGAAGACTTTGAAGATTCTCCGACAATGAAGACTGAAAGGACATCAGAGTTTTGAGAACTCGAAGACCAAAGACCGTCGAAGTTCGAGACGAGTCTACAACTATAGAAGATAAAGACAAAGCTACAGCCAAGGGGGAGTTTGTTGGTGCACTTGTGTCTGTACTTTGTCTGTATTCGGTCACGATGTAAACGATGTCCTGTTTAGTGTTGTAAGTTGACCAAGTCAACCATCCTCCGGTTTGACTTGGACAACAGTTGGTAAATATTGAAAGATGATGTTCTGTGTCGAAGGATAGCCAATCGAAGGATATTGTAGATCCTTCGATGGCATCGAAAGATAGGCTTCGAATGATAGACCTCGAAAGGTGATCTTTCGAGGTCCATGCTGATCCTTCGATTACCTTGTCATCGATAGATGATCCTTCGGACCATCTATTGGATCTTTCGGACCAGACATCATGGGCTGGGTATAAATACCCATGCAGTGTATGTGTTAGTTCAGTTCTGAGAGTTCACATAGGTGCACACACCGAAAGAGAGAGAGACTTCTTGAGAGCATTCTGTCCGGAACTCACACACACTTTGAGAGTTTACAAGTTAGGTTTGTAAACATTGTGCTTGTAACCGAAACCTTCATTTGCATTAATACAATTTGTGTTAATCGGTGAACCCGTGTGTGTTGTGTTTATACTTGCTTAATCCCGGTTTGCTCGCTAGCTTGGATTCCGCACTCGCTAGTGGGTTAGTATAACAAGGTTTGAGGTTCGTCATCCGACAAAAGGGACCTACACTAACTAAAGTCAAAGAACATTTGGTTAGGGGGGACGGTGTGATATCGGGGGGTGGATGGGGGGAGTGGGGTTGCTGCGGGGGGAATGATACCGGGTGTTTGAATGGGGAGTGGGGAGTAGGAGAGAGGGTGTTTTTTCGGTGAGTATACACCGAAGATGAAGAAGAACAAAGGGAGGAGAGAGAGAGAGAGGAAAGAGGGCGAATGAAATTTTTTATTTTTTTAATTGAGTTGGTGTTTGAATCACTCCTAGTGTTTGAGTAGAAAATGAGGAGTGAAGGGGGGAGTTGACATGGCTTTATATCATTGGTTAAAGAAAAATCAAACACCCTAAAGTGTTTGAATCATACCCTCCACCCTTAGGAACTTGAATTTGAATAGCGTTAGGTAACCTGTCCTAAGACTATGAGGCGGGGGTTGGGGCGTGGGTTGGCTGAAAACGCCCAAGTCACCACCCCGGGTGGGCTTGGGTTTGGGCGTGGCCCCTTGGGCAGGAGTTTAAGCCCGGGCGTTGGGCATGCTCCTATCCGCTTGTTGGCTAGGTCATAGCGGGCCATTTAAATTTTAAAATATAAGCGTTTGGCCAAGCCAAACGGTTCACCCACCCACCTGTCCACATCGCTATATAACCCCCAATCCCACCGGCTGTCCACATCGCTACCCCAACCGAAGTCACGTACCTGAACCGCTACCCACAAACACTTGTTCGATGGCCTTTTGGACGCATAAGGAAGAGCTAGCCCTTTTGTAGGTCCCGTTTTTCCGGTGGATCGATAAAGAAAACCTATCCTTGTTTATCAAGAACACGGTAACAGGTTGGAATCCCCGTGACGGTGCAAACCAAACAAAGTTAACAAGAACACGCGTAACCAAAAGATTCAATATCTATTGATTATGGATGAGTACAACCACAAACATATACAAACAATGTTTTAATGGACTCTCACTAAGTCTCTCTACGCTCATAAGTTTCACACAGAAACAATGAGGGGTATTTATACAAGACAGACACAGACTATGACGAAACACAAAGGACTCGGCGAAACACCTTTGGGCCTGAAGAAGCCCAACAGACGACGAAACAGGGATAGCCGCGGCGAAACACCATAGTCTACGAAACACATTTTGAATATTTCCATGAATTTCAACATAATGACAAAATGTGTGACATCATCATGACATCACTAAGGTGATGTCATGGTGATGTGTCGGCGGGAAAGGCCGCGGCGCTTCGTGCTTCGCGTGTCGAACTCTGGGGCGCACGACGGAGGAATGTCGTGACGTCGGGCTTGAGCCGGACCTAACCGTGTCGAAACCAAGTCAAACCGAGCCGAGTCGAACCGAGCCGAGTCGCGTCCACACAAAGTGTATCAACAAACTCCCCCTTGGACGCTACTCGTGATGGTTCGTCTTCTGTGATGGTTCGTCTTCTGTGTCTTTCATGTCGGAGGATCTTCAAAGTCTTCACGCGCCGTAAGAAGAAAGTGTATCAACAAACTCCATTTTCATTTAGGGAGTGTGTTAACAAACTCCCCCTTAGATTGAACTCTCCATTGAGTCATGCTCGTGAATCTTTTGACTTGTCAAATCTTCAGATCCTTGTGGTGTTGATGAGGGGTCATCGGCAACTCTATCATCATTATCTTTTGAGTGCCTCCACGTCGTGTCTTCATTCCAAAGCTTGGTATCGAACATGTTCTCCTCGCCTTTAGCATCTGCACATGCAAGAAATCTAAACGCATAATGAGAACAACTGCTTGGAATATAGTTTCCATAAACAAACGACACATGTGTGACCATATCTCAATCAAACACCAACCGACAACAGTTTGAAAGTTTAGAAAATGATCAATTTTAATCCTTTAACTTTCAAAACTTGTTAACTTCGACAATTTATGAAGGTGCAATTGTTTTCCAGCTTACGATCAGGATTTTGGGTAGGATAGACTCGAGTTCCAACATCGGTCAATCAAAAATAAACTAGAAGCAAAATCTTTTTGGATTTTATAAAGTTTATTTTAAAACACACCTAAAATCTTTTTGGTATTTTTCAGTTTTCAAATGTAAAAACGGAAAAAAAATAAATAAATATATACAAAGATTCAGGAACGAAAGCAGTAAATAAATATTTACAGACATTCTTTTTCGGAGTTTCGAGGGTAAGAGAATCATATCAGTGTACGGTCATGCCAAAACGCTCTTTTTGTTCAATTAGTTAACATTTAGATAAGCATCCTATAACAATTATCGGTATTGTTGTCCACTTAAGCTCAACTTATCAGATGTAATCATGGCGAGGGGATACGATTAGTGTATGATTTATACTTACCGACCGGTGTTCGTCCACACATGACACATTCCCGTATCAAGGTATGTACGAGAGTTCATCTTACCGGTGAGTATACCGATTATCATCCGTTTGACCGTATATGATGTGAGATTCTCACTATTTTGATTTGAAAACAAGCCCTATGTGATAGAATCACTTATTGATGAGGAACTTGATTTTCGATGCATGAGGGCACAGGAGCAAGTCCGTGAACAGGTCAGTACTTTCGTACAGCAGAGAGACGAACTTGACTCCCGGATAAATGTGATATATTATCACTTATTTGAGGGATATGTGATTGTTGATCACTTATTGAGGTCGAATGCAATATGTACACGTATGTATAGTATCATGGAAGATCTAGACTTGCGTCCCCGTTATTTTTCGGTAAAAGATACAACCATGATACCCAGATGATAAGCAGCACAAAGACCGAATATCTCAGAACCTCGACAATCTCTCAAACGAAATTTCGGTACCAAGACCATATGCCAATGAATGGTTCTCACCTGGTCTTCAGTCGATTAAGGTTTATATCACCCTGCACACTTTAAATGATTGTGAGCCTACTGATACATCTTATATAGAGCTGCTTAACATTTTTCATTTTGCATTTCAGTTTAAAGAGGTTTAGACAGACCACTGATGTACTATCATTTTCTCTTTTTCTCGGCAGGAAACTCATTTTTGATTTTCTATTGTTTTTGTGTTTTTTGAAATTTTTCGATGTATTTGGATTTTCAAATTTGGATTTACTCCCCCTAAAATCAACAAACTATGATAAATTTAAAAGACACAAAGATATTTACAAAAATGATTTTCCGATGTTGGATTAACTCATGTTTTACCTCAATGCCGTTTACCAAAATTAATTTAATCAGAAATGATTTTATCGAATTTTGGGAAAATGAGTTGGCACGTCGGTAAGCAGTGCGGACCATGACAACATTGACTAGTTTCATATTGAAACAATCACGTGTGAGGTGATATCTGAGATCAACGTGTCTGGCCAAAGAGTGCTATACGAGATGATAATAATTCATAAAGCAGCTTAAATATCGACAAGTATAGGAGAGATTAGAAATTTAATACCGTATCCTGCAGCTGCTTCGTGCATTGCAAAGAATCTGAGCACTCTCCCAAACTGGATATCCACCCGGTGTGGACTTCAAAGTCGATTTTGTAGCTACTTCACTTAATCGGAGATAGCTCTACACAGCAACAAGATCAGAAACCTCTGGTTCCGGTTGGTCTTCCACATTGCACCAGCGAAGGTTCTTGACTTTCTCTTTGAGAAGTAGTGCGCGGTTGTTCAATCCATGCCAAGGCATCCGCACACCCGGTTGGTTTGTTCAACAAACACATTTTCTTCAATCACACCGCGAAGAAATGTACACTGCACGTTCATTTTGTCGATTGTGAACTTCAGACGTGCTTGATGTGGTCTAAATTATACATATTTTAGATAAATATTTCCTAGACTTTTGAATAGATTTTGGGTTGTTTCAATTAAAATCCACTTGTAGTTGGTTCATATTTGGATTTTAATGGTTTTAAAAGAAAATGAGCTAAAATGGTTTGAAGATGACATTTAATGGACATTGAGATTAAATGGAATTCAATTAGAAATTAATTATGAAATTAATCAACACATGTCTTGAAAAGAAAAATTCTTACACGTTAAAGAAAAGAAAGGAATGTATAACTCACATTTATTGCCATGACTTTACTAATGTGTGCATTTAACTTATTTATCTACAGGTAAATGGTTAAAACTAAATCAAGAAATTGGCATCATTGTGAAGGAATTTTAGTGGGCCGCCAGAACAAAAAAATTCCAGTGGTTCAGCCATGCATATTTTGACAACATCATATTGGGCTTTGGCATCAAATAAGTGGATTAATTAAAAAAAAAAAAACCTAAAGCATAAGATATATATTGACGTGAGGTTGGAGGTTCCAAAAGGGGTGGCATACAAGAAGTGGCGGCAGCAAGAGACAAAAATAGTGGGTGGAGCCAATTATTTTCGAGAACAACAAGAAGGCAACGAGCAGCAAGAGTTTGGCCAATCATCACTATTATTTTGGAATTAGTGGAGGTGGTTGGCGTCTATATTTGTTGATTTTCGAAAGCAACAGTGGTGTCAGTTGGGATCGCAATTCAAGAAACATCACAGCTGTTTGTTTGTTTGGCGCAAGAGGAAAAAATAAAAACACATTCGGTTCGTGTTTGAACATCACGGGTTCGATTTTATTTTTATTAGTTTAATCTTTTGTGTTGAACCCATGTTTTGTTTGATTTTTAGAACCAAGTTTGTCATGCTTTTGAATATTATGAGTAGCTAAACGTTGAAACTACCTAGGTTTTGATGAACTAGGTGATTGTGATGCGTTTGTGACTTGATTTCGGTTAATTGGTGTGATTTACATGATTTGACTTTAATTTTGATCTTGGCATTGCATGTTGGTGTATGTTAATTGATTTTTGGTTGATGAATTCAACGGTTTAGGCACGAAGAAATTCTCCCTAGACTTAGAGTTTAATTTGAATCCTTAATCTTAGGGTTTTCGGTTTGGGTATTGTGTTGAGAAATTGACCAATTCAACTAATAATTAAAATTGATTTACTAAAACTTGCATCCTCATCTTTTGACTCGAAAGACGATAAAGGTGAGCTAGGTTATTAGCTAATCGTTGTTGGGTAGATTGGGTGACCGATAGCTCGGGCTCGTTTATTTCATCGCGTTTAGGGTTTCCTAGGATTTCAATAATTTAAGTTAGGTCTGCTTTGCGATTTTGGAACCCTCTCTCAACATCACTGTTTCCGAGGTCAAAGGGTTCTAATTTCGTAGGATTTGGTATTGATAGCTCGAGCCGGTCCGTTCTAGCACTTCACACTTAGTCCTGCTTTCTCATTTGGGACATCTCTAGCGGGGGGTCAATTGAGGGAAATGGATATTTAATCGTTGTCACTGTCATACTAGCATTGCATGATTCTAGGGATTCTTTGCCTAGGTAGTCTTTATATTATATATATTTGATCACCATTCGCTCGCGTGCTTGTTTTGTCTGCCCGTTTCGTGTCTTGTGTTTGCTTTTAATTATTAATTAATTATTAAAAACCATCTCAAAATCGAACTTAAAAATTGACTATCTATTCGACAGAGGTTTATTATCTAGGGTTTGCATATAGTGTCCACGGATTGATATCCGGTCTTGCCATCTACACTACACTGCGACCGGTGCACTTGCCGATTGTGTGTGGTTTAGGTTGTGATTCCCTTTTAAAACTTGTTTGAATTTAATACACACATTTTCACACATCAGTGCTGCAGGTGCGTACATTTTGATTTGAATCTATCCCGGGGACCCGATCAAAGCCATTAACAATCAAACTTTGGAATGATTTTCGTTTTGTCGAAGCTTTTCAATCTCTTCAACAAACAACTCTGTTTCCGCTTTCTTTTTCTCTCCATCAAAGGCAACAATTTCTTCTATCGCCTATCTTGTGCAAGGACGCTCCACTATCAACAATCTTATGACTATCGAAAGTTCCTCCTGGAACATCCTACACACTCACTCAGAGATTAGTTGGAGAGGGGGACCCAAGCCTTCATAGACTTGGGTTGCCCCTGAGAATCAAGAAATGTAATTTCAATTTCCTGATGATTTTCAAACACAACACCTCCCCCTGAACTTTCACCTGTTTTAGGTTTCCAAGTTTGTTTTTGTTTACCAGATTGTGTATTATGTACAGTTTCTGGTTTTAATGGTTGTGACAAACTAGGTTTCCTTTTAACCGTTTTGACTTCAAATTCTAAAGCCTTTTCAACAGCTTTGATGTTATGATGTCGTTGTTACGTTTCTTGTTCTTTAATGGTGTGTTTATCATGTTTTGGAGAAACAGGACGACGTTATGAGTGACCTTGTTCAGAAGGGGTTCTTTCAACAAAATTTGGTTTGGGCGAGTTTGTGCAGTCTTTAATGATGTGCCCAAACTTCCCACATTTAAAACACGTTCTCCTTTCAACAAACTTAGGAGAATTTGATCGACTAGCAGATGTCGAACCTGTAGAACCTGAGGTACTTGCTCTTTCATCACACCCGTTTGTGTGTTGGGTGTAATTGTTATCGCTATTATGTTTCAAAATCTTGACTTGTTGAACAAAATCGGTGTTTGATTTGTTTTCAAAAGTCTCAATTTTATCTGTACCATTTGATGCTACAAATTTAACATCTTTTGCTTTCTTCTTGTAACGAGCTCCTTTTGATTCAACCTTAGCCTTTGGCTTTGGAGCTCGTTGTTGTTGTTTACCCTTAAAAGCAATTGGTTGTTGCTTTGTCGGTGATTTCTATTTTCCAAATTGTTTTCTGATTTCAGCTTTTGGAATTGGGTCACATTGAGTTACAATGACTCCTAGAATTGTCTTTCCCAAAAACTTGTTTGTAGTATCTTCAAACACTTTGTCAATCAAAGATTGATTGACGTTTTTGATTGGAAAATCTTTGTCTGAAAAAATTTTACTATCACCGACTAAAGTCTACAACAAGTTATTGCTTTTAACAGCAGACACACTTTCCTTGTCATCTTTGACATCCTTGACAGGATCTATCACTTGCTTGGCAACAGGTTGCACGGCAGGAGTAGGAGGATCACAAAGAATATGATTCTCAATTGGAATTTCTACTCCTTTCGTCTCATCAAGTGATTCATCCTGGTCACTTACATCTGATTCATCATCTGAAGAATTATAGTCCTCAATGGTTGGAGGACTTTGATTTGAAGCACATGATGACTTTTCTTTGTTATCAGATGAGCCCTCCGATGAATTGTCCGGTTTGAACCCTAGGCCAGTAGTAACTTCCTCATAATCAAGAGGCACACTGGGTTCATACTAAGGCATATCCTCTTCATCAGGAATTTTGGTATAGTTGTGTCTCAAAGGGGGTGGACACGCCTTATACCCTACACCTTTCACGTTCCCTTTTAGTTGTTGAACGTCAATTATGTGATCGAGCACAAATCGGGAGTTAGAATAACTCTCCAATTTTTGCTTGATAGCATGATGCTCGCATTTGGCAATGGCTAACTCCTTTTTGGTTTCCTCAACAATGTTAATGTAATCATTAATACCAACTTGTTTGTGATACACAACTTTGTTTACTTCGGAAACACTTTTCTTTAAGGTTTCAATAACAGATTTAAATTCCTTTTCATTTCGAACTAAAGCCATATTTGCCTCTTTGAACTTTGACGGTTCAATAACCAAACTCTGATTGTGACTATGAATCGTTTCAGATTCACGTTTCAATTCAGCACATTCATGTTTCATCTTAGCACAATCACTACATATGCTAGGAGTTTTAGATTGTACCTGACTTGTAGAAGCTGTGACATTAGCCACAAAGGCAGTCTGAGAAGAAAAAGATCCATCTTCAGTGAGAAGCTTCTCCATTTCTTTCGATGTAGCATCAGCTTTCTTGATCAAGCCAGATTTCCTGTTAGCATCATTCGGCACATTATAAGCTTCAGAATCAGTTCTTTCATTCAAATTCAATACTTCATCCGAACTGCCACTATATCCTGAACTGTCATCATTTCCCGAAGATTCACCATCATTGACATTCTTGACAATTTCAGCATAAAATGCAGTTCTTGTTTGATCACCGTTTCCCAACTGTATGACCGGACCACAATTGACACTTGGATCGAATTGAGGTTGTGTTGTGGAAACTTGAGGTTGAGGTTGAGGTTGTGCTTGAGATCACGAAGGATAAGCACTTTGATTGAACTGTGGAAACTGAGATGAGCTTGTATTTGATACAAACGCCGTTTGAAGCTTCGGTTGCTGAATGGAACTAGAACTAGCTGAAGGACCAAAACCCGGCAAATACATTTCTGTGTTTTGAGTAGGTGCAATCCTTTTAGCTTTCCGAATTTCCTCTTCGTTCTTGTGCTCCAACTTCTGAATGAATTCATAGATATTAACATTGACAGCATCTAGAACGCCCCTATGCTTTAAAAGCTCAATGAATGGGCTCCACTTTGGAGGTAGAGCATCAACAAACCGTGCTACCATTTCCTGTTGAGATGTAAGAACACCAAAATAATACATTTCACTCATCAAATGATAATAACGAGTAGTTATATCATTTAGGGTTTCATTCTCTAAGAAATGAAAAGATTCGAATTTCTTCTTCAACAGATCATGACGTGTCTTTTTAGTAGCTGCATTTCCTTCTCCTCTTGCTACCAAAAGATTCTGTATGTTTTGATTTTGATTCGACAACAAAGCCCATTGACTTGCACTTATGGATGGTTGAGGAAACATACTTCTTGCCCACGTGGCTGCGGAAGTTTGATCTTGACCTGGTTGTGGGTCCATACTCCAATCCCACGGACGTGTGCAACTCATGATTGGTGTATAGAAGTGATTTTTTTTAATTAGAGCAAAATGTTATTGGACCTTTATCACTAATCACCACTTATAGAAAATCTGATTGGACCGATGAGAAGCTTCTGCACATGCAATCTAATTACTATCAAATGGGACGCCAAATTTGATTCATTAACTTTTCACTTGGGCCACAAATCAATGAAATGCATGTGATGGGCAGTTGTAAACACGTGAAGGCAAACAATTACAAATATCCTATTAGACCTCACTTTGTTGTTCACGTGATGTTAGGCTGACAAAATCAAACCAAGTTATTTGATTTCTATTGGGCCGAGTTATTAGTGGACGTTAGATTGTGAGTGGATGTTTTAAATAATGACGAAACTCACAATCAAAGAAGTCGACGAAACAGGAAGGATAAATGTGAACGAAGAAACATTTCAGATCGACGAAACTGAAGGGAATTCAGATCCGACGAAACAGAAGGTAATTCAGATCCGACGAAACAGAATGGTTTTTTTTTTTGGTTGACGAAACTGATTGGTTGAACAAAGTTCGACGAAACTGAAATGAAGTATTAAGTCGACGAAACTGGATGATTATTCTATGGCGAAACTCTTTTGTTTATTTGTGAATGACAAAACCGAGTATGAAATGGACGACGAAACAAAAAAAAGATTAGGTAATAAGAGTTGGTAACACACAATCTTATCCTTTCTCACAAAGTGACACAATTTTCAACCTAACACCTTTCTTTCTCTGATTTTAGAAGCCTCTTTTTCAACCTACCATCATCATGCATGTACACTATTTTCAAACAACAATATAATAATCAATATCACTTAAATTCAAATCATAAACAGATCAAGCAATACAAATATTCAAGAACAGTTATGAATAAATGATGAACACTATGAATATTAGATGAACTACTTGAAGATTCCGGCCACTGATTTTTCCGAACAACAAGTTTTGCACAAACTTTCAACAAAAACCCACTAGTAACATGTAAACATTCAAACAAACAAGGTTTTTGAACAAACTTTTAGCGAAACAACAAGATAAACACTGATTTTAGTGACTTTTTCCAAAAAATATATAGATTTTTTAAAGAACAAAATCTAAAAACTAAAAACCACTTGATAAAAACCCAAACTTGTTTGGTTTTAAACAAGGATTAGAGCCAAAGCTCTGATACCACTTGTAGGTCCCGTTTTTCCGGTGGATCGATAACGAAAACCTATCCTTGTTTATCAAGAACACGGTAACGGGTGCGGAATCCCCGTGACGGTGCAAACCAAACAAAGTTAACAAGAACACACGTAACCAAAAGATTCAATATCTATTGATTATGGATGAGTACAACCACAAACATATACAAACAATGTTTTAACGGACTCTCACCAAGTCTCTCTGTGCTCATAAGTTTCACACAGAAACTATGAGGGGTATTTATACAAGACAGACACAGACTATGACGAAACACAAAGGACTCGGCGAAACACCTTTGGGCCAGAGATTGGGCCTCAAGAAGCCCAACAGACAGACGACGAAACAGGGACAGGCACGGCGAAACACCATAGTCGACGAAACACATTTAGTTTCGTCGACAAAGTCCAAACAGTTTGAATATTTCCATGAATTTCAACATAATGACAAAATGTGTGACATCATCATGACATCGCTAAGGTGATGTCATGGTGATGTGTCGGCGGGAAAGGCCGTGGCGCTTCATGCTTCGCGTGTTGATTGGTCTGTGCAGATCTGTGCCTTTATTTATATTTATCTGCCACATTTGAATTCACAACCAAATGTGTCTTTGTTCCAACCATCACGTAAGCCCATACGGAGGATAGGCTGGTTCGCTTAAAGAGAATTTTTTCTATGATCAGATACGAATCATGTCATACATACATGAGCAGGCTCCGTAAGATCTAGTTCACTTAACTTCAGATTATTTAATAGTATAGTATAAAATGCATTCATTTCCTCTGCATTGACGCAATTTATGATACTATCGGAATGAAAAAGGGGTCTAAAGAAGAACAGAGACTGGGCTGTATTAGTAACAAGTAAATCCTTTGTGTGTTTATAAAAGGTCTCTAAAAATTTTGGGGATCAACACCAATCCTAAGGTCTGAGACGACCCAAAAAGCAATTGATCAGATCATGATCTCTTTTATAAGCCTACTTCAATGAAGTTTTGCTTGATTTTCACTGAAAACTTGAGTAAGGAGTAGATCCTTTTGGAGTTTTCTAGAATCTGAAAGCGAGAACTCCTTTCTTTTTCTTTTTTTCTTTATTTGACCTACTTTAGCCGGATGAAAGGAAACTTTCACGTCCGATTTTTAGGGGGGAGGGGGAGATCCTATCCCAATTTTTATTTTGCTAGGCCCATAGATAAAAAACCCATTTTTTTACGATTACGGGGTTTATTGGAATATGAAATTCAACCCTGGAAATACAGGATCCCAAATTTTTTTACTACCCGGAGCTTCAATACATTTCGAAATCGACAGATGTCTACCGGAGGAGGTTCTATCAGACAACAATTAGCCAATCTAGATTTACGAATGATTATAGATTATTCATTGGTAGAATGGAAAGAATTGGAGGAAGAGGAATCTACAGGGAATGTTAACAGCCAACCGCTCTACCACTGAGCTACTCAGTGGTAGAGCGGTCGGCTGTTAACCGATTGGTCGTAGTTCGAATCCTACTTGGGGAGATTTGAAAATCACCGTCAACACCCCGGTGTAGGTCTGGGATACTCCTTTGTTCCATAGCCCTGGGGCTATTTACAACTATCCAATTAAGAATTCTCAGATGTACTAGTACTAGCAGTGCATCAAAGATGCAGTCATCGATTCTAAAGATGCAGTCATCGATTCTGCCGAGAGGCCACAATTGCCGCGAGCAAACATATTAATGACGAGGAACGCGTTTTTGTTATGCTACTAATACTTGTACTTTCTGCCCCATTCTGGCTGAGGAAGAGTTACGGGCGCCTGGGGCGCAAGGCGGAGGAATGTCGTGAAGTCGGGCTTGAGCCGGACCTAACCGTGTCGAAACCAAGTCGAACCGAGCCGAGTCGAACCGAGCCGAGTCGCGTCCACACAAAGTGTATCAACACCTTTTCACGAGCGTCGTGGACGCGATGAAGGGTCGCCAACCCGGTGAGACCCGTTACTGGCCGGAAGCTTTTGCTAGCTACCGGCATAACGTGGGAAACGACCGGCACAATTTAAACGCGTGCCAATACAAATGGCGCGAGCTACGACCGAAGCTCGAACGTTTTAAATCCTACTACGACATCGTCCCGGGCGGTGAGATAAGTCACGAAGCCCGGGTGGCGATGGCCAACATCAAGTTCCGGGGCAAGGAGCGGAAGCTGTTTGACAAGCTCGCCCTTTTCGAAATTTACCTAACGCTTTAGGTTTTTTTTGTAATCTTTTTTTTTTTGTAGAATTTTGTAAGTTTTAGGAATTTCTAATAAAATTTTCGGTTTTTGTTTTAAATGTTGTGTGTATTTTTTAATTTTAGGTTTTTTTTAT
Source organism: Helianthus annuus (assembly GCF_002127325.2). Taxonomy (NCBI): domain Eukaryota; kingdom Viridiplantae; phylum Streptophyta; class Magnoliopsida; order Asterales; family Asteraceae; genus Helianthus; species Helianthus annuus. The sequence continues at coordinate 12,684,602 of NC_035444.2, read as the reverse complement.
TTTAATAAAGCTGGCCAAGCCAAGCCACGCCCCGCCATACCCCACGGACACGTCACTCACCAGCGGGGGGCTCCAACTCCACGTGTCAACCCATGCCCCAAACCTCCGCCCCACCATACCCCACGGTCTAAAATTGTCTGGCCTGGCCTGGCCTGTCCTAACCCAAAAATATGTAATCACTACAAGAAATCGGAGCACCAAAAATTTGCACACCCATAAATAAATTTCCAGGTCCGCAACCGTTTATTTTTCCTGAACAAGAATTTTTAATAAAAAGACACCCTGCTAGCTAGCAGCTAGCCAAGGGCAAAACACCATCAAAAGAAGCATCTGAAGAGGCACAATGGCTCGCTATGAACCACCCCGATTCAATCTTATAGTATGCAACATAAAAACTTGCATTGATGCTTTAAGAATGTACTCTACATCACTTCAACGTGAGGCATAAATCTGATAGAAGCTCTTCAAGTGTACTATTCAGTCATCCTGTCTCAAGTTGTTCGCAATTTTGAGACGAGGAGAGTGAGAGATGAGCTGCCAAGCAACATGCCAACAACTTCCTCCATTGTTGGCCTATCTGCTGCATTTTCTTGAACACACAGCAACCCGATCTCAATGAATCTTGTCATCGTACTTGAATCAACATCAATTCTGGGATCAATTATATTGGAAACTGTTCCTTCCAACCAGTTTCTCTCAACCTACAACAATTCATCACACATGTTAAGACTGTAGCTATACTCCTACATCATCTTTCTATCTTCAAATTAAACAAATTCTCTGTCCCTTTTCATTTCATGACTGTATGATTTCTCCTAACACAAATAAGTGAATAACTAAACTCAGACCCATGAACTTGCAAGTCACATCAAAAGGTATGCTACTAGTTGAAAAGAAGTTAGTTATATTGATATTATATAATTCATGTCAACTTATTCATCTAGAATACTGGTAAGCATGAACCTTGATGATCCAGTATCAAACTTACATTTCTGAAGGGGAACATACAATCAGGCGTTCTCTTCGCAGTTACAGCCTCTAAAATTAACACACCAACACTATAGACATCCGCCTTGGTTGACAAAACTCCCTTGATCAAATACTCTGGTGCCCGATAACCACTGTCGCATGTACTTTTATTAGCCATGATGAACAATACAAATTATCAGAATATCAAAAGGAAGACAGAGTGTAGGTCCGAAATCGAAGGATCGATTTTCACTACCAAACCCTTGTTTATAACAAACAAAGTTAAGTGTGCGGAATCCACTTAACTAAGCCAAACCAAACATAGAACAACACAAGAACAGTGGTTAACCAAAGAAACACAATCGTTTGATTAACTGGATGAGAATGCACAACTGATACAAACACAATTTACACAAAGTAACCTTAAGGGTATTCTCTCATCTCTAACCTGAAACTGTGACTATCTGTGCCTTTATATAGCAGCTGGGCTAATGAGCTCGACGAAACACATATTGGGCCGACGAAACGCATCAGAGCCCAAAACATAGCCCATCAGACGACGAAACAGATCCGTTTCGTCGCTGATCTTGACGAAACAGAGACAACCATATCCAGGTCTGTTTCGTTGACATGTGTTCGATGAAACAAATGTCACACCCTGGCTTTGCGGAAGCGTGGTTAATTTGGTGTGACTTCTTAATACCATAGCTTAATCATAACAAGGCTATATGTATTAAAATATGCAAGATCATCCATTGATAATAAAATATTAAACATTGTCTTAACGGGTTGTCACCCAACAACCATAACTTGTCTAAACATTACAAATGCAAACTTAACATAAACATGATTCAAGGACTGTGACTTGTCCAGGAAAGAGTCACAAGCCTCGAACCCTGGATGACCTCGGGCCTAATGCAGCGGAAAACAAGCCATACCGCGCCAGATCGTTAGTTTCCTGAAATACATGTAAGTTGAAAAATCAACAATAATGTTGAGCGAGTTCATGCGAAAGTGAGTATATAAACCTTTATCTTTATCAAAAACCTAGTATGTAGCAAATAAGGAAAAAGAGATCACCAATGGTTTGCAAGGCCATTGATATGTGTGAAGTGCAAGTAGGGATGACTCAAACCTAGCGGATTTATGCGTCGGGCACTAAGTCACCCCGAGGTCCGTTATGCTGGACCTGGGGCTAGGCTCGCTACACCCAGATAGATCTACCGCTCCTGTCCCTCGGTCCTACTACGAGGATTAATGGCCTCAAGTTGTGCCTACCCACTCACATGATCTAAGTAGTAAACCTCCTTACGCTAACCATACCATGTATAAACATATTCATAATCATTGTAACATGTATTTCACCCCCGCAGTTTAGAAAACTGAAAACAGTTAAGAGAAAAGGGGGACATGAACTCACAGTGAGTGCGTCACAATACCAAGTAATCCAAATATCCAACTGCTGCGCAACGACCTACATGTGCTAATTCTATTAGACGGATGGCCGTGCCTTCGCTTTATAGTTTAACTTTTCGGGAAACGGTTAGACAACCGTTCCGTGTATATACTTGGTAGAAAATCTCCTTCCCAAGGATGGGGGAATTAACACATGTGCGTTTATAATATTAAGTCTCACTTAATATATTTTATTTCTCATTCCAAAATATAATTTATTTTTCTCAAAAATAATATATTTTCTCTTCGTCTAATACTTTCAAAATAATACGTTGACAATATTCGCATTTATGAATATTTCTGTATGAAGCGTAAGTTACGTTTTGGCGATTAAGTGGTAATAGTAATTACCATTGTAACTTATATGTTTGTCGTGTAGGCGTTGGTATTATTTTGGGCTCGACAAAGTTTGTAAATATTATTTTTACTCTAAAAATAATATTTATATATTTCCACAAAATAATCATAAACAGTGTGGTGAAAAATATATTTATCGAATAAATATTTATCACGTTTAGCTTTGTGAAAATCCCACCTCCGAATATTTGTGATAAAGTCATGGCGAAATATATTTTGTAAACATTTCAAAAATAACTCTAACACTTGTAAATAATTCTAAGTGTTAGATTTTAGAAAAATTTCGCCAGAGTTTCCCCTGTAACTGGAGGTGGCCACGCTTTCAAGCGTATCATTTTCTTTTACAAAATCATTCCAACACTTCTTTTAAATCAACCAATCAATTTCCAACACATTAAACAAGTTTCAATAAATCATACTTGCCAACTTGTATGCAAGATCGCATTATTACATGAACTTGTAGTTTTTCCGAAAGTCATAGTGTAGATCACCTTATATTTAGTGGATCTATGTATAAAATAATTTAGTCTTGTAAAAACCCCGTTTTTGGAACAAATCACTCTTTACAACTTCCCGACAATTTTTATAAAAATTGTTATTTTGTCGGATCTTTCGTTTCACAAGTGTTCATACACTTGTAGTTTATAAAAATCATCTTTGTTAACATGTTATCCATCTTTTATAAAACATGATTTTCTCGACACTTGGTTCTACGAATGTACCACTTGTACATACGTAGATCGGCTCGTTTTAAATACTATTTTTCACGTCAAAACACTTTTACACAAGTTCATGTTTCCCGTGTGGTGGAGTTTCACCTTTTAACCCTCGTACCGCTAGAAACAAGCTTATGTCAAGATTCGTGATCTTAACAAAGTCGGGTTAAACGATGATAAGAGCCACCACATCGTAGATCGGGTCTCTACAACCAACATATTCGAATACTACGACTTTTACACAAGACATGACCTTTTATCCAACGATATTCGAGTTTTAGTAGACTTTCTAGATTCAAAAGATGGGTTACCGATTTTTAACCGTTAAAAATCCTTTTAACCACTTTAGATACGATCAAGAACAAGTTTTAAATGTTATACCTCTAGCTCGGGGCTAGGGAAGATCTTTGGCGAAAATGGCGTGGATAAAAGCAAATGAACGTGGTCCTTCAACTTCCGCTTGCTTCAAGCTTCCTCGTACGTGATCCCCGACACTTGTGTGAGCTTGGAATGGCAAGACAAGAACCGAAAATATGATGGATGGGGGTGGGTGGTCACGGCCGAGAGGAGAGGAGGGCAAGAGAGAGAGTGAAGTTGGTGAATGTGATGATCTCTCATGTGTGGGTGTGTGTTTATATAGAGAAATTTGTGCCATCGTCCAACGGTTTATGTCGTCTAGATATCCACGTAATCTATTATAATAATCAAAAGGTGTACCCTTAGTTACAAAGGGACCAAACCGGCCCAAGGGGGGGGGGGTCACCCGGTTGGATCTTGATTGTTCAGTTGGTGTTTAGTTAAGTTAAATAGGTTACTTTTAGAGATTAACCCCGTTAGTCGTTTAATGCGTTATAAAGCGGGTGTTAGGGTAATCAGGGACCCTAACTGGCTCAGAAAAATACCAATAATATTTCTGGCAATATTCTTATGTTCTAGGTATAGTCCGGTTGTTCGGTCGGATAGTAATCCGTTAAAGTGCTTAAGTAATCCTTTAAGCGTTGTAAATAATATTTTTAGCGACACAATTTATTCTGTAAAGTGTCAGGAATAATTCCTCATGTTTTGGCACTTTATTAGTTAGCTAGAAGCTAGTATGTAAATAAAAGTGCTGTGTTTCGTGCTTAGAGTACGTTTTAGGCACATCCAATCTCTGTATCTTATTCCTAGAGACGCAATTATACAACCCTTGTATCCCTACACACACTATGGGTGTAGTAAAATATTTCTGGCTCATTCAGGCCTTTAGAGGCAGTGTTTGCCTGATGCTGGCTATATCAGCATGTTCAATAGGTTATCCGTCCAAATGCTACTGTGCTTTTGTGCATCATGTTTGTCACTAGAGTTCAGTAAGTAAATAATGTAGTGACGGAAAAATCAAAGTATGATGCAGATATGTACAAGTATCAACAGTCAAGTAGCAGTTTATCAGAAATCTCAGTTAAGCACAGTAATTAGGCAACAATTAATAGTTAATTAGGTCGTACGGATACCTGGTTTAGTGAGGGTTGTCACATTCTCCCCCCGTTAAATAAATTTCGTCCCGAAATTTTAAATTCTGCTTGTAGAAGCAGGGTTCTCAGGAAATAAGTGGGGGTATTTCTCTTTCATTCGGTCTTCACGCTCCCAGGTGAACTCAGGACCATGTCTAGCATTCCAGCGAACTTTGACGAGCTTGACACTGCTCCGGCGGGTCTTGTTAACTTTCCAATCCGTGACCTCGACAGGTTCTTCAACGAAGTGGAGCGTGTCATCAATATGAATTTCGTCGGTAGGAATGGCAACGTTAACTTGAGTTGGACTTCTCTTCAGATTGGATACATGAAATGTATCGTGAACATTATTCAGTTCGGCAGGTAGATCCAACTTGTATGCTACGGTCCCAATTCTTTCCAAAACCTTGAAAGGACCAATGTAGCGTGGATTCAACTTCCCACGCTTCCCAAAGCGTGCCACACCCTTCCAGGGTGATACCTTCAACAAAACCATATCCCCAACCTCAAACTTCTGAGGTTTCCTTTTCAGATCTGCGTAGGTCTTCTGACGGTCACGAGCCGCACTAATGCGATCTCGGATTTGCGCAATCTTATCTGTAGTTTCCTGAACTACATCGGGACCTACCAATTGTCTATCACCTGCGTCAGACCAACAGAGCGGCGACCTGCACTTGCGCCCATATAACGCTTCGAATGGCGCGGCACCAATACTGGTGTGGTAGCTGTTGTTGTATGAAAACTCAACCAGGGGTAAATGCTTATCCCAGCTACCGCCTAAATCCATAACACATGCTCTCAGCATGTCCTCCAATGTCTGAATCGTCCGCTCACTTTGACCGTCGGTCTGCGGGTGAAAAGCTGTGCTCATATTCAGCTTTGAGCCAAAAGCTTCCTGGAAGGATTGCCATATCCTCGATACGAACCTCCCGTCTCTATCAGAAATAATCGAGAGAGGTACTCCATGGCGTGTAACAATCTCTCTCATGTAGATTTCAGCCAATTTGCTTGTATGATCCTTCTCGCGGATAGGCAAGAAGTGTGCTGACTTTGTTAAGCGATCCACTATCACCCAGATAGTGTCATGGCCTCTTGGCGTCCTTGGCAACTTCGTAATGAAATCCATGGAGATTTCTTCCCACTTCCACTGGGGAATTTTTGGTTGCTGCAGAAGTCCCGAAGGCTTCTGGTATTCCGCCTTAACTTTGGCGCAAGTTAGACATTTGCTCACGTAAATAGCAACATCGCCTTTCATCCTAGGCCACCAGTAATAATCCTTAAGATCCTGGTACATCTTATCCGCTCCAGGGTGGATAGAGTACCGCGACTTGTGAGCTTCATCAAAAATAATCTCTCTTAAACCACCAAACAGAGGAACCCAAATCCTCTTCTCAAAACACAACGTTCCTTCCCTGTTTGGCACCAATATCTTCTCCATCCCACGGAGATATTCTTCCTCAAGGTTTCCCTCCTTGAGAGCTTCCTTCTGTGCTGCACGAACGCGCGAGGAAAGGTCGGTTTGAATTATCATTTCCATAGCCCTAACCCTTATGGGCTTGATTCTCTCTTTACGACTTAGGGCATCAGCGACCACATTCGCCTTCCCTGGATGATACTTGATCTCGCAGTCGTAGTCGTTCAACAACTCGACCCATCGTCTTTGCCTCATGTTCAACTCCTTCTGGTTGAATATATGCTGGAGGCTCTTGTGATCTGTAAAGATTATACACTTCGTACCGTAAAGGTAGTGTCTCCAGATCTTCAAAGCAAAGACCACTGCGCCTAGCTCCAAATCATGAGTGGTATAGTTCTTTTCATGCACCTTCAGTTGGCGTGATGCGTAGGCGATAACCTTTTGGCGTTGCATCAACACACAACCCAATCCTTGACGCGATGCGTCACAGTATACCACAAAATCGTCGGTACCTTCCAGTAGAGCTAAGATCGGCGCGTTACAAAGCTTATCCTTCAATATCTGAAACGCCTCATCCTGTTTGATTCCCCAATCAAACTTCTTATCCTTTTGCGTGAGGAGCGTTAACGGTTGAGCGATCTTAGAAAAGTTCTCGATGAACCTTCGATAATAGCCAGCCAAACCCAAGAATTGCCGAATCTCGGTTGGCGTTTTTGGCGTTTCCCAGTCTTTGATCGCCTCGATCTTGGTGGGATCCATGTGGATTCCATCTCCATTCACCACGTGCCCAAGGAATTGCACCTCACGTAGCCAAAACTCACACTTAGAGAATTTGGCGTACAGCTGTTCCTTCTTTAGTAGCTCCAGAATGGCTCTAAGATGCTGCTCATGCTCAGCCTTTGTCTTCGAATAAATCAGGATGTCATCGATGAATACGATCACGAACTTATCCAGGTATGGCTTACAAACTCGGTTCATCAAATCCATGAACACTGCAGGTGCGTTTGTCAAACCAAACGGCATAACCAGAAACTCGTAGTGTCCATATCGAGTTCTGAAGGCTGTCTTCGGGATACTCTCCTCCTGTATCCGTAGCTGATGGTATCCAGATCGGAGATCGATCTTTGAATAGAAGCTCGAACCTTGAAGCTGGTCGAACAGATCATCGATTCTTGGCAGGGGATACCTATTCTTGATCGTCAGCTTGTTCAACTCTCTGTAGTCAATGCACATACGGAAACTACCGTCCTTCTTCTTCACAAACAAAACTGGAGCTCCCCAAGGCGAGAAGCTTGGTCGGATAAAACCCTTGTCTAACAACTCTTGAAGTTGTGTCGACAGTTCTTGCATCTCAGACGGAGCAAGTCTATAGGGTGCCTTAGCCACAGGCGCAGCGCCTGGAACTAAGTCGATGCGAAACTCCACTTGCCTTTGAGGTGGCAAGCCAGGCAAGTCTTCTGGAAAGACCTCTGGGTATTCCCTCACGACAGGGATGCCTTCGATCTTTGGCTCAGCAGCCTTCTTATCCACAATGTGTGCTAGAAAAGCAACACATCCTTTCTTCAAACACTTCCTTGCTTTCAGGCAGCTAATCATCCTTAACGGCGTCTCACGCTTCTCCCCATGAACAACAATGGTCTCACCATCGTCGGTCGGGATACGAATAATCTTCTCGTGGCAAACTATCTCTGCCTTGTTACTCGATAACCAATCCATCCCTACTACCACGTCGAAGCTTCCCAACTGGACTGGTAGTAGATCGAGAGCAAACTCACGCTCTCCCAACTCGATTACGCAACCTCGAATCACCTCGTTAGCTTCTACTAACTTCCCATTCGCTAATTCGATCGAGTATGGAATATCTAACTTACTAGCGGCTAAACCAAGCATGTTTCTAAATTCTAGCGATACGAAGCTATAATCGGCACCAGTATCAAACAAAACGGACGCATAGCGTTGGTTTACAGGGAACGTACCAGTGACAATGTTGGGATCCTGGCGCGCTTCCCTGGCTTCCATGTTAAAAACTCTTCCGCGTGCCTGGGTTAATTCCGGGCAATTCCTCTTGAAATGCCCTTGATCTCCACAATTGAAACATCCGGGCCTCTGCCCGTTTCCACCATTGTTTCCAGCTTGATGGTTTCCCTGGTTCCGATTCATGGTGCCTGCTTGGTTAGCATGATTGGCACGGTTCCCATCACCTCCCTGGTTTCCTTGTGGGCGGTTCCCAGCACCACCACGGTTGTTCCTATTCCCATTTCCTCCTTGGCCTCCCCGGCCAGCATTAGCCCAACAGAAATCCTTCGTATGACCAGTCTTCCCACATGATTCACAAACTCTCAGGCTGCAACGACCAGAGTGATGTTTTTGGCATGAGTTGCACTTGGGGTGTGCACCCATGTATCCCTTCCCTTTCTTTCTACCACCAGCCGTATCTTGAGCTGGCGCATTCGATTCTCCCTTCTTAACCACCATCCCGGTGCTTTGCTTGAAACTCGAAAACTTTCGCTTATTACCACCAGATGACTCCACATGAGTCTCCTTCTTCTTGGGCTCAACCTCATCAAACTTGTTCAACCGAATCGCCTCTTCGGTGAGAGCCACACTCAGATCAATGGCTTCTGTGATGGTTGCAGGTTTGGAAGAAGTCACCATGCTGATTATCTGAGGAGCCAATCCCCAGATGAAGCGTTCAATCCTTTTGAACTTGGGCGTAACCATATAGGGTACCACATGCGACAAATCGTGGAACCTCTGAACGTACTCAGCTATCTTAGAACCTTCCATCTTCAGGTGCCAGAATTCGGTCTCTAACCTCTGGATTTCAGCGCGAGAACAGTACTTCTTGCGCATGAGTTCTTTCAACTCAGTCCACGTCAGTGCGTAAGCTGCGGCTTCGCCAAGGGTCTGGACCTGTAGATTCCACCAGGATAGGGCTCCATCCACAAATAGCCCTGAGATGTAAGTGACTTGTTGATCTAGCGCGCATTTGCTCATGCGAAGTACAGACTCGGTTTTCTCTGCCTAGCGGATGAAAGCAACAGCACCACCTGTGCCGTCGAAGTTTATGGGCTTACAGTCCAAGAATTGTTTGTAGGTGCACCCTGCACATACATTACATCATAGGAACGGCATTAGCATCTGCTAAAGGAATCCATTTAGGCCATGGTATGTCTTAATGACTTAGGGTTACCATGAGGAGGATTTTGGTTGCCGTTAATGTTCGAGCTACTTCCGCTTGGTCCTCCTTGCAAGGCAGCGTATTGAGCAATGGCGTTAGCGATAACTTGCTGGAGTTCTTCATGAGTCGTGGGCATCGGCTGCGGTTGACGTCTGGGTGCCATCTTCTAAAGATGCGTACGTCGATTAGGCCATAATAAACATACGTATATAGTAATAGTAATAGTATATAACATCTCATGTTATCAATATATCACACACAACATCCCATGTCCCAACATCCCATGTCACAAATATCATACACATAACATCCCATGTCCCAACATCCCATGTTGCAAATATCATACATACAACATCCCATGTCCCAACATCCCATGTTGCAAATATCATACATACAACATCCCATGTCACAAAACATAAATAAGCAATCAAGTGAATCAGATATGGTGAGAATACGGCGATTGTTATATATATCGAGACCATAATGTGGTAAGGGTATCAGTACGTCACTGTATCATACAATCACAAATCAAATAGGGGCTACATCACCCCTGTCAAAAACAATATCACATCAGTGTCACATACATCCAGTACATCAACAAATATCAACCAAAATCAGTATCGTCAGATGGTCTCCAAAAGGCTGTGCAGTCACAATCGCGGTCGTCTCACCATCGTCTACCACTATGGCACCGATGAGCTCTAAGCGGATGGGGGTGGAGGAGGGGGAAAGTGAGTGTAGAGCAAGCGGCGTAAATGAAGCCAGTCCTCCTCCATCGCCTGCTGAGTGCGAATAACAGATGCAATCTGCTGCTCCAAGGTCAAAAGTCGGGCAGCATAGTCAGGAGGTAATGATCGAGAAGGCTGAAAAGATGAAGATGCCTGACCATGGTATGGACCTAGTGATAACTGAGCTCTCTCGAGCTCCTGGAGTCGCTGTGTATGGGAATCATGCTGATGGACAAAGGACATCAAAACGTCCTCTATGGTATGCCCCATATGGAATGGATGATATGGATCAGTGGGTGGCATCGGAGAGGAAGATGACCAAAGCAGTGGCGTGCTGGTGGGATCGAATGGTGCTACATGAACAGAAGATGGAACAGGTGTCATCTGAGGCATGAAAGGCATAGGCATCGGTATGTGCCCAAAGGGGTGGGCTGAAGAGCCCTCTCCAGGCCCTGCTGGAGGTACAAACGGTGGGATCTGAAATGAAAAATCAGCATGATGTGTATCAGTGTGATGTGGTGGAAGCGGTGGAACATCCTCGTCAGCCGGTATCCAACCGTGCTGAGCCTCCTCATCGGGTGGATCCATATGCTCTGCAAATAGAGCGTGCTCAGGCTCAATGGGTACATGATCAAAAGGAGCAATGACAGGATCAACATGATCAATATGATGGTCAACAGGGACGTCAGCAATCAAAGGTGGGTCAACAAAAGGATCAAAAGCATGATCAGCAACTAACAAAGGGACATCATCAATAGGAAGATCGCCAACTGGCGGGTCAGCCAAAACGGGCTCAACAGGTACGTCGGCATGTACCAAGTCATGCTCATGCACAGGATCGAAAGCAGCTGCCTGCTCTGGGGCCACGGCAGGCTCCGGGTCGTCAAAAGCCATGTCAAAATCAATCTCTGGGTCAAAGGGATCGATAGGATCAACGGGATCAACAGGGTCCTCCATATGCTGGTCCATAGGAATATACTCAATATCGCGGTCAGGATCAAATCCTGGAGGAAAAACGGGATCGGAATCCTCAATATCGTCGTGCTCAAACACAAAGCTCGGAATGGGGGCGGCAGAAGATGCCTGATCGGGGTCCGAGTCATGAACAAAATGTTGCGTGCTCACCTCGTGAGACGGTACAGATGCCACAGACTCAAAAGAGTCTGGGACTGGTGAGTGGACGGGCGAGTCTCCAGCTGGGGCATCAGCGATCATCAAGAGACCGCCAGCGGGTAAAGGGGCTGCATCAGGAACCTCGTCCTCAAAAGGCTCGTCCTCGTAGAGATCAATGTCGCCGTCAGCCTCGGCGTCTGGTAATAGCTCGTGTGCTGGGTAAGAAGAAAGAGGAATCGGAGCTGGAATCACAACAAGGGGAAGATACTCAGCATGATCGCCATCAATAGGCTCATAGGCACCCTCGGGTAAAGCGAAGGGCAAGGAGTCATCAATATGCTCATCAGCGCCGTCGGGTAGAGCGAACGGCTGGAAGTCATCATCGTCCGTACTCGTGTAGTCTGAGGTATGCACCTCATGCTCCGATGACACAATGTCATCCGACACTATGGGTAGAGGTCCAGTGGTATCTGAGTCTCCGGTGCCTGATGTATCCATGTGTCTGTAACACAATCACAAGTATGCACAAATAATCAGTAAATCAGGTAATCACATAAGTTACCAAGTAATAATCACATAATCCTCTTAGTCCCACTAGCCTCCCAGCCTCCCAGACTGTCCTTCCTAGTCCCACTAACCAACTTTCCCAGCCTCCCAGACTGACTCCCTAGTCCCACTAGCAAACTTTCCCAGCCTCCCAGACTGACTCCCTAGTCCCACTAGCAAATTCTCCCAGCCTCCCAGACTGACTCCCTAGTCCCACTAGACAACTACCTCGATCCATTAGATCGAGCCTCGGCCTCCCAGACCGAGCCTCAGTCTCCCAGACTGAGCCTCAGCCTCCCAGAATGAGCCTAAAAATATTAAATAAAATATGCTCAACATTTGTTTATAAAAACGTTTTGGATCTGGACTTAAGTGGTATGCAGTAAAAATGTTTTCGTGAGAGCCCTAGTGATCATAGTCTAGACTCGAGAAGGAATCCTAGTTCGCTATGATCAGAGCTCTGATACCAAGCTGTCACACCCTGGCTTTGCGGAAGCGTGGTTAATTTGGTGTGACTTCTTAATACCATAGCTTAATCATAACAAGGCTATATGTATTAAAATATGCAAGATCATCCATTGATAATAAAATATTAAACATTGTCTTAACGGGTTGTCACCCAACAACCATAACTTGTCTAAACATTACAAATGCAAACTTAACATAAACATGATTCAAGGACTGTGACTTGTCCAGGAAAGAGCCACAAGCCTCGAACCCTGGATGACCTCGGGCCTAATGCAGCGGAAAACAAGCCATACCGCACCAGATCGTTAGTTTCATGAAATACATGTAAGTTGAAAAATCAACAATAATGTTGAGCGAGTTCATGCGAAAGTGAGTATATAAACCTTTATCTTTATCAAAAACCTGGTATGTAGCAAATAAGGAAAAAGAGATCACCAATGGTTTGCAAGGCCATTGATATGTGTGAAGTGCAAGTAGGGATGACTCAAACCTAGCGGATTTATGCGTCGGGCACTAAGTCACCCCGAGGTCCGGTATGCTGGACCTGGGGCTGGGCTCGCTACACCCAGATAGATCTACCGCTCCTGTCCCTCGGTCATACTACGAGGATTAATGGCCTCAAGTTGTGCCTACCCACTCACATGATCTAAGTAGTAAACCTCCTTACGCTAACCATACCATGTATAAACATATTCATAATCATTGTAACATGTATTTCACCCCCGCAGTTTAGAAAACTGAAAACAGTTAAGAGAAAAGGGGGACATGAACTCACAGTGAGTGCGTCACAATACCAAGTAATCCAAATATCCAACTGCTGCGCAACGACCTACATGTGCTAATTCTATTAGACGGATGGCCGTGCCTTCGCTTTATAGTTTAACTTTTCGGGAAACGGTTAGACAACCGTTCCGTGTATATACTTGGTAGAAAATCTCCTTCCCAAGGATGGGGGAATTAATACATGTGCGTTTATAATATTAAGTCTCACTTAATATATTTTATTTCTCATTCCAAAATATAATTTATTTTTCTCAAAAATAATATATTTTCTCTTCGTGTAATACTTTCCAAAATAATACGTTGACAATATTCGCATTTATGAATATTTCTGTATGAAGCGTAAGTTACGTTTTGGCGATTAAGTGGTAATAGTAATTACCATTGTAACTTATATGTTTGTCGTGTAGGCGTTGGTATTATTTTGGGCTCGACAAAGTTTGTAAATATTATTTTTACTCTAAAAATAATATTTATATATTTCCACAAAATAATCATAAAGAGTGTGGTGAAAAATATATTTATCGAATAAATATTTATCACGTTTAGCTTTGTGAAAATCCCACCTCCGAATATTTGTGATAAAGTCATGGCGAAATATATTTTGTAAACATTTCAAAAATAACTCTAACACTTGTAAATAATTCTAAGTGTTAGATTTTAGAAAAATTTCGCTAGAGTTTCCCCTGTAACTGGAGGTGGCCACGCTTTCAAGCGTATCATTTTCTTTTACAAAATCATTCCAACACTTCTTTTAAATCAACCAATCAATTTCCAACACATTAAACAAGTTTCAATAAATCATACTTGCCAACTTGTATGCAAGATCGCATTATTACATGAACTTGTAGTTTTTCCGAAAGTCATAGTGTAGATCACCTTATATTTAGTGGATCTATGTATAAAATAATTTAGTCTTGTAAAAACCCCGTTTTTGGAACAAATCACTCTTTACAACTTCCCGACAATTTTTATAAAAATTGTTATTTTGTCGGATCTTTCGTTTCACAAGTGTTCATACACTTGTAGTTTATAAAAATCATCTTTGTTAACATGTTATCCATCTTTTATAAAACATGATTTTCTCGACACTTGGTTCTACGAATGTACCACTTGTACATACGTAGATCGGCTCGTTTTAAATACTATTTTTCACGTCAAAACACTTTTACACAAGTTCATGTTTCCCGTGTGGTGGAGTTTCACCTTTTAACCCTCGTACCGCTAGAAACAAGCTTATGTCAAGATTCGTGATCTTAACAAAGTCGGGTTAAACGATGATAAGAGCCACCACATCGTAGATCGGGTCTCTACAACCAACATATTCGAATACTACGACTTTTACACAAGACATGACCTTTTATCCAACGATATTCGAGTTTTAGTAGACTTTCTAGATTCAAAAGATAGGTTACCGACTTTTAACCGTTAAAAATCCTTTTAACCACTTTAGATACGATCAAGAACAAGTTTTAAATGTTATACCTCTAGCTCGGGGCTAGGGAAGATCTTTGGCGAAAATGGCGTGGATAAAAGCAAATGAACGTGGTCCTTCAACTTCCGCTTGCTTCAAGCTTCCTCGTACGTGATCCCCGACACTTGTGTGAGCTTGGAATGGTAAGACAAGAACCGAAAATATGATGGATGGGGGTGGGTGGTCACGGCCGAGAGGAGAGGAGGGCAAGAGAGAGAGTGAAGTTGGTGAATGTGATGATCTCTCATGTATGGGTGTGTGTTTATATAGAGAAATTTGTGCCATCGTCCAACGGTTTATGTCGTCTAGATATCCACGTAATCTATTATAATAATCAAAAGGTGTACCCTTAGTTACAAAGGGACCAAACCGGCCTAAGGGGGGGGGGGGGGTCACCCGGTTGGATCTTGATTGTTCAGTTGGTGTTTAGTTAAGTTAAATAGGTTACTTTTAGAGATTAACCCCGTTAGTCGTTTAATGCGTTATAAAGCGGGTGTTAGGGTAATCAGGGACCCTAACTGGCTCAGAAAAATACCAATAATATTTCTGGCAATATTCTTATGTTCCGGGTATAGTCCGGTTGTTCGGTCGGATAGTAATCCGTTAAAGTGCTTAAGTAATCCTTTAAGCGTTGTAAATAATATTTTTAGCGACACAATTTATTCTGTAAAGTGTCAGGAATAATTCCTCATGTTTTGGCACTTTATTAGTTAGCTAGAAGCTAGTATGTAAATAAAAGTGCTGTGTTTCGTGCTTAGAGTACGTTTTAGGCACATCCAATCTCTGTATCTTATTCCTAGAGACGCAATTATACAACCCTTGTATCCCTACACACACTATGGGTGTAGTAAAATATTTCTGGCTCATTCAGGCCTTTAGAGGCAGTGTTTGCCTGATGCTGGCTATATCAGCATGTTCAATAGGTTATCCGTCCAAATGCTACTGTGCTTTTGTGCATCATGTTTGTCACTAGAGTTCAGTAAGTAAATAATGTAGTGACGGAAAAATCAAAGTATGATGCAGATATGTACAAGTATCAATAGTCAAGTAGCAGTTTATCAGAAATCTCAGTTAAGCACAGTAATTAGGCAACAATTAATAGTTAATTAGGTCGTACGGATACCTGGTTTAGTGAGGGTTGTCACAACAAACCTGTTTCGTCGAAGGCTGCAAAACTTAAACTGTTTGCTGCAAATAGACAGCAAACAGCAGGCAACAAACAAGCACTTACAAATGGACAGAATTACCCTTACATGCAACATGCATTGTTTAACGACCATTACATAACAATGAGACAGATAGTCAGACACAAGCGGATAGAAGGATATCCGACTTGGTCAACTGCGAATACAGACTCGATAAACGATAAAAGACCATACAAAATACAACGTAAAGTACAAGACTAGTGACAGACACAAAAATGCATCAACAAACTCCCCCTTGTCTGTTACTCGTCTTCGGTCTTTATATCTTCCTTCTTCAGTGGCGTTCGGACCACGAACTGCCCGAATGAATTCCCCTGTAGTAACAGAAGCAAGTGACGCGCTAAAACTTTAACGCCTGATGTGCGTCCTTGTCTTCATAGAAAATGTCATGCCGGTACAACTTGTTGATGTCGGATGCGGACATATTGACTATCCACATTGGATCCAACATCCTGAAATTCTCTTGATCACCATTAAACACGATAACTGCCTCATGAGTGTCGGAATCATAGCACCATAAACGCATATCACCAAGAAAGTCTTCTTTCATCGGCATCAAAGGAATCTTGTCTACCACTTTCGCCGGCTCGTAAACAAGCTTGTATCTAGCAGTGTTGGTTGCTGGATCAAGCGTAAACTTTATCTGTTGATACCTGGGGAACTGTGGCTTGTAAGACTTGTCCTTCCACCCTGACTTCTTGTTCATCTTGATCAACCGCGCAAATAAAGATGCACCTTCAAAGTTTGAGCGATTTATGAGCTCAATCTTTGTTAGTGCTGCCACATCATAGAACGGCAAAGATAAAATGCTCAGCAGCGATCGAAAGTACTGAATCCCAAACTCCCGCTTAATTGCGACACAATGTATCTCCTTAACGAACACCCAACATAGGATTCTCCCACTAGGCTTAGCCTTTTCGAGCTGTAAGTAGTCAACCTGAGTAGCCTCTAGCACAGGCTTAGAAACCCTAGACAAGAACCGTTGGCGCCATGCAGAAAACGCATCTGTGGCATTTTCTGATGTATCGCGGTTCTTTAGATGTTCATCAATATCCTCTACATTGTCTTTCAACCAGTCTTCGTCAAATGGGGCAAACTTAGTACCATCTTGTCTAACATACGACGACTTCTTCACATCTCTCTCGAAGACAATTTCATCGATGTTGTCAAAAGTAGATTCCGGCTCACTCGGCATCTTCTCAATCTCATCATCATTAATATCTCGCATTGCTTTCAAAGTAATCAACTGTTGATGCGAGAGATCTTCAACAATCTCACCCTCTTCAAGAAATTCTCCGGTAACCGGATGCACAACCTGTAATGCCAGATCAGCTGAACTAGGGACAGGAGATGTACCAGCCAAAGCTTCAAGTAGTTGTTCTTCAGCAACGGTTCCGCTGGATGTTCCTTGAGTTGACCCTATCACTGACGGCTGATAAACGATTATAGCAGAGGATGTAGCGGCTGGGGGCTGCTGCGATGTAGCAGAAGGATCTGGGTTTCCTTGATCTTCTGGATCCTCATCCCTCTTCTGCATAATCTCTTATTGTTTACACCTGTCTTCCCATAGAGTCGCAACCCGCTTACGAAGAAATTCATACCCACCAGTTATCTTTTTCACTCCTTCAGCTATAGTCGTGTTTCGTGACTCATACCAGTCCTTCATGAAGTCACATCTACCTTTCAGGTCTTCAGCTAACTTTTGAAGAACCGAACTCCTTCTATCTCTTTCTGCTTCGGCAACTTTCAACCGTACATTTTCAGCCTTAAGGAAATCAATCTCAGCTTGTTGGCATTGTATTGTGGCTTGTTGTTCACCAACAATAGATTTCAACCTATCAATCTCCACCTGATGACTGATTTCGTGATCCGAATGAAATCAGTCTGTCTCTGTATACGATCTGCTGCTGCCTCATATTGAGAGAACAGGAAGTTATTCTTCTCTTCTTGAGTCATTTTCGAGAAGATCCTTTGACGCTCACCACTAGGCTGAGAAGTGGTTGCTCTAATTGCAGCAGCTATGGATCTTTGTGGAATAGCCTGGGGAGATACAGTTTGAGCTGCAGGAGGTGAAGATACCACAGGTGCTTCTTGAACAGGTGTTTGTGGTACAGATCCCCGGGAGGAGGTACTTAAATATCTTTGAGATTTCTTCTTTTTCTGATGTTCTGCAGACTTTTCTGCTTTTCTTTTCCTTTTTCCGCTTCAGAATCAGAAGGAACGTATTCCGGATCATCTTCTTGTCGAATCTTCCTGAATCTCTTTACGCCGGGTTCATCAAGATACATCTCGTATCCAGGTTCGATCAGATGATCATCATTAGAATCAGCCTCGTCATCACCACCGGCTGATGTATCACCCGCTGACACTCCCCCTGCTGATGTACCACCCACTGATGTACCACCAGCTGATGTGCCACCAGTAGTTGATGCACCAACGGCACCTGCATCACCACCATCACCACCTTCACCATCACTGTCACCCTCCGATTCATCAGAAACATCCGGTTCAGGACCAAACTTTTCACTCATCATCCTTTTCAACTCAGGCTCTTCATCATCAGACTGACTGTTATCATGACGCCACTGGTCATTACCAGGAGAAACGTATGCAGTGTTACCTAGAGCACCAAACAACTTTCTTGGAGGAACGCTCTCCTTGTATCTTTTGTGAGCTAGATTCTTGATAATCCTTAAAGAGTTGAACTTCATAGCCTCTACCTTCAGAACATCGTTGTCTGCTTTAGGAAGACTCGGATGTTGGACATTCATAATAATCTGTAGAAATCGTGGATACATCCAGAACTTGTTCCCAATTATCCTGCTCCTCCCAGTTCTTGCCAAGTTTTCTTTCATGTTGCCAAAGATGTACCTTGAAATGCTAAATGGTTTGTTCAGCACCAAGGCCACCATAAGACCCACTAGATCGTTGCCAGCCATGTCATAACCGACACGTCTATTGCTCAGGCACTGGATTAGAACGTGTAGCAGAAATTTGTATCGCAGCGGCAGATCACCTTTAGTGATTTGCGTGCTGAAGATGTCTCCGGTGCATTTCATGCGTAGCAAGCAACCTCGCGTGCACATAATTGGAACAGAATCTGGAGCGTCCGGATTATCTTGTAGTTGAAGAACTTCGTTCAGAATATCCGGAGATACGGTCACATCCACATTGTTCACACGTCCTCTGATAACATCCTTTCCATCTATTTGCACAACATTCACGGAATCCCAGAACGCCTTGATAAGTGACTTGTACATAGGCTTCGAGAACGTAACAACATAGTTTATACGAGACTCCCTGATCCACTTTGTGATGTCTTTCAATTCAGCAAGTTTTTCATCCGGATCCAAGTAGGAAATTTGATTGTGGCGTTTCTCAGACATTATCTCCTCTTCAGTTTTGTTTTCCTTCTTTGTTGCGGGCTTTCTTTTTCCTTCTTTCGGTGCCATCTGCAATTGGAAACATCCACAATAAGCAATAATCACATTACATATGCACTTAGACATGTATGGATACAAGTTCATGTATCCACTTGACAGATAGCCTAACAAACCAAGTCTACTGTGAACAAATTACAGACTGTGAAATTTCCTAAGGCATGGACGACGAAACAGAAGTCATTCGACGAAACAAAAGTAGGCTCGACGAAATAGAATCTGATAGTTGACCAGTTCTGATTCGTTGACCACTTCGTTTCGTCGATTAAGTCTTCGACGAAACAGAAACAAGTTCGACGATACAGAGTCTGATAGTTGACTAGATCTGATTCGTTGACCATTCTGTTTCGCCAATCATGACTTCGACGAAACGGAATCATGTTCGTTTCGTTGACCGGATTCGATTCGTTGACTTTTCTGTTTCGCCAATCTTCTGATTCGCCGGAGTTAGGGTTTTGCAAATTTGGGCGTTTCACCTTCTGATGTTTAAACGAAGTGCAGAACATTATAACTTACAAACAGTTACATGTATAACCCAACCCAAGTAGAAATCATGCCCAAAAACAAATAGGGATGAGATTTTTGGTCAAAAATCCATTTAAAACGGTAAACCCACCACCAACATCAAACCCCTGTTTTGTTTCATAAACCCAAACCCGAATCAAAGTCAGATAAGCATACAAAAACCCTAGGTATAACAGATACAGATAGAAATGGCAACAATTTCAACATCAAACACAGAATATCAAAGAAAAACACGGTCTCAGAGGGTCTCCGAGGGTTTCCGATGAAAACTGACGGTGCAAAATATGAAAAATGTAAGCATGGACATGTTTGTACCTTTGAACTTTGTAAGATTTCGAAGAAAATCAGATGAAATGAGTGATTTTGTAGGTGATTGAAAGTATGGGGGGAATAGGGTGTTTGGGGAAAGTTGGAGAAGATGAACAGTTAAGAACTCAAGTGGTTTGAAAAAAAATGAACACAAAACTGACAACTGGGTCCCTTATACACCGACTCCCCTCGGCGAAACGGAAATTTCGACGAAACAGTGTTTGGGCTTCGACGAAACAGAATGATGGGCTGAACTTGGGCCTATAACATTAGCCCATGACGAAACAGAAACGGGCTGTTCCGTTTCGTCATAATCTCGACGAGACAGCTTGTTTCGTCGAACACCAAACAGGTTTGACCAAGGTTGACCAAAGATAAACCTTGACTTTGACCAGATTTTGTTTCATCGATAGGAATCTGTTTCGTCGACCATGTATTGATTCGTCGACATCTTTTTCAAAAGTACCAAGGCATGAAAATTTTGTACACAGAACAGGTTTTTAACAATTTACCATTTTGCCATTCTGTTTGAGTTTTCAAATGAAAGACGTTTTATGAAGTAGGTTTCAGGCTTCCGGCATAAACACCAAGTAACAACTTTGGCATAATCAAAATCGAACTTACAAACTACACTACAAGCAAATTTAAAACGCGAAAAACTAAACAAAATGCAATTGGAAAAGATAAACAACTGTACAAGTGCAACTTTTGCGAGTTTCAAGGATAAGGAATCATACCAGCTTACGGTCTTAGTCAACATGATTTGATTTCTGTTTAAAGTTCTTGATAAGTATACCACATCGATTATCGGTATTGTTGTCCACATAAACTCATGCTTATCAAACGTAATCACAATTAGGAGATACTCTTTACGGTAAGGATTATACTTACAAGTCGATGTGAGTCCACTTCATGACACATTCCCGTATCAAGGTATGCACGAGAATTCATCTTACCGGTGAGTATACCGATTATCATCTGCTTGACCGTATAGAGATGTGAGATACTCACTTATTTTGATTTGAAAACCAAGCCCTATGTGATAGAATCACTTATTGATGAGGAACTTGATTTTCGATGCATGAGGGCACAGGAGCAAGTCCGTGAACAGGTCAGTACTTTCGTACAGCAGAGAGACGAACTTGACTCCCGGATAAATGTGATATTTTATCACTTATTTGTTTGGACATGTGATTGTTTATCACTTATTGAGGTCGGATGCAATATGTACACGTATGTATGGTATCATGGATGATCTAGACTTGCGTCCCCGTTATTTTTCGGTAAAAGATACAACCATGATACCCAGATGATAAGCAGCATAAAGACCGAATATCTCAGAACCTCGGCAATCTATCAAACGAAATTTCGGTACCAAGACCATATGCCAATGAATGGTTCCCACCTGACTTGAAGTCTGTTAGGTTTGTATCATCCTGCACATTTTAGTTTGATTGTGAGCCTACCCATACATCGTTAGAAGAGATACTTATCATTTGTTTAACGTTTTTAACCATGTTGACCGACCACAGGAGTGAATATCATCACCTTCCTTTTTCCAAGAAACTCATTTTTGGGTTTTCTAATTTTTTTTTTGATTTTTGAATTTTTCAAACGAAAGGACAGAACATAAAGACATCTTTTTGGATTTTTGAGTTTTTCAAATGTTTTTGTATTTTCTTGAAATTTTCTGCCCCTAAAATGCTAAAAGATTACGAAAGTGAAAATCTTTTTGTATTTTTAGAATTTTGAAAGAAAATATTTACAAAAACGATTAGCCAAAGAGGTTTACTTGGGTATCACCTTAATGCCATTGACCAAAAGTAGATAATCAAACCGTGATTTATCAAATGCTTTTGTAAACAGGTCGGCACGTTGGTGATCGGTGGGGATATGAACAACATCGATTAATCTTTTGTCAAAACAATCACATATGAAGTGATATTTAATTTCGATGTGTTTGGTCTTGGAATGATGCACAGGATTTCTAGTGATCTGTAAGGCAGCATTGTTATCAACAAAAATAGGAGTAGATAGGAATTCAAAACCGTAGTCGCGCATTTGTTGTTGTATCCACAAGACTTGGGAGCAACAACTGGAGGCATCAATGTATTCTGCTTCACAGGTTGATGTAGCAACACACGTTTGCTTCTTGCACTGCCACGTAACTAGGCGATTTCATAAGAATTGACATCCTGCTGTTGTTGATTTGCCGTTAATTTTGCAACCATCAAAATCAGAATCACTGTAGCAGTCAAGTCAATGCTATCATCCCTAGGGTACCAAAGACCGGTGTCTGGGCATCCCTTCAAATAGCGAAAAATCCTTTTTGCAGCTGACAAATGAGAGGCCTTCGGGTTAGCTTGATATCTTGCAAGCAGGCACGTTGGATACATGATGTCAGGCCTCGAAGCAGTAAGATACATGAGGGATCCGATCATGGCACGATAATAGGAGGAGTTGACACTTTCACCCTTCAAATCCGGAGTAATCCCGTGATTCTGCGGAAGTGGGGTACCAATGGGCGTTGCAGCTGACATCTGGAACCGGCTCAAGATGTCACCAACATATTTAGTCTGATGAATGAATATCCCAGACTCAGTTTGCTGAACTTATAGGCCCAAAAAGAAACTCATCTCCCCCATAGCGCTCATCTTGAACTTTTCCTGCATAATACGTTCGAATTGCCTGCACAAAGAATCGTTAGTAGAACCAAATATGATATCATCAACGTATACCTGCACCAGCAGAAGATCTCCATTTTGTTCCTTGATAAAGAGAGTGCAATCAATAAGACCTCGTCAAAATCCATTCTCCAGAAGATAGTTGGATAGGGTTGCGTACCAAGCTCTAGGTGCCTGATGTAAACCATAAAGAGCTTTGTTGAGCAACCAAACCCGATCGGGATGGACAGGATCTTCGAAACCTGGAGGCTGTTCGATGTACACCTCTTCTTGAACTATCCCATGAAGGAAAAGCACTTTTGACGTCCATCTGGTAGACTTTGAATCCTTTAAATGAAGCATAAGTAAGAAAGATCCGAATAGCTTCCAGACGTGCAACTGGTGCATAGACTTCATTGTAGTCAATCCCCTCGATCTGACGAAAACCCTGAATGACCAATCTTACCTTGTTACGAATAACTACTCCACGATCGTCCTTCTTGCATTTGAAAACCCATCGAGTGCCAATTTTCTTGTAATTTTCCGGTCTTTCAACAAGCTTCCAAACACCAAGCTTTTGAAATTGCTGTAGTTCGTCCTGCATGGCATCAACCCAAGCATTATCCTTTAAAGCTTCTTTCCAAGCTTTCGGTTCTTCTAGTGAAACATAACACGCGAAGGACCAATCATTTTGAAGACCCGATTCTCTGATGGCTGAATACAAACCAGCATTCTGGTTGTTTCTCAGCTGATTACGCGTCTGCACACCGCGTTGGACATCTCCTATAATGTTCTGCTGCGGATGGATATCGTGAATCCTCATTTCAGGATTTTCAGAAACACGAGCATTGATACCCAAATTATTCAGATTAAGATCAACAACCAACTCCACACCAGGAATGTGTGTAGAGGTGGATGCATTCCCTTCAGCAGTATCTACATTCTGCACATGAGGCGTCTCAACAGAGGCACCTTGAACAGGAGCAACTGGAGCTGAAGACCCTTCTGCTGCATCATGATATTCATCATCTTCCGAAGACTCATTGTAATCAGCAGCATCTTCAAATACCTCATTTTGTACCGTATTGTTAACCGATGAAGAACCTTGTGGGTCAAAAATAACAGGTCTAACCAATGGCGAGTCAGCAGCGTTGTCACTTTCGAATAACATTCTAGCAGCTGCTGATTCTTCGTCAAAGGTCGGCAGATTAAAGGAGTCAAATAGTCCATCATAATCGAACATCCAAGGATCACCCGGAGCCCTAACAGGACTTGTGTACCTTTGAACCTTCACTTCACTCCATAGTTCAATCTTTTTGGTTGTCAGATTCTAGACGCGATAATTTGGAGTTGCATATCCAAGGAAGAAACCATCGATAGCTTTAGCCCCAAATTTTCCATCTTGTTCAATCATAGTACATGGAGCGCCAAAAGGTTCTAAGTAAGAAAGATACGGTTTCCTTTTCTGTAGAAGTTCGAAACAAGTTTTGCCATGCCTCTTAACTGTAAGAACTCGGTTTAATGTGTAGCACGCAGTCGACACAGCCTCCCCCCAGAATTGAACAGGGAGTTCCGACTCTACTAACATTCTTCTTGCAGTTTCGATTATCGTCCGATTCTTCCTCTCCGCGACACCATTTTGTTGTGGAGTGTAACGAGAACTGTATTCATGAAGAATGCCTTTAGAAGTACAGAACTCATCCATCACTTGATTCTTGAATTCCGTTCCATTGTCGCTTTGGATCCTCTTAACTTTCAACGAGTAGAGATTTTCCAACATTGTAAGAAGATCCTTGAGGATGCCAGGAGTGTCACTCTTGTGTGCCATGAAAGATAACCCAAGAAAATCTAGAATAATCATCGGTAACCACTAGACAATAAGCATCTCCGAATGTTGTCTTGTGCTTCATAGGTCCAAAGAGGTCCATATGAAGACGTTCGAGAGGCATGCTGACAGTGTTGATTTTCTTCAAAGGGTGAGACTTCTTTGTTTGCTTCCCTTTCTGACACGAAACACAGATATCTTGTAAACGAAAACTTCTCACAGGCACACCATTCACAAGATTGTTTTTCACCAAATGGTTCATCTTTCTCAAGTGAATGTGCCCCATTCTTCTGTGCCAAGATATAGACTCATTTTCTGTGGCTTTCGAGACAAAGCAAGTGACTTGTGCAAATTTCGTAATCGCTTGGCTCATATCAAGAATATAAAGATCATTAACTCTTGGAGCCGATAAGAGAATCCATTCCTTTGGAATTTTGAACCCAGGTTTAAGCACATAACAACCGGCATCATCGAAATGCACGGTGAACTTTTTATCGCAGATTTGCGACACACTGAGAAGATTATGATCAATTTGACGAACATAATTGATCTTATTGAAACACACAATACCATTTGAGATACTTCCCTCTCCAGTGATGTATCCGCCTTTGTCTCCCGCAAATGCGACATAGCCTCCTCTAATATTTCTCACATCATATAGAAGCCGTAAGTCGCCAGCCATGTGCCTGGATGCTCCACTATCAACAATCCATTGACTATTAATAGTTCCTCCTGGAACACCCTGCACATGTCGTTCAAAGATCAGTTGAGGATGGGGACCCAAGCCTTAGTGGTCTTGGGTCGTCCCTGAGCATCACGAAAAGTGATCTCAATTTCTTGATGATTCTCAAAAAACAGTAGCTCCCCCTGAACTATCACCCAACTTAGGTTTCCAAGTTTGTTTTTGTTTACCAGACTGATAGTTGTAAACAGATTTTGGAGTTTCTGGTTTTACTGGTTGTGAAACACTTGGTTCCCTTTTTACTGTTTTGACTTCAGATTTTAAAGCCTTTTCAACAGTTTTGATGTTCTTACGTCGTTGTTTCGTTTCTTGTTCTTTAACAGTTCGTTTATCATGTTTTGGTGAAACTGGACGACGTTGAGGGTGAACCTTTTCAGGTGGTGCTTTCTCAACAAATTTATCTTTTGGAGTGTTCGGGCAATTTTTAATGATATGTCCAAACTCCCCACATTTAAAGCATGTTCTCCTTTCCACAAACTTAGGAGAATTTGATTGACCAACAGATGTCGAACCCGTGGAGCCTGAGGTACTTTCTTTTTCATCACACCCGTTTGTATGTTGAGTGTAATTATTTTCACTGTTATGTTTTAAGATCGTGACTTGTTGTACAAAATCGGTGTTTGATTTGTTTTCAAAAGTTTCAATCTTATCAGTACCCTTTGATGCCACGAATTTGACATCTTTTGCTTTCTTTTGATAACGAGCTCCTTTTGTTTCAGATTTCGATTGAGAGACATTTGGCTTTTGAGCTCGCCTTACTGGTTGTTTACCCTTAGAAGCAATAGGTTGTTGCGTTGTTGGTGGTTTTTGATTTCCAAATTGTTTTCTAATCTCAGCCTTAGGAACTGAATCACATTGAGTTACAACTATTCCAGGAAGTGTTTTTCCCAAAAACTTGTTTGTGTTATCTTCAAAAACTTTATCAATCAAGGATTGATTGGCATTTTTAATTGGGAAATCGTGATCTGAATAGATTTTGTCACCACCAACCAAAATGTACACACATTACTGCTTTTAATGGCAGACACAGACGCCTTGTCAATTTTGACAGGATCTATCACTTGTTTGACGATTGACTGAACAGCAGGAGTATCAGGATCACAAAGAATGTGATTCTCAAGTGGAATTTCTACTCCTTTCATCTTGTCAAGTGATTTATCCTGATCACTAACATCCAATTCTGATTCATCATCCGATGACTCATAGTCCTCAATAATTGGAGGACTTTGTTTCATAGATGTTGAAATTTCTTGTTGCTCAGAGGATGTGTTTGAAGAACTGTCCGGTTTGAACCCTAGGCCAGTAGAAAATTCCTCATAATCAAGAGGCACACTGGGTTCATACCGTGGCATATCCTCTTCATCAGGCATTTTGGTATAATTATGTCTCAAAGGGGGCGGGCATTTCTCATACCCTACGCCTTTCTTGTTTCCTTTCAGTTGTTGAACATCGATGATGTGATCGAGCACAAATCGGGAGTTAGAATAACTCTCCAATTTTTGCTTGATGGCATCATGCTCGCATTTGGCAATGGCTAGTTCCTTTTTGGTTTCTTCAACAATGTTTATGTAATCGTTTATGCTCACTTGTTTATGATAAACCACTTTGTTAACTTCGGACACGCTTTTCTTTAATGTTTCGATTACAGATTAAATTCCTTTTCATTCCGAATTAAAGCCATATTTGCCTCTTTGCATTTAGATAGTTCAATAACCAAACTTTGATTATGACTATGAAGCTTTTCTCATTCAAGCTTCATATCTGCACAAGATTTATAAACACTAGGAGTAGGAGTTTCAGAATTTACCTGACTCGAAGAGGCTGAGACATCTGCCATAAAGGCAGTTTGAAAAGAAAAAGATCCATCTTCAGAAAAGAACTTCTCCATTTCCCTAGATGCTGCAACAGCCTTCTTGATCAGAACTGATTTCTGACACTTTAACTCCTCAGCTTCATTTAACAAGTCTTCAACATCAGAACTTGCTTCCTCCTTCACATCAGACTCAGACTCAGAGTGATTATCCCCAGAAATAGAACCTTCTTCATCAGAACTCCCGGAATAACCAGAACTGTCGTCACTTTCAGAAAATTCACTACAACAAAAATGGCTTTTTAGGACCTTTTCTGTGGGACGCTTGTAAAAGAGGGTCCTAAAAAACCATTTAATAGGACTAATGAACTTTTGGGGTCCTTTTATAATATACTCTACTAAACCGGTGTCCTAAAAAACTATTTAATAGGACGGATGGTTTTTTGGGGTCCTATTATCATATAATTTAATAGGACACTTAAAGTGTAGATCCTAATAAAGTACTTTATAAGACATTTAATTGTTAATGTCCCATTATGTGGTACTGTATTAGGACAGTTGATCATCTAGGGTCCTATTATAACATAAATTAATAGGACATGTTGTAGTCAAGTTATAAATGTTAAGTGTTATAGGACCCTTTGTAGTCGAAGTCATATTAGAAGTTAACTTAATAGGACACTTGACACTTGGGTCTTATAACTTTAAACTTTATAGGATGCTTAATCATTGTATTATTATTATTATCATTACTAGAAAACAAGCCTAATGTAACTTTTTAGAAGTAACCTTTTTAAATGAGTTGTATTTGACTCTAATGCAACTTCGTTGAAAATAAAGGTTGCATTAAAAGATCTAATGCAACCTTTTTCATAAAAAGTTGCAAAATTAGATTAAATTTGCAACCTTTCAATTAAAAAGTTGCGAATTTTACTAAAATTTATAACCTTTTACTTGAAATGTTGTAAATTTTATTTAAGTTTGCTACATTGTCGAAAATGTTGCATTAACAAAATTTAAACGCAACTTTTACTATAAAAGGTTGCATTCAAATATACGTAGCATCGTGTCATATGTAATTTACTTATTTGCCCATAAACTCTCACAACCAAAAAAGTTTAGGCTGAATAATTTAATAAAAACAAAAATTGGTTTGGATGTCTTGATTTCTAAAATGAAAGGGGTATCTTTTTTGTTGCTACCCCTTAGCTGTGAGTAGAAATTTTAAAAACCTAATAAACTTTTGATATTATCCCATAAATATCATAATCAGATTCCAAAGGTTTGTTTTTATTTTTTATATAAATTGTTATTTTACAGTTTTATAAAACTAAATGTCCAAACTAGCCAGGGCTGAATTGTAGTCGTAGCATATTTTTTATTTCCCAAACATGATATAAATTTATTATATAAATTTATTTTCTAATTTCGTTAATATCCTAATAAAACCCAATTTTTTCGCTCTTCTGTTTTCCCTCTAAAGTTTTTTTTTTATTTGATTACTTTTCCCTCTAAAGCTTTTTTCTACTTAATTACTTTTCCCTCTAAAATTTTTTATGTATTTACTTTTCCCTCTTAGTTCCCTCCGAAACTCCTCTAGTTCCCTTCAAACTTAATTTTTGGTGAAAATGCGTGAAAGGGAAAGTTTGACCGTTTAAAAAAGAAGTACTAATTAGAGGAAAACTATAAGGAATAAATGAATTTTGGGTGAAATTATTGATTTTTTTCTAGTCTATTAAAATATATGAAAAAACTAATTTTTTTTACCCAAATTAAACATATAAAATAAATTTTATATATATACATATAGGGTGGGGTTTTAAAGAGAACACTAGTGTATTTGCAAACTGAGTGAACAAATCCTGACCATTGATCTACACACGTGTATGGCCAGGATCTCATCATCAAATCGTAAAATACACTAGTGTATTTCAATATCAAATCCTGGCCATGTATCTACACACGTGTATGGTCAGGATTAGTTTACCTAGTTCGCAAGCTACACTAGTGTTTACTTTTGAATTAACGTGTATGTAAATAAAAACTAATTAAGTGTATATGTATTATAAATTTATGTGTATGTAAACAAAAGCTAATTAAGTATATATGTATTATAAATTTATGTAAATAAATATATGAATTATGATGTCTAGTCATCAGTGCAGTGTCATCAGGAGTAGATTAGATTGATGTGCGTGTACGACCACACGCTAAAGGGTGCCCGTACGCTTAGCATGTTAATATTTCTAAATTAAAGTATTCTATAGCAATAGCACACTCAAGGTTCAATATATAGTGTGCGTATGGGTATACGGGTTAATCTAGCTTCATTTATAGACCAGTATAGTGTGTAACGTGTCTATTAAGAGTCGTAATGACTTTTAAGGCTCAATATGGCCCACTAAGGCATATATCATTTATAATCATTGATTATGTTACAATATGACTCGTTACAACCAGATTAAACAATTTAAGATCCACTATGACCTAATAGAGCCCAACATGGCCCATTAGAATCATCATCATTATTAATGCCTAGATGGCCCAATAAGACATACATAACCCATTATCACTCATTATGATCTTGTATGACTCACTACAACCTGATATAACTGAAGGCCTAATATGAGCTAATAGAGCCCAACATGGCCCAATAGAATCATCATTATTAACGCCTAGATGGCCCAATAAGACATACATGACCCACTATCACTCATTATGATCTTGTATGACTCACTACAACTCGATATAACTTAAGGACTAATATCAGCTAATATAGCCCAACATGATTTACTAAGAGTAATCATAAATAGTGAGGTCCAAATGTAATCCTTTAAGAGTCGTCATGAATAATGAGACCCAAAATGGTCCATTAAGGGTCATTATGAATAATGACACCCAATGTGGTCCATTAAGAGTCATCATGAATAATGGGCCTAAAATGTTCCATTACGGGTCAATGTGAATGCTAAGGGCCAATGTAATCAATTAAGACTCATCGTGAATAAGGAGACCCAAAATGGTCAACCAAGGGTTATCATGAATAACAAGGCCCAATGTGGTCCATTAAAGGTCAATATGAATACTATGACTCAATATGGGCCATTAAGAGTCATCATGAATAATGAAACCCAAAATGGTCCATTAATGGTCATCATGAATCATTCATGAGGCTTAATGTGGTCCATTAAGAGTCATTATGAATAATGAAACCCAAAATGGTCCATTAAGAGTCATCATGAATAATAAGGTCCAATATGGTCCATTAACACTACTCACGAATCTCGAATGTCACCCAATATGATCCATTAAGATAGATACGAACTATTACTATACATTATGGTATAGTGGTATACTATGAGTCACTACAACCTTATATAGTCATTTAAGATGTTACGTGGCTTAATAAAGTTCATCATATTCTATTAAGAGTTTAATGATTATTTTAGGTATGCATGACCCATCAAGAGTTATCACGACCCTAGTCTAATTTGCTTAAAAATAGTTTGCATGGAACAAACATGGTCAATATGGTCAAACTGCATTAGTCACTTGGTTGAGAAAGTATGCAAATGAAAGTTATGAGAAATAAAAAAAAATTATTTTCTTTATTCTTGATAATATTATGTTTATTATAGCGAAATCAAAAAATATTTATTTGAAAAAAATATCTACATTGAGGTTATCTAATCATCGTTTTAATATTATTTAGATATGTTTTTCTTAAATATTCTTATAATAACTATCTTTTTGGTATATTTTAGTTTCCCTCTCAACATCTCAATCTCCTACCCATTCCCCCTAAAAATTTTAGGTTTCCATCTTATTCTCAAATTTGGATTCGGGGTTTCTCCGGCAAAGGGGGCTAGTAAGATAGAGAAAATATTATCGGCTCCTTCCTGACGACCACATCGATCTCTCTCGCGGTCACGTATTCTTCCCCCTCCGGCCAACTGCTCTTCATCAATGGTATCTCGCTCGCTTCACATTATCACTATGTTCTGTGAGTGAATCAGTTGCTTTATACGCTCTCCAAATTCATACACTCTACAGGTACGCTTCACTGTCGTTTTTCTGCCTTGATAAATCTAGACATAGGTTCTAAATTGTTGATCAAACGAGTAGATTGTTGTTGTATATTATGCAACAATGTTTACAAAAAAAAGTGTTAGGTTAGGTATGTAAAATAAATATACGCACTTTTAGATAGATTTGATATCTATTTATGCCTAAGCTCGTTAGCACAACCCTTTACAAGGGTTGGGTCCTTGAAATTTTAGATATTAAATGGATAAACATTTAAAATTAAGTATAAACTTACATTGAGTTATAGAGTTGCGAAAATTGCAATGGCCAGTTCATTGTAAGTTTGTAACACTTTCTAGGTAGAGAGTGGTTTATCTATGAAAGGGGTGTTTAATTAACATTGCATTAGTACATATTTAGCCACCAACCGGGTTTTTGTCCACCGTGTGTTACGCCAGAGAGTTCTACTCTTGTGGTGACACAACGAATGTTAAATGGCATCAACTAAAACCTGTGAAGCGGCATCATTACCACTCCAAAGGACATGAATGCTTATGAAAAGAGTAGAATGTCAAGGATTCAAGAGAACCAAAAAAAATTAAAAGCTTTGGGATTGAAAAATATTGCTAAATCTTTGACAAGTCTAGCAAAGAGTGACAAAACAAAGAAAAAGAAAAAGAAATCAATGGATACCAACGAGAAAGATATAGATGTAGAGTATATGCCTGGTTCTGATGTTGATGTTGATGTTGAGCAAGATTATCAAGAAGCCGCTACAAAAATCTCTAAAAAGGTACTAATATCAAATCCGGATAATATAATTTCTTTTGGTTTCTTCTCTAATAATTTGACTTACAGAAACAACGTCCAACATACATTGCTTCGCAGTCCCTGAAAAGATATAAGAGAAAGTTATTTGCAGTTGGCAACGATGATGACCATGGGGAGCGTGACATGAGATTTCATGGTACCTATATTTTTTTTCAAATATTTTTTGTATGATATTTAATTAATATTAAGTCTAGATTCAATTAACTGTTTTTTATGCTTACTTTTTGGTAACTATAGATATCAATGAATAATAAGATGATGTTGAATTTGATGATATTGAAGATATAGATATGAATGAAGCTTATGAAGAACAAGATAGTTTTAAAGATGATGGAGATAAAGACATGGAAGATTTAGAAAAGGTGAATGATTTAGAAAATCAGAACGATGAACTGGTTGAAGAAGAATGTGAAGTTCTAGAAAATGAAGAAGAGCATAAAGTTTCACAACAAGAAAATAAAGCAGGTTTATTTGATCTACTTGATTGCTTCATTTTTTTGTTAAATCATATATTTAGTATTTTTAATGTATACATGTACATTGTAAATTATGTTCACTTTTTGTAGTTCGGAATGTACGTAAAAGTGTGAGAGGACCAATGCGTATGCCAAAGGTTTGGGCCCAAGAAAAAGGGGATAAAATTCCTATTTTAGTTAACGCACACGGACAACCTATTAATGACAAAAGTAGTCAACTGACCCATTTCAAGGGAACCCTTTCAAGGAGTGGAAAGTATTGTCCGATTTATAAACCATGGAATAAAGTTAAGTCCGCCAAAAAACAAGTGTTGCTTGCACTCTTAAAGGTACATAATTAAAAATATGTATGTTAATGACTTAAGTATTTGTTTTCTCATGTAACCTGTTTCATTTTTAGACAAAATTTGATATTCCTGAAGTTGCTAAAGGCTGGATATTGCAATCATTTGGGCGAAAGGTGAAGAACTGGAGGGCAAGAGTTAAAGAACTATACCAAGGTCTGGGTGTTCGTGCTGCTAATGTTTGGGGTGTAATACCAAGTCGTTCGGCATGTCATAGAGAAAACATCCAATTGAAGTCTCAATGTGAAGAACTTACTAGTACTGTGGTCCAGTTACGAGCCCAAGTATCAGAGATGGAAGGGTCAAGGGGTGGTTCTAGTGTTCAACCTCTTGCATCACAACATTTCCCCAATGTAACCAATGGACATCATAGTTTGTTTACTGGTATTTTTCTATATAAATCTTTAAAAACCAATTTTCCTTAGTTTTTCTATAAAAATGTTAGCCTGCTAGTGTAAAACTTTATTAATTTTTTTTGTAAAATGATTTTTTGCACTATTATGACTAGAGTTTAATAAATATTTGTTGAAAACTAAAATCTAGGTCAGAGATGAAGTTTTCCTCAAAAGCATTCTAAACTCTCCCGAGACTGTAGCAAGAGGAAGGGTCTAGTGCTTGGACCCAAATGATCTAGTTGGTGGTACAAAGATTGGACCAGAATGGTGTGAGGTAAACGTTCAAGTACCAATAAAAAAAGATGAAAACTTGGTAAGACCATATGGTTTATTTTCTACAATTCAAGATTGTATTGGTGCATCCATCGCATGGCCCTATCCATTCATCTCGGTATGTATTTGTTAAACTTGTGATATAAATAATTTTAATATCATGGAACTTAATGCTTATACATGGATAGTTTATCTGTAGGTAGTCCATGAGGATTGAGGACGCATGATGACTCAAGATTTTATGCTTCTTATTTCTTTAATTGCTTTTAATTTCTTTGTTAAATGTTAAGACTTTATGTTAGATAATGTTATAACTTATTTATGTTTAGTGTTTTGGTTATGAACATGCTTATTCGAAATATAATGATTCTTTTATTATTTGATGTTATACAATAACTATTAGGATGTTATATGTTGATGGTCTGTTTATAAAATTGGTTTTATAAATTAATTTTTAAGGACGCTTGTATGTGTAGCAAAAGATTAAAAGTAGGTAATCACATATTAGAACACTGTAAAAGTGTCCTAATATGTTCTTTTTAGGACGCTATTTAAGTTGTCTATAGACATATTATGTGACCATAAAACTGGTTTCATAATCTTATTTGATATATTAGGACCCTTTTCTTGGTACTAAATTAGCTATAATGTTACATCATAAGGTTCCTATCAATTAATTTCTAAGGACGCTTGTAAGTGTATCAAAAGATTAAAAGTATGTAAGCACATGTTAGAACATCGTAAAAGTGTCCTAATATGCTTTTATTAGCGCACTATTTTGGTTGTTCAAAGACATATTACGCGACCATAAAATTGGTTTCATAATCTTATTTGAGATGTTAGGACGCTTTTTTAGTTCCGGGACTTATTACGACCCCTTTACATGAAACGCTTTTACCGTTGGTCCTATTAAATGAAAGGTCCTATAAAATAGCATTTTAGGACGCTTTTGCACGTACTAAAAACCCAGCTTTCTTGTAGTGATTCCTCCTTATGAACATGCTTGATGTGATTGATGATCTTTGCATAACATGCTGTTCCTCCTCCTTGATCACCTTCCCCGAACTGTACAGACCAGTCACATCCTTCATCAGCTTGAACGGTCAATGCCCGATTGGGATTTGATGGTCCTGACTGGTTCTGATTGTTGTTAACTGCTACAATCATCCTGTCACGATTCTCTTGCTGGGCATTCACATTTGAAGTACTCGTTAGGTTTCTGAATGGGTTATGATTGCCTTGTTTGGTTGGTCGGGTGCACACACGTTTGAAGTGCCCCTTCTCGCCACAATTGAAGCATGTGACAGCATTTATATCAAACCCGTACTTCGTATCCTTCTTGCCTTCCAACGAAGTTCTTCCAGTTCGAGCCATGAAGTCTTTTGCCCTTCTAACTGCACTAGCAAAAGCCCATTTGATGTCCATCAACTCCATTTCATCCTTGTCGATCTGTTGATAATCTTCATTGGTCATATTGATGTTTCCAATATGACCTGCGACCAAACCGTAGTAAACACTGACCATCGTATTGATAAGTTCCATATGCTCCTTTGCTACTTCAATGCTAACTTGTGAAAGGTTTGAAGTGTCGACTCGGACTGTGTTAGGGTTTTGAGGTTGAGGATTGTTGGTATAATGAGCTTGCTGTTGTGGTTGGACTTGTGGTTGTGATGGAACAGGAATGTAAGCCCTCGGATCGAATTGAGGTTGTGCAGGATTAACTTGAGGTGGAGGTTGAGGTGTTGGAATATAAGCCCTTGGATCGAAAGCCGGAGTAGTAGCTGACTGAGGAAACGGAAAGGAACTTGTATTGGACACGAATGTAGTTTGCAATTTTGGTTGCTGAGCTGCACTGGATCTGGCCAAGGAGTCAAAACCTGGAAGGTACATTTCTGTATTTTGAGGAGCGAGAACTCGTTTAGCTTTCCGGATTTCTTCATCATTCTTGTGTTCCAGCTTCTGAATGAACTCATAAATGTTAATTGTATCTAGAGTACCCGTATGCTTCAACAGCTCAATAAACGAACTCCACTTTGGAGGTAAAGCATCAGCAAACCTAGTCACCATATCCTGTTGAGTGGCCAAAACCCCATAAGCAAACATTTCACTAATCAAATGTAGGTCCCCTGACGCGTGCGGATCGTAACAGAATCGTCGATCCAACCTAGAGTGCGGAATCCCCTAGATCAGATTTCACAGAAAAACAAGTAGAACAAGAATCAAGAACACGATACACTTTCAATCCGGTCTTCTATTGATTATCCAACTCGAACGTTTACAATCAATTCAAGACCCAAGAAATCTCTCAGCCAAATCTCTGTAGATTTCTCTAACTCTCTCTCAATATCTCTAAAATGGCTAACCTAAACCCTAATGCCAAGCCTTGTATTTATAGGACAAGCTTTGCACATGGGCTTTGGTTTGGGCCAGGCCATTCTCCAAGCCCATTACACTAAATAACTTCCTAACCAATAATGCTAAGCCCAATACAAAATATCCAAAGACTAAACAAACAAACTATTAAGCTATTGACACAAAACATGCACCAACAAACTCCCCCTTGACAATAGCTTCATAGTGTAACTTTGTCTTCAAACATCTTGCAGTCTTTTGGTCTTTGGATAGCGTCAGCTACACAGTTTCTGACATCAACAAACTCCCCCTTAGCTGATGCTTCCAATCTCCAAAACTTTCATTCGTTGTAGATCAGCGAACTAGCAATCTTTGGTTAAGCAAGTATCTTCAAACCTTCCATATCGCTCTCTTTCTCTTTCTGCAACGTAGTAGAAGGATCCTACCATGCATCTTCACACGTTCTGCATTTCACTCTCAATATGCACTTTACTTGTATTCTGCACTTCATTTTGATAACTGCATCAATCTGTTTAGAAACACAAGCAAGTATCTCGAAAAACCATTAGCCTTTTTCACATTTAAAGATAAACCAATATTTTATCTTAGATTGCAAAAACAACTACCTTTCAGTTCAAAATGGGAGATCTTTTAAAAGGAAAATCTTTTTGGTATTTTTGATATTTTTCCACACAAGCTAAACTAACTAAACTAAACTAAAAGATATTTACCAAACTTCTTTTTGAGAGTATCATGTGCAAGAAGATCATATCAGCAAAATCAAACTGTTCATTAATCAATTCTTTATTTAATTTTTTTTTTTGTGAAAAGCAGTTCAAGACGATTACCAGTATGTTTGTCCACTTAAACAAAATGCGTGAACATTTCAAGTACCATCACCATATAATACATTAAGGTAATTTTAGAATACCGAAATACGAGCGTGTCCCACTTCAGGATGTACCCCCACGATCAAGGTATGCACAAAGATTCATCGTAGTAGGTGAGTATACTGAATTCATCCGTTTTAATTTTCAACGATAGATAATTGGTGAACAGGTCAGTACTTCCGTACAGCAGAGAGACCAAAATATCTTATCGAGGGCTAAGACGGATACCATTTTTTTTGGTACGAATTGTGCATTTTGCACTTATTGAATGACTCTCTTTGAGAGCTTTTTCATTTTCAGGGTTTTGGCATTTTTAGCTCTTTTAAGATATCCTGGGTGTGTCTAGGTCAGCATATATCTGGATGCAGCAGAAGGACACCCATGATATCCCCGGATGAAATAACAGTATAAAGACCCAAAACTTCAGATTTTGGCAATCTATCAACGCAAGAATTAAGGTCATTAAACCATACACCACTGATGTGTTCCCCACTCACACTCAGTGCATTTAGGTTTATATCACTTTGGTAAGTTGATTATTTCATGCTTTTTGCCTACTGGTACATCATATGATGAAGCTGCTATCACACTTAAGCAATTTTGGTTCAATTTCAGTGTGACAGTCTAACTTGCTGATGTACTATCATTTCTTCTTTTTCACACAGTGAACTCATTTTTTTTTTAATTTTCTATTTTTTTTATGTTTTTCATTTTTTTTAAAATTTACAACTTACTCCCCCTAAACTCACGCACTATCTAAACTCTTTTTGGCTTAGAGGAATTTCTCCCCCTAAATTTTTGTTTTTAT
Organism: Helianthus annuus; assembly: GCF_002127325.2. Taxonomy (NCBI): domain Eukaryota; kingdom Viridiplantae; phylum Streptophyta; class Magnoliopsida; order Asterales; family Asteraceae; genus Helianthus; species Helianthus annuus. The sequence continues at coordinate 12,646,997 of NC_035444.2, read as the reverse complement.
GGAGTAATTTTCAAAAAGACAAATTTAAACACAAACAGACTCCCCACTTTAAATCTGACTAAAGTTTTTCCACGTTTAACACATCAAAACAATCACAAAAGTAAATAGTTCGTTACCCATGTTAACCGACTATTCACCTCAGATGCTGTACAGGAATAACCACTGTCGAGCACATCAACAGTCCTTCTTGGTCATCCTACATTCACTCAACAACTCAGTTAGTTTTGAGAACCCAAGCCCTGATGGTCTTGGGTTTGCCGTATTCATCCAATACAGGAACATCCATCCAATATCCATCACACTTCAGTGGATCCTTGGGTAACCTTTTATCTTGATACCTTCTTCTCCCATAATCATACCATGAATTTTGAAAAAATTTTGGATGTTGTTGAACATTCGAGTTACTAAAACCCCTATGTCCACTTCTTTGTTGAAAATTTCGATTACCAGCAGTTTGGTATCGATTTCGATCTCCAAAATTTCTAGTTTGACTTTGAAAACGATTTGATTTACCATTATAATTACTAAGCTGTGGAGAAATACTTCTTGGTCTATCAAATCTTTTCGAAGTTGAAGGTTTTGATTGAGATTCAGGTTTCTTAGCTTGACAACTAGTTTTTACACTGTTGCTTGACCCAACCTGATTTTCATCCTTAACCTCATCAATCTTTTGTTTACCTTTCTTCAAAGGACAACAACTCGCCACATGTCCTTTGTTGTGACATTTAAAACAGGATCTTTGCTTACGACTTTTCCTTTTATTTGATCCCTTTTTAAATGTTTTGATCTTTTCGTCTTCAGTATCCTCATCCACTTTATGAGGTGTACTGTTAGACCCAACAGATTCTTTCAAAGAAACTGGACTATTTGGCAAGTCCACAGCTATCGGATCCACTACTACTTGTGCAGTGGCAACAAAATCAGTTAGCTCATCTTCAGTTGGTAAAAATGAGTATTCTTGATTTCCAGAAGATGAAGATTTTGTATACCCCACCCCTGTTTTATCATGACTCTTTTTTAAACCCTTTTGAATTTGAGTTCTGACTAACGAAGAATTCCCAAAATTGTGTAATTTCCCCTGAAGTTCTATAATTTTGGCTTGTGCATCAGCCAATTCTGTGCACTTTTCTGAAAGCTCGTTAGTCTTTTCTTTCACAGTTTCACGAGCCAAATCAATGACCAGTAACAGTTCATTGACTTTGCTTGTCAGACTGCTAATTTCTTGTTCAGTTGATTTGAGTTTATTTAAACAATCTGACTCCCGTTTAATCAAAAGAACATTTGAAATTTTTGCAATTCAGCTAACTGAATTTTGTTTTGCTCCGATAGTCTGTCAACTTTATCCTGTAGTTCAGTGCAATTAAGACATGTATGACTTACAGGTTCTGATGTTACCTTCACCTCTGTTGCAAGTTCATTCACATCTTTCAAGCCCTTTGAAACTTCTGCATCTTTCTTCTCAGCAGTTTCCTTATCAGCTTTCATCTTTTCAACCTCAGCAGCTACTTCTCCTATCTTCACAGCTGCAAACTCAGCAACCAATGCTTGATCACAAGTATTCACTTTTGACGAGATCTGATAACGTTTTTCCAAAGCTTCCCACAGCTCTCTAGAAGTCCCATACGTCTTGAAAGTATGTTTAACACCCTCAGGCAAGGACATCTTTATTGCTGCGAAAACTTTCTTCTCAGCATCAACCAGTTGTTTCTCAGATTCATCCATCTTGTTATAAGAAATAACTTTAACTCTTCCTTCAACACGACGAGTAGGAGCAACATAACCATCTATCATACAGCTCCACATTCTCGTGTCTTCACTTTTCACAAATGCCTCAAACTTCTCTTTCCAGTCAGCATATTCTTTGATATTTGCAAGCTTTGGCCAGTTCTTAGCAACCTCACTTCCACTATCCTTCTTAGCCATCACGCAACGTAAAAGTTTAAATGAATTTTGGTAACCTGTGTCAAAATCCAAATCTAACTTCTCTACTGGTCCTTTTCAAGCTTTTACCGTAAGCGAACTGATAAAACCGTACAAATATTTTTCCGAAAACTGTTTTTACCAAATTATACCGTTAGATTCGTCTCGAAATTACGATTCCAATGAAATTATACCGTACAAATATTTTTTTTTGTCCTAAAAATCCAAGGATCCCAACGGTGCAAACGGTTTGTCCAAATGAGTTACGGATAGTTTTCTAAACGCGAAACAGTGAAATTTTTCTTACGCAAGCCAAGAAAAATTCCACCCCTTCCGAAATGATCAGAAATGGTCCGTAATGGTCCGAAATGGTCCGTAATCAACACCTGCTAGTCCGAAATGAACTAATCTGATCCGAAATGAAACCTTGTGATCCGAAATGGAACCTCCTGATTCGAAATAGTCCGGAATCCTTCAGTATGATCTGAAATGCAAGCAAATCTGATCCGAAATGAAACTTCCTAATCCGAAATGATTCGAAATGCAAGATTACTGGTCCGGAATTCAAGTCTTTAATCCGAAATGCTTGTTTCTTGATCCGGAATTCTTGTATTCTTGTCCGAAATGATGCTGTTTTGTCCAAAATCACTGATTTATGGTCCGTAATTCAAGTCTTCTGATCAGTAATGATCCAAAATGCTTGATTTTTATCCGAAATCCATGCTTTTTGATCAGTAATGGTCCGAAATGCTTGAATTTTATCCGAAATCAGCAGCAGAACTCAAGAACAGCCTTCAAAAACTTCCAAATCTTCGATTTTTCTGCAGAAAACGATTCTGAACCGAGCAAAACAAGAGCCGAATGCTCTGATACCAATTGTAGGTCCCCTGACGCATGCGGATCGTAACAGAATCGTCGATCCAACCTAGAGTGCGGAATCCCCTAGATCAGATTTCACAGAAAAACAAGTAGAACAAGAATCAAGAACACGATACACTTTCAATCCGGTCTTCTATTGATTATCCAACTCGAGCGTTTACAATCAATTCAAGACCCAAGAAATCTCTCAGCCAATCTCTGTAGATTTCTCTAACTCTATCTCAATATCTCTAAAATGGCTAACCTAAACCCTAATGCCAAGCCTTGTATTTATAGGACAAGCTTTGCACATGGGCTTTGGTTTGGGCCAGGCCATTCTCCAAGCCCATTACACTAAATAACTTCCTAACCAATAATGCTAAGCCCAATACAAAATATCCAAAGACTAAACAAGCAAACTATTAAGCTATTAACACAAAACATGCACCAACATCAAATGATAAAAACGTGTAGTCATATCATTTAGGGTTTCATTTTCCAAAAACTGAAATGACTCAAACTCTTTCTTAACAGATCATGGCGAGACTTTCGTGTAGCTGCATTGCCTTCTCCTCTCGCTACCAAGGCCTCCCATAATGTTTTCGTGTCTTTGCAGTAAGAGAACTGATGATAGATTTCTTTGTTGAGCGCTTGTGTAAGGATAGCAAACGCCTTTTTCTCTAAGTCATAGGCTTTCTTGTCATCTTCAAGCATATTAGCATAACCTGCTGAAGTGGATGCTGCTACTTCGAGATTAGGGTTGAATGCATTGATAAAACACGTCCAAAGTTAGGTGCTTTTCCCTTGAACATATGTGTGAAAGCGCCCTTTCCATGATGGAAAATCGTTCATGTGATTCAACTTTGGTGGGCGATTGTTGCTGCCCGTTTCACTTTCGCTAAGTAGAAGATTTTGAATACTTTGATTCTGATTTGATACCAACGCCCATTGACTTGCACTGATCGCTGGCTGAGGAAACATACTTCTTGCCCATGCGGCTGCGGAAGTTTGATCTTGACCGGGTTGTGGGTCTGTACTCCAGTCCCACGGACTCGTGCAACTCATTTTTGATGTATACTAGTAGAATACCTGATCAAACACTTGAAAACACAATGTTATGATAGACTTGCAAATCTTCTGTTGAAAAATGACAACACACACGACGAAACACTTTCTACGAAACAGACTTTGTTATGACGAAACGACTGATGACGAAACAGATTCTGTTTCGTCGAAGGATTATGGCAAAACAGATTTCTGATTCGTCGAAGGGACTTTTGGCGAAACAACTTTATATTCGTCGAAGGGACCTTTGGCGAAACGTTTTTCGATTCGTCGAAGGGACCTTTGGCGAAACGCTTTTCTGTTTCGTTGTAATCTGTTTCGTCGAGGTCTGTTATGTCAAAAAGGTTGTCAGATGGTTGGTAAAGTAGGTGAATTTTTTATACTTAGCCTGTCAACTCACACGACTTTTTCACACATTAACCCATGCTAAATCACCAACTATGGTATGGTGGATAATAGATTAAACCTATTACAGTTATCAAAGTAGAAACAACCTTATCTGTTTGATTGATAAAGATCAAAAAGTGCAATTGTCAAGAACACTTTGAATATTGTTTGAAGTTTTGAAAAACACTTGAATAATCCGGTGAACTGATAAATTTCCGAACACAACTTTTGCCTAAAACTTTCAACAAAAACCAACTGTTAACATGAAACACTTAAACAAGCAAGGTTTTCGGTAAAACTTTTAGCAAACAAATAACATCTAACAGATTCTAAGAGTCCTTTTTCCAGAAAATAGTGAGTTTCAAGAATAACTTTCTGAGAAAACACACAATAACACTTGACAAATACCGAACTATGTTTGATTTTAAACAAGGATAAGAGCCTTTCGCTCTGATACCACTTGTAGGTCCCGAAATCGAAGGATCGATTTTCACTACCAAACCCTTGTTTATAACAAACAAAGTTAAGTGTGCGGAATCCACTTAACTAAGCCAAACCAAACATAGAACAACACAAGAACAGTGGTTAACCAAAGAAACACAATCGTTTGATTAACTGGATGAGAATGCACAGCTGATACAAACACAGTTTACACAAAGTAACCTTAAGGGTATTCTCTCATCTCTAACCTGAAACTGTGACTATCTGTGCCTTTATATAGCAGCTGGGCTAATGAGCTCGACGAAACACATATTGGGCCGACGAAACGCATCAGAGCCCAAAACAAAGCCCATCAGACGACGAAACAGATCCGTTTCGTCGCTGATCTTGACGAAACAGAGACAACCATATCCAGGTCTGTTTCGTCGACATGTGTTCGACGAAACAAACCTGTTTCGTCGAAGGCTGCAAAACTTAAACCGTTTCCTGCAAACAGACAGCAAACAGCAGGCAACAAACAAGCACTTACAAATGGACATAATTACCCTTACATGCAACATGCATTGTTTAACGACCATTACATAACAATGAGACAGATAGTCAGACACAAGCGGATAGGAGGATATCCGACTTGGTCAACTGCGAATACAGACTCGATAAACGATAAAAGACCATACAAAATACAACGTAAAGTACAAGACTAGTGACAGACACAAAAATGCATCAACACAGAGGGACACCAACATGGGTGGGCGTACATGTAAGAGAATCTCAAGGGGATGATATTGCTAAATAATACCTACAATATTATGCAACAACATCCTTTCTAGATGCTACAAAATAATATACAATACTTTTCATTTTTTAAATTAAGTTTCTTTTCTTTTTGTTTAAGTCTTATATTACATCCTTCGTAATCATGACAACACTTATTGATAGAATTGCTAATGAGCCACTTGTCTGTGGACTTTAGACCACTTGTTGGATGCAACTGATTCATTAGAAAGAAAAATAAAATTACTTGAAGACTTCAACAAATGAGCATGAGATTGAAAATGGTAGTTCTTCGGTACTAACCAGGGATCAAAAATCACGTGCATATCTGTCTGGTTGATGTCTAAATATCTTGTATTTAGAAAACCTAACAATATGGGGTTCAACTTTTTATCCAAAAGAATGTTCCCAGGTTTTACATCACAATGTATGATCTGTGTGGGAGCTTCTCTGTGAAGGTAAAGAAGTGCTCTAGCAACACCTAGAATAATTTTGTACCGTTTATCCCAGTTCAAAAGAGTACTCACCGGATCTGAAAAACAGATTACGAGATGGATGTTATGTAAAGGTTTAATCCAGTAAAACTGATATAATCTTACAAACTAGAATGGTAGGATAAATCGGTGATAAAGAAGGCTAGCAACACTCATTGCTTTCTGTTGAGCATGGCAATGCTTGAGATTTACATTTCATAATAAAAATTCATACCAAACATAGCAGGCAGTGCAAAGTCATAGACAAGAAACAATCTGGTTTCTTTAATGCAATATCCAAGAAACTTGGCCAAATTCTCGTGTTCAAGCTTTAGTAGTGTTGATGCTTCATTAATAAAACGTCCATATGCGTCATTAATATATATTCTAGCAACTGCTATACCTTGCCCATTTTGTAGCTTTCCCTGAAAAAATTATTAGATATATTATAAACATAATTCTTATAAGTATCTAGGATTCATAATATTTATGTAATTATGTATATGTGTGTAACGATGTAACTCGAATAATGAACCGGTATGTCGTTTGGTTGATCTCTATTCAAATGGCAGTTATTCCCGCCATTATTCAACCGGAAACACATAACCGCTTCATTCTTCATATGTATATATATTGGATGCCGGGAACTGCACTCGGTACCAAGACAATTGCAAACATCAAAATTGTCCATTGCTAAACACCCACAGTTACTATAATAATTCCCAATAATCATCATGAAATCAACAAATGATAACGATGCTTCCGCTGGTTATGATTCAAACATCTATCAAAGTGGTATCAGAGCGCCAGTTTCTGATCTTAGGGCCACATCTACAATGTTTCCGTGCCAACACTGCACAGAGGAAAGAAGGGAAAGAAAGTGGTTGATGAAACGGTGTTATTACTGTAATTCTCCAGGCCATCAAATATCAAACTGCAAGAACAAAGAAGATGATGAAGAATCTCAACTATTCTGTCTCGCCATCAATACCGGAGTGCAGCGGCAGAATGAAGAAGATGAAGATCTCAGAAGCGATCAGAAATTAGAGTATTTGGTGGCAGGAACCGATGGAGGTCGTTGGTCGGAAATGTGGTATGTTAGCAAAACTTTAAAACATCATTTTTCTGCAAATTTAGAAATGTTCAAGCGCATTAAATATATGGCTGATGTTGAAACAAACACGGGGAAAATCAATTCTATTTCATTAGAGGAATAGGTGTTGTTGATGTTATGTCTGGAATGGAGAAGATCCGTGTTCAAAGTGTGTTCTTTACACAAGACATAGATAGAAATATTCTAAGTTATGATCAATTAATAACACAAGAGTTTACAGTGAAATTTATGGGAGATATGTGTAAACTTTATCCAACTTTTGGAATTCCTCTAAACAACATCAGAAACATAAGATCTGGATTAACCAGAGAAGAAGAGATGTGTGTTATTGAGAAACAGAAGGTAATGAACAAAGAATCGGAATTTATGTCGTTCAAAACGAATTACTTGAATAATTATTTCGAAAAACTCGAAATATCATCTAAGGAACCAGACTGGAACGTTATGATACTTCAAACAATGAGATTCAAGGAATTCTTAGATTGTAAGGCATTTCTCAATATGATGGACGATGATGAATATGTTAGAAAATACAAGTTTATTCTGCAAGCAAAGTTTGACGAAATGGTGGAATGGTTTATTACAAAGATGTTAGGAATAACATCAAGACCAATTCCAGCCTATGCCTCTAACAACCGGAGGATTTGTTTGCTAGACATGTATCTGATAGTAGAACGAGAAGGGGGACACCGATACGTAACAGAAAATAATCTTTGGCCGATGGTAGCGAAAGAGATGGGTTTCGAGTATAATGAGGGTGAATTAATGCGTCTGGTACACGCAATGTATTTAGATGTTCTCGTTTACTATTACAAGTTCAAAACCATTCAAATACAAGTGCAAGAAAAAAATGTTACTGAAAAGGAAACAATGCTGAAAAGGAATGAAGATCCAAGATACAGTCGAAGTGAGGGAGACGCTGCTGAACAAGATGCAGGTCAAGAGGAGAGGACTGAAGAAACTCAGGGAGTTACAAGGGATCCATCGGAACACTATGCATTGTTTACTAGTAACGACTGGAATGGAAACAAGAGGAGAAGTACAAGACGAAGATTCGATTTCAAAAGGGCCAGAGCAGCAGTGAATGAAGCAAATGAAAGTGTGAAGGAAAACTCCCGTAAACTGAATCATGTTTAGGGGAGAGTATTAGATATATTATAAACATAATTCTTATAAGTATCTAGGATTCATAATATTTATGTAATTATGTATATGTGTGTAACTATGTAACTCGAATAATGAACCGGTATGTCGTTTGGTTGATCTCTATTCAAATGGCAGTTATTCCCGCCATTATTCAACCGGAAATACATAACCGCTTCATTCTTCATATGTATATATATTGGATGCCGGGAACTGCACTCGGTACCAAGACAATTCCAAACATCAAAATTGTCCATTGCTAAACACCCACAGTTACTATAATAATTCCCAATAATCATCATGAAATCAACAAATGATAACCATGCTTCCGCTGGTTATGATTCAAACATCTATCAAAAATTCATGTTGTAGTAACCATTGTTACATCATGTATAAACCAGTTTCAGGTCACTTTTGACATTAAATAGAAATAAAACACAAGCTTCTTTTACCTAAAAATAGGAAGTTGGTAGTGCGATGCACACACAATTTTATGTAGTGAAGCAGTTAAGAAATGCACTATCGAGGGACTAGTTCTGATATAAAATCCTCATCTGGACCAGTATTATAATCGTAATCAGGATCAGAATTGTCAACAGTGTTGCTACTGCTAACACTATTTGAACGCTCTCTCGTAATCCTTTCTCGCATTTTTGCCACAGGGAGAGTGAGAGACGAGCTATCAAGAAGCATGGAAACAACTTCTTCCATTGTTGGCCTATCTGCATGATCCTTTTGAACACACAACAGCCCAATCTCCAAAAATCTTGTCATAAAACTTGAATCGACATCAATTCTGGGATCAATTATATTTGAAACTGTTCCTTCGAACCAATTTCTCACAACCTACAACAATTCATCATGTCTGTTAGATTGAAACAGCTATACTCCTACCATAATGTTTCTGTTTTTTTTTATGTAACTTTTTTTTTTCATTCCAATCAACAGGGTAAATTACATAAGGATATCTCCCAACACAAATAAGTGAAAAAACTAAGATCCAAAATCATATGATCAGTAACCAAAATCCTTTCCCGTGAAACTGACAAGTCACACAGAAATCTATGTTATTAAAAAAAACAAGTTGTTATACATTGACATTAAAATCCATGTCAATTATGTGTTTCTGATCAGTTTGATTTAAAAATTCAGGAATGCTTGTATTATTTTTGCCTTACAAAATGTACCATAATCATACTTACATATTCAAGGGACTCATAAGGGTCCACTCTACACCACCCAGAACAGCGCACTCTACGTCCCGCTATAAGTTCCAAAACCAACACACCAAAACCATAGACATCTGTCTTGCTTGACAAATATCCATATTGCACAATCTCGGGTGCCATATAATCCCTGTCTCATGTGCCGTCATTAGCCATGATTAACAATACAAATTACCACAATTTCAAAAGGTGAGCAGGGAGACACAAACATGGGCGTATACGAAAAACATTTAAATGGAATGCAACTTCTCTTCAATATAGAAAATCAATTAAGATCCTCCCATCTGAAGGGGATGATGTAGCTCCATAATACCTACCCTAATATGCAACATCACCTCTACATGCTACAAAATATATACAATATTTTTTTCAATTTTCAGTTTTCAACATCACCACTAGTAAGAATCTCAATTTGTACCAAATTCTGTAAAAAGTCCCATAATACTGTTAGAATATAAACTTAGCATATATTCTTTGTTATTGTTATTTAGTTAGGATAACTAGATCATAATTTAGTAATTAAATTAGATATTATTTAGCGGTTAGTAACAGGTGTGTCGGTTGACAAACCGTCACCACCACCGTATATATATGATGTATTCTCTATCGTTTACAGTTACCAAGATTCTATTATATCCATTCATGTTTCTCTGTATGTATGTATGTTTATATATTCTCTGTACGTTCATATAAAACACACACAAACACGAGTACGGAACGATTACGATGATGGCTTCCGCTGTCCGGATTTCCAACATGTGGTATCAGAGCGCTTGGTTAGAAAACAAAGAATTAGGATCAAAATTACATGATCCTGGGAAGATACGGATGAAGAAGATGGAAAACAAACATGGGAAGAGGCGAGAAACAAATAGCGACTCCGATTATATGAGTCCCCGATTACGCGCGATTGCAATCTTGAAACAAGAGATTGCAATAATGGAATTGCAATACGAAATTGCATTAATGGAATACGAATCGGGACGTCACGAAGATAATGGAGATGCAGGCGAAGTAATGACACGGAGAGAGGAAGACGATTCTGAAAGAGATGTTTTGGCCTGTAAAGATGTTCAAAAACTGAACGGTAAGATGCAGGAAGACAGGGACGGTTATTACAATAGAGAAGACGACAAGGATACGGAATCAAGAGAGAAATCGGAAATTAACCGAAAGCATCACAAGAGAAAACACATGGGTGATAAAGATGAAAGAAGCAGGGACCGGAAATGCAGGCAAGATAATGATAGAGACTATCACGAAGAAGAAGAAGAAGAGAGTGAAGGATTCAACCGGAACCGATCACCAGAAACGGTATCATCGGATGTTAATATGAAGAAAAGAATGATGCAGAAACGGCGGGAACAAAAAAGGAAGAAAGGATGTCCAGATTTAGCGACGGCAGTTAGCGACAAAAGAAGAAGGATAGCGACAGGAAACAGATCAGCGACAGAACGATTTAGTAACACTAAATTGGCTTTAACGACAGATCAAAGACTTTCAGCGACAAAATGGGTAATGAACAACAATATTACCGTACTCGGCATCACGAAACAAATCAAGGTGGATCTATGGACGAATCATGACAAGTTTAAAGAAAAAAATGGGTTTATCATCAAAGCCGACGTGACGAGCCATTACCGATGCTAAGTTTAGGGGATGGTGTTAGAATATAAACTTAGCATATATTCTTTATTATTGTTATTTAGTTAGGATAACTAGATCATAATTTAGTAATTAAATTAGATATTATTTAGCGGTTAGTAACAGGTGTGTCGGTTGACAAACCGTCACCACCACCGTATATATATGATGTATTCTCTATCATTTACAGTTACCAAGATTCTATTATATCCATTCATGTTTCTCTGTATGTATGTATGTTTATCTATTCTCTGTACGTTCATATAAAACACACACAAACACGAGTACAGAACGATTACGATGATGACTTCCGCTGTCCGGATTTCCAACAAATACATCCTTATTTATTAGTAGTCATGACAAAACATTTATTCATAGCATTGCTAAGGAGCCAGTTGTCTGCGGACTTTTGAACCCACCGTTGCTCATTTAGGGGATCCATCTAGTATGGTTAGGTCAAAAGTCCCAGATAAGTCAATTTCCTCCATTTTGCGATTAGTCGATTACTGATGGCAAACACAAATTAGGTTTCTCCAATGTGATTGAATTATTAAAAAACAAAAACTAATCTTAAATCAACAAATGAGCATGAGATGAAAAATGGTGGTTCTTTAGTACTAACCAGGTCCCGCAAATCTTGGACACCTTACAAGCCGTCTCCATAATTGCTAAACATCTTGCACACCGAAAACTTGACAATATGGGGTTCAAACTTCCATCCAAAAGAATGCTTCCAGGTTTTACATCACAATGTATGACTCGGACGGGAGCATCCCTATGAAGGTAAAGAAGTGCCCTAGCAACACCTAGTATTACTTTGTACTGTTTATCCCAGTTCGAAAGAGTACGCTCCGGACCTAAAAATACAGATTACAAAGCAGAGGTTATGACATGGTTTAATCCATCAATAAAAACTAGAGTGATAGTAAATTTGAGATTAAAAAAAAAAAAAAAATAGAAGGCTATCAGCACTTGTTGCTTTCTGTTGAATCATGCAGCGATCTCAAGCTTGAAATGTACATTTAAAATTGAAAAAAAAAAAAAAAATCAATACCAAACATCAAGTCAGCAAGCCTTGCATGAGGTGCAAAGTCATAGACAAGCAACAAACTGGTTCCTTCAATGCAATATCCAAGCAACTTAGCCACATTCTCATGTTCAAGCTTTACCAATATTGATGCTTCATTCATGTATATGTTTTCATATCTCTGACTTAAAGGAGCACGAAGGACTGCTATACTTTGGCCATTTTGCAGCTTTCCCTGAAAAGAGAAACCAAGTTGGAATTTAGAGCATACAACATGATTACCGGAAAATATGTAATTATATTCAAAAAGGGGTTGCGGCGCAGCTTGTTGCCCATCTACCAGCCATTCTTATGTAATTTTCCTAAATCGTGAAGGAAAAATATATAAAAACTTGAGTAAAAAAATAATGGATAACTTATACAAGGATACTTGAAATGCACCTTGTGGAATTTTATTAGCTCTAGAGAATTCTTTAGTTGCAACATTCAAAGTAAGAAGATCAAACCGATGTAGTGTCTGGTTTTCACCTCCAACAGTATTAAAGTACAACTCCAAAGACTTTAAACGTCTACTTCCTATTACAAGTTCAACAAGTACCAAGCTGTTAGTAATGAGAATGGTAAAATATCAACAAATAGCAAGAGAGCATTGTTGTCAATTAAAATGAACATTAGCGCATTGGAGAAATGAAAGAGGTAAACTAAGCACTATAACCTGGAAGAGAAATTAATATATCTGAGTTCTCAAATGATGGAGATATAACTTTTGGTGCCAATCTTGCAAAAAAATTCATGCTGGTAGGCTGTAATGTATCGTTGGCTTTCTCTTGTAAGGCCAGAGTAGACTCAAGACCTACCACAACCTTGGCCATTGTAGGTCTCTGTTTTTTATCTTTATGCAAGCACTGTTTTGCAAGCTGTGCAAACTCCTTTAAACATTTAGGAGATACTGACCCCCTTATACTAGTATCAACAATTTGCTTTAGCCTACCTTCTTTAATGGATTCTTGAGCCCATACTGCCAAACCCCAATGCTCCTCATCAATTCTACTATCTACTGCCCGTTTCCCACACAGGACTTCAAACAGTACCACCCCAAAAGCATATACATCGGATTTTCTGGTCAGCTTACCAGTGTAAAAGTAATCGGGATCAAGATACCCAAACGTGCCTTTTACGCCAGTGCTGACGTAAGTGGTCTGCCGGTTTTTTGGACATATTTTGGACAATCCAAAATCTGAAATCTTAGCTTCCCAACTGTCATCTAACAATATATTTGAACTTTTAACATCGCGATGTACAACCCCATGCTTAATACCCGTACCTGTGTGAAGATATTCTAACCCACGAGCAGCCCCTATGCATATTGTGAGTCTTTGAACCCAAGATAGAGGAGTTTGGCGCTTGTGGAGATGGTCTTCAAGTGTTCCATTTGACATATACTCGTAAACAAGGATCATTTCTTGCCCATCATTGCAATAACCAATGAAAGACACCAAGTGACACTGCTTTAGGTTAGAAAGCATATTTACTTCTGCCCAAAATTCCGATGCTCCTTGATTAGAAGTTGAATCCAGCCGCTTTATGGCAACAGTCAAAATATTTGGGCCATTAATGATGGTTCCTTTGTAAACCTTGCCAAAACCCCCACGGCCTATGACCAATGACTCATCAAGGTTTCGGGTTGCTTGCTGAATCTCTGAAAAAGTAAACTGGCGGAACAGCTGTGGCGACTCTGAGGATGAACTGGTACGGGCAGACATGATTATAAGGTATAGATATGAAGAAAGAAAAGAGAATAGATAGTATCCTAAATATGTTATCACATTCATAGATGGATAGTATTGAAGGATTCATATAGCTTTTGATATCCTGGTCTAGGTGTCAATTTATTGATTGGAAACAAACTTTCTAGAAAATTATGATACCACTGTATTTTCCACAAATAGTGCAACATGATGTTTGGATTTTGGCCCAAAAAGTCTTACATCCAGGTCATCCTACATTGAGTTAAGTCTCTTAATTATCAGCGTTGACAAGCTAGCCAATGGTGGTCCAGAAGACTACTTGTTTGATCAAATTGCCACTGGGGGACCACATAGTTACATTTTTATTTGGTGATATACCCGTTTCCCCGATTGTATACTCGATATGATTTTTTTATTTTATTTTTTAAACATGTATGTTATATACATGTTTAAGTTTTTTGTGTATATATTTTGGTGTAGGTCCCTCGCGGAGGATGAGGTTAAACCTTAACCTTGTTATATTAACACACTAGCAAGTGCGGAATCCAAGCTAGAGTGCAACCGAGTTGAGACAAGCATAAACACAAAACACACAAGATTCACCGATTAACACCACTTGTATTAATGCGAATGAAGGTTCCGGTTACAAGCACAATGTTTACAAATCAGTTTTGTAAACTCTCTCTAAGTGTGTGTGTGTTCTTGACAGAATACTCTCTCTATCTCTCGAGTCTATCTTTCTATCTGTGTGCCTCTAGTGTCTCTACTGAAATCAACACACTGCATGGGTTTATATACCCAACACAGATTGCATGCTTCGAAGGATAAGATAGTCAGGTCGAAGGATCATCTATCGACCAGAATCATACCGAAGGATCCATACATACCTCGAAGGATGATGTATCCTTCGAGGTCCATCTGTATCCATCGAAGGTTGTCTTTCGAGGTGATCGAAGGATATAAACCATCCTTCGATCACATCCTTCGAAGCAAACAAACTTACATACTTATTGTTGACTGTTTGGCCAAGTCAAACCAGGAGGATGGTTGACTTGGTCAAACTTACAAGTTTAACAACTGACATCGTTTAATATCGACACGATACAGAATACAGACAAAGTACAGACACAAGTGCACCAACAAACTCCCCCTTGGCTGTAGCTTTGTCTCGATCTTAATCATCTTTGATCTTCGTGTCTTCAGGACTCTGATGTCCTTTCAAGTCTTCAATGTTGCTGATATCAGTTGTGACAATTGGATTTCTATGATGGGCCAATAGAGTGATGGGCTAATCTAAAAGTCAAGTTGTTATGGGTATTGGATTTTCATTAGTTTATTTGTTTGAGTAAACAAATTACTAGTGGGAGTCGGGTCGGGTGTTCGCGAAGATTATTTGAACCGTGCTTCTATTTTTCAATGCCAAATTCGTACGAATTTGGGAGCGCGCGGGATGATGCGGCATGATGAAAACAAGAGATGATGAAAACTTGATTTTTTTTAAAAATGTGGGGTAGTCACGGTTACCGATGAAAATGTCAAAAATGGTGACGTGACTACTATGGGCCAAAAAAAACGGTATGTTCACTTCCGCACGTCAATATTTATGATTGTTACCGGTTATTCGGAAATGTTCGATAGCATTTTGTTTATTGTCATATTCTCGCATTTGAAAACGAACGTATGAACCTAGAACGTCAATACCGGTCCTAACGAGTTCACAAAGTCTTTGGAGGGATACAAGTCGGATCCTACGGGGTACTAGGCGAAATTTCTTTATCAACTAGAATATGCAACGGAGAAATATTTTTGTTTATTGTCATATTCTCGCATTTGGTAACGAATGAATGAACCTAGAATGTCAATACCGGTCCTAACGAGTTCACAAAGTCTTTGGAGGGATACAAGTCGGATCCTACGGGGTACTAGGGGACGTTCTTATTCAACTAGAATATGCAAAGAAGAAAGTCGTTTTCGTGAATTTTCGGAACCGAGAACATTCAATGAAGATTGATGACAGTTCCGCTCAGTGGAGGGAATTGGTGAACATTTGAAGATAAATTCTACTCAGTGGAGAGAATTTGTTATGTGAAATTGACGACAGTTTTCTTTGAAGTAGAAAGAATCTGTTAAGGTTTAGAGATGTTACCAAAGAAATGGGGGGATAAAAATTTTTATATGTTGAATTTCTTCGGTAAATTTCTAAACGCAATCACAGGTGGTAGAGTTTGTGATTTTCTGGTGATACAAACGGTTCTGCGTGGAATGTTTTGCACAGACACATATTTGAGGATTTTAATTAATTCTCCAGCCAGCGTGAAGAGTTTTGCACGGAAACATACAGGTATCTAAAGTCGACAGTAGTTTCAAAGCGCTGTTTACTAAAGACCTGGGGGAATCTTTATGGAAGTTGATAGTTCAAGGCTGAAGACCTGCAGGATTCGGTTTTGGGTTTGATGTTTCTTTGGGATTTTACAGGGATCTGGGGGTAACTCAATTCGTTGAGTTTGCAAACGATGTACTTGGTCAAGCTGACTTCCTGAGTACTGATGCTGAAGATCCGTAGTGCATTACGTGGTCAACTTCACAAAGGCGAGACAATGAGATCTGGATGTAGTTCAACTAAGCGTGCCGTTTGGTTGAGCTTGCAAGGGATACACTTGGTCTAGCTGACTTTCCTGAGTGTTGATGCTGAAGATTAAAGTGCATTACTTGGTCGATTCCACAAAGACGGTTTACAGAAGACAGTTCACCAGAAATCTCTATCAATGTAGTATGCTTAAAGATCAAGACTTGATGCAGTTGTTTTTTAAAGAATGGAACCCTTATCAAATGCCGGTTGGAGTATTGGAAGATCAGCGGAAGATCGGTCAATTGAGCCTTTTGAGGAAATTGCACAACACCCAACACGGATACGCGTACTTTGAGGGGGAAATATTATACAAGGAGCGTCAAGATACTACTTACCTGGATCATCGGTCAAGGGGGAATTTGTTAACACAGAGAAGATGAATACTTGACTGAAGATCGATTGCAGTTGCATTTTCAGCATTCGACAGCAACGGACAAGGGGGAATTTGTTGATGCAGATTTTGTGTCCGATGCTTGTCGAATAGATTAGTTATTATTTTACGCTGAATTTGTAATAGTTAGTGAAACGGTCTATCGAACGTGTATAGACCCGCTCGTTTGAAGTGGTCAAACGAGAGGGTTATTCGGTTGACCGTGTGTGTTTGCAAGACAAGGGGTGTGACTATAAATAGAAAACCCTTGCCATTTGCAACATAAGAGAGTTAGAGGAGGTTTGAGACCTCACCGGGAGAGATCACCAATTGGTCTCTCCCCGGATGTATACTCCTTTGGTATTAGTTCGGTTATCATGTAATCGGGCCGACTTGTAATGTTTTACTACCGGATTAATACAAGGTTGTTTGTTTATCATCTCTAATCTCTTCCGTCTATGAACATAATCATGAAAATCACGGTTTCGGTCCCGAAACCCGGACCTACAATTGGTATCAGAGCCGTGGCTCTTTACCTTGTTAAAAACCGGGTTTGTTCAAGTCTTGGTGTGTTTGGACACTTGGTTTAGCTCCCGTTTTTAGTGATTTTCTGGGATTTCTTGGCATAAAAACGTGTTCTAAACCAACCGGGAGTGTTAAAAAGCGGGTTGGGTAACTTACAACTTGTTTTTACGAAATTTGGTGATTTCCGGCCAAATTCCGGTGTGTTCCGGTGACCGGACTTTCTGGATAAGATTTGCCATTTTGGGCATATTTTATTTGAAAATCAAAGTTGGTGAAAAGTTGAGGTCAGAACATCCTTCTGCCGAAAGTTGGTTCACCAACCAATCACCTTTCTCACCAACCTGTCACCTTTTTGTCAGTTGTGTCAGAAGCGATCGAAGGATATCTTTTGATATCGAACGATCATCTTTCGATCAAGGAAGGCTCGATAGATAATCATCTTTCGACCCATCCTTCGAAGTCAGAGACTTATCCTTCGATCCAGGGAATCTATTCGAAGGATAGTTATTCGAAAGATAAGGATCTTTCAAATTGTGAATCTTTCGAAATAATTGCTCGAAAGATAAGGATCTTTCAAATTGTGAATCTTTCGAATAACTATCTATGAGTTCATTCAGAAGCTGGAACATAAAAATGATGAAGAAATCAGGAAAGCAAAGCGAGCTCCCGCTCCTCAGAATACAGAAATGTACCTTCCAGGATTCGATGCTTTGGCAAGATCCGCTGCAGCTCAGCAACCTAAACTGCAAACTGCATTTGTGTCGAATACAAGTTCTCTTCCGTTTCCTCAATCAACTGCTGCTCCGGCTTTTGATCCAAGGTCTTACATTCCCGTCCCAACACAGCCACAAGTCCAACCACCACAACAACAACAGCAGGCTCATTATACAAACAATCCTCAACCTCAAAACCCTAACACAATCCGAGTCGATAATTCAAACCTTTCACACCTCAGCATTGAAGTTGCTAAGGAGCATATGGAAATTATCAATACAATGGTCAGTGCTTACTGTGGTTTGGTAGCAGGTCAGCTTGGAAACATCAACATGACCAATGAAGATTATCAACAGATCGACAAGGAAGAAATGGAGTTGATGGATATCAAATGGGCTTTTGCTAGTGCAGTGAGAAGGGCAAAAGATTTCATGGCTCGAACTGGAAGAACTTCGTTGGAAGGAAAGAAAGATACGAAGTATGGGTTTGATATCAACGCCGTTACATGCTTCAATTGTGGTAATAAAGGGCACTTCAAACGTGAGTGCACTCGACCAACAAAACAAGGCAATCACAACCCTTTCAGAAACCAGACGAGTACTACAAATGTGAATGCCCAGCAAGAAAACCGTGAGAGGAGGATTGTGGCAGTTAATAACAATCAGGGCCAGTCTGGAACTTCAAATCCCAATCGGGCTTTGGCTGTTCAAGCTGATGAGGGATGTGACTGGTCTGTGCAGTTTGGTGAAGGTGATCAAGGAGGTGGAACAGCTTGTTATGCAAAGATCATCAAGCATGTTCATAAAGAAGAGTCCTCTGAAAGTGATGACAGTTCTGGTTATTCTGGAAGTTCTGATGAAGAAGGCTCCGTTTCTGGGGATAATCAATCAGAGTCTGATGTGAAGGAGGAAGCAGGTTCTGGTGTTGAGGATTTATTGAATGAAGCTGATGATCTCATATGTCAGAAATCAATTCTGATCAAGAAGGCTGCTACCACATCCAGGGAAATGGAAAAGTTCTTTTCTGAAGACGGATCTTTTTCTTTTCAAACTGCTTTTATGACAAATGTGTCAGCCTCTTCGAGTCAGGTAAATTCTGAACCTCCAGCTCCTAGTGTTTGTGAATCTTGTGCTGAAATGAAGCTTGAACTAGAAAAGCTTCATAGTCATAATCAAAATTTGGTTATTGAACTTTCCAAATGCAAAGAGGCAAATATGGCTTTAACTCGGAACGAAAAAGATTTTAAATCAGTAATTGAAACATTAAAGAAAAATGTGTCCGAAGTGAACAAAGTAGTTTACCACAAGCAAGTAAGTATAAATGAATACATTAACATTGTGGAAGAAACTAAGAAGCAATTAGCCATAGCCCAATGCGAGCATGATGCGATCAAACAAAAATTGGAGAGTTATTCTAACTCCCAATTTGTGCTTGATCACATCATCGATGTTCAACAACCGAAGGGAAATCAGAAAGGCATAGGGTATAAGAAATGTCCGCCCCCCTTGATGAACAATTATACCAAGATGCCTGATGAGGAGGAAATGCCTCGGTATGAACCCAGTGTGCCTCTTGATGTTGAGGAATTTGCTACTGGCCTAGGGTTCAAACCGGACAATTCTTCAAACACATCCTCTAAGCAACAAGAAACTTCATCATCCATGAAGCAAAGTCCTCCAATTATCGAGGACTATGAGACATCGGATGATGAATCAGAAGTGGATGTAGGTGAACAGGATAAATCACTTAACAAGATGAAAGGAGTAGTTATTCCACGAGAGAATCACATTCTTTGTGATCCTGATACTCCTGATGTCTCATCTATTAAGAAACAAGTGATTGATTCTGTCAAAGTTGATAAGACATGTGTGTCTACTGTTAAAAGCAGTAATGTGTTGTATACTTTGGTTGGAGATGATAAAATCTACTCAGATCACGATTTCCCAATTAAAAATGTAAATCAATCTCTGATTGATAAAGTCTTTGAAGACAACACAAACAAATTTTTGGGAAAAACACTTCCGGGAATTGTTGTAACACAATGTGATCCAATTCCTAAGGCTGAGATTAGAAAACAGTTTGGTAATCAAAAATCTTCAACCACTCAACAACCTAGTGCTTCTAATGGTAAACAACCAGTCAAACGAGTTCAAAAGCATAAAGTCTCTCAGATGAAGTCTGAAACAAAAGGAGCTCGATTTCAAAAGAAAGCAAAAGATGTCAAGTTCGTGTCATCCAAGGGTACTGATAAGATTGAAACTTTTGAGAACAAATCTAACACTGATTTTGTAAAACAAGTCACAATCTTAAAACGTAACAGTGATAACAATTACACTCAACGCACAAATGGGTGTGATGAAAAGGCTAGTACCTCGGGTTCCACGAGTTCGACATCTTGTGGTCAATCAAGTTCTCCTAAATTTGTTGAAAGGAGAACATGTTTTAAATGTGGAGAAATTGGGCACATCATCAAAAACTGCCCAAATGCTCCAAAGAATAAATTTGTTGAGAAAGCTCCACCTGAAACAGTTCATCCTCAACGTCGGTCAGTTTCACCTAAACATGATAAACGAACTGTAAAAGAACAAGAAACTAAACAACGACATAAGAACATGAAAACTGTTGAAAAAGCTTTAAAATCTGAAGTTAAAACAGTTCAAAGGGAACCAAGTGTGTCACAACCTGTAAAACCATAATCTTCAAAAACTGGTAGGCAAAAACGAACTTGGTTACCTAAGGCGGGTGACAATTCAGGGGGAGCAGTTGTTCTTGAAAACCATCAAGAGATTGATATCACGTTTCGTGATGCTCAGGGATGACCCAAGACCACTAAGGCTTGGGTCCCCATTCTCAACTGATGTTTTTAAATGACATGTGCAGGATGTTCTAGGAGGAACTATTAACAGTCACTGGATTGTTGATAGTGGAGCATCCAGGCACATGACTGGCGACTTACGGCTCCTATACGACGTGAGAAACATTAGAGGAGGGTATGTTGCATTTGCGGGAGACAAAGGAGGATTCATCACTGGAGAGGGAAGTATCTCCAATGGTATGGTGTGCTTCGATAAGATCAATTATGTTAAGCAAATTGATCATAATCTTCTCAGTGTGTCGCAAATCTGCGATAAAAAATTCTCCGTGCATTTTGATGATGCCGGCTGCTATGTGCTGAAACCTGGATTCAAAATTCCACAAGAATGGATTCTCTTATCGGCTCCGAGAGTTAATGATCTTTATATTCTCGACATGAGCCAAGCGATTACAACATCTGCACAAGTCACTTGCTTTGTCTCAAAAGCCACGGAAAAGGAGTCTATATCTTGGCACAGAAGAATGGGACACATTCACTTGAGAAAGATGAACCATTTGGTGAAAAATAATCTTGTGAATGGTGTGCCTGTGAGAAGTTTTCATTTACAAGATATCTGTGTCTCGTGCCAAAAAGGGAAGCAAACAAAGAAGTCTCACCCTTTGAAGAAAATCAACACTGTCAGCATGCCTCTCGAACGTCTTCATATGGATCTTTTTGGACCTATGAAGCACAAGACAACATTCGGAGATGCTTATTGTCTAGTTGTTACTGATGATTATTCTAGATTTTCTTGGGTATCCTTCATGGCACACAAGAGTCAAACTCCTGGCATCCTCAAGGATCTTCTTACAATGTTGGAGAATCTCTATTCGTTGAAAGTGAAGAGGATCCGAAGCGATAATGGAACCGAATTCAAGAATCAAGTTATGGATGAGTTTTGTACTTCTAAAGGCATTCTTCATGAGTACAGTTCTCGTTATACTCCACAACAAAATGGTGTCGCGGAGAGGAAGAATCGGACGATTATAGAAACTGCAAGAACAATGTTAGTAGAGTCGGAACTCCCTATTCAATTCTGGGGGGAGGCTGTATCGGCTGCATGCTACACGTTAAACAGAGTTCTTACAGTAAAGAGACATGGCAAAACTTGCTTCGAACTCCTTCAGAAAAGGAAACCGGATCTTTCTTACCTAGAACCGTTTGGTGCTCCATGTACTATGATTGAGCCGGATGGAAAGTTTGGAGCAAGAGCTATCGAGGGTTTCTTCCTTGGATATGCTACTCCGAATTTTCGTGTTTGGAATCTGGCTACCAAAAAGATTGAGCTATGGAGTGAAGTGAGGGTTCAAAGGTACACGAGTCCTGTTAGGGCTCCGGGTGATCCGTGGATGTTCGATTATGATGGGCTATTTGACTCCTTCAATCTGCCAACCTTTGACGAAGAGTCAGCAGCGGCTAGGATGTTGTTGGAAAGTGACAACGCTGCTGTCTCGCCTTTGGTTAGACCTATTGTTGTTGACCCACAAGCTTCTTCGTCTGTCAACAATATGGTTCAAAATGAGGTTTATGAAGATGCTGCTGATTATAATGAATCTTCTGAAGATGATGAATATCATGATGCAGCTGAAGGATCTTCGGCTCCAGTTGCTCCTGTTCAAGGTGCCTCTGTTGATACACCTCATATGCAGAATGTAGACACTGCTGAAGGGAATGCATCCACCTCTACACACATTCCTGGTGTGGAGTTGGTTGTTGATCTTAATCTTAACAATTTGGGTATCAATGCACGCGTGCCAGAAAATCCTGAAATGAGGATTCATGATACCCACCCCCAGCAGAATATTATAGGAGATGTCCATCGCGGTGTGCAGACGCGTAATCAGCTGAGAAACAACCGGAATGCTGGTTTGTATTCAGCTATAAGAGAATCTGGTCAACAAAATGACTGGTCCTTCGCATGTTACGTGTCACAAGAAGAACCAAAATCGTGGAAAGAAGCATTGAAAGACAGTGCTTGGGTTGAAGCCATGCAGGAAGAATTGCAGCAATTTCAAAAGCTTGGTGTTTGGAAGCTTGTTGAAAGACCTGAGAACTACAAGAAAATTGGCACTCGATGGGTTTTCAAATGCAAGAAAGACGACCGTGGAGTGGTTATTCGGAACAAAGCACGTTTAGTCGTTCAAGGTTTTCGTCAGATAGAAGGAATCGACTACAACGAAGTCTATGCACCTGTTGCACGTCTGGAAGCAATTCGGATCTTTCTGGCTTATGCCTCATTCAAAGTATTCAAGGTTTACCAGATGGACGTCAAAAGTGCATTCTTACATGGTGTGGTTGAAGAAGAGGTGTACGTCGAACAGCCTCCAGGTTTTGAAGATTGATGTGCTGAAAATGGGTTAATTAAAACAACTAAAATTACCCTAATTCTAGACTCTCTAAGCTTTAAATTTATAAAACTAAGACTCTCTAAACCCTAAACCACACAACCGGCAAGTGTACCGATCGATGCAGTATAGCCTAAGGAAGTCCGAGTATCGAACCCAAGAGACTCTACTGATTACGTTAATGACTCTAACTAGACCTAGACTGACACGGACTTAACTAATTGTTTATTTGATGGGGGGGGGGGGTTTCTAAATATCCTAAAAATATAATTAAAATTATACTAACTAGACGCGAACTCGAACGAAGGTTTTGACCAGAGATGATGAAGACTACCTAGGCTAGACGCAAGCTAAACTCAGAATGGATCTCTATTCGATGATTTTGTGGTGTGGAACCGGGATCTTTGAATGCTAAACCTATTAAGACGCCACTAAGCCCCTCAAACACTCTCAAGGCGATTCTTATGGCACTACCTAGGCTGTTACGCTCACCGGTTTTCTAGATTTCTTTTCCGTCCTCTAGTTTCTTGAAAGTGCTTATGTAAGACGCTCTACCTTGCCGCGCGAACGTCTAAAGCGACAATGGGTTTTAATCTTGGTTTAATAGACAATGGAATGTTAAGTCCTTATAACTAAACCGAGACCTATTAATATCCTCGAGCCTTTCCGCGACGAGTCTAGCAGCACACTTGATTTTATTAAATTACCGAATATTGTTTCTAAGGTTACTTACGCGTTTTCACCCTAAAGGATTAATGACCTATTACATGATATAGACACTCACCTAAATCAAGAACCCTAATCCGACTCTATTATGTGATAAAGACCGTCACGAAGAATCGAATGAAGCAATAAACAATAATCAAACAATCACAAGCACGCATATGCACCAAGTTAAATTCCCATAGCTTTTACAGTACAAGAAAGACCCACAACCACGACAAAAACCGAATAAAAATCCAAACTTTATTATGCTATAGTCATAACCTAGGTAGTACGAGAAGTTTAGCCAATAATCATGTCTAAAATCAACATAACAATCAGTAATAAATCAGAATTCATCATGAATAAACAAAGATCAACCGAACAAGAAGAATAAACGAGAAGATAAAACCCGAAAATCTTCAAACCCGAGTGTTCCCTAGCCTCCCACGATGATTCCAAGCTTCCCCGAGCCTTCAAAACCTTTGAACAGCCCCTACGATCGTCCCAAGAAACTCTAAATTCGTCTCCAAGTCGTGTGTGCCGTCAAAAATATTCGTGCCTCCTCAAATTAATCACGGCCACCCCTCTTTTTATTTGTAGACATATTAGGGTTTTTTTATATTATCAAAACCATGTATTTAGTTAGTGATTCACATGGCCCAGTATCTCAAATTCCTAAATCACATGGGCTGAAGATCTTTCCACGTAAATTTGCCCATGAGTTTCATGTAATTCTTTGGACCAATAAAATGCTTTTGGCGGCCCAACTACAATCTTCGAACAACACAGCAGCTTCCTTATCTCTTTTGCCAACAATCATAAATATATGCCTTGTAATATATGGCCTCTTTTGTGATGATGACTTCTAATAATAATATATAGATAGCGGGCTTGGCCTACTCGAGAAAAATACGGTAATTTATTTCGGTCACTGGCATCTTACTCTGCCCAATTGGCTGGTCATTTACATATTACTCGTTTTTGCTCCATTTGCACCAGGACCTAGCCAAACACAAAATAATATAATATAACACTAAAACTAAATAAAAAACAAATAAAACCTATACATAAATTATACAATTTACATGGGACAAATATGTGTATTTTACCACTTATCAAAGATCCTATCCATCCCGATCGGGTTTGGTTGCTCAACAAAGCTCTCTATGGTCTTCATCAAGCGCCACGAGCTTGGTATGCAACCTTATCTACCTATCTGCTGGAGAACGGTTTTCGAAGAGGTCTTATCGACTGTACTCTTTTCATCAAAGAACAAGATGGAGATCTTCTTCTGGTACAGGTATATGTTGATGATATTATTTTTGGTTCTACTAATGATGTCTTGTGTAGGAATTTCGAGCGCATTATGCAGGATAAATTCGAGATGAGTGCTATGGGAGAAATGACCTTTTTCTTGGGCCTACAAGTGCAACAAACTGAGTCTGGGATATTCATCCATCAGACTAAATATGTTGGTGACATCTTGAGCCGGTTCCAGATGTCTGATGCAACGCCCATTGGTACCCCACTGCCACAAAATCACGGAATTACTCCAGACTTGAAGGGTGAAGCTGTTAGCCCCTCATACTATCGCGCAATGATCGGATCTCTTATGTACCTCACAGCATCAAGGCCAGACATAATGTACCCAACGTGCCTGCTTGCCAGATATCAAGTCAACCCGAAGGCCTCACATCTTGCAGCTGTAAAAAGGATTTTTCGTTATTTGAAGGGTTACCCTGACACCGGTCTATGGTACCCTAGGGATAATAACTTTGACTTGATCGCATTCAGTGATTCTGATCATGGCGGATGCAAAATCGACGGCAAATCCACAACGGCTGGATGTCAGTTTTTAGGAAATCGCCTAGTCACATGGCAGTGCAAGAAGCAGACGTGCGTCGCTACATCAACATGCGAAGCTGAATACATTGCTGCCTCAAGTTGTTGCTCCCAAGTTCTTTGGATCCAACAACAATTGCGGGACTACGGTTTTGAATTCCTAACTACTCCTATTTACGTTGATAATTCGGCTGCTTTACAGATCACTAGAAATCCTGTGCAGCACTCAAAGACCAAACACATCGAAATCAAATATCACTTCATACGTGATTGCTTTGAGAAAAGGCTAATCGATGTTGTTAAGGTCCACACCGATGACCAACGTGCCGACCTTTTTACCAAAGCATTTGACAAATCAAGATTTGACTTTTTATTATTGGTAAACGGCATTAAGGTCAAGCAAGAGTAAACCAACATCGGAAAATCATTTTAGTAAATACCTTTGTGTTTTAAATTTGTCTTAGTTTATTGATTTTAGGGGGAGTAAATCCAAAAATCGGAAAATCCAAAAACATCGGAAAAATTTCAAAAACACAAAAACAATAGAAAAACAAAAATGAGTTTCCTGGCGAGCAAAAGAGAAAATGATAGTACATCAGTGGTCTATCCAAACCTCTTTAAACTTTAAATGAAAAACGATAAGCAGCTTTATATAAGATGTTTCGGTAGGCTCACAATCATTTTAAAGTGTGCAGGGTGATATAAATCTTAACTGACTGAAGATCAGGTGGGAACCATTCATTGGCATATGGTCTTAGTACCGAAATTTCGTTTGATAGATTGCCGAGGTTCTGAGATATTCGGTCTTTATGCTGCTTATCATCTGGGTATCATGGTTGTATCTTTTACCAAAAAATAACGGGGACGCAAGTCTAGATCTTCCATGATACTATACATACGTGTACATATTACATACTGCATTCAACCTCAATAAGTGATAAACAATCACATGTCCAAACAAATAAGTGATAAAATATCACATTTATCCGGGAGTCAAGTTCGTCTCTCTGCTGTACGAAAGTACTGACCTGTTCACGGACTTGCTCTTGTGCCCTTCATGCATCTGAAAATCAAGTTCCTCATCAATAAGTGATTCTATCACATAGGGCTTGTTTTCAATCAAAATAAGTGAGAATCTCACATCATATACGGTCAAACAGATGATAATCAGTATACTCACCGGTAAGATGAACTCTCGTGCATACCTTGATACGGGAATGTGTCGTGATGTGGATGAACACCGGTTGGTAAGTATAAATCATACACTAATCGTATCCCCTCGCCATGATTACATCTGATAAGTTGAGCTTAAGTGGACAGCAATACCGATAATTGTTATAGGATGCTTATCTAAATGTTAACTAAATGAACAACAAGAGCGTTTTGACATGACCGTACACTGATATGATTCTCTTACCCTCGAAACTCGCAAAAAGAATGTTTGTATATATTTATTTATTTATTGTTTTCCGTCTTTAAATTTGAAAAATGAAAATTTCCAAAAAGATTTTAGGTGTGTTTTAATATAAGCTTTATAAAATCCAAAAAGATTTTGCTTCTAGTTTATTTTTGATTGACCGATGTTGGAACTCGAATCTATCCTACCCAAAATCCTGATCGTAAGCTGGAAAACAATTGCATCTTCATAAACAGTCGAAGTTAACAAGTTTTGAAAGTTAAAGGACTAAAATTGATCATTTTTCTAAACTTTCAAACTGTTGTCGGTAGGTGTTTGATTGAGATACGGTCACACATGTGTCGTTTGTTTATGGAAACTATATTCCAAGCGGTTGTTCTCATTATGCGTTTAGATTTCTTGCATGTGCAGATGCTAAAGGCGAGGAGAACATGTTCGATAACAAACTTCGGAATAAAGACACGACGTGAAGGCACTCAAAGGATAAAGATGATCGAGTTGCCGCTGACCCTTCATCAACACCACAAGGATCTGAAGAATTAACAAGTCAGATGATTCACGAGCATGACTCAAAGGAGAGTTCATTCTAAGAGGGAGTTTGTTAACACACTTCCTAAATGGAATGGGGAGTTTGTTGATACACTTTCTTCTTACGACGCGTGAAGACTTTGAAGATCCTCCGACATGAAAGACACAGAAGACGAACCATCACGAGTAGCGTCCAAGGGGGAATTTGTTGATGCAGATTTTGTGTCCGATGCTTGTCGAATAGATTAGTTATTATTTTACGCTGAATTTGTAATAGTTAGTGAAACGGTCTATCGAACGTGTATAGACCCGCTCGTTTGAAGTGGTCAAACGAGAGGGTTATTCGGTTGACCGTGTGTGTTTGCAAGACAAGGGGTGTGACTATAAATAGAAAACCCTTGCCATTTGCAACACAAGAGAGTTAGAGGAGGTTTGAGACCTCACCGGGAGAGATCACCACTTGGTCTCTCCCCGGATGTATACTCCTTTGGTATTAGTTCGGTTATCATGTAATCGGGCCGACTTGTAATGTTTTACTACCGGATTAATACAAGGTTATTTGTTTATCATCTCTAATCTCTTCCGTCTATGAACATAATCATGAAATCACGGTTTCGGTCCCGAAACCCGGACCCACAATTGGTATCAGAGCCATGGTGCCCGATTTAGTAAATCTAACCGTTTACTAATTCACATGTGCTCTAGATCTGTGATTTTTGTGCTTTTTATTCAAGATGTAAAGATGGTGAAAATCGAGAAAAACTCGGATCTGGACCCGAATATTCAGATCTGTGCTGAAACGAGTGTTGGGTTTTATGTTTTTCACCTAAACATTCAAGTTATCATCATCAAAAACTGTATACAAAATGTTTTCATCAAATCTGCAGATTTACACAGAGGCTGTGTTCTTGATGTTCTTGGCAGCTTCATGTTTCGAAAGATGTAAAGGATGCTCGAAAGATCAAACTGATTTCGAAAGGTCATCTCAACAGAATCGAAAGATCATCTGTTTTTCGAAAGGTCATCTTTTTGTTTCGAAGGGTCATCTCAACAGAATCGAAAGATCATCTGTTTTCGAAAGGTCATCTTTTTGTTTCGAAGGGTCATCTCAACAGAATCGAAGGATCACCTTTACCCCTCAACAACTTCGAAAGACCATCATAATCCCCAACAACTTCGAAAGATCATCATAATCCCCAACAACTTCGAAAGATCATCATAATCCCCAACAACTTCGAAAGATCATCATAATCCCCAACAACTTCGAAAGATCAAACAATTGTTATGTCTCGAAGGATCTTCAGTTTTCGGTTGTAGGCTGAAGTGTATCGCAGAGAGACAAGGATGAGGGAAGATTAAATTGACGGCTGATGAAGTTTAGGGTTGTTTGACTTTTGGGCCATGTTTTAATAACGTTCAAGTATTGGGCTGTTTATTAATGGGTTTCCAATACAAGTCACATGGTCTTGAGGAGTGTTGGGCTGTTTATGATAAATCAAGTGAATGTGGTTTGGGCTTGCATCAAGTTTGTGAAGTGGGCTGGTGACATAATTAAAATATATGAGTGATATTTGGGCCTCA
Organism: Helianthus annuus; assembly: GCF_002127325.2. Taxonomy (NCBI): domain Eukaryota; kingdom Viridiplantae; phylum Streptophyta; class Magnoliopsida; order Asterales; family Asteraceae; genus Helianthus; species Helianthus annuus. Next base: position 12,617,667 of record NC_035444.2, on the reverse strand, counting down.
TTATTTATTTATTTATTTATTTTTTTTAAACAAACCAGCAGGACTCTGAAGTTCCAGACTGGCCCTGATTGTTATTAACTGCCACAATCCTCCTCTCACGGTTTTCTTGCTGGGCATTCACATTTGTAGTACTCGTCTGGTTTCTGAAAGGGTTGTGATTGCCTTGTTTTGTTGGTCGAGTGCACTCACGTTTGAAGTGCCCTTTATTACCACAATTGAAGCATGTAACGGCGTTGATATCAAACCCATACTTCGGATCTTTCTTTCCTTCCAACGAAGTTCTTCCAGTTCGAGCCATGAAATCTTTTGCCCTTCTCACTGCACTAGCAAAAGCCCATTTGATATCCATCAACTCCATTTCTTCCTTGTCGATCTGTTGATAATCTTCATTGGTCATGTTGATGTTTCCAAGCTGACCTGCTACCAAACCACAGTAAGCACTGACCATTGTATTGATAATTTCCATATGCTCCTTAGCAACTTCAATGCTGAGGTGTGAAAGGTTTGAATTATCGACTCGGATTGTGTTAGGGTTTTGAGGTTGAGGATTGTTTGTATAATGAGCCTGCTGTTGTTGTTGTGGTGGTTGGACTTGTGGCTGTGTTGGGACGGGAATGTAAGACCTTGGATCAAAAGCCGGAGCAGCAGTTGATTGAGGAAACGGAAGAGAACTTGTATTCGACACAAATGCAGTTTGCAGTTTAGGTTGCTGAGCTGCAGCGGATCTTGCCAAAGCATCGAATCCTGGAAGGTACATTTCTGTATTCTGAGGAGCGGGAGCTCGCTTTGCTTTCCTGATTTCTTCATCATTTTTATGTTCCAGCTTCTGAATGAACTCATAGATGTTAACCGTGTCCAGAGTTCCAGTGTGCTTCAACAGCTCAATGAAAGAACTCCATTTTGGAGGTAAGGCGTCAGCAAACCTATTCACCATGTCTTGTTGAGTAGAGACAACCCCATAAGCACACATTTCACTAATCAGATGATAGAAACGTGTTGTCATATCATTTAGAGTTTCGTTTTCCAAAAATTGAAACGATTCAAACTCTTTCTTCAACAAATCATGACGAGACTTTCGAGTAGCTGCATTGCCTTCTCCTCTAGCAACTAAGGCATCCCACAATGTTTTCGTGGTCTTGCAGTAGGAGAACTGATGATAGATATCTTTGTTGAGTGCTTGTGTAAGTGTAGCAATGGCCTTTTTCTCCAATTCATAAGCCTTCTTGTCATTTTCCAGCATGTTAGCATAACCTTCTGAAGTGGACGCCGCAACCTCAAGATTAGCATTGAATGCATTGATGAAACACGTCCAAAGATCGGTGCTTTGCCCTTGAACATACGTGTGAAAGCGGTTTTTCCATGATGGAAAGTCGTTCATATGATTCAACTTTGGTGGACGATTGTTGCTGCCCGTTTCGCTTTCACTAATCAAAAGATTTTGAATGCTTTGACTTTGATTGGATACCAAAGCCCATTGACTTGGACTGATTGATGGCGGTGGAAACATACTTTTTGCCCAAGCTGCAGCAGAGGTTAGCTCTTGACTAGATTGTGAGTCAATACTCCAGTCCCAAGGACTTGTACAACTCATTTTGATGAGATACTAATTGGAAACCTTCACAAACACAAACCTGTTAGATTCAAACAGACAAGAATTTAAGGATATAGACTTGTTCGAAAGATCAAGACTTGTTCGAAGGATCAACAGTGTTCGAAAGATCACTGTTGAGTTTCGAACAAAGACTTCGAAAGATTCACAATTTGACAGATCCTTATCTTTCGAGCAATTATTTCGAAAGATTCACAATTTGAAAGATCCTTATCTTTCGAGCAATTATTTCGAAAGATTCACAATTTGAAAGATCCTTATCTTTCGAATAACTATCCTTCGAATAGATTCCCTGGATCGAAGGATAAGTCTCTGACTTCGAAGGATGGGTCGAAAGATGATTATCTATCGAGCCTTCCTTGATCGAAAGATGATCGTTCGATATCGAAAGATATCCTTCGATCGCTTCTGACACAACTGATAATGTTAGGCCCTAAAGTGTGAGACTGACGCATCAAATTAATACAACGGACTATGGTTATGAACTGGGCTTTACCAGGTTAGTTTATATTAGGTTTTGGACCTTTACAGGTCACTTGGGCCAAGCTTTAGGCCATGTGGGCCAAGCAGGCCCAAGGGGAGCCCATGTAGGGACTTGGGCTTAAGTTAGTATATAAACAAGTTTCTAACTTGTTTTAGGGTTGGATTTTCACAATTACAGATTTCCTCTAGAGAGAGAGACGATTGGTTGCAAGCTTGTACCAGACGATTTTGCTAATTGATAGTAATAGAATCGTGTGCAAGTTTAAAGATTATTCGGTATTGTGTTCTTTGATTTTCATATTTTTCGATTTATCTTGAATCATCTTGTGATTGGATTCCGCACTCTCACAAGATTGGTTGATATCATTGAAAGATCCGGTTAAACGGGACTTACAAGTGGTATCAGAGCCTTTAGAACCTATTTCTAGGCTCGGTGTGATATCAAGGATTCAAGATTTCGTTATTTTTGGGTTGGTGTTCTTCGCGTTCTTCGTGTTCTTGGTGAATGTTCATACGATTTTTATCAAAATTCGTTATAGTTTGGTATTTTGATCTTATTGGAAGTTGTTAATGGATTAAGGATATTGTTTTATTTTTGAAAAGATTTGAAATTAAAAATTGTTTTGAAAATTCCTTTTTTTTTTGAACAGTTTCCTAACAAATCTTTTTAAAAAAAATTTCAACTATTTCCTAATTTTAAAAATCACATTACCAGTTTTCATAATTCAAAAAATTTTAAAATTATAGTAGTGGTCTTTTCCTTTCTCTTGTTTCCAAAAATTTCAAAATTCGAGTCCACTGTTTCCAAAAACAGATTTCGGGTATCATCTTTCCAAAAGTCTGACTCGCAACCTACAATCAACAGAAGACATCATCATCATCATCCACTCGCAACCTCCATCAAGTCGCAACCGCTCTCACGGTTTCGAGTTATCCCGTATTGAGTCGCAACTTCCATTGTCGCAACCACGGTTTCGAGTGCATCACTCCACAGTCGCAATCAAGGTCTCGGTTCTTCACGGTATTGTTCCGACTCGCAACCTCCGGACTCGCAACCTCTATTCATTGCTCACAACGTCTCGAGTCGCAACTACGGTTTCAAGTCGCAACCTTGTCTCTGTTTTACCGTCTTGAGTCGCAACCGACAAGTAAAGACATCACTGTTCAGTCGCAACCTTCGTTCTCGTCGACCACTCCGATCATCGTCACGTGCAATCAGCATCCATAATCACCCATCGTGTCTCTAATCTCCATCCATCCGTCATATTAATCATCATCGTTCACCGGAAACCTGCGTCTCCGATCCTCGTCTCCGACCACTTCCTCCGACCACCGTTAATCACCATCCTCTTCGTCATTAACCATATCTTCATCGGTCACCATTAACAGACGCCGCCGGGACTTACAAGTGGAAACGGAACTACGAGCTGGTTACCGCCACTTATCCGACGAACCTCCGTTCACCGATCATTCGAACACCGAACGTGTAACTCCAACCTCCACTTCTCCGTCAATCATTCTTTCATCAACACCTCCGACCACCCTCCTTATCTCGGGTCACCATTCTTCATCACCACTGTTATCTTTTGTCATAATTGTCGTTCTTTCAATCCTATCGTCATCCTCATCTCCTGTTACCACCCTATTTTGTCGCTACGTCCATTGATCATCACCACTTGTGACGATTTCAATTGTCAGGAAAGAACTGGTCATCTTGGTAGGATTTGTTTGTGACACTTTGTTTTGTCGGGAAAGATTTTGTGGACTGTTGGATTTTTAATTAATAATAAATCAATCAATCATAAGGTTATCATTTGTTAATCATTATATAATAATAAACATAAAAATAATAATAAAAAAAGGGGGGTTTGTTTGTTTGTGATAACGGTTTTTGACAGGTTTTTGAGGTGTGATTTCGAAAGCGGGTTCGTTCCTTCGTGTTCAACGGGTTTGAGTTAGCGAGTACACGGGTTCTCGCTTTGAGCGTGTGTTGAGGAAATTGTTAAAAAGGATCACATTTTTGGGGGATCAAATTTAAAAAAAAAAAAAAAAAAATTCTTCAAAAAGAGAGATGCTTCAGCAGAAATTCGAAGGATTCAGTTACTCATACGGTGAATCTATAGATGCAGTGATTGGCCGGTTTGTTGAACTGCTTTCTGAAATGGAGAAGGCAGAAATGGTGGTGTCTACTCGCATAAGCAACAGAAAGCTTCTGGAGGCTATAAAAGGGATTCCAAATCAGGCGAACTGTAGTTGGTTTATGAATGTTAATCAGATAATAGTGACAACCGACGGCAACTGTTACAAAATGAAGTCAGATGAGTTGATCTCTCTTATCAAATCCTATGGCAATGCTGACTCACCACAAAATTCAGCATCTATGTTTAACAAACCCATGGCTCAAGAAGTTACTCGTGATCGTGAAGAGATACTTTCTGTATTTTGCACTCCTGAGTGTAGAAAAAGAAATGAGGCATATCGATTACACAACGCTGAGTTGGTTCAAGACTACAACGACATAAAAAATAAAAATTTTACTTTATCAAAGAATGAAAAGCTTTATAAAGATAAAATTGAAGCTCAGCGAAAAGACATCATCAAACTTAAGGATGATGTTAGTGTAAAAACAGCCCAACTCTTCATGGTTCAAGAAAAACTATGCGATGTGACTAAGGAACTGGAGGATATCAGAGAGAGATATCAAATTAATGAGCTCAACATTAAGAAATTTGATTCTTCCAGTAAATTAGTCAAAAATTTGTGTGATCAACAGCTTGCGTACAAGGAAAAGAAAGGACGTGGTTTGGGTTATAATCAGACTCCTTCTCCCTACAATGATAATTATACTTATTTACCCATGACTGAGGAGGAGCTGATGAATGAAAGTAAAATGACTTACGGTCCTAAAACTGATAAGTCATCAATCAACAGCAGACCTGTTGATAAACGACCAACTCCTCCAATAAATTTTGTTGCTAAGGGTACAATTGATTCTAACGTTTCTTCATCATGTGCAGATGAAGTACCTGAAGTACCTGAAGTGATGTGGGGCGATATGTTTGGGAATGAACCAGATGCAAATTCAGATTTTTCTAAAAACTCAATAAATGAAACAGCTTCTGAATCTGTTTTTGGACCAAACTTTTTTACGTCGTTATTTGGTTCTTTTTCAGTTGATAATAATTCTGATGTTTCCTGTTCAACAGCAACTGAAGCTGAACAAACAAATGAAAGTGAGAGTGAAGATCAACCATGTTCTGATTATTCTTCTGAAACTGTTTCTGTAAATGTCCCTGATAATGTATCATGTGGGACCACTGAAACACACTCTCAAACGGATCAGGAGATTTCTTTCAAAAACAAAGCTGCCAGTGAACCATTCTTGGACACAAATGGTTCATGTGCTGATAACTCGTCAAATGATTCTGCTAAAGTTTCTGGTATTTCTTCCGACAAACCAGAACTCTCGGATCCTACCAAAGCTTTTGAAGAGAAGACTGACGTGAACAAGGCTCCAAATGCGCGAGCTGAAAAATCTGAACCTTCGGTTCGTGGTGAAAAGGTTCAAATCAAGAAACAAGAGCCAAAACAAGTAGGTAAAGGACGCGGAAATAAGAAGCCTAAACATCAAAGACGATCAGGCTCTCCACAGTCCTCAACGGGCAGCAATAGTCATCAAAAGGCCCGTGATGTGAAATTCCTTTGTTAAGCCAGTCAGTAATGGCAAATGTGAAAAATATGCATTTGACTGTGCTAACAAAGCTTTCGGAAAGACTGGTGAGATTTCTGAACATGACGTGCAGTCTACTCACAACAAGAAAACTCAGAAGAAATCTCCACCACAGAAGGCCCCTGCAAACGACAAGTATAGGCATCCAAATTCATCGTCGTCTGCAAGAAATGTGCAACAAAATCAAGCACAGAAAGGACCGGTTCGTCCTTCAGGGTCTTCAAGAGCAAATCCAGCTGATCAGAATGCATTCTACGTAAAGAGACAAACATGCTTCAATTGCGGCATTGCTGGTCACATTGCTCGGAACTGCACAAATCGTCCCTACGTACCTTATTATATGCAAAATCAGAGGGTTACACCGAAGGGTAACTACCATTCCAAGCCGATGAAGGTATCATCACCTAAGGCAATGAAGAATGTGAATCCCAAGGTTAAACCTTCTGATGGGGATTGGAACGCTGCTAAAAACAAACGCAAAGCTGTTCAGGAACAAAAATCGGTTTTCAAAACTCACAAACCTGAACCAGTCAAAGTTGCTCAACCTAAGGCAACAAACACGTTTGTTAAGCTGAAACAGATTTGGAAACCCAAATCTAAAGCAGCAACGTCTCCAATCCTTGAGACAAAAGGGGACTTATGTTTAAAGGAAGTGTCTTATTTTGATGCTTCAGGTAAACCCAGGACCACGATGGCCTGGGTACCAATGTCTTACTAATCTCCTTACTTTTCAGGAACAACCAAGGAGGAGCTGTTGACAATCTCTGGAATGTTGATAGCGGTTGTTCCAGAGATAAAACGGGTAACATTTCACTGTTGAAAAAAAGTTCAAATTTTTTTTACAGATGATATGTTTCCTTTGGAGGAGATAAAAGAAGTAAGAAATGATCAGCAAAAGGTACCGTTTAAATTCAGTACTTTGATTTGAATTTGATTAGTCTTCAATCTGATGAAAGAACGGTTAAGCAAAAATATTTTCTCTCTTTTTCTTAGTTTATAACCTTGTATATAGAGTGTCCTTTCTCTTGTAAAGGGTAAATTTGCGCAAAAATCCAAGATTTATGCACAAATTTAGGGGGAGAGAGAGACATATATAGAGTTTAGGGGGAGAAAATGAGAAAAATACAAAAACATTAGAAAAATGAAAAAGCCAAAAAGAAAAATTGCATGATATGGGAAGTGAAATAAATGTTCGTGTTAAAGGGTTTGACTAACACATGTAAGGTGCCATAGCTGAAAAGACTAGGATCTACTGCGATATGTCGATAGGCTTGACGCTCAACATGATAAAAGATACTAAGTGATATAAACATAACGAACTATGTATCATGTGGGTAACATACCAACGGCGTATGATCTTATGGTCTTAAATCTTGCGTTGATTGATAGCCAACATCTGAGGTTTCGGGTCTTTATATTGTTGAATCATCCGAGGATATTTTGGTTGTTCTTCTGCTTAGAACTAAAAGTGTACATGACCCCAGGAAAGAAAGTCACTTGGAATTAGCTCATATCTATTTGAATGTCTGTATGTTTCCCGATACACACAATTTTGATCTGATTCTGAAATCTTCTCTGAAAAAAGTCGTGTACCTCCTCTGCTGCATCCAGATATATGCTGACCTGGAGGTGCTAGGCAACGACAGCTTCTGCTGCATCCAGATACATGCTGACCTAGCTGTACGTTGTCGCGCTATAGATCTAATACACCCGAAAGAGGCCCTCTAGTGCCCAAAAGAAACCCCAATAAACCTATATCAAACTGAGAAAAACTCATTTGATCTGTATATTATACCATCTCTACTTAAGATCTATTCTGTTCTCTTCTCAACCTATTCCCAGTTAAGATTTCAGAAATCTGGATTGGACTTGTGAAATATGTGGTAGGGAAGATACTTGCATGATAGAGTGTGCTGTTTATATTTCCGGGATTTGATTAGTATTTATTTGGGTGTTCATTGTTAAGAAATTAAAACATGATAAAACAGATTATATGCAGACTGCACAGTCAGGATATCTTAAAGGATGACATCAGTATACTCACCTGCTACGATGAATCGTTGTGCTTACCTTGATCGTGGGGGTATGCCTTGGAATGGGACACACGGGTATAATAGTATAATATCACATTAAGCATATCACGAAGTTGAAAATTAAAAGTTGAGCGTTAAAGTTTAAGTGGACAAACATATTGGCAATCGCATAGACCAGTTTGATTAGGCTCGTACTGAAAAGTGTTCCTTAGTCTGCCTGAGAACAAATTTTGATCCCATTTGCAATTGTAATTGTATATTATGGTAGTTATTTATATTTTGAGTTTTTATTTTTTTTTAGTTCTTAAAAATTAAAAATTAAAAAAAAATAGAAAAATTCAAAATCCAAAAATAGTGTCTTGTTTTTCTAAAATTAAAAAATATAACCGTTCTTGAAGGTTTGACTGATCATCAAAAAATTGAAAGAATTTAAATTGTGAAATTTGATGTACCTAGTGTTCATGTGGTACTCTCCCTGTTGCATAAGAAATGTTTGCTTATGAGTTTGTGAGCATGTGCAGAACTTGATTTCAATCAAGGACAGGGGTTGATGAAGATTGAGATGCTGTTTGTTGCTGAAGAAGCCCAAAGCATCACAACAACAAGATGTACCTGAGTCAGAAGAACCGGATACGAAACGCCGTCTGACAATGAAAGTGCATTTAAAGAAGTACCGTGAACCTGCTTGAAAGACAAAGACTGAAGAAGAAAAGAGCTGCTGAGAATCCTCCTCTCACATTCTTTTTGACAAAGATATTTTCAAGCAAACGCTGATCGTGATCCTGATATGAAACTAACCACAAGAGCTGAAGAAAGAGACCCAGTGCTGAGAGTTCAGAAGTCAAGAACTTCCACAACATCTGCAGCATAGTGACAACCATAGATTTCATTGAAGACGTTGCTGAGTTCAAGTTATGAAGATAATTTGATAGCATCAGTCTAGGGGGAGATTGTTAGGCCCTAAAGTGTGAGACTGACGCATCAAATTAATACAACGGACTATGGTTATGAACTGGGCTTTACCGGGTTAGTTTATATTAGGTTTTGGACCTTTACAGGTCACTTGGGCCAAGCTTTAGGCCATGTGGGCCAAGCAGGCCCAAGGGGAGCCCATGTAGGGACTTGGGCTTAAGTTAGTATATAAACAAGTTTCTAACTTGTTTTAGGGTTGGATTTTCACAATTACAGATTTCCTCTAGAGAGAGAGACGATTGGTTGCAAGCTTGTACCAGACGATTTTGCTAATTGATAGTAATAGAATCGTGTGCAAGTTTAAAGATTATTCGGTATTGTGTTCTTTGATTTTCATATTTTTCGATTTATCTTGAATCATCTTGTGATTGGATTCCGCACTCTCACAAGATTGGTTGATATCATTGAAAGATCCGGTTAAACGGGACTTACAGATAAAAAGGTGACAGGTTGGTGAGAAAGGTGATTGGTTGGTGAACCAACTTTCGGCAGAAGGATGTTCTGACCCAACTTTTCACCAACTTTGATTTTCAAATAAAATATGCCCAAAATGGCAAATCTTATCCAGAAAGTCCGGTCACCGGAACACACCGGAATTTGGCCGGAAATCACCAAATTTAGTAAAAACAAGTTGTAAGTTACCCAACCCGCTTTTTAACACTCCCGGCTGGTTTAGAACACGTTTTTATGCCAAGAAATCCCAGAAAATCACTAAAAACGGGAGCTAAACCAAGTGTCCAAACACACCAAGACTTGAACAAACCCGGTTTTTAACAAGGTAAAGAGCCACGGCTCTGATACCACTTGTAGGTCCGGGTTTCGGGACCGAAACCGTGATTTTCATGATTATGTTCATAGACGGAAGAGATTAGAGATGATAAACAAACAACCTTGTATTAATCCGGTAGTAAAACATTACAAGTCGGCCCGATTACATGATAACCGAACTAATACCAAAGGAGTATACATCCGGGGAGAGACCAAGTGGTGATCTCTCCCGGTGAGGTCTCAAACCTCCTCTAACTCTCTTATGTTGCAAATGGCAAGGGTTTTCTATTTATAGTCACACCCCTTGTCTTGCAAACACACACGGTCAACCGAATAACCCTCTCGTTTGACCACTTCAAACGAGCGGGTCTATACACGTTCGATAGACCGTTTCACTAACTATTACAAATTCAGCGTAAAATAATAACTAATCTATTCGACAAGCATCGGACACAAAATCTGCATCAACATTTGGTATATTATATATATATATATATATATATTGTAATTAGTTGGTATATCGTTTGGATCAGACAGACTAAGTCAAACGACAGGAGGATGCCTTTTAACTTTGGTCAACTTACACAAAATTAAACTAATCATTAACTTAATTCTTTTAAACAAAAATCGAAAACCATACATCAAAACTAATTACTAGCTACAAATAAAAAGATCTGAAGCTAAGCTGAGAGTAGATGTTGATAGTGAGGTAGATGATGCGATTGCTGAAACTGAATCAACGGGTAGCAAGGGAGCAACTTTGGAACAGAAAATTGAAGGCTCATCTAATGATTTTTCCAAGCATCTTTCAGAAGTTGGATCTTCTACTTTCCGTGTTGCCTTCATGGCTCGTTTGGATTGCCAATCCAGTCAGGTAAGTTTCAATAAACCTATCTTGTCTAAGTGTGTTGAATGTATGGTTTTAAAAGGTAAATGCTTAGAACTAGAAGGTAAATTTGATCACACCAAGAAACATTATCAGAGTTTGATTGTAGATTTGACATAGTGCACTGAGGCAAACACAACTCTTAAAAAAAATGAAAATGAATTTAAAACGACAATTGAAACCTTAAGGAAAGATAATTCTGAACTTATGAAAACCATTCTTAATAAGCAAATTATTATTAATAACTACATTAATATGATTGATGAAACAAAGAGAGCTACTCCAACTCGAGTGAACATAATGTTATCAAACTCAAGTTGGACAACTACTCCAACTCATAGTTGTTAAAAGCCATCGCCTCTTGCGCCTATGCCCATTTTCCAGGCGAGGTGAGGCAATTGCGCTTTCAGTTGAGGCAATTGCGCTTTAATTCTCCAGGTGATGGTTCGGGCGTAGATTTCAACGAGATTCCTAGATTTTCGATATTTTCTGGCCAAATTCTCTAAATTCCGGCAAAATTCTAGCTAGATTTCTATCTTTATCTAAGGCAAACAACTTTTCTACACCAGTACACTAAATATTTTAGAACTTTTTGTACAAAATATATGATATTAAATATTATATAATAGCTTTCGTTTATTTTTTTGAAGAATATTATTATTTTTCTAATACATAATATATTTTTCATTTTTTTCATGGTGCGCTTTTCTTTTTTCAGGCCCTCGCTTTTTTGCGCCTAGGCCCCAGGCGAGGCCTATGCGCCTTTAATAACTATGCTCCAACTCGAGATATGTTTTGGATCATATCATATCATCGATGTTCAAAAGAAGAAAGGTGATGTAAAATGCACCGGCTATCAGGCTTGTCTTCCTCCGGTTAGACACAACTACACCAAAATGCCAGATGACGAGAATATGCCACATTTTGAACCCACCGTTCCTTTAGATCTTGCTGAATTTACAGCCGGTCTAGGGTTCACTAAGGGTGCATCCTCAAGTCAAAGTCAATCGGATGAAATCAACTATTCAAAGTCTATGAATAATCAGAGTCATCCTATTGTTGAGGTTTGTGATAGTTCGGATGACGAGTCGGATGAGGACAAACGTAAGCAGTCAGAGACTAGTTCTGATATAAACCAGTTTTAGGTCACTTTTGACATTAAATAGAAATAAAACACAAGCTTCTTTTTACCTAAAAATAGGAAGTTTGGTAGTGCAATGCACACACAATTTTATGTAGTAAAACATTTTAGAAATGCACTATCGAGGGACTAGTTCTGATATAAAATCCTCATCTGGACCAGTATTATAATCGTAATCAGGATCAGAATGGTCAACAGTGTTGCTACTGCTAACACTATTTGAACGCTCTCTTGTAATCCTTTCTTCCATTTTTGCCATAGGGAGAGTGAGAGACGAGCTATCAAGCAGCATGGAAACAACTTCTTCCATTGTTGGCCTATCCGCATGATCCTGTTGAACACACAACAGCCCAATCTCCAAAAATCTTGTCATAAAACTTGAATCGACATCAATTGTGGGATCAACTACATTTGAAAGTGTTACTTGTAACCAATTTCTCTCAACCTACATCAATTTATCATGTCTGTTAGATTGAAACAGCTATAATCCTACCATAATGTTACTGTTTTAAAATTGAACAAATTCACAAACTTCATTTTTCATTTCATTTCATTCACAAACTTCATTTTTCATTTCATGCCCATATGATATCTCCCAACACAAATAAGTAAAAAAACTAAGATCCAAAATCATATGATCAGTAACCAAAATCCTTTCCCGTGAAACTGACAAGTCACACAGAAATATATGTTATTAAAAAAAAACAAGTTGTTATACATTGACATTAAAATCCATGTCAATTATGTGTTTCTGATCAGTTTGATTTAAAAATTCAGGAATGCTTGTATTATTTTTGCCTTACAAAATGTACCATAATCATACTTACAATTTCATGGAACTCATAAGGGTTCTCTAAACCAGAACAAACCCCAGTTAAAAGGCTCACTCTACGTCCAGCTATAAGTTCCACAACCAACATACCAAAACCATAGACATCTGTCTTGATTGACAAATATCCATGTAGCGCATACTCGGGTGCCATATAACCCCTGTCACATGTGCCATCATTAGCCATGATTAACAATACAAATTACCACAATTTCAAAAGGAGAGCAGGGAGACACAAACATGGGCGTATACGAAAAGCATTTAAATGGAATGCAACTTCTCTTCAATATAGAAAATCAGTTAATATGCTCCCATCTGAAGAGGATGATGTAGCTCCATGATACCTACCATAATATGCAACATCACCTCTACATGCTACAAAATATTTTTTCAATTTTCAACATCACCACTAGTAAGAATCTCAATTTGTACTAAATTCTGTAAAAAGTCCCATAATACATCCTTATCTATTAGTAGTCATGACAAAACATTTATTCATAGCATTGCTAAGGAGTCAGTTGTCTGCGGAATTTTGAACCCACCACTACTCATTTAGGGGATCCATCTAGTAAAAAAAAGCGTTAGGAGGAGTCTGGAGCAAAATTGTCTCGGTTGTCAATCGCCCTTTCAGCGATAGTGTTCCTATCCGATGCTTGTTTAAAGGTATAGTTGGTAAGGGGGATAAGATTTTATTTTGGCTGGATCCGTGGCTGTTCGATGTCCCGTGGAAGGAGAAGTTTCCCGCTCTTTTCCGTCTTGAGGTGGTGAAGACCTGCAGCATGAGTGATCGGCTCGAGGGAGACGGTTTGTGGCTGTGGAAAAGCGACCCTGATTCTGCAGTGGAGAGGGCTGAATGGCAGGATCTTGGGGCCGCAGTGGCCTCGGCTTCTTTGTCTCTCAACCCCGATAGGTGGTCATGGTTGGGCAGTGGATCGAACGACTTCTCGGTTGCGGCTGTGAAATATCATTTGGTTTCAAGGCGCGACTTCAGTAATCGTTTTGTTATGGATCAATGCAAATGGGTTCCAAAAAAGTGCAACTTATTCGCTTGGCGTGCAGAGATGAACCGAGTGCCTACGGTTGAAGCGCTCGGGAAAAGGGGAGTGGTGGTAATCGATGACATGTGTAACTTCTGCAACGAAGGTCTTGATTTGGTGTCACATATTTTTACTGCATGTCCGTTAGCCTTGGGAGTGTGGGAGAAAATAAGCTTTTGGTGCAGGATTCAAAACTTTTTTGTTTTTTCGTTCAGAGACTTATTAGAGATTCACAACCTGGGAGACAAAGGGAAGACGGAGAGAGAAGTGGTTCACGGCATCATTCTCACTACGTGTTGGGTTCTGTGGAAAGCTAGGAATAACTTGAGGTTTAATGGGAAAAAGAGCAGTGTGGATGAGATCTTTAGTGAGATTAGAGTCGTTAGTTTTTTCTGGTTTAAACATAGAGCCAGGAAAGGTAGTTTAGATTGGAGGGACTGGTGTAAATTTGTGAATATGTAATTGTCTCTGGTTTCGGCCCGGTTTTCGGGTTCGGCGTTGCTAATGAAGTTTACTTTTCAAAAAAAAAAAAAAAAAAAATCTAGTATGGTTAGGTCAAAAGTCCCAGATAAGTCAATTTCCTCCATTGTGCGATTAGTCGGTTACTGATGGCAAACATAAATTAGGTTTCTCCAATATGAGAATCAAAGAGCAATTGTGTCAAAAAGGGCAATTCCAATAAACGACAACTTGTTGGATGCAATTGAATTATTAAAAAAAAATCTTAAATCAACATATGAGCATGGGATGAAAAATGGTGGTTCTTTAGTACTAACCAGGTCCAGTAAGTCTTGGACACCTCACAATCCGTCTCCATGCTTGCTAAACATCTTGCATACCAAAAACTTGACAATATGGGATTCAAACTTTCATCCAAAAGAATGCTTCCAGGTTCTACATCACAATGTATGACTCGGACGGGACGGGACGGGAGCATCCCTATGAAGGTAAAGAAGTGCCCTAGCAACACCTAGCTAGTATTACTTTGTACTGTTTATCCCAGTTCGAAAGAGTACGGCTCCGGACCTAAAAATACAGATTACAAAGCAGAGGTTATGACATGGTTTAATCCATCAATAAAAACTAGAGTGATAGTAAATTTGAGATTAAAAAAATAGAAGGCTATCAGCACTTGTTGCTTTCTGTTGAATCATGCAGCGATCTCAAGCTTGAAATGTACATTTAAAATTGAAAAAAAAATCAATACCAAACATCAAGTCAGCAAGGCTTGCGTGATGAGGTGCAAAGTCATAGACAAGGAACAAACTGATTCCTTCAATGCAATATCCAAGCAACTTAGCCACATTCTCATGTTCAAGCTTTACCAATATTGATGCTTCATTCATGAATATGTTTTCATGTCCCTGAGCACAAAGGACTGCTATACTTTGGCCATTTTGCAGCTTTCCCTGAAAAGAGAAACCAAGCTGGAATTTAGAGCATACAACATGATATACCGGAAAATATGTAATTATATTCAAAAAGGGGTTGCGGCGCAGCTTGTTGCCCGTCTACCTGCCATTCTTACGTAATTTTCCTAAATCGTGAAGGAAAAATATATTAAAAACTTAAGTAAAAAAAAATAATGGATACCTTATACAAGGGTTCATCAAATGCATCTTGTGAAATTTTATTAGCTCTAGAGAATTCTTTAGTTGCAACATTCAAAGTAAGAAGATCAAACTGATGTAGTGTCTGGTTTTCACCTACAACAGTATTAAAGTACAACTCCAAAGAATTTGAACTTCTACCTCCTATTACAAGTTCAACAAATACCAAGCTGTTAGTAATAAGAATGGTATAATATCAACAATAAACAATAGGGCATTGTTGCCAATTAAAATGACCGTTATCGCATTGGAAAAATGAAAGAGATAAACTAAGAACTTGAACCTGGAAGAGATATTGATATTCCTTTCGGTGCCAATCTAGCAAAAAAATTCATGCTGGTAGGCTGTAATATATTGTTGGCTTTCTCTTGTAAGGCCAGAGTAGACTCAAGGCCTATCACAACCTTGGCCATTGTAGGTCGCTGTTTTGGATCTTTATGCAAGCACTGTTTTGCAAGCTGTGCAAACTCCTTTAAACATTTAGGAGATACTGACCCCCTTATACTAGTATCAACAATTTGCTTTAGCCTACCTTCTTTAATGGATTCTTGAGCCCATACTGCCAGACCCCAATGCTCCTCATGAATTCTACTATCTACTGCCCGTTTCCCACACAAGACTTCAAACAATACCACCCCAAAAGCATATACATCGGATTTTCTGGTCAGCTTACCAGTGTAAAAGTAATCGGGATCAAGATATCCAAACGTGCCTTTTACGCCAGTGTTGACATAAGTGGTCTGCCGGTTTTTTGGACATATTTTGGACAATCCAAAATCTGAAATCTTAGCTTCCCAACTGTCATCTAACAATATATTTGAACTTTTAACATCGCGATGTACAACCCCATGCTTAATACCCGTACCTGTGTGAAGATATTCTAAGCCACGAGCAGCCCCTATGCATATTTTGAGTCTTTGAACCCAAGATAGCGGGGTTTGGCGTTTGTGGAGATGGTCTTCAAGGGTTCCATGTGACATATATTCATAAACAAGTATCATTTCTTTTTCATCATTGCAATAACCGATCAAAGACACCAAGTGGCAATGCCTTAGGTTAGAAAGCATATTTACTTCTGCCCAAAATTCCGATGCTCCTTGATTAGAAGTTGAATCCAGCCGCTTTATGGCAACGGTCGAAATACTTGGGCCATTAATGATGGTTCCTTTGTAAACCTTGCCAAAACCCCCACGGCCTATGACCAATGACTCATCAAGGTTTTGGGTTGCTAGCTGAATCTCAGAAAACGTAAACTGGTGGCACAGCTGTGGCGACTCTGAGGATGAACTGGTAGGGGCAGACATGATTATAGAGGTATAGATATGAAGAAAGAAAAGAGAATAGATAGTATAGCTTTATCATAGTCAAACATACATATTGATTATTGATATCCTGGTCTAGGTGTCAATTTATTGATTGGAAACAAACTTTCTAGGAAATTATGATATCACTGTACTTTCCACAAATAGTGCAACATGATGTTAGGATTTTGGCCCAAAAAGTCTTACATCTATTAGTATATAAACTTAGCATTAGGAATTTATTAATATTACTATTATTATTATATGTAACATAGGTTAGTAATTAATTAAGTTAAAGATGGGGTCGGCAGTTAACTTAAAGAAACGGTTATCCCTCCATTGTTTAGTATATATATCTCCATATTATGAACTTTTGTATTACCAAGATATTTCAATAAAATATCCAAATCTCTATGCATCTCTATTCTCTGTACATGCAAACACATTCATATTAAACACACACAGTCGCACATTCATACAAGTTACAATGATGATGCTTACGATGATAGAAGTAACACCGATGTTAAACTTCCGCTGTTATCATGTGGTATCAGAGCCACGGTGGGAAATCGATGAAGATCGATCGATGGTATACTATCCCGGGCACAACCGGATGAAGAACAAAAATAGAGTATACGAAGACGGAGACGAATTCAACCCCGATCGCACAACACCGCGATCACGAATGTTCGCAAGAATGAAGCGAGAGATTCTAATGAAATTAGAACGCGAAATCGAGTTACTGGAACGAGAGACGGAAGAAAGACAAGTAGAAACAACGGAAAAAGAAACGGGAGAGTTTAATTCTCACGGTAATGAAGATATGAAAGAAAAGGAGATGTTTGATGATCATAAGAACAGCGAGAAGGAACGAGAACAGGAATGGTCGAAAGAGAAAGAGAACCGAGATGCCGAGAGAGGGACGAAGGATGAAGACATGAAAGGATTGGAAATAGAGGATCATCAAAAGGATGAAGAAAATGACGAAGAAAAGATGGCTGTAGCGACAGAAAAAAGAATACTAGCGAAAAAAAGGAAATTACAATCGACATCAGATGTTAAAATGAAGAAAAGAAGGATGCAGAAACCGCGGGAACAAAAAAGAAAGAAAGGATATCCAGATTTAGCGACGACAGTTAGTGACAAAAGAAGAAAGACAGCGACAGAAGACAGATTAGCGACAGAACGATTATTAGCAACAAAAAACCGATTAGCGACAGAACGATTTAGTGGCACTGAATTGGCATTAACGACGGTTCAAAGACTTTCAGCAACAAAAAGGGAAATGAACAATAATATTACTATACTCGGCATCACAAAACAATTCTTGGCAGACCTATGGACGCATTATGATAAATTCAAAGAGAAGGCATTTTATCATCGACGAAGACGAGACGAGTCATTACGAATGCTAAGTTTAGGGGATGGTATTAGTATATAAACTTAGCATTAGGAATTTATTAATATTACTATTATTATTATATGTAACATAGGTTAGTAATTAATTAAGTTAAAGATGGGGTCGGCAGTTAACTTAAAGAAACGGTTATCCCTCCATTGTTTAGTATATATATCTCCATATTATGAACTTTTGTATTACCAAGATATTTCAATAATATATCCAAATCTGTATGCATCTCTATTCTCTGTACATGCAAACACATTCATATTAAACACACACAGTCGCACATTCATACAAGTTACAATGATGATGCTTACGATGATAGAAGTAACACCGATGTTAAACTTCCGTTGTTATCAACATCCAGGTCATCCTACATCGAGTTAAGTTAGTCTCTTAATTATCAGCATTGACAAGCTAGCCAATGGTGTCACACCCCCAAAATCCACCCGCGGAGTACCACCGCTTGGAGGCGTGACATGACTAGGATCAAGTCATCAATCATATCAAACATAGCAATTAATAATAAAAGTAGTTAATGTAATTCATCACGACATGATTGATGTTCATAAACCAAACATTGTTTAAGTAGCGGAAGCATAGTAACGTAAACCCAAAATAGTCATAAGTTCAAATGTCGTTCATGATCTTTATCCCACAACGACCTGCTCCTCCTTGTGCAAGCTCCTTAAGTACCTAAGGTCCTGCAAGGCATGCAGCAAATAATCAACAAACTAGTTGAGCGAGTTCACAGAAAGTAAGTTCGTAACAGTAATATGTAAGTTCATCTAGTGGGGGCTTTCCACACGAGTATATACTATTGGTGAGGGATTCTCACATTTATCCTTAACAATGGGGGCTTCCCATTATGGTACTTACTAGACTATTTCCGACCATGTGTTCTTCTTAAACCGAGAACAGGAATACGTACAGGGTCACGCAGGATTTACGTGACGTGCCCTTCCCCGAGGACAGTGGTACGCGTGGGGGCTACGCAGGATTTACGCAGCGTGTCCTTCCGACCCGGAAGACAGTAGAAGGTATTGGGTTACGCAGGATTTACGTAACGTGTCCTCCCGACCCGGGAGACAATTGGCAATTACTGGGTTACGCAGGATTTACGTAACGTGTCCTGACTATCCTGAGGACGATGGTCTATAGTCTAGTGATTGCGTAAGTACGAGTAATTCATTCCATGTCAAACATTCCAACCCAATTCCCAACCCGGGAATCCCATGCCTTGGCTGTGTGAACTCACCTTGGGTTACTCGGCAGATACACAAAAGGTTCTTGAACTAAGGTTGGTCAACACGTCCTAACAGGGTTATCATACCAGTTAGGTTTTGATCAAGTAATGCACGTATGAACCATATCAAACACGTATAGCACGTTTATAAGTCAAAGCATATCATAATCATACTTGTGTGTCTCGGATGGTTGGGCCATTGAGCTTGTGCGAGCCCAACCACCTTGTGCGATGTCAATATCTAAGCCCAAAACACTACCCGGCCCAACGTATAGGTAAATAATCCATCTTGTGCTATACAGACTAACCGGCCCAGCTATCATAACGATTCATAACATATTGGCCCAAAAAATTAAACAAATAACAGTCTTGTGCGATACGACTGGTCTTGTACGATCGGACAAGCCCAACCCAAATTACCATCCGGCCCAACAGTTAAAAGTTCACATAAAGGCCTCAGCCCAAACAAACAGACAGGATTAACTAGTGCGGCCCAAAAGATCATGTGCGATCCAAGGAACTTGTGCGATCAGGGGATCTTGTGCGATTGGGAACCGCTTGTACGACTGGCCCTGGTGTGATCGGATCAGGTCTTGTACGGTCCGATCTTGTGCGATTATGAAGTGCCTTGTGCGATCGGTTAAATCATCCGGAAATTTTGCTTGTGCGGTTATGCACCTTGTGCGAATGGGCCTCTTGTGCGACCAAGAGACCTTGTACGAGTGGGCTTGTGTGTTTGATATAGAATCCCGGATTTCATGCAATTTAGTTACACACATTAGTCCAGTTAATTAGTTTCTTTATTTATCCTATCAATTAACAATTTTTCCAACTTTACTTGAAACACACAATCGATCAAACTAAGCATTCTCTAGGCAATTCATATGAACCCTAATATGAACAACAAGAACAGAAATCATCACATTAAAGCATATCAGCATGAATCTTGAACCTTTATCATACATTCGATTAAATCAATTAGTCCATCCACCTCGTTGAGTAACAATTCTCATATCCTATCCGATTAGAAATCATGCAGATTCGATTAACATTTATACCAAACCAATTACATTCATTTAACAATCAATCCAATGACAAAGCATAGCAACATAGTAACATCTCATCGGTTCTAGCTTATTATCATGCAACTCTAATCGATTTTACCTAAGCATGTAATCATAACATCATCAACAACATGATAACACATCACCCGAAACATATACATAACAAGAAATACTAACCGGTTAGAGAAACAACAAGGTTTTGATCCGAACAAAGAATAATCTTCGGTGGAGAGGGTGTTGTTGCCGTCAAGATCAAAGGAGAGAAGAAGTAGATGCTAGGGTTTCTTGTGTGCAGAGTGTTTAGCAAGTTGTGTGAATGTGACCAATTATTCTAAGTGTTATTCGGCTAGGAGAAGTGGGCCGAACCCACTTGGGCTTCCCTAATGATCCGCATGCAAGTGTAAAGCCCAAATGGCTTGTGCGGTCGAGTGGTGTTGTGCGGTTCGGTTTAACAATCTCTATACATTGTGCGATCGGGCCATTATATTCATACATGTAACACACATCACATGTAACAACAAAATCACAAAGTTCACGTAACATTCATTAATCAAGGTATCACATAGACACGTAACGTTACATCAAAGTACGTCTAAAGTTCGGGTTGTCACATTATCCCCAACTAATTAGAAATTTCGTCCCGAAATTTGGTATGCACTCACTGAGGAAGCTAGGTAAGTTCAATCGTTCACTGGTTTTTCCTGGGGTGTCACAAATGGTGTTCCAGAAGACTTCTTGATTGATCAAATTGCCACTGGGGGACCTCTATTGGATGAAATTCGTAAGGATTAACAGAATGTAATTGAGAGAGTTCTTGATTGAATTGGTAAATCTTAACATTACATGATACGAAGGTATATATACATACGGAAATTCTAATAACTGCCCCTAACTTTATATTATAAAGAATAACAATAATAATGTCATAATATCACCTATAAACTTAATAAACCTATATTAAATATATATATAAGATCTAGCTTATATTTAATATTGATCTAATACCCTCCCGTAAGCTAGATCGAGAAATTTGTTGAATCTTTATTCAGTGTGTGCATCCCATATCTGCAGCTGATTCTTCAGATGGCTGGCTGAAGACCTTTAGTTGCAGAGCTTTGGTGAGTATATCGGCAATTTGATTTCCGGTGGGACAGAAGTGTACTTCTACATTGTTGTTCTTCATCAGATCTCGAATGAAATGATATTAGATTCTTATGTGTTTGCTTTTGCCATGAAAGACAGGATCTTTGGCCAGACTTATCGTGGATTTATTGTCACAATGAATTACTATTGGACCTTTGGCTCCTTCTTGAAGTTCTTCCAGAATTCCTTTAAGCCAAAGAGCTTGACATCCAGCCATGGAAAGAGCAATATACTCGGCCTCTGTTGAAGATAAAGCTACTACCTTTTGTTTCTTTGATTGCCATGCTATAGTTCCTGTTCCTAACTGAAATACATATCCAGATGTGCTCTTACTGTCATCAATGTTACCTGCATAGTCACTGTCACTAAAGCCCGTTAATGTCCCTTTCCCTCCTTTTGAGTAAACGAGTCCTTGGTTTAGAGTTCCTTTTATATATCTTAGAATCCTCTTTCCTGCTTCCCAGTGACTTCGCTTGGGCTGCTCCATGAATTGACTTATCTTGTTTACCGCAAACATTATGTCTGGTCTAGTATTTGTCAGATACATCAGACTTCCCACCAGTCTCCTATATAAATTGGAATCTACATCATCATCCATGTCTTGTTTTGACAAACGCAAACCATATTCCATTGGAGTTGAAAGCGTAGTACAGTTTGTCATATTGAATTTGTCTAATAAACCCTTTGCATATTGATGTTGTGAGAGAATGATGTTTCCATTGTTGAAAGTAACTTCCATTCCAAGGAAGTAGTGTAGCGTTCCCATATCAGTCATTTCAAACTCACGCTTCATTAAATCTTTGAATGTCTTGAGACTAGACATTGAATCACTAGCTATAATAAGATCGTCCACATACAGGCAGATAATTATCCTTTCATCTTTAGATATTTTCGTGAATAAGGTATGTTCATAAGTACACTTCTTGAATCCATGGGTGATAAAATATCCTTCTATTCTACTGTACCATGCTCTCGGAGCTTGTTTTAAACCATATAATGCCTTCTTTAGTTTACATACCTTCCTTTCTTCACCTTTTACTATATATCATTCCTTAAGATTCCCATTTAAGAATGCCGTTTTAACATCCATTTGATGTAAGTACCATCCATGATGCGCTGCTAATGCAAGTACAAGTCGAACTGTATCGAATCTTATTACCGGGGCAAAAACTTCTTGATAATCTATCCCGTATTTTTGACTATAACCTTTCACTACTAATCTAGCCTTGTACTTGCTTACTTTTCCATGCTCATCATATTTCGTTTTGTATATCCATTTAACACCAATTGGTGTTTGATTCTTAGGTGGATCCACTAGTTCCCAGGTATGGTTTTTAATTATGGATTCCATCTCCTTATCCATGGCTTCCTGCCATTTGATATCTTTGCTTGCTTCTATATATGTCGTTGGATCAGAGTCCGCATACAAGACAAAATTCACTACATTGCTAGCATTACTTTGACTTTTGTTATAAAGTTCCCTTACTTATGCTTCTGTTAGAGCCGATGAACTTTGATATATCTCTGACACTTGTTTAGTTCTTATAACCTCATTTTCAGAGTCGGATGAAGTATCTTCATGAACTCCGACTCCCTCACTATTTTCTGCTTCTTCATCATCAGCATTTTGCATGTTGACTTCATCGTTGCTTGTATGATTTTCATTTGTACCGCTTGCAGGTGGTGTTTCACTTCCGCTTCGGTCCTCTACCATATCCTCTACAGCCACAGTTTGATCATCTTCATTTACATTGTTCACTCCTATGCATAACTTTCCATCACTTCCTTTTGTAGTTACCCAATGCTGATTTTCACTAAAGATTACATCCCTGCTTATGATTGTTTTATTTGTCACCAGATTATATAGTTTGTATGCTTTACTATGTTCGCTATATCCAACGAATATGACCCGCTCAGTTTTAACATCTAACTTGGTACGATTTTGCTTTGGAATATGAACATAAGCAATACACCCGAATACTCGGAGATGATCCACATTAGGCTTCCTACCACTCCATACTTCTTGTGGTGTTAGTTCTGGAACACTTTTGGTGATAGTTCGATTCAGTAGATAGGTAGCACAAGACACGGCTTCGGCCCAATACATGTTCGGTAATTCTTTCATTTTCATCATACTCCTACTCAATTCCATGAGAGTTCTGTTTTTCCTTTCTGCTACCCCGTTTTGCTGAGGAGTATAACTAGTAGTAAGTTGATGATGTATTCCGTTTTCCTTTAAAAAATTTTGAAATTCATGTCCACAATACTCTCCACCCCTATCCGTCCTTATGCTCTTAAGTTTGTAATCTATTTGATTCTCTACGAGTCGTTTGAAATTTCTGAAGTAACTTAAAGCTTGAGACTTGAACTTTAAAAAATATACCCATGTCTTTCTCGAGAAATCATCTATGAATGTAATAAAATACCTGCACCCTCCGATAAATTGTGTTTTCATGGGTCCACAGATATCAGAATGAATAAGTTGAAGAGGTTCACTTGCTCGCCATACGGCTTTCTTTGAGAACGGCTTTCTAGCATGTTTACCAAAGACACATCCTTCACATATGTGCGATGATTTATCGATCTTTGGCAATCCACTTACTGTCTCATTCATGCCCATATCATGCAAAGTCTCGAAGTTCACATGTCCGTATCTTCGATGCCATAAAACCGAGGTGTCTTGAGTAGTCATGTTACAAACTCTAGGAATTATGTCATGCTTCAGATTCAACGGGAACATCTTGTTACCTATCATCTTGATAGTTCCCATGCAGTAACCAGATGAATCATGAATTGTGCATCCCTTTTCATTAAATCTTACATCATAACCTTTTTGTACTAACTGTCCGACGCTTAATAGATTATGTTTTAATCCGCTCACATAAAATACATTCGGAATTTTCTTCTCTTGTCCCTTGATTCTGACGTTTACTTCTCCACATCCGAGAACTTCTAACCTTTTATCATCTCCAGTTCTTACTTCCCTTTGGTCTGATTCATTCAGATTTACAAACAGGCTTCTGTTGCCTGTCATGTGATTGTTGCATCCACTATCTAGGTACCATCAATCATTCTTGACTACTTCTTCCACATTAAAGATCATAAACATAGTGTCATCGTTTTCGTCTTCTACATCTTCCTTATGTAACATAGCATTATTTAATCTGTCACTATCTTCTCGTTTGTAACAAAACCTAGCCGTATGCCCTATTCTTTGGCAATTGTAACACCGAATCGAACCATTAAACCTGTTCCTTCCTTTCCCTCGTCCCCTTCCTGGCATATCATTCTTAAATTGTCTTGATCTATCGTAATTACTCCCTTGAACTTGAAAAGCTTGTTCTACGGATGTATCATCATACTGTTTTAACCTTAATTCATGTGATTGAAGAATACCTAACAATTCCTCAGTGGAAATCATATTTAAATCTTTCGATTCTTCAATTGCCACGACCACCGATTCATATTTCCTAGTCAAACTTCTTAAAATTTTCTCAACTACACGTTGTTCATCTATTCGTTCTTCATTCATACGTAATTGATTGACTATTATCGTGGTACGGTTAACATAATCTTCTATACTTTCACTTTCTTTCATTCGTAAATTATCGAATTCACATCTTAGGGTTTGAAGCCTTACCGTTTTAACCCTGTTCTCCCCTCTGTATACTTTGTGCAAAACTTCCCATGCGTCTTTTGATGTTTTGCATGTTGCAATACGTTCGAATACCATTTCGTTCACTGACTGGAACATAATATGCATCGCCTTCTTGTCCTTTTTGACTTTTTCTTTATAAACATTCTGTTCGTTCTCCGGTGCATTAGATGCAATTTCCGTGTAACCTTCATCCACAATTGTCCATAAGTCTTGTGATTCTAGTAGTACCTTCATCTGTATATGCCAATGATAGTAATTCTGTCCCAATAATTTGGGAATTTGGGTTTGAATTCCACCATTCGTTGTCATGTTTAAAGATCTGATGAAATTGTAATCTTCTAAATCTGATAATGATGATATTGTAAGGATTCTGTCGAATAACGATCACGGATCGGTGGCTCTGATACCACTATATTGGATGAAATTCGTAAGGATTAACAGAATGTAATTGAGAGAGTTCTTGATTGAATTGGTAAATCTTAACATTACATGATACGAAGGTATATATACATACGGAAATTCTAATAACTGCCCCTAACTTTATATTATAAAGAATAACAATAATAATGTCATAATATCACCTATAAACTTAATAAACCTATATTAAATATTTATATAAGATCTAGCTTATATTTAATATTGATCAAATAACCTCATAGTTACATTTTTCCAACTAACTATTCCTTAGGGATGACAATGGAACCTGAAGCCCTGAAGCCGACACATTACGGACGGGTTTAGGTCTAGTAATTAGGTATGGAACCGGGTTTGCGATTAGCTTTCATTTTTTTCGCGGATTTGGGATTTGGTGATATACCCGTTTACCTTATTTTACCCGATTATATACTCGATATGTTTTTTTTTAAACATGTAGATCGTACACTATTTTTGTCACTTGTGCATTTAAGTTTTTTGTGTATACATTTTGGTATTTTATTTATATATATTGTAATTAGCTGGTACATTTTTATAGTGATAATGCTATCTGTAATTGATTATTAGTTACCCGACATGTAAATTTTTTAAATTAACCAATTTACCCGAAACCTGTAGGTATACCTCATACTACCCGATGGCTAATTACCCGATAGAAACTTGATAGGTTTTTGGAGGAGTTTGGGACAAGCTTATCTAATCTGGTTTGGTGTTGGGATTGACTAAACCCGTCCCAAACCAGCCCCACTGCCATCCCTACTATTGTTCGTGTCCTACCTGTTGTGGAAGGATATCATAGCCAACCATGCAGACTGATTAATGTTAACGTTTTAAGAGTCAATTTGGTGATTAGAAACACAGTTGCTACGAAATTATATTAAAGTACCCTCCTCCACAAAATAATACAACGTACTTTTAGATAGGATTTTGACCAGAAAGTCTTACCTCAATTGACTGACTCGCTTTAGTCTCTTAACGATCTTCGAGTTCAGCATTGACGTGGTGGCCGTTGGTCAATTAACGCTGGAGTTACATTTCCAGGCTGAGTAAACTCCACAAATTTTAATCGGAGTTGAATTCCGGGAAACCGCATCCACCACCGATGTATCTGCTGCATCTTTTTTTATTGGATCTATGTTGTTGGAGTGCTGATTACTGTTGTTGAATGCTGAATTTTGGAAAATTATGAAATATCCCCAAAGTGTGTTCTGAAAGTGGAACAGAGCTTCAGCACTTTTATCTTTCCGCTTGATCCGAGTTTGTATGCGGGTCATGAAGCCTATCAGCACCACAAATTAAGTCACCATTAATTGTAAATTATTATTAGTCAACAAGATTTGTAACCATTACATAACCTAGAAGATTTGTAAACATTGCATAATTCTCTCACTAGAATCAAGCTCTTGTAATTATTGTATTCAATTTTGTACCACTATATAATGATTTGTAAATAATGAGAATAGCATCTTGATTCAATACAAACTTCTATTGTTTATATGGTATCAGAGCCTACAAGCTCCCTTGAGCCATCTCCGATCCAAAACTCGACAGACACCTTCTGTCCGCTTCCCTTTTCTTTTCTTTCGATTAACCATGGCCAAACCAATCATCCACATCCGCCAACCCACTACTTATGACAATCGCCCAACACGCAACCCAAATCCACCCACAACCCTAAACCAATGGCCCTCTAGAATACCAATACCAACACTCGCCCGACTCGCAACAACAACACCTATTGCTACTATTGTAACATTCCCGGACAAGACACCAAATATTGTCGCAAACTTAGTCGCTTCCTACGAGAACACAATGTCTCGCCTCAAAATAACAACACCCCGGTGATTAACTCTACCACCCCTCGCCCAACGGCTACAACCCCATCTTGGATGTGGCAATAAAATTGAAACCACATGAACACAGATTCAAAAATGTTTAAGTTTTGAACTAAAGTGACAAAAGTAACCAAACCTCAAGGACCATTTTGGCATTTTACTCTATAATTATATGTGATATGTTTGTCTTTTAAATTGTGTAACTTTGTCCATGTGGCCTGGATTCACTTGATAAAAGCACATATTTTTCTTAGTGTGGAGGTTTGATGGGGAATAAGAGTATTTATAATAATTGTTGTAAAATAAAATATGAGTAACATTTGACGTTGAAACAAAATGTGAAAATTTATAACAAAATTATTATGTTTTCCTTTAAATTTTAAAGAAGTTGACATGTTTCTTATTATTGGTGAACTTAAGCAAGTTTGTATGAGTATTTATTATCTTTTTACTTATATGAAATGTTTCCCTTGTTTAACCCGTGTATTATATAGGTCTATAACCTAATATAAAATAATAAATACCGCAAGTCTTTGATTGAGTTAGGGGTGGAACTAGCATTCAACGAGCCATAGCACCGGCTACGGCTCAACTTCGTATCGATAGTGTATTTTTTGTCGGTTTTATACAGAGGATACCCCTAAACAACTACGAGGATACCCCTGACAAAAAGGGATACTTTAGCCCAAAAGAAATAATAAACCTTTGAATATAGGCCCAACTGTTATGTAAGCCCAAGTCCCAACCCAACTAATATTTTAGCCCAAAACAAATAATAACCCTTTGAATATGGGGCAGCGGCATGGCAACAGATTTGTGGAAACCAAACGTCGTACAAGGCACACGCATCTAAACTCCATAACATTAGCAGCGACAAAGTGCAGAAACTGATCAAAATTCGACAAAGTGTAACCTGTGTGTGACTGACTGATAAAAAATCAAACAAGCAGTCAAGCAGAACTGATCTTAATTTCGGTTTTTGAACAAGTAGAAGCAGCAGTGAAGTCGCAGAACTGATCAAAATTCGAAACAACATCGACTGATCAAAATTCGCATATTGTTTGTGAGTATTCTTTTCTTCTTGTGTTTTGATAGTTTGATTTATTAGTTAGTTTGTGTTTCGATATTTTGAATTTTGTTAGGTTATTCAAAATTTTGGTGATGATGATACAATTCTGAATGAAAGAACTCCGAATGTTGATAATGATAATATTGATGATGATACATTCTACTCCGGTCTTCGCTTAATCATGCGTTTTGAACTGTAACTTCTTTTAAAACTAACCGGTCTAAGTCTAGGCTTAAGTAAGACCCGTTAGGAATCTAATAGGTTATTAAAAACCTTCGTTCCAGATTAAGAGCCCCAGTAAAAGTACTTGTGCTTGCTGATTAGGATATACGGCTGAGTATAAATTGCATCTTAAGCTCAGGTAAATACTCTTAACTTATTTTCCCTATACGGGCTTGGGATACGGTATTATAATGATACCGCTTGGTCGGGTGTGTAGTCATTTAAATCGTATTGTGATTAATGTATTTACATAACCCGTTTTAATCTGTATTATTTGATGTATGGCCTTTGGGGGTTAAATGACCATGTCCCGGATATCCTTGGCATCATTCAAAGAAATGGCCATGACCTAAGCACGGGGTGTAGGCATACACCTGACAGTTGCATATGTAAAAACTGGTAATCCACTTAAAGGAATCAACCTTGTGGGCATTATACCTATGGCATGTCAGTTAATCTTAGCCGGCTCTTCTAACCGGTTCTGATAGACGACAAATAAGTAAAACTGTATACAAGATTAGTTTTATATAATTGTCCCAAGTTATAAAAGAATTTTGTGCCTTGAGCATTCAAATCAATTTTCTAAAACATTTTCAAAATGAGTCAGTTAATTGTATTTACCAGTGTAAACTGACGTATCTTTCCAAAAAGATTAAGTGACAGGTACTATATGTAATTGGCTGGGAGCTCAGGGCGTTAATAGGGAATCTTGCAAGTTCTAGATGCCTAAAGTCTGTTGAACAATGTTTCATTTTATTTTCGATCCGCCTGTGGATCTTTTACAGCCGTATTTATAATACTTGATATTACTCTTTATCAGATTGTAATATATTTATCTTTTGATTCCGCTGTGAATTTAAATTGTGTTGTTTGACTATGATGATATCAACTACGTCACGATACTCCCCACCGGGCCCACCGGTAATACGTGGAAATATCGGGGTATGACAGTAGTAAATAAAGGAGAAATATTAGTCTCCAAAAAATTATGATTGGGATGTGGTTCAGGCGTTCGTTTTGGAGAAAGAGAACCCTGATTCGTCAAATGTGATGTGGCGAGAGAGGATCACTTTCCCGGTAGTGATGTGAGACAATGATAACCATGGTAGTCAGCAGGATAGCTGAAGAATACACAAAGAGAAGAATAGAGAGAGAGAGAGAGAGAGCTTATTGAAGTGAATAGCCAATAGATCAGGTAACAAACACATCCCAAAACTCGGAGGTGATCGTACAAAGGATGACAACCATAAAGGGACGCCATAGGTGTATAAAACCGATGACCAGGAGATGGAATAATATTATGAAGATAAAGTAGTGTGGAGAGCCTCAACCAAGAAAGGGAGGAAAAATCTGATGGGAGGCATGGGTAATAAAACGTTAAAAGACCATTTTATCCTTCATTAAAAGGGAGGAAAAAGACAAAAAAAAAATTGGATGTTAACGAAAAATCTGATGAGATTTTGATAAAAAAAGTTGAATGTTAACTAAAAAATCTGACTAGATTTTGATTTTGGATAAAAATGACAATAAAATTGAAACCACAGGGACCCAGATTCAAAAGTTTCGAGTTTTGAACTAAAGTGATAAAAGTAACAAAACCTCAGGGACCATTTTGGCATTTTACTCTATAATTATATGTGATATGTGATATGTTTGTCTTTTAAATTGTGTAAGTTTGTCAATGTGGGCCTGATTCACTTGATAAAAAGCACATATTTTTGTTAGTGTGGAGGTTTGATGGGGAATATGAGTATTTATAATAATTGGTGTAAAATAAAATATGAGTAACATTTGACGTTCAAACAAAATGTGTAAACTTATAACAAAATTATTATGTTTTCCTTTAAATTATTATCGTACGATCGAAAATAAGACAGAAATAAAATCTTTTTGGCTTTTATAAAGTTTGTATTAAAACACACCTAAAATCTTTTTGGTATTTTTGAATATTTCAAATGTAAAGACTGAAAGCAGTAAATAAATATTTACAAACATTCTTTTTGCGAGTTTCGAGGGTAAGAGAATCATATCAGTGTACGGTCACGCCAAAACGCTCTTGTTGTTCAATTAGTTAACATTAAGATAAGCATCCTATAACAATTATCGGTATTGTTGTCCACATAAGCTCAACTTATCAGATGTAATCATGGCGAGATGATACGATTAGGTATGATTTATACTTACCGACCGGTGTTCATCCACATCACGACACATTCCCGTATCAAGGTATGCACGAGGGTTAATCTTACCGGTGAGTATACCGACTATCATCTGTTTGACCGTATATGATGTGAGATTCTCACTTATTTTGATTTTGAAAACAAGCCCTATGTGATATAATCACTTATTGATGAGGAACTTGATTTTCATATGCATGAGGGCACAGGAGCAAGTCCGTGAACAGGTCAGTACTTTCGTACAGCAGAGAGACGAACTTGACTCCCGGAAAAATGTGATATTTTATCACTTATTTGAGGGACATGTGATTGTTGATCACTTATTGAGGTCGAATGCAGTATGTACACGTATGTATAGTATCATGGAAGATCTAGACTTGCGTCCCCGTTATTTTTCGGTAAAAGATACAACCATGATACCCAGATGATAAGCAGCATAAAGACCGAATATCTCAGAACCTCGCCAATTTATCAAACAAAATTTCGGTACTAAGACCATATGCCAATGAGCGGTTCCCACCTGGTCTTCAGTCGATTTAGGATTTATATCACCCTGCACATTTTAAAATGATTGCGAGCCTACCGATACATCTTATATAGAGCTGCTTATCGTTCTTCAGTTTAGGTTTAAAGAAGTTTGGATAGACCACTGATGTACTATCATGTTCTCTTTTGCTCGCCAGGAAACTCATTTTTGTTTTTCTATTGTTTTTGTGTTTTTGAAATTTTTCGATGTTTTTGGATTTTCAAATTTGGATTTACTCCCCCTAAAATCAATAAACTAAGACAAATTTAAAACACAAAGGTATTTACAAAAATGATTTTCCGATGTTGGTTTTACACTCATGAAATGGAGACGATAATGGACATTGAAGTCCCACCTCCGGTTCAGCAAGTCGTTAATTCTAGCCACTGGTGTCCCACGCCATGGAATATCGATGACGGCTTTTGGAGTAATGATGAGGGGGTAGTAGAAGAGACAGAGTTAGAGGTGCCCGACTACACCGCAGTTGAAGAAGTTGAAAAGGAGCTACTTGACAAGATGGAAGATGAGAAAGGTGAGCATGTACCATCTTGGGAGGAGGAGTTTGGTGATGAGTTGGTAGGTTTGCCAACACTTGAAGATGAAGAATTTGACCCGGTTGGTGATCTCGCCTATCTAGAGACATTACTTGTAGCGACGCCGACCATGGAGATCAAATACACACCAAACGTAGAAGAAGAGAAAGTAGCTGAAGAGTTAGATAGCCGGCCCGTAGAGAAGCTAGAAGTTGGATCGCCACCACAATTAAAAACACGGGAGAAGGCACGAAGGAACTTGGATCAACAAAGTTTGAGGACACAAAGATGGTGCAAACGAAGGCGCAAGGCAAAATTGAAGTGCAAAGATGACCATCCTCCTCACTACATATCTCGTATCAGGTTTGGTCCAGGTAAATTTAAGTATTGGTGGCCTGACCCGTTTAGAAATGTTAAAAGGTTTATAAATTCCACCCTTAAAATTTTAATTAATAATAAGGAACTGGTGGAATTGAACGGGTTGGACCGGGGTTGGATAAAGGAGAAACTTCCTGATTAAATTCAAGTGTGGGGAGGTTTGTAGAGTTTGTATTTTGAGTCGTTTATTTTGTACCATGAGTCTAATTTAGTAGTTTTGAGGTGTTTTTTTTAGAGTCAGTACTGCTTTGGTTTTTGTTTGTTTTTGTCTATGCAGGTTTGAATTGTACCACCCGTACTCAATCTCCATTCGGGTGTTTTCGGAGCTGCTTAGCAAATTTTAAGGAATTTACCAAGTGTACCCGTCAGAGTCATAGCAGATCGCGAATGAAATGCTATACGATCGAGCGGGATTGGACGAGAGTTTTGGAGCTTACGCGATTATAAAACCAGCTAAGTCCTTTCCAATTTGCCCTTTGTCTTTTATTTCTTATTTATTTTTAGCCTTTTAAGTCGGTTTCCATCTTACATTGAGGGCAATGTAGAGTTTAAGTGTGGGGATGGGAAACTATCGTTTAGTGTCTAGTTAGTGAGTCTTGAGTCATAAAATACAAAAAAATAAAAAAAAATAAAATCAAAAAAATCAAAAAAATTGAAAAAAGAAAAAAATGGTTTTGCGAGTCCCGGTCCTTTAGCGCGTAGAAAACAAAAACCTTTTCAAAACGTCGGTCAAGAATGGTTTAATTGTCGAATTTACGAGTCGAGAGCACATGTTTCTTTAAGTTGCGGGATAGTAGGTTGACTGAATCAGTTTTTTGGGAGTAAAAGGTTTTGGGATGCCTAGGATAGTGGATGGAGCTGGAGAGTTAATTGGTTGTGCATTGTCAATATCGGTAGCCCTATCTACCAGATGATAGTGAGATTTGAGCCTTTACATGTTTCATATATTTATGATCACTACTTTCGTTTCATGTGTGTTTACCGACTTTGTTGCATTACTTTAGAACTTGTGCGTTCGATACAGTTTGAGACCTTTGATTAGGATTTGGCATGGATATGATAAAGGCATTAGGATCACCTTGTTTTTATAGCCTTTGTGTTTGACCCGTTTCACCACTACCCTTAGATACCACTTTGAGCCTAGCCATTCGTTTGTTACCCGTTTGTGATTTGATAACCGGATCGTGTTACGTGATTATTATATTTGTGAAGAAAGAAAAAGAAAAAAAAATTGAAAAAAAAGAAAATGAAAAAAAAAACAGAAAAAAGAGCAAAAGAAGAGAAAAAGAATAAAAGCTATGGGTCGAAATGACCAATATGTTAGTGTTTGTTTCGTACTTATCCGGTTTATTGTGTGATTACGTGTTTAGCCATTTCTTCCCAAAAAAAAAAAGAACTACCTTTAGCCCTTACCTACTCGTTAAAGCCCTCTTGATCCGTGCCAAGTTTTAACATTTAGGTGAAAATCTGATTGACGTACAAGCTTATGATAGTATGTTTCATAGTTCGGTTTTGAGAGTTCACTCGAAATTACATATATATTAGCCGAGAGATGAGTGAAATTGTGAGGGGTGTTGACAGTGCATAATTGATTGCTTGAAGGTGAGAAAAACTTGATTAGGTAGGCCCGTTTTCATTTAAATATTATGATTCGTCACCTTTTGAACGTTGTAAGTCTTGCGAAACCGCTGTGTTTAATGCTTCTGTAGTTCGTGTTATAATTTGTTTGAGACTTGCGTTATTGTTAAGTGTTTAAGTTGGACATGATGCTTAGGATTTTGCTTAGGGACAAGCAAAAGGTAAAGTGTGGGGATATTTGATAAGGTCTAAATTATACATATTTTATGTCAATTCCTACATTTTTGAGTGGCTTAAGGGTCGTTCACATTAAATTCTACTCACATTTGGTTTGTATTTAAAGTTGAATGATTTTAAGTGAAATTGAGCTAGAATGATGTATTTAGTCTATAAGAAATTTGATCATGTTATCTCAAATAGAAAAAATATACTTAATGAATTAATATTGCATTGATTGGTGATATTAAAAATTTTGTGAACGTGTTTAACACTTACAAATTGTAAAAGTGCAATTAAATGAAAACTTAAATGATACATTAATTATTTTTGTTTCAATTCATTCGTAGGTGTCTGACTTATGGATGACATGAAAATAAGAATTCTAGACAAAATGAATCTGGCCGTGGAAAGAAAAAAGCCCAGCAATTAGTGATTTATGATATTGGGCCTTTGGAATATGATAGATGTTATCTTTATGATAATATATAAAAACCCTAATCAATTTTAGTCCATGCATTTTCAAGAAACATATATATAGTGGACGTAATAAAAGAAAGGGACATTATATTAATCGATCAGAGGAGTTAGACGGCAATTGGGAGACGACAGAAAGTTTTTACGGCACAACATCAAACGACAGAAGGGGCGACCTAGAGAAAAGGTGTTTGGTTCGAGGGTTCAAGCCGCGATCAAGTTTCAAGTTCAGGTTTGGTTTGCAATTTCTTATTTATTTGGTTTTGTTAGACTTTGTGTTTTACAAAATTATAAACATGTTTTGCTACTCGGTTCAGACTTGTTTCTTTTTGATGACTATGATTCTCGGCTAAACTTTTCATACTACTTAGGTTGAGATGAACTAGTTGATTGTTAGCGGCTGAACCTAATAAGATAGCAATTACAACCCAAGAAGTAATAAGTACTTGGCCGTGGACTTGGAAACCCCCGATTTTCCAATAAAAATGTTGGCCTACTTCCACACCGGATAGATCGTATAACCCATTTAGTGTGTTGATGGAACATGCCTCTAATCTAAAGGCCAAAGAGTGCTCTTTGCGCTACTACGCATCCTTACTCATAGTATAGTGCAAGTTAGGTTTGGGTATAGCAGGACTTGAACCTGCGACCATTAGGTTAAAAGCCCAATGCTCTACTTGCTGCAAAGCCTTTATTTCTCGTCCAAACACTCCAGATCTGCACTTCCCTTTACTCCATAGGGCCGAAGCCTTATTAAGTTAAGAATGAAGAAGGGCTTTTTTTTATAGAGAGAGAGTCAGGGGCGATCTATATTGCTTACCACAGCTCTATTCCCGACTTGAAATCCATAACGGACTTTAAGAGAGGATGAACATTCCCGTTCTATAGGTAGCACTGCCCCTACTAGAGAAGGGTGAGGGCCCACTTCCGTACTTCTGATTTAAATATGAAGCAACGTAAAATAAACCAAATTTGATACCGGAATATTCGGTTTGATAACCTGCTACTAATTCTTCTTCTGCTTCCCTGCATCTTTTTTATATCTCCCGCATTTTTTTGTATAAGTATTTCAGATTTACGATGAAATTTCTGAAGATTGAGCCACGACTTTTTATTCTCACTTATCAGATTCCATTGTGGAAGACAGAATTTTTTCTGAAGAATTCGCCATGATATATCTGATCCATGCATAATATCATGAAAAATGGATACAAATTTTTGGCTGCTACTTAGTATCGGCAATAGGTCTAAATCCTCCAATTCTCAAAGGAGAATAGAAAAAATCATACTTTCATACAATATCTTAATTGAATTATATATAATGATCAATAAATTCAGTTGAACGTGTACGTGTCGGATGAACCAAATCCTCATTGAATTTTATTTTTCCATTAAAAGGGGCTCGCACATGTTCTGCGCGCCTACTTTAAATTTCCGAGGACATGCAAAAAGCGATAATAGATCTCGTCGTTAAAAAACGTTTGTTTATGTTTATGTATAATAATATATATAGATATTTATCATTGATTAGTAGGAGGCGAACTTTATGTTAAATAAGAGAACAACAGAAGTTTTTTCTTTTTCTTATCAATGAATAGATCTCTTTACTTGTATGACTTAGATGTCTCGTATTTCTCGAAAAAGTGATTCGATTGCACATTTTCGTTAATCCATGAACAGGATCTATACATCTCGATCGGAAAAGAATCAAGAGAAAAAGAAAGAATCGGAATTGATCGATATATTTCTCGAAACAAACGAAAAGGAAACGAAAGATGAAACCTAAATCATGGATTTGACTTGGTTTTGGTTATTTTATGCGATTTACATAACTTTGCCTTGTGATTGATCTTGATATTGCATGTTGGTGTGTTTTGATTGATTATTGGTTGATGAATTCAGCGGTTTAGGCACATAGAAATATCTCCTAGACTTAGAGTTTAATTTGAATCGTTGATCTTAGGGTTTTCGGTTTGAATATTGAGTTGAGAAATTGACCAATTCGATTAATAATTAAAATCAATTTACTAAAACTTGCATCCTCATCTTGTGACTCGAAAGACGATTAAGGTGAGCTAGGTTAGCTAATCATTGGTGGGTAGATTGGGTGACCGATAGCTCGGGCTCGTTTATTACATCCTGGTCAAGGTTTCCTAGGATTTCAATCTTCATGGTTTGGTTTGGTTTGCGTTTTTGGGATCTTCTCTTAACATAATTGTCTCTGAGGTCAAAAGGATTCTATTTTCGTGGGATTTGGTATCGATAGGTCGAGCCGGTTCGTTCTAGCACTTCGCATTTCGTCCTTATCTTTCGTTTGATACATCTCTAGCGGGGGGTTAATCGAGGGAG
This sequence comes from Helianthus annuus, assembly GCF_002127325.2. Taxonomy (NCBI): domain Eukaryota; kingdom Viridiplantae; phylum Streptophyta; class Magnoliopsida; order Asterales; family Asteraceae; genus Helianthus; species Helianthus annuus. The sequence continues at coordinate 12,580,960 of NC_035444.2, read as the reverse complement.
TAGGATATTTAACTATTGCCATAGTCAAGATAGCGTTGCATGATTCTAGGGATTCGAAACCTAGGTAGTCTTTTCTCATCATATTTGATTTACACCTAGCCCCCGAGTTCGTGTTTGTTTCACGTTGTTTGTCGTGTCTGCCATTTTCTTAGTCATTTAGTTTAATTAGTTAAAACCACGAATTCAAAACAAATTAAAACCAGTTAAGTATTAGTTGAGTCAGAGTCTAGTTAGCGTCGCTAGTGTCTCGTGGGTTCGATACTCGGACTTCATTAGGCTTTACTACGTACGATAGGTACACTTGCCTGTTAGTGGTCTAGCATTTAGAGAGTCTTAGTTTATAAATTTAAAACTAGGGTGTCTAGATTAGGTTTAGTTTTTATTAGACCACATTTACCACATCAATTCATAATACCCATCCTCAACAAAACATCATCGGAAATGTACAAAGTGGCATTCAAACAAGAAACATGTTGCGAAACAACAACAATGCAGGCTTGTATGCAGCAACTCGAGAATCTGGGCAACAAAACGATTGGTCTTTCGCGTGTTATGTCTCACAGGAAGAACCAAGAACTTGGAAAGAAGCTATGAAAGATAACTCGTGGGTTGAAGCAATGCAGGAAGAATTGCAACAATTCTAGAAGCTTGTTGTCTGGAAACTCGTAGAGAAACCTGCTGGTTACAAGAAGATTGGTACCCGTTGGGTGTTTAAATGCAAAAAGGATGACCTCAGAGTTGTTATTCGGAACAAAGCACGATTAGTCGTTCAAGGTTTTCGTTAGATAGAAGGGATCGACTACAACGAAGTGTATGCACCTGTTGCACGTCTTGAAGCAATTCGAATCTTTCTAGCCTACGCATCCTTCAAAGGATTCAAGGTTTATCAGATGGACGTCAAAAGTGCATTCTTACATGGTGTGGTTGAAGAAGAGGTGTACGTCGAACAACCTCCAGGTTTTGGAGATCCTATCCATTCCGATCGGGTTTGGTTGCTCAACAAAGCTCTCTATGGTCTACATCAAGCACCGCGAGCTTGGTACGCAACCTATCTAATTATCTGCTGGAGAATGGTTTTCGGAGAGGTCTAATCGATTGTACTCTTTTCATCAAAGAACAAGATGGAGATCTTCTATTGGTACAAGTATACATTGATGATATTATTTTTGGTTCTACTAATGATGTTTTGTGTAGGAATTTCGAGCGCATTATGCAGGATAAATTCGAGATGAGTGCTATGGGGGAAATGACTTTCTTTTTGGGCCTACAAGTGCAACAAACCGAGTCTGGGATATTCATCCATCAGACTAAATATGTTGGTGACATCTTGAGCCGGTTCCAGATGTCTGATGCAACGCCCATTGGTACCCCATTGCAACAAAATCACGGAATTACTCCAGACTTAAAGGGTGAATCTGTTAGCCCCTCACACTACCGGGCGATGATCGGATCTCTTATGTACCTCACAGCATCAAGACTAGATATAATGTACCCAACGTGCCTGCTTGCCAGATATCAAGTCAACCCGAAGGCCTCACATCTTGTAGCCGTAAAAAGGATTTTTCGTTATTTGAAGGGTTGCCCTGACACCGGTCTATGGTACCCTAGGGATAATAACTTTGACTTGATCGCTTTCAGTGATTCTGATTTTGGCGGATGCAAAATCGACGGCAAATCCACAACAGCTGGATGTCAGTTTTTGGGAAATCGCCTAGTCACATGGCAGTGCAAGAAGCAGACATGTATCTGCTGACACATCTGAATCTGATGATTCTTCTTTCTTGTATCCAAGTCCTGTTGCAAATTCCTTTACATCCAAAGGAACAAATGGTTCAAAGAAAGTTCTATCTTCCTCGTCAGGCATGGCATCATAATTGTGTCACACAGGTGGTGGACATTTCTTGTAACCTATGCATGTGACATCCCGTTTCTCTTTCTGAACGTCAATGATGTGATCCAACACATAGCTAGAGCTCAAATAACTGTCTAGCTTAAGTTGGATCGCCTCACTTTCAGTTTTAACACAAGCCATCTCTTTTTGCATTATCTCAAGGCGAGTTATATACAAATTAATGTCAGTTTGTTTTCTGGAAACCATTTTTGTTAACTCGGTTTTATCTTTCTTTAATTTCTCAATTACCGATTTAAATTCCTTTTCATGGTTTTCATAAAACATGTTGGCTTCAGTACACTTCGAAAGATCCACGGTTAGCTTCTGGTTGTGGATGAATGTCACATCATACTTTTCTTGCAAAGCCTCGTGTTTGCTTTGCATCTCACACCACTTGGCATTCAATGAAACATGTTTTTCTTGCAAGTCAAACAAACTAGCTTGTAAAGCATCATGTTTGCCTTGCAACTCAGACATGTTTGCCTCTAAATCAGCACATTTAACACTCAATCTATCACAATTATTACAAATAACAGCAGTGGGTTCATCGACACATACCTGACTTGATGAACTGTCGACATTAGCCATAAAGGCTGAATGGAGAGAAGACGAAGAATATGCAGCTTGATCCACCAAAATAGATCTCCTATGAGTTCCTGCTGCAGCTTCCTCCAAAAGCTCATCAATATCTGCATCAACTGACGCACTTGATGTCTCACCCACATGATTATCGCCTGAACTCGAGGATTCTTCATCTGAACTTCTACTGTAACCAGAAGAGTCTTCATCCTCAGAAGATTCACCACCATTGGCGGAAGATTCTCCACCACTGGCGTGAATTAAATCCTTCACAACCTCAGCAAAACAAGCTGTTCCATCCGGAGCATCACTACTCAACTGAATTGACCAATCACAACCTTCATCTACTTGAACCACAAGAGCCTGGTTGGCATTTGATGGTCCCGCTTGGCTTTGGTTGTTGACAGGTATCAACGTACGCTCATTGTTCCTGTTCTGATTCTGCTGGTTGCCTTGATTTCTGAAAGGGTTCTGGTTCCCATGCTGAGCTGGCCTTGTATATTCCCTTTTAAAATGACCTTGTTCACCACAATTAAAGCACTTTACAGCCTGCTTATCGAACCCATACTTGGTGTCTTTCTTGCTTTCCAAGCTGGTTCTGCCTGTTCTCTCCATGAAATCCTTTGCCCTCCTCACAGCACTTGCAAAGGCCCATTTGATATCCATCAAATCCATCTCTTCCTTATCAATCTGCTGATAGTCTTCTTGTGTCAGATTAATGTTCCCAATCTGACCTTCCACTAACCCACAATACGCGCTCACCAAAGTGTTCAGCAGCTCCATATGTTCCTTTGCTACTTCCACACTAACTTTTGAAAAGCTTGAGGTATCAAGCCGTACTGTATTTGGCTTTGATTGCTGACCAGCAGATGACGTGCTTCCATAACACGCTTGTTGTTGAGCAGGAAGTGGATTCCCATATAGATCAGTTGCTACGGTAGATGGCCGATAGACTTGCTGTTGAGGAACTGGCTGTAGCGGATTTCCATACAAGTCTGTTGTTGGAGCTGGCTTGACAGGAACCTATATTTGATTGACATACAAATCTGTGCTTGTAACAAATGTCGTCTGAAGAGGAGCATGAGAGACTGGTCTTGCAGAAGAAGTGCTGGAGGTTCCATAATACATCTCAGGATTTTGTGGCACTGGAACCTTCTTTGCCTTTAGAGTTTCCTCCTGATCTTTGTTCTCCAAAAGCTGCACGAAATCATTGATGTTGGTAGTAGCCAAAACTCCATTGTATTTCAGGATTTTTAAGAAACTATTCCATTGAGGTGGCAACGCATCTGCAAACTTTTTCACCACCTCTACTGGTGTTGTCACTACCCCAAAGTTGCCCAATTCAGTAAGCAAATGATAGAACCAACTTGTCATATCTCCCAAAGACTCCTTATCCATACACGTAAAGCCATCAAATTCTTTCTTGAGTAGATCGTGTCGCAATTGACGTGTTGCTTCATTTCCTACCCCTCTGGTCTTCAACGCATCCCACAATTTCTTTGTCGTCTTGAAGCTGACAAATTGATGGTAGATATCTTTGCTTAATGCCTGAGTAAGAATGGCATATGCCTTCTTTTCCAGATCGTACGTCTTTTTCTGATCTTCAGGAAGATCGGCAAACGTAGCAGCAGTTGAAGCGGCAACCTCTATCGCTTGATCGAAATCTGTGGTGAAACGCAACCACAATTCTGTATTTTGCCCAAGCACGTATGTGTAGAACCTATCAACCCATCCCGGATATTCATTTAAGTGCATCAACTTTGGAGGTCGATTCAAACTTCCGGTTTCGCTTTCACTCAATAAAATGCTTTGAATACTAGGCGTCTGATTTGATACGAAAGCCCATTGACCGGTAGATATGGCATTGGCTTGTGAAGATACAGGTGCGGGAGATTCGGCCCATGAAGGAATAAACTTGTATTTCTATACTTTCCTTCATCCGGAGATGGAGTACCCCACCAACTCGGATTCATATTTTATACGGAAAAATGAATACCTGAAAAACACACCTCAAACAAACAGTTAAACTATTATTGCAAACCTTCTGTTTAAAATTACAAGTGTTTAGACGAAACAGAATGTTGACGAAACTGGATTTTATGCTTATTGTCGACGAAACAACTATCGGCCCGACGAAACAAGTTTGACGAAACAGAATTTTATATGGGCCGACGAAACAAACAAGTGAAGCCCAAAGTGTGATAGTTGTAAAGAAGCCCAGTTAAGGTCGACGAAACGGATAAAGATCTTTCAGCGAAACAGATGTACTGATTATTTGACGAAACAGATTTTAATTGCTTTTGGGCTCCCAGACGAAACAGGCCCAATAAACTTTCGGCGAAACACAGGCCCAACAAGGCAATTGACGAAACGGAGATTTGTTTCGTCGAAAATGTATATGACGAAAGGGAACTCTTGTTTCGTCGATGATTTGTTTCGTCAATAAGTGATTCAGTGAGTTGGTGAAAAGTTGGTGTGACAGTTTTCAGCTAAATCTTATCTTTACTGACAACAATGACATGCTTTCGGCTCAGCACCATACCCAACTTACCAACCAATAAAGTTTATCAATATTTTAATCTTTGAACAATTTTCAAAGCACAAACAACTTCACACTTGATTTTAAATGGATCAAAAAGTTGTGTCTATGAAGAACAGCTTGAAGATGATATGAATATGTGAAGAACACAGTCACTTTTCCGGTGAATCGAGACTTTCCGAACACGAGTAAATGCACGAAAATTCACTAAAAATCACCTTTTAACATGTAAAAAATGAAAAACAAAAAGTTTTTATATGAACTTCCAGCAAGATATGATGACTTTTGAAGTTTTAGACACAATTTTTCAGGAAAAATAAACTCCAAAAACCCGAAACACACCCGAAAACACTCGGTTTTAACAAGGAGAAGAGCCAAGGCTCTGATACCACTTGTAGGTCCGGCTAGGGGAGGATCTAGTCGCCTAATCCTTGTATACAAACCACCCCGGTTGTGCGGAATCCAACTGAGATAGCAAACCGAGATAGAACACGACAATGATAATATGGACACGAGATTTCAACGATTAACACCTCTGTATTAATACTATGAAAATCTGTTACAGCTCAACGTTTACAAATATGCTCTGTAAACTCTCAGTTCTCTCGTGTGTGTGTATTCTCTGCTCTGTGTTCTTTACTTAGTTCTATCTGTCTTCAGTCTATTTATAGCATATCAGTACACATCCACCACGAAACTGAACAGCATCGACGAAACAAGTAACTAACGACGAATCAGCATCATTGTCGACGAAACAAGTATGTTTCGTCGACTTCCAATTCGTTTCGCCGAGCTGGGCTTTGGCCCAAACTGATGAGGCCCAAGGAAGTGTTTCGCCGATCAGTTTTCAGCCCAAAGAACCATGTCAAGTTCTTTTTGTCTTGGCCCACTTGTTGTTCTTTCACACGACGGAGGATCACAAAGTTCATGTTCAAAACCTAGTACCTCAGGATCACAAAGTTCATCATCGACAAGACGATCACATGATACTTCGGGGTTTGTTGAACGAAGATCATGTTTTGAATGTGGTGAAATTGGACATGTAATTCGAAATTGTCCATATCTTCATAAACAAAAAGGCAAAGTTGATGATCCCCGTGACCAAATTGACCGCAAGCGATCTGTTTCTGTAAAACAAGATCCCCGTCTTGTAAAAGAAAGGGAAAAGAAACAGAAACGCCAACAGGTCAAGAAAATTGAAAAGGCGATTAAAACCGATGTGGTTAACAAAACATCTGTTTCTGTAAAACCAGACAATCCAAAAACTTCAGACAATCATGAAGTTAAGATTTTAAAGAATAACACTGGTAAAACAAAACAGACCTGGAAACCAAAAACGGTTATTGAATCAGGGGGACCATCACAATTTCCACATCATCAAAAGGTGGAAGTTATAGTTGTTGATGAAAATGGAAGACCCAAGACCACAATGGCTTGGGTCCCCATCTCCAACTAATCAAGTGAGTTCATGTGCAGGGTGTTCCAGGAGGAACTATCAGTAGTCATTGGATTGTTGATAGTGGGGCATCCAGGCATAGAACACGTAAATATACGACACACAAGATTCAACGATTAACACCTCTGTATTAATACTATGAAAAGTCAGTTACAATGCAAGGTTTACAAATGTATTCTGTAAACTCTCTCAAACTCTCTCGTGTGTGTGTATTCTCTGCTCTGTGTTCTCTACTTAGTTATGTCTGTCTTCAGTCTATTTATAGCATATCAGTACACATCCACCACGAAACTGAACAACATCGACGAAACAAGTAACTAACGACGAATCAACATCATTGTCGACGAAACAAGTATGTTTCGTCGACTTCCAATTCGTTTCGCCGAGGTGGGCTTTGGCCCAAACTGATGAGGCCCAAGGAAGTGTTTCGCCGATCAGTTTTCAGCCCAAAGAACCATGTCAAGTTCTTTTTGTCTTGGCCCACTTGTTGTTCTTTCACACGACGGAGGAAAGCCGTGTCTTTAACCGAATCACGTTAACTCGAGTCGCGTCCACAAATCTTGTATCAACAATTATGAAGATGAAGTAGTGTGGAGAGCCTCAACCAAGAAAGGGAGGAAAAATCTGATGGGAGGCATGGGTAATAAAACGTTAAAACACCATTTTATCCTTCATTAAAAGGGAGGAAAAAGACAAAAAAAAACTGGATGTTAACAGAAAATCTGATCAGATTTTGATATAAAAAAAGTTGAATGTTAACTAAAAAATCTGACTAGATTTTGATTTTGGATAAAAATGACAATAAAATTGAAACCACAGGGACCCAGATTCAAAAGTTTCGAGTTTTGAACTAAAGTGATAAAAGTAACCAAACCTCAGGGACCATTTTGGCATTTTACTCTATAATTATATGTGATATGTGATATGTTTGTCTTTTAAATTGTGTAAGTTTGTCAATGTGGGCCTGATTCACTTGATAAAAAGCACATATTTTTCTTAGTGTGGAGGTTTGATGGGGAATATGAGTATTTATAATAATTGGTGTAAAATAAAATATGAGTAACATTTGACGTTCAAACAAAATGTGTAAACTTATAACAAAATTATTATGTTTTCCTTTAAATTTTAAAGAAGTTGACATGTTTCTTATTATTGGTGAATTTATATGAGATGTTTCCCTTGTTTAACCCGTGTATTATATAGGTCTATAACCTAATATAAAATAATAAATACCGCAAGTCTTTGATTGAGTTAGGGGTGGAACTAGCATTCATCGAGCCATAGCACCGGCTACGGCTCAACTTCGTATCGATAGTGTATTTTTTTGTCGGTTTTATACATAGGATACCCCTAAACAACTAGGAGGATACCCCTTAGCCCAAAAGAAATGATAAACCTTTCAATGTAAGCCCAAGTCCCAACCCAACTAATATTTTAGCCCAAAACAAATAATAACCCTTTGAATATGGGGCAGGGGCGCGACAACAGATTTGTGGAAACCAAACGTCGTACAAGGCACACGCATCTAAACTCCATAATATCAGCGACAAAGTGTAGAAACTGATCAAAATTCGACAAAGTGTAACTTATGTGAGACTGATAATCGAACAAGCAGTTAAGCAGAACTGATCATAATTTCGATTTTCAAACAAGTAGAAGTAGCAGTGCAATCGCAGAACTGATCAAAATTCGAACCAACATCGACTGATCAAAATTCAAAGATTGTTTGCGAGTATTCTTTTCTTCTTGTGCTTTGATAGTTTGATTTCTTAGTTAGTTTGTGCTTTGATATTTTGAATTTTGTTATGTTATTCAGAATTTTGGTGATGATGATAGAATTCTGAATGAAACAACTCCGAATGTTGATAATGATAATATTGATGCAAGTCCGATCTAAAAATTAAAAATAAATCTAGCCCAATCTAAAACCTAAAAACTTATTGTCAATATTAATTCATAAAGCCTAGCCCAAATGTGAAATACTTAATATTGATTCATTAACCTAAATACTAATAGCATTAAAAAAACTAGTTTATAAGATTTAATTCGGTAAAGCCGAAGGTCCTTTTTTGGCTCGCCCAGAGCACTTGAATTTTCCGGATCGATGCCGCCCCTTAATGTAGGTAAAAAAAAATTCCGTTTTATAAAAGTACAGTAAAAATATTAGGATACCCTGGATATTTCTTCTAGTTCCGCCAGTGGATTGAGTGGTGGAGTATGTCAATTAACAGCTAGAGAACATGCAACTTCCACTCCGGTGGCAATTCACCAGCCAATGTTGAATGACCACCTGCAGGCAACCAAAACCCCTACTTCACGCTATACTTTTGTGGAAAAGACAAGAATTGGTCAGTTATATCATATTTTCTTATAAAGCGTGTTTCAATCAACAAAGTTGAATGGTTGACCTATACACCCCAAAAAACGCGTATCAATCTCTTTCAAATGAAGAAGAAGCCACATCATCAGTCTGCATTCTTAGCTATAAGAATGCTCTTTGCAATGATTATACATGTACTAACACCATCTTCATTCTCCACCTAGTTTATATCCGTAATTTTCATCATATAAGTCTATAATATAATCATGTCGTCTCCAAGCACTCACGGACTTGAATCATCCTCATCCGTAGAGGCGCCACAATTGTGTCGTCAGTTTACACTTTCCGAGATTCAGGTAGCAACAAAAAACTTTGACGAATCATTAGTAATCGGACGAGGAGGATTTGGCAAAGTTTACAAAGGAAACGTCACATATGGGACAACTCTTATGACAGCCGCAATAAAGCGGCTGGATTCAACTTCCAATCAAGGAGCACTGGAATTTTGGGCTGAAGTTAAGATGCTTTCTAACTTAAGGCACTGTCACTTGGTGTCGTTGATTGGTTATTGCAATGATGGGCAAGAGATGATTCTTGTTTACGAGTATATGCCCCATGGAACTCTTGAAGATCATCTCCACAAACGTGTAACTTCTCTAACCTGGATGAGAAGGCTCCAAATATGCATAGGAGCCGCTCGGGGGTTAGATTACCTTCACACAGGTACAGGTATTAAGCATGGAGTTATACATCGTGATGTTAAGCCGTCAAATATATTGTTAGATGACAGTTGGGCGGCTAAGATTTCAGATTTTGGATTGTCTAAAATAGGTCCAATAAATCAGCCATGTACATATGTGAACACCGTGGTGAAAGGCACATTTGGATATCTAGATCCGGATTATTTTTCAATGGGTAGGCTCACAAGAAAGTCTGATGTGTTTGCCTCTGGGGTTATACTGTTTGAAGTATTGTGTGGGAGAAAAGCTATAGATAAAAGTCTTGATGAGGAGCAATGGGGTTTGGTAAGATGGGTTCAAGACTCTATTGAAGAAGGTAGGCTAAAGCAAATTGTTGATTCCAATATAAGGGGGAGAATATCCCCTAAATGTTTAAAAGAGTTTGCTCAACTAGCCGAGCGGTGTTTGCATAGCCATCCGAAGCACCGTCCTACGATGGCCCAAGTTGTGGTGGGTCTTGAGTATATTCTAGCCTTACAGGAGAAAGCAAACAGTGCACTGAAGCCTGCAGGCAGGACAATATTCGGGAAAAAGATACCCGTGTTTGTCTTTACATCCAGTGGGGAAAACTCAGGTATCATGTTTTCGAGCTTTCGCTGTTCAGTTTACCTCTTTAATTTTAAAACAAGTATTAGCCATACCATTTTTTTATCATCTCTATATCTAACAGCTTGTTTAACCATTTAACTTGATTTTTTTTTTTTTTTTTTTTTTTTTTTTTTTTTTTTTTTTTTTTTGTAGATGGAAGTATAAGTTTGAAATCCTTGAGGTACCACCTTGATACAATTCAAGGTGAAAACCACATATTTCGTCGGTTTGATTTTGATACAATCCAAGTTGCAACTGAAAACTTCTCTGAAGCTAATAGAGTTTTTCAACTTCGATTTAATTCCATGTACAAGGTATCCATAATTATATAACTGTTTACATGCTTTATAAGCCTTTAATTCCTTTTGTTTGCAAGAAACTCTCAACTTGGTTTCTCTTTTCAGGGAAGACTACAAAATGGACAAGATATAGCAATTGCTGAATCATTTTCCAATAGATTTATAGAAAATCATATGCGCGAGGCATCCATACTGGTGAAGTGTGAGCATGAGAATTTGGTCAAGATGCTTGGCTATTGCTTTGAAGGAACGAAAGTGTTTTTCATATATGAGTTTGCAACTAATGCGAGCCTTCATCACTTGCTACATGGTATGATTTTTCGTTTTAAAATGTTGCAACTAAGCCTGGCAAAACTGGTGGTCAGGTCAGTGACGGGTCAAAACATGTTAAGACCAAAATGAGTTTAGGTCAAAATGGGCGGTTTTTTTTAAACAAAATATCAAATATAGCTCGTATGGACTTGGATTGAATTGTTGAAATGAGTCATTTAGATAAAGATAGTAAAAAAATTGGTGGAGGTAGCAACGATGGTGGCAGAGGCGTCGGTGGTGGGGGAGGCGGTTGCATTGTTAGGTGGTGGAGACAAACAATAGTCGTGGGTGGTGCTAACTCATTTGGACCCATTTTAAGCTATCAAATTTTATTAGAGTGACCTGTTTTGATCTGTTGTATAATTTGACTCGACCCAAATTGACCACTGTCTAATTTTAATCGACACAAAAGAACCCCCATATGCAAAATATTTTGACCAAATCAACCTACTTTTTGGAGAATGGGTCTTGATTGTCACCCTTAGTTACCACTCTTGGGAACACATACCAGATTTTACGAGCAAGCAATGTTGGGGAAATTTCAGAAACCGGATGACCAGAGAGGCGTGTAATCACTCTCAGATCAAATTATTTCGGTGGTTCACCCGAATAATTTAATCGGATACAATTCTGATTATGAGAAATTGAACCAGGGTATGTTTTTGCGTGAATTGTATGAACCAGAAGAGAAGGATCAAAAACTGTGTATTCGAATATGGGGTGTTTGCAGATAACTGGCAGTTATATTTTAATTTAATTTAAATTGCATTAAAAACATGCCTTAATTTTTGTCTGAAAAATTAGGACGAATTTTCACAAATTTTATTTTCTAAGGCATTTTCCATAAAGCAATTTAATTAAAATAAAATTTTTCCAAGCTCCCGCACCTCCTAACTTGCTTGATGTGTATTATAATTCGTTTTGATCACCAAGTCAATCCCCAATGACACTAAAATATCTAACAAACAATATATAAATTTGATGGACAAAATGTTGACAAATATTGTTTTCGTGATATGTGTTTGTAGATCCTATGTGTATTCAGTTGGAGTGGAATAAACTGTACAGAATAATACTAGGTGTTGCTAGGGGACTTGTTTACCTTCACAAGCATGCTCCCATACCGATCATACATGGTAATGTAAGACCAGGGAACATTCTTTTAGATGAAAGTTTCGACCCCAAGCTATCAGATTTGCGGTTCGCAACAGCAGTCAACGAGACTGACTGTGTTCATGTTAATGCGGTTTCTGGGACCCTGTAAGTAAACAATAATTCACTTTACAACTGTCGTTCTTTTCCTGGTCATTTTTTGAAGTCTTAGGTTGTTTTTTTACAACGAACCCTTCTAATCTAATGAACCCTTCTGATCATGGCTAATACCTGCACATGTGGCAGTGGTTACGGAGCACCTGAGCATTTGATATACGGAGTTTTGTCAACCAAGGCAGACGTATATAGTCTTGGTGTGTTGATTTTGGATACTATGACTGGGCTTGATCAGAGGTCGTACGCTTTTCGGTCCACCGAATATCCTTCCCTCCTTGAATATGTAAGTATGATTATGGATCATCAAGACTTGTTCTTGTGTAACCTGTATTTCATATAATAGAGGCATTCCGACATTTTCAAAACAAACCCAGTATAACCAACCTTTTGTAGGTACAGAGAAATTGGTTGGAAGGAACACTTTCAAATACAATCGATCCCAGGATGGATGTGGATTCAAATTCTATCACAAGATTTTTGGAGATTGGATTGTTGTGTGTTCAACAAGATTCGGCGGATAGGCCAACAATGGAGGAAGTTGTTGCCATGCTTCTTGGCAGCTCATCTCTCACTCTGCCTGTGTCGAAAATGCGAGCAATGGTTACAAGAGAGCGTTCAAGCAGTAGTAACGCCCCTGTTGATGATTACGATACTAGTGCAGTTGAGGAATTTATATCAGATTTATCCCCCAGATAGCCAAGCACTATTTTTAAAACACTGTACTTGTTGGGCTCAGGGAAAACCGTTTCATGGCTTGTCAGGCTGTGTTGAAGGCAGAATTAGGGAAAGTCGCTAAGCATGAAAAAGCTTGTGCTGAGAACCAACATATCTTCATTCTCTTTGTCTTTGATACTTTTGGGCCCCTTGCCTCGTTCACAACAATTTCTCGACGTCGAGAACCAGAGTTGTTTTGTTTTCGGTAGAATTGGGTTTGCTAAAGGGGTTGCGGCGCAACTTGTTGTCCGTTTACCTCTCATTGTTATGTAAGTTTCCAAAAATATTTATGCATGAAACTTAATAGGTAATAAAAAACAGTGTATCGTACTACCAAACTTCCTATTTTATGATGTGAACTGTTAATTTATTACTATTTAGTGAGAAAGTTAACTCAAATTGGTTCATTGATGAAGTGGCATGTTTGCTAAAAGTTTTCATTTTTAAATTTTTGCTAGTATAACAAACACTGGCCGACTCAAAAAAACCTGATCAGTGTTGACCCGAACTGGATCTTGATCTCTAAATGAGCGTGATAAACTTGAATAACAATAACTTGTAATAACCGAATGAATGTATATACAAATCGAATTGAGAGTAGTAAGTGATTACAAATGAAATTACATGATCCTATTTATAGTTTTCTACGGGTACGAGTGAATGGTTGCGTCTCTTCGTGAAAAGTCATGTCTCTTGGATGTGTGGTTGTGATCAAATCTCGAAGAGGTGTGATGATCCTTGTCCGTTCAATCCAACCGGTGCGTCTTTTCTTTCCTTGCCTTGGTACCGATCGGAAATGATCAAAGAGAGGAGACACACCTTTTCGCTAAAGGTGGTAGTTTCCAACTTCCAGTTTGTCAATTTCGGTCCTCGTACTTTATAACCGCTAAGTAACATATATATTCTAACTATCTAACTAAGTGTGGGATATTAAGAGATTAACCGGTTTCATTCACCCCCTTAATCTCGAACATCCATAAGTTGCTTTAAGTCTTGAATTCTGAGCAGTTCCCTCATTGTAGCAAACTTGATCCTTGCTAGTGCCTTTGTTAGTATATCTGCCCGTTGTAGTTCTCCACTTATGTGTTCCACAGTGATATCTTCGTTTTCCACACATTCTCTTATGAAGTGATAGCGTGTGTCAATGTGCTTGCTTCTTCCATGAAAGACTGGATTTCTCATGAGTGCTATTGCTGAAACATTATCTACTCTGAGTGTTATCTTCTCTTCCTTCCAGCCTGTGATTTCACTTAACAATCTTTTAAGCCATAGTGCTTGACATGCTGCTGCGGTGGCTGCCATAAATTCTGATTCACATGAAGATAGTGCCACTGTTTGTTGCTTTTGTGTACACCAGGTTATAGGTGATTCTCCGAAGTAGAATACCAGACCAGTTGTTCCTTTACCTTTGTATGTATTAACTCCAAAACTACTGTCACTATAACCTGTGATCTTACATCCTCCTTGTCCTTTGTAGATGATTCCATGCTCTTTAGTTCCTTTGATGTAACGTAGTATTTGCTTTACTGCTTTCAGGTGTTGTTCTTTTGGTTCTTGCATGAATCTACTAAGCAGACTGACTGGGTAACATAGATCTGGCCTTGTGTGCAATAAGTACCTGAGAGAACCTATCAGGCTTCTGTAATGTGTTGCATCTACTAGATCTCCTTCTTCAGTCTTTGTTAATTGAGTTCCTGGAGTCATGGGTGTCTTTGTGTCGTTGCAGGATAACATATCGGCGTCTTTGAGTATCTTGTTGATATATCCTGTCTGCTTGATGCCTATCTCACCCCCTGCTTGAATTACTTCTATTCCCAGATAGTATGCTAGCAATCCTAGATCGCTCATATCAAATTTGTTCTTCATCTGAGATTTGAAGATGTCTATCTCCTTTTTTGATGTTCCAGTGACTATCAAGTCATCAACGTAGACTCCAACTATTAGCGTAGAAGCTTCATTTGTTCTTGTATAGATTGCGTTCTCTAAAGTACACTTCTTGAAGTTAAGTAACTTTAGGGTTTGATCTAACTTCGTATTCCAAGCTCTTGGTGCTTGTCTCAATCCATACAGTGCTTTTGATAGTCTGTAAACCTTTCCTTCATTTCCTGGCTTTACAAATCCTTCTGGTTGTGATACATAGACTTCCTCCTTGAGGTCTCCGTGTAAGAATGCAGATTTCACATCTAAATGATGTACCTCCCAACCTTGATATGCTGCTAAAGCCAACATTAGTCGTACTGTTTCCATACGTGCTACTGGTGCAAAGACTTCGTCAAAGTCTATTCCGTGTTGCTGAACATATCCTTTTGCAACTAGCCTTGCCTTGTGTCTGACAATGTTTCCGCTTGCATCTTTCTTAGTCTTGAATACCCACTTTAAACCTATTGCCTTGTGATCTCTTGGCAACTCCGTTAAACTCCAAGTGTTATTCTTGTTTATTGAGTCTAACTCAGCCTTCATTGCGTCAATCCATTTTCTGTCACTAGATGCTTCCTTGTAATTCCTTGGTTCTTCTTCAGCGAGTAATAATTCATGTGGATCTATTTGAATTTCTTCTGTCTCTTCATACAGGTCTTCGAGACTTTTTAGTCTTACTGGAGTGTTGTTAATACTCTCTGTTGTACTTTCAGAGGTAGATGGACCTCCACTTGATAAACTGCTTGAACTTCCTGCTGAGTTCTGATTGTACGAATGTGCTGGCGGGGTTACATAGGAGTCTTGTTCTTCCGTCTGATCTATTCCTGAATCGTCATGATGTGGCCCGCCACTGCCAGGACTACTTGGTTCATTTTCTTCTAATTCTGGTGGTTTGTCATCTTCTTGAATGACAAAATTTGTCCATTCGGGATTCCCTGAATCTACCGTTTCCATATAACTATTCCAGTTCCATGGTTGACCTTCCATGAACTTTACATCTCTACTGACACATATCTTGTTCTTTGCTGGATCATATAATCTGTATGCCTTTGATCCTTCTTCTATTCCGAGATAAACCATAGGTGCACTTCTATCATCTAACTTCTTTTGTTGAAGTGGTAGTACCTTAGCGTAAGCAGTACAGCCAAAAACCTTCAAGTGTTCCAGATTTGGCTTCCTTCCTTTCAATGCTTCATATGGTGTCTTGTTTACCAGGGCTTTTGTCAGAACCCTATTTACTATGTATATCGTGTGTCGTATTGCTTCACCCCAAAAGTTCTGTGGCATGTTCATTGCCTTTAGCATACTGCGAGTAGTGGATAACATCGTCCTGTTTCGCCTTTCTACTACTCCATTTTGTTGTGGGGAATATGGTGCTGTAAGCTGTCTTGCTATGCCGTTGGATTTGCAATACTTGTTGAATTCAGCCGATGTGAATTCACCTCCTCTATCCGTCCTTAGCATCTTTAACTTGGTCTGCGTTTCCTTTTCCACCTTTTGTCACACCCCGATTTCCACGTGTCTCACCGGTGGGCCCGGTGGGGGATTACCGTGACGATGTTGGCAACAATATAGTCAAACCACACAATTATATAATGCACAGCGGAAGCATAAGATAAATATATATATTTCAACCTCTGGTGATAATATCAATGTATTACAGAAGTTGAATATCCACAGTGGATCGTAAATAAAAGTAAAGTATTGTTCCATTAGATACTGCAATCAAGCTTGCGAGGCTTATCCCGACGCTAGGGAGCTAATACCAGCCAATTACGTTTAGGTACCTGCACTTAATCTTTTTGGGGAAAATACGTCAGTTTACACTGGTAAATACATTCAACTGACACATTTGAAAATGTTTATTAAAATTGATTTTAATGCACAAGGCACAAACTCTTTTATAACTTGGGAAAATTCATAATGATCTTGTGAACGTTTTACATGTTCTTTTATGCGTTCAGTAGCCCGGGTCGTGCCGGGTTAAAGATTTATAGACACACCACGTTTGCGTAAAACCGTAGTACAGAAACCAACGGCTACGTCTTTTAGTTTTAATGTCGACACTTTATACCGGGTGTACGCCTACACCGGGATGTCGATGGTCGTGGCCATTTCGTAAAATGATGCCGAGGATATCCGGGACAACGGTCATTAAACCCCCCAAAGGCTTATAAGCAACAAAACTGTTTAAATGAGCCAATCATATTTAATCAATTAACCACCTAAGCGATGGAAGTATATAATGCTCAATCAAGCGGTATTAGTATACCGTAACCCAAGCCCATATAGGGGAAATAAGTCAAAAGTATTTACCTTTGCAAGTATTAATCCTTAATTTAGATCAAGTCACCGATAGCTTTTACTGGGGCTCCTAATCTGGAACGAAGGTTTTAATTAACCTCTTAGAATCCTAACGGTCCTTGTATTTGCCGTAGCTTAAACCGGTTGATTCCGATATATAGATATGGTTAATTCGCACGAAAAGGCGAAAACCGAGAATGGGGTATGATTTGGACCCAACAAGTTCAGTGACTTGTTTTATATGGGTTTATAGTTCATACTCTGGATTTTGGGGTTCAAATAATATAATTTGACCCATATCGGCTATTGCACGAAAACTAGTTCCGTGGGCCGTACCGTGTGCGCAAATAGGCGAAACGGTTAACCATAAGAGTCGTACGCTTATTTCCTAAGTCAATATGCCTTAAAAGTATTTTGGTATCAGTAGAATACCTTCCGTAATGCCCGTAACGAGTTTAAGTTTATATTATGCCCCGTAGGGGCTTTTCGGTCATTTTAAAGACTTTAAAAGGGATTTTCGAGTTCTACAGGAAATCTGAGTTTCCCGAACAGCTTATAAAGCTTAAAATACTTTATTTATTATTTAAAACCAGTAGCAACTGGAATCGGGTCAAAAGACCTTGTAGAACTCCCGTTTTGGCCAAAAAGGGCATATTCGGTATTTACCGAACCGTAGCCATAACCGCAGGTTATGAGCAAGGTAAAAATTATTAAAAATCTTTAAAATTCCCAAAATATTATTTTACCACAGTGGGTAAAAGTTTTGGTGACGAAAACTTGGGTTAGATGGGCGTTATGCTAATTGCGCCGTTATTTACAAAACTTTCTTAAAAGTGCGCCTTTTAGCATAACTCTCATTCTAGACCTCGGATTGACGTGAAACTTTAGGGACATGCTTATAATTTAATAAGCAAGGTTTTGGTCCGTTCACGTGTCCGAAATACTCGTTTTAATTTTAAAAGGCCGTTACGGTCAACTTTTAGGCGAATGACGGAAATGCGCTAAAGACTCGGATAACTCATGAACCGACCACAGAGGCTTATACCAACATGTGACCTGGTCCTAAGAGAGTCCTAGGGTATATTTATACCTCACTAAAACGGGTCAGAACTGAAGTCAAAGCAAAAGTCAAACTTTTGCGACTTTCGGCTCCGAACCGATTCTATATAGTAAATGATCGATTCAAACGAGCGCAAACATGTTTATATACTTATTATCATATTTTATGATTGTCAAAACAGGTTCCATAACATATATATTACAGATTATGCATAAATCGCCAAAATAGCTTTCTGTTGACTTTTTAACCGCACGTTTGACTCGACAATTGACATAGTTAGAGTGGTGATCAGGGGGAACCATTTTAGAGGTTTAATACCCACATAAATACCAACTCATAACCACTTTTGATTCGTCATAAGACTGAATCATTTGCAAGATATTGCAATGACAACCGTTAGTTACGACGGTTGCGTTTATGAGCCATAACTAAGGAAATGTGACACCACAAAGGGTTAGATCACTTACAGAGGTTGTGTTCTTGCTTATGGAACTTCAGAGAAGTCTTGAGAGCTTGAGAGATGATCAGTAGAAGTGTTTTTGAGTGTGTGAATGTTATGAGCCAAAGAGGCCTACTTATAGTCACACAAGACCCTCAAGATCATTACACAACATGCTATAACTGCTCATGGATCATGGGCAGGTGTCCCTAAGGTGTATGGGTCGTGTAGGGGGCACCCATGCTGCCATAATTGATCAAATGATCGTTCAAGAGCTCAAAAGTCAAGAAGACATCAACTTTCTGCATCTGGGCACTTTACGCGACCCGCATGGACATTCCATGCAACTTTTACGCGGGTCGCTTGGGATTAGAAGTTCAGACGCGTTATTGAGGAGGCTCGCGGCCCGCCTCAACTTATGTTGAAACCTTATGCGGGTCGCGTGAGGTTATATTTTCTGGATTTTTCAAATCTTTTATAATGATTACAGAATCGGGCCATTAATAACGAAATCTTTCGTAATGATTTGCCTGACCTTTCGGATTTGAAGGGGTAACTTTGCGGTTTGGCCCTCGGTTATTTACCGATAGGGGCCTCGTGTTAATTACCCGCATTATTTAGTCCCCGGTTTATTTATTAATTATATTGGAAAGCCTTAACTTTCACTGTTGACGCTTTTAACCCTTCTTCTTCGAATTCGATCGTAACTTTCTCGTTTCATATCGAAACTTCGCGAAATTCATATATATTATTTTAGTGAGGGTATAATACCGTTACAAAGTCTTTGGGACGTTAAAGGGTCACTCAGAGGTATTATTAAACATGTTGACACAGTTAACCCCTGTAGTTTGTAATCTCTCACTTTCTTCCGCGTTTTATTTTTGTACGATCTATAATTTATTCGTTTGAAGGTTTAAGCATTTATTTAGGGATACTATACAGTATATTTACCGTTGTTGACATTTATGACCCTCGAATTTATATACTTTCAAGGTTTGTCAAAATTAGCCCTTTATTTATTATAGATGCCACGTGTAAACAAATGACACGTGTTAACACATCATTGGACACAAAAATTCGAGGTGTTACATCCTCACCCCCTTAAAATAAATCTCGACCCGAGATTTACTCAAATAAATAGGGGTATTTTTCTTTCATTGTAGCTTCGACTTCCCACGTATATTCAGGACCTCTACGAGCATCCCATTTGACTTTAACAATCGGTACGTGCTTTCTGCGAAGCTTCTTCACCTGTCGATCTTCAATCGACAAAGGTTTTTCTATGAATTTTAAGCTCTCATCTATAAGCACATCTGTGTGTGGAATCACCAACGATTCGTCGGCGAAGCACTTTTTGAGATTGCAGATGTGGAACACATTGTGAATTCCATTGAGCTCTTCAGGCAAGTTCAGTTTATAGGCAACTGATCCGACTCGTTCAATGACCTCAAAAGGCCCTATGTATCTCGGACTCAGCTTGCCCTTCTTGCCGAAACGCATCACCCCCTTCCAGGGCGATACCTTAAGCAATACTTTTTCACCCACTTCAAAGTGAAAATCCTTACGCTTTGGATCAGCGTAGCTCTTCTGCCTATCGCGGGCAGCCTTGAGACGTTCCCGGATCTGGACAATCTTGTCCGTCGTCTGGAAAACAATCTCTGGTCCCGATAATTGGACCTCTCCTACTTCCGCCCAACAAACAGGCGATCTGCATTTCCTACCATATAATGCCTCAAAAGGCGCAGCCTTTATGCTGGTGTGGTAGCTATTATTGTAGGAGAATTCGATCAGGGGTAGGTTTTTATCCCAATTACCGCCTAAATCGATTGCACATGCACGAAGCATGTCTTCTAGCGTTTGGATGGTACGCTCACTTTGACCGTCCGTCTGTGGATGGTAAGCCGTACTAAAATTTAAACGCGTGCCCAAAGATTGCTGGAAACTCTTCCAGAAGTGAGATGTGTATCTAGTATCCCTGTCGGAAATAATAGACACAGGTATGCCGTGTAAGGCTACAATCTTATCAACATAAAGTTGGGCTAACATATCGGAGCCATACGTCTCCTTGATGGGTAGAAAATGAGCTGATTTAGTCAGCCTATCGACTATGACCCATATTGTATCATTTCCTTTCCTGGTCTTGGGTAACTTGGTTATGAAGTCCATAGTTACGCATTCCCACTTCCACTCGGGAAGTTCAGGCTGTTGTAGCAAGCCAGACGGCTTTTGGTGCTCGGCTTTGACTTGAGCACAAGTCAAGCACTTTGCTACATGGGCGGCTACAGACTTTTTCAAGCCTATCCACCAATAATTTGCCTTTAAGTCTTGGTACATTTTATCAGCACCAGGATGGACTGAGTATTTGGAACTATGGGCTTCCTGGAGAACAACATCTCGTAGTCCCCCATAAATCGGAACCCATATACGTCCATTGAGCCTACGAATTCCATCCTTGCTAAGAGTCAACTGCTCCTCAGTTACTCCCAGCTTTTCATTTGGATAATTAGCTTCCAACACAGCCTCTCGCTGTGCAGCCAAAATCCTCTCAATCAAATTATTTTTAACTTCAATGCTCTTGGCATTGATTCGAATGGGTTTTACCCTTTCTTTTCTGCTCAATACATCGGCGACTACATTCGCCTTGCCGGGATGGTACCTGATTTCACAGTCATAATCATTCAGGGTTTCCATCCAGCGGCGTTGCCTCATGTTCAATTCTTTCTGGTTGAACAGGTGCTGAAGGCTTTTGTGATCTGAATAAATCACAAATTTAATACCATAAAGGTAGTGCCTCCATAACTTCAGTGCAAATACAACGGCACCCAACTCCAAATCATGGGTGGTGTAATTCTTTTCATGCACCTTTAATTGCCTTGAAGCATAGGCAATCACCTTGCCCTTCTGCATAAGCACACACCCCATGCCCGTGTGTGATGCATCGCAGTAAACTACGAATTCATCTGTACCTTCCGGTAATGTTAACACAGGTGCGTTGCTTAGCTTTTGCTTCAGTATTTCGAAGGACTCTTGCTGCTTTGGGCCCCAGATGTACTTTTCTTTCTTCTTGGTCAAGGAAGTCAAGGGCGCAGCAATCCTCGAAAAATTTTCAATAAATCTCCGGTAATATCCTGCTAATCCCAGGAAACTACGGATTTCGGTAGGCGTCTTTGGCTCTTGCCAGTTCATGACTGCCTCTACCTTAGCGGGATCCACTTGGATACCACGCTCACTCACAACGTGTCCTAAAAACTGGACCTCTCGTAGCCAGAATTCACATTTCGAGAATTTGGCGTAGAGTTTCTCACGTTGTAGTAATTCGAGAATGCAACGGAGGTGCTTCTCGTGGTCAGCTTGGTTCTTGGAATAGATAAGGATATCGTCAATGAAGACTATGACGAATTTGTCCAAGTACGGCTTGCAAACGCGATTCATGAGATCCATGAACGCAGCCGGTGCATTTGTGAGCCCAAAAGGCATCACTAGGAACTCGTAATGACCATAGCGAGTCCTAAATGCAGTCTTGTGTACATCTTCATCTCTGACCCTTAGTTGATGATAACCCGACCTTAAGTCGATCTTTGAGAAGTAGCTCGCTCCTTGCAGCTGATCGAACAGATCATCGATCCTTGGCAAAGGATATCTGTTCTTTATGGTAACTTTATTCAGCTCTCTATAGTCGATGCACAACCGCATCGATCCGTCCTTCTTCTTTACAAATAGGACAGGAGCTCCCCAGGGAGATGAACTAGGTCTGATAAAACCTTTCGCCAGTAGTTCATCCAACTGGGTCCTCAGTTCTTTCATTTCCGTTGGCGCTAGTCTGTAAGGTGCTCTTGCTATCGGAGCTGCTCCAGGAATGATGTCAATTCTGAACTCCACTTGTCTATCTGGTGGCAAACCAGGTAGTTCTTCAGGAAAAACCTCGGGGTATTCAGAAATGACAGGGAGATCCTCGATCTTCGGCTTTGGTTCTTCAATTATCACCTGAGCCATGTAAATTACACAACCTCTGTTCAAACACCTTGAAGCTTTCAGCATAGATACGTCTTCGGGCAATCCGTAATGCGTATCCCCTCGAATGGTAAGAGATTCACCACTCGGAGTCTTTAAAACTATTTGCCTCTTGCCGCAAATGATTTGGGCCTGGTTATGGGATAACCAGTCCATGCCTAGCACGATGTCAAAACCCGCAAGTTTGAAAGGAAGTAGAGATAAAGGAAAAGAATGGTTCCTAATGGATATTTCACATCCTTCTAGAACAGTAGAGACGGTTTCTATCGTGCCGTCTGCTAACTCTACTTCGTATTTTACGTCAAGGGTTTTGATTGGCATATTTAGTAGTTGGCAAAATTTCTGGTCTACAAAGGACTTATCAGCGCCAGAATCGAACAGTACTCTTGCAAATATATTATTTACGAGAAAAGTACCTGTAAGCACATTGTCGTCCTTGACCGCTTCCTTTGCATCCAAGCGAAAAACTCTCGCATTTGTCTTCTTAGTCTCTTCCGCCTTCTTGGCATACTTCGGGCAATTACTCTTTATGTGCCCCTTTTCATTGCAATTAAAGCAGGTTGCGTCCTTTATCTTTTTGCACTCCACTGTCTTATGCTCCTTGGACTTGCATAGCCCACAGGGTGGAGTCCTTTGTTGCGACTGTGAACCAGACGCAAACCTACACTTCCCGGAGTGAGGTTTCTTGCAGACCTTGCAGTAAGGTCTTCCATCAGCTTGCCCCTCCTTCCTTGCCTCCGACCCTTTCTTGCCCTCACCGTTTCCACGGTGCTTTTTACCGGACTTTCGTGAGGTATCATCCTCACGCTTTCGTTTTTCAGCCTCCTTGCTCCTTTGTGCCCTCAGACGGACAGCGTCAAGTGTAAGAGACAAGGAGAGGTCAGTAACTGACCTGAAGGTCGTTGGCCTAGAGGCCTTTACGCTGGCCTTGATCGCCGGCTCTAAGCCCCCAATAAATCGGGCAATTCTTCGTGGTTCTGGTGTCACAAGATATGGCACCAGGCGTGACATAGTGTTAAAGCTTGTCAGATAAGCTTGACAATCCAGGTTTGTCATCACTAGTGAGACAAAATCAGCCTCAATCTTCTCAACCTCGTGCTGAGGGCAGTAGTTTTCTTTTATGAGGGTAATAAACTCCCCCCATGACATTTTGTACAAGGCAGACTTACCTGAAGCCTGCACCAGAGCTCTCCACCATGCCAGGGCCTCGCCCTTGAATGACTGGGACACAAACTTAACCACGTCCCTCTCAGCGCACCCGCTGATGTCCACAATCGTGTCCATCTCGTCCAGCCAGGTGATACAGTCAACCGCACCTTTCTCCCCTGTAAATTCACGGGGCTTGCATGATACAAAGTATTTGTAGGTGCAACCCTTAGCACTGGACGCATCAGTATATTCTCTATCGCGGTGAACGCTGTGCTCAGTAGACGAGTGCTTGTCGTCATCTTTCTTGGGTTCAGAGGGTGGTTTGGAGTGTGTCTTTGGTTTAGAGGGTGGTTTTGACACAGATCTGCCTTGAGACTCAGTATGTTGACGATCAATCGCTGCCTGGACAGCATTGTTGATCAGAGCCTTCAGTTGTGCGCCTGTCAAATGTACTGACGCATTGTCATAGTCATCTTCGTTTGTGTGGCTGTTCTCTCCATTGGGATCCGCCATTGTAACTTGAATCTATTACAGAAGATAACAAAATTTTATTTAGGAGATTATTATATAATTGTCTTTTATTGACAACTTGTCAACCATGGTACAGAGACCATATCTGGTTAACTTATTATTTCATTATATATTAGGATCTGAATATCTCCTATTTCAACTATATAAATAGTATTGGCGGCATAAAGCCTAATCATGATGATGTTTTATAATATTAGCCGAGATTCCAGAGAATCAAAGGCATAGAGGTTTGAACCGTAGTTCTCTTGTCTCTTTCTGACAGAGAGTCATAGACTACCACTGCCTTTTGTCTTATAAGACAATTATTAGGGCCCATAGGCACTACACCTCTAATGGATGTCTTAATATGGTTGGCCCGTAGGCACTACATCACTAATGGATGTTTTGATAATATTGGCCCGTAGGCACTACATCACTAATGGATGTTTTAATAATACTGGCCCGTAGGCACTGCATCACTAATGGATGTCTTTATAATACTGGCCCGTAGGCATTGCATCACTAAATGGATGTCTTTATAGTACTGGCCCGTAGGCATTGCATCACTAAATGGATGTCTTTATAGTACTGGCCCGTAGGCATTGCATCACTAAATGGATGTCTTTATAATATTGATCACCTTCATTGGTGATGTAACCCACGATCTATATATCATTTAGTTGGGTTTGGAAGTCCTCAAAGGATTATTGTATAAGAATGACGTGCGTGATTATAACGAATCACATCTGCCATGAATGTTAACATGCGTACAGAGGTTAACAGGGAAATCAGAATCTTTTCAGCTAGGTCGTACCATCTTGACTGATCTTAAAAGACCCCAAGCTAGGTTTCACCCCCTTAAGATTCTTTATTTAGGCAGATCAATGTAAAAGGAATGGTTTTTTTTTATATATATTAAAACAAAACTCATAACATACATTCCAAAATCTCAAATACAATTACATATTGCCCTAAACGGGTCTTTCAAATAATACATACCTCCATAGAGGTTTTAAAATAAGTGACGAGTCCACGCAGGGACTAATACAAGGTAGGTGTCCATGCAAGGACTAAATATAAGTCCACGTAGGGACTGAAATACGATAAGTTGTCCACGCAGGGACTTATTTCAAAGTAGAAATTACAGTAGTACTACTATTAAGGGCTAGTGGTCACGTTTCTTCTTTTTGCCCTTTAGTAGGTTTGCCAAGCCCTTGAGAAATCCTCGGTGGCTTTTCTTCTCTTCTTCGAACTCTCTCTCCACACGATCTAGTCGATGGAGTATTTCTTCCTGTTCAGGAGGAGAAAATCGTGGTTGTGGCGCTTGATGTGGAACTGGAGGTCTGGGAGGTATTGGATACCCATGAGCTGAGTAATCCGGTGGTCCCATGTTTCCATGTGCTCCGTCAGGGTAGCGCGCATTATATCTAGCCGACACCACATATGGGTCGCGCTCATAGCCGTAGTTGTATTGTGCTTGCGACGGTTCAAACGGGTTGTAAGCCGTTGGACCTGTGTAAGCTGGTATGGGTTGGTCATACCCAAATGGTGGCGAATTTCGTGCAGTAGGTGCGGAGTTCGCCTCCTGTATAGGACTTGAAGGTCCTTCTTCATGTAGTGGCGGATAGTGGCTACTACTAGAATGTCGAGGAGTGCTGAAGTGGTTACCCCCTCCTCCTCGTGTAGACATACGAGCATTGGTCCTCCTACGCCTCGGCGGATCAGGTATAACTGGTTGTGCCGGTGGCGGAGGTGGTGGCGTAACTGCCTCAAAGCGTGAATCCTCAGAGGGATCCTGTGGATGTCTCGGTTGCGATGTCTGATGAGATGGTGTGTTGTACCACTCATGTCGGTCAAACAAGGCCATAAAGCTGTCTGGGCCTTGATATTATGGACCATGATATGAAGATCCATCAGATACTTCTATCGGATGCGTGGGCGTACCACGAGCTGGTTCAGTTGGATCCTCATCTTCCTCCATGGGATCTTCAGAAAAGTGGTCTTGAGGACCAAGCGGAACAAATCCTGAAGGTTCCTGTATGTAGTCAGCCGGATTAAACTGAGCTACGTAGTATGGAGTAGGGTCGTCATAATTCCGGTGCGAAACCGAACGTTGTAGAGGTATGAAGGAAGGTTGTGGGTTATTGGGATCATTTTCTGAATTTGGCCCAAAGGAGTGCCGGTAGGATGGCGTCGAGCTGTGCGAAGTGGAATGCCTCGCTGGTTCGTAAAGATCTCTTCGTCTCTGTGGCTCTTCGCTTCTTGTCATCGAAGGATGTCTTGTACCAGATGGTCCAGCTTCTTGGTCGTGATGTGTCACGATTTCTCCTCGGCCTCTACGTCCCCTTCCTCTTCCTCGGAATATAACAGGTGGCATTTTCCTGCTCCAAAACTTATTAAAAATCAATGGAAAATAAAGACAAAAAGGAGTAATAATCCGAATTTGTCCTAAGTTATTGTCTAGACTCAAGTATGTGCAATTGTGTTATTGAGATTAAACACATTAGGATAGTGTTTAATTCACTCAATGTTGGCTCTGATACCAACCTGTCACACCCCGATTTCCACGTGTCTCACCGGTGGGCCCGGTGGGGGATTACCGTGACGATGTTGGCAACAATATAGTCAAACCACACAATTATATAATGCACAGCGGAAGCATAAGATAAATATATATATTTCAACCTCTGGTGATAATATCAATGTATTACAGAAGTTGAATATCCACAGTGGATCGTAAATAAAAGTAAAGTATTGTTCCATTAGATACTGCAATCAAGCTTGCGAGGCTTATCCCGACGCTAGGGAGCTAATACCAGCCAATTACGTTTAGGTACCTGCACTTAATCTTTTTGGGGAAAATACGTCAGTTTACACTGGTAAATACATTCAACTGACACATTTGAAAATGTTTATTAAAATTGATTTGAATGCACAAGGCACAAACTCTTTTATAACTTGGGAAAATTCATAATGATCTTGTGAACGTTTTACATGTTCTTTTATGCGTTCAGTAGCCCGGGTCGTGCCGGGTTAAAGATTTATAGACACACCACGTTTGCGTAAAACCGTAGTACAGAAACCAACGGCTACGTCTTTTAGTTTTAATGTCGACACTTTATACCGGGTGTACGCCTACACCGGGATGTCGATGGTCGTGGCCATTTCGTAAAATGATGCCGAGGATATCCGGGACAACGGTCATTAAACCCCCCAAAGGCTTATAAGCAACAAAACTGTTTAAATGAGCCAATCATATTTAATCAATTAACCACCTAAGCGATGGAAGTATATAATGCTCAATCAAGCGGTATTAGTATACCGTAACCCAAGCCCATATAGGGGAAATAAGTCAAAAGTATTTACCTTTGCAAGTATTAATCCTTAATTTAGATCAAGTCACCGATAGCTTTTACTGGGGCTCCTAATCTGGAACGAAGGTTTTAATTAACCTCTTAGAATCCTAACGGTCCTTGTATTAGCCGTAGCTTAAACCGGTTGATTCCGATATATAGATATGGTTAATTCGCACGAAAAGGCGAAAACCGAGAATGGGGTATGATTTGGACCCAACAAGTTCAGTGACTTGTTTTATATGGGTTTATAGTTCATACTCTGGATTTTGGGGTTCAAATAATATAATTTGACCCATATCGGCTATTGCACGAAAACTAGTTCCGTGGGCCGTACCGTGTGCGCAAATAGGCGAAACGGTTAACCATAAGAGTCGTACGCTTATTTCCTAAGTCAATATGCCTTAAAAGTATTTTGGTATCAGTAGAATACCTTCCGTAATGCCCGTAACGAGTTTAAGTTTATATTATGCCCCGTAGGGGCTTTTCGGTCATTTTAAAGACTTTAAAAGGGATTTTCGAGTTCTACAAGAAATCTGAGTTTCCCGAACAGCTTATAAAGCTTAAAATACTTTATTTATTATTTAAAACCAGTAGCAACTGGAATCGGGTCAAAAGACCTTGTAGAACTCCCGTTTTGGCCAAAAAGGGCATATTCGGTATTTACCGAACCGTAGCCATAACCGCAGGTTATGAGCAAGGTAAAAATTATTAAAAATCTTTAAAATTCCCAAAATATTATTTTACCACAGTGGGTAAAAGTTTTGGTGACGAAAACTTGGGTTAGATGGGCGTTATGCTAATTGCGCCGTTATTTACAAAACTTTCTTAAAAGTGCGCCTTTTAGCATAACTCTCATTCTAGACCTCGGATTGACGTGAAACTTTAGGGACATGCTTATAATTTAATAAGCAAGGTTTTGGTCCGTTCACGTGTCCGAAATACTCGTTTTAATTTTAAAAGGCCGTTACGGTCAACTTTTAGGCGAATGACGGAAATGCGCTAAAGACTCGGATAACTCATGAACCGACCACAGAGGCTTATACCAACATGTGACCTGGTCCTAAGAGAGTCCTAGGGTATATTTATACCTCACTAAAACGGGTCAGAACTGAAGTCAAAGCAAAAGTCAAACTTTTGCGACTTTCGGCTCCGAACCGATTCTATATAGTAAATGATCGATTCAAACGAGCGCAAACATGTTTATATACTTATTATCATATTTTATGATTGTCAAAACAGGTTCCATAACATATATATTACAGATTATGCATAAATCGCCAAAATAGCTTTCTGTTGACTTTTTAACCGCACGTTTGACTCGACAATTGACATAGTTAGAGTGGTGATCAGGGGGAACCATTTTAGAGGTTTAATACCCACATAAATACCAACTCATAACCACTTTTGATTCGTCATAAGACTGAATCATTTGCAAGATATTGCAATGACAACCGTTAGTTACGACGGTTGCGTTTATGAGCCATAACTAAGGAAATGTGACACCACAAAGGGTTAGATCACTTACAGAGGTTGTGTTCTTGCTTATGGAACTTCAGAGAAGTCTTGAGAGCTTGAGAGATGATCAGTAGAAGTGTTTTTGAGTGTGTGAATGTTATGAGCCAAAGAGGCCTACTTATAGTCACACAAGACCCTCAAGATCATTACACAACATGCTATAACTGCTCATGGATCATGGGCAGGTGTCCCTAAGGTGTATGGGTCGTGTAGGGGGCACCCATGCTGCCATAATTGATCAAATGATCGTTCAAGAGCTCAAAAGTCAAGAAGACATCAACTTTCTGCATCTGGGCACTTTACGCGACCCGCATGGACATTCCATGCAACTTTTACGCGGGTCGCTTGGGATTAGAAGTTCAGACGCGTTATTGAGGAGGCTCGCGGCCCGCCTCAACTTATGTTGAAACCTTATGCGGGTCGCGTGAGGTTATATTTTCTGGATTTTTCAAATCTTTTATAATGATTACAGAATCGGGCCATTAATAACGAAATCTTTCGTAATGATTTGCCTGACCTTTCGGATTTGAAGGGGTAACTTTGCGGTTTGGCCCTCGGTTATTTACCGATAGGGGCCTCGTGTTAATTACCCGCATTATTTAGTCCCCGGTTTATTTATTAATTATATTGGAAAGCCTTAACTTTCACTGTTGACGCTTTTAACCCTTCTTCTTCGAATTCGATCGTAACTTTCTCGTTTCATATCGAAACTTCGCGAAATTCATATATATTATTTTAGTGAGGGTATAATACCGTTACAAAGTCTTTGGGACGTTAAAGGGTCACTCAGAGGTATTATTAAACATGTTGACACAGTTAACCCCTGTAGTTTGTAATCTCTCACTTTCTTCCGCGTTTTATTTTTGTACGATCTATAATTTATTCGTTTGAAGGTTTAAGCATTTATTTAGGGATACTATACAGTATATTTACCCTTGTTGACATTTATAACCCTCGAATTTATATACTTTCAAGGTTTGTCAAAATTAGCCCTTTATTTATTATAGATGCCACGTGTAAACAAATGACACGTGTTAACACATCATTGGACACAAAAATTCGAGGTGTTACACCTTTTCTTTGAAATCCTTAAATGTTTCGAATGCTTGATCCTTGGAAGTTAGTAAATAAGCCCACATGTAGCGAGTACAATCGTCTACAAGTAAGAATATATACTTCTTCCCAGCATGTGTTGGTGGAGTTATAGGACCACATAAATCTCCATAGACTAAGTCCAGAGGTTTTAAAGATCTGAACTTTGCCTGATTTGGAAATGGTGCCCTACTATGTTTTCCTAATAAGCATGCGTCACAGACTTGACTAGCATGACTTATTTGGGGAACTCCATGTACCAAGTTCTTACGAGTCATTTCCTTAATAGCGTCGAAGTGTAACTGGCCTAACCTTGCGTGCCATAACCATGCTATGTCTTCGGTTTTTGATAGTAGGCAGATTGGTTTTCCTGTCTTCAGTTTGACTTTGTACAGCCTGTTCTTCATTCTTTTGACTCGCATTAGTAACTTTCTATTTCGATCTCGGATAGTAAGTAGATCTTCGTCCATAACCACTTTGCAACCGATTTCTGTAAGTTGTCCGAGGCTCAATATGTTGCTTTTCAGACTTGGAATGTAGTATACTTGTGAAACAATCTTTTGTTCTTGGTTCAGACATTCCAGTGGTATTGAACCTTTGCCTTTAATTTCTACATGCGACCCGTCACCGAACCGTACTTGCCCTGTCACCGTTTCATCTAACTCCTTGAAGTGACTTCGCATTCCTGTCATGTGGTTGCTAGCCCCGTTGTCTAAGTACCATAAATTTTCATTTTCTGAGGCGTAACTTAATGGTTTTATACGTTCCTTGTTTAGCAGAGCCCTTTCTTGAACATTTTCTTCTTGTATTGCCATTAGCAATACGGGTGCTTCGTCTTCCTCGACGAGGTTTGAATGTTCTTGTACTTCGTCTTTCTCAGAACAGTCTTTCTTGAAGTGTCCAAACTTCTGACACTTAAAACATTGGATCTTACTTAGGTCGGTTCTTGCAAACTTCCTCCAATTTCTAAAATTTCCGTTTCTAGGTCTAGATGTAGATCCTTCGTTTCTGGGACTTTGCCTATTTCCGTTGTTTCGCCAATTTCCACGCGTTTGATTAAACCTACCACGTCCGCAGTTTCCAGATTGCCTTCCTCTGGTGTTATCATTATGTGTGAACATAAGCCTATCTTGGCTTTCTCCTTGATTTCCTTTCTTCAACTTAAGTCGTTCTTCATACGTCTTTAGTCTTCCGACCGCTTCTTCTAGCGTCATTGTTTCTAGATCGGAGTATTGTTCCATGGAGGCAACGATTTGAGTAAAATTATCCGGTACGCCATTTAGGAGTTTGCGTACTAGAGTCGGTTGACTCAATGTCGTTCCTACTTCAGTTGCTCGGGTAACGATACTATTAATCTTTGCAGTAAACGAATCAATAGTGTCGTCATCCTTCATTTGCAACAATTCAAATTCTGACAATAACGTGTGCATACGCGCCTTTTGTACCCGATCAACACCAACGTGTCTAACCTTTAGATTATCCCAAATCTCTTTTGCAGTTTTACAACTTGCAACTTGCAATACAACGTCTTCTGGTATTGCTTGAAACAGATATGCAATTGCAGACTTATCTTTCTTAGTGTCTACCGTTGCATTCTCTGCCGGTTCAATCGTTTCCCATAAACCATTCGCTTCAAGAATCGTCTTGATACGAATAGCCCAAACCGTATAGTTTGTTGGTTTCAGAATCGGACACTGAAACTGGGAAAGAGAATTTCCATCTTTCTGTATTATTATCGGACTTTGTCCGGGTGATCCTGACATATCTTCCTGCCGAATAATCTTCACTTCTAATAAACTTTCTTTTGGTTTCAATAGATCTCAATAACCCCGATTACCCGAATCGTGTAATAATCAAACAACCGAAACAAAACTAATTCGCACTAAACCCCGGAATCAAAACAAACCCTAGATTCCTAACCCTTCGGTTCGACCGAACATACAAGAACCGAAAAAAAAATTCTGAAGTGAACTTTTGCGAATTAAAACGAAATGAAACCTGATCGCGAATTCCCTGCGATGCCTTGCGATTCCCACTGATACCAATTTGTTGGCCCGAACTGGATCTTGATCTCTAAATGAGCGTGATAAACTTGAATAACAATAACTTGTAATAACCGAATGAATGTATATACAAATCGAATTGAGAGTAGTAAGTGATTACAAATGAAATTACATGATCCTATTTATAGTTTTCTACGGGTACGAGTGAATGGTTGCGTCTCTTCGTGAAAAGTCATGTCTCTTGGATGTGTGGTTGTGATCAAATCTCGAAGAGGTGTGATGATCCTTGTCCGTTCAATCCAACCGGTGCGTCTTTTCTTTCCTTGCCTTGGTACCGATCGGAAATGATCAAAGAGAGGAGACACACCTTTTCGCTAAAGGTGGTAGTTTCCAACTTCCAGTTTGTCAATTTCGGTCCTCGTACTTTATAACCGCTAAGTAACATATATATTCTAACTATCTAACTAAGTGTGGGATGTTAAGAGATTAACCGGTTTCAATCAGGACTTGACCAGCCAGAACATGTAAACACCGGCCCAGTTTTCAGTTTATAGTTAGAGTTTGGTTTGGATCCAGTCAGTGTGACATGAACCCATAAAACCTGATGCAGACCAGACCGATCCGTTAGCTTACTCTTCTCATCCTCTTGAACATCATCCATTTTGTGGACTTGTGATAGGATAAAAGTGTTGAAGTTTTTAATAGAGAGGAGATTGGTGTGTTAAAATGGTATATAAATAAGGTTATAATTTTGGAAAATATTTTTTATATATTCAAAATACATGGAAATCATCAAACCCAAAACGGTAACATCCTCTCGATTTCACTACCTGATACCCACTACCTGGAACACCGGCAGTGGGACGCGATTCCAATATATTGATTGACTGATAGGGACCGATTCGAGATGGTCAATCTCCCGATAGATACCCGTAGAGTGGGTTAGGCTTCAAGAAAAAAAGATAAAGAACATGACTAAATTTTGCTAACAATTTTCTTCTCTTAAATTTCTTCTCAAATTCAAGTACAATATAAATAGGGGAATGCATGAACTAACTGTTAACATGAACGTGTAACTATAATGCAGAACATGGAACTAGAAATATGACTACACGAACATTAAATGGAAACGTGGACTTTAACTCTAAATGCATACAAAATAAAAGTGTGTTTCATTTTTTAACTAAGTCTTCATGGGTCGGGTTGTACACCCGGGTCGGATCGTATCATTGACCTTGTGAAATGGAGAGAGGTAATACAAATACACTGCAATCATAGAAGACTAGAATATGTTGAAATACACTGAACTGGGGTGAGAAAGATTTATTTGTTTTGTCGTGAAAGTTCACCTGCAGTTATATATTTAGAGCTTTATGATACAGAGATATAAAATACAAAAGTAGTTTTTGTTAACAACTAGTTTTTGCCCCGCCCGCGTTACGGGGCAATAAGCTGAATATTTCTCTCTCATAACATGTTGTCTGTGTTTTGGTTACTTGTACATACTACTCATAACACGATCTCAAAAAAAATTACATAGAGTTAACCAATTAAAACAAAAACACTACCATACATTTACTAAAAAAAACTAAAGCAATGGAAAGACTATAATTTTAAACTGAGAGCAAAATTGTAATTTTTCAGGACAAATAAGCATGTACCAGGCATGCCTTGCCTGTACGAATAAAAATTACACATATGCCCGCCCGCGTTGCAGGGCATTAAATCAAATATTTCTTAGTTTCATAACATGTATGCATGTATTTAGGTTACTTGTACATACTACTTATAACACGATCTAAAAAAATACATCGAGACAACAAATTAAACGAGAACACTACCATAGTTTTGCTAAAAAAATTAAAACAATAACAGGTCTGTAATTTTGAGCTGAGGGTAAAATACTAATTTGTAAGGACCAATGAGCGAGTGTTAGAAAACTGCTTGACACAATAAAAGTTACATTGAGTTAACTAAGCAAAATAAAACAGTACTATAGTTTTGCAAAAAAAAAAAGGTAAAACGATGGCAAGATCATAATTTTTAACTGGGGGGAAATCGTAATTTTTGAAATGAGAGGAAAATCATAATTTTGAACAGAGGGCAAAATCGTAAAAATATTTTGAACTGGGGGCGAAATCATATTTTTAAACTGAGGGCAAAACATAATTTTGAGCTATGGGGGAAACATAATTTTATTTTGAATTGTGGGCAAAAACGTAATTTTGAGTTGGGATCAAAATTGTAATTTTGAGCTAGGGGCAAAAACATATTTTTATTTTGAACGGGGCAGCAAAAGCGTAATTTTAGACGGAGGGTGAAACCGTAAATTTAAACTGGGAGTAGAATTAGAAATGAGTTTTTGAACTGAGGGCAAAAGCGTAAATTTTGAGCCAGGGCAAAAAGATAATTTTATGTTGAATTAGGGGCAAAAACGTAATTTTAAACAAAGGACGAAACCGTAATTTTAAGCTAGGAATAAAATTAAATTAAAAAGGGTTGGTCCAATAGGGAAGTGTTAGGCCAGCTGCATGGCACTATTCCCCTAACTTAGAAATGTATATGTAGTAAATGAAAACTTGTGGAACCAACCGCGAGAAAGCTAAATTTGTAGGACGCCAACTGTCACACCCCGATTTCCACGTGTCTCACCGGTAAGCCCGGTGAGGGATTACCGTGACGTAGTTGGCAACAACATAGTCAAACCACACAATATATGAATGCACAGCAGAAGCATAAAGATAGATTATATTTCAACCATTGATTTGTAATATCCAAGTATTACGAATAGTCGAAACAAATCCACAGGTTATCAAAATAAAATATAAATATTGTTCAACAGATATGGCATCCCAAGCTTGCGAGACTCTAACGATGCTTAAGGAGTGGCCAGCCTATTCCGTACAGAATCCTGCATTTAATCTTTTGGGGGAAAATACGTCAGTTTACACTGGTAAATACATTCAACCGACACTTTTGTAAAATGTTTAATAAAAATTGATTTGAATGCACAAGGCACAAACTATTTATAACTTGGGGTAATTTATTAATTAAATCTTGTAAAAGAATTACATGTTCACTATGCGTTCGGTCGCCCGGGTCGTGCCGGGTTTAAGGTTAATAGACACGCCACAAAGCATAAAGTCGTGGCGGGAAAACCAACGATTATACCATTAATAATATAGACACAATACGGGTGTACGCCTACACCCGTGTGTCGGGGTCGTGGCCATTTCGTAAAATGATGCCAAGGATATCCGTGACATGGTCATTAAGCTCCCAAAGGCGTAAAGCCAACAAAACCAATTTTTAAACGGGTCACATTGATAATACCCAACTACTAATGAGTCGGGGTCAATTTCCCGACCAAGCGGTATTTTAAATACCGTAACCCAAGCCCGTATAACGGAAAATAAGTTAAAAGTATTTACCTGAGCAAGTAATAATCCTTAATAAACAAATGCAAGTTTCTTTTACTGGTATCCTATTCTGGAACGAAGGTTTAAACAACCTATTAGAATCCTAACGGGTCTTTAATTTAGCCTTAGCTTAGACCGGTCAGTTTCAAAGGATAATTACGGTTTAATCGCGTGAAAGGCGAAAACCGGGAATGGAACGTGGTTTGGACCCAACAAGTTTGAAGACTTGTTTTATATGGGTATAATAACCACACTCTGGATTTTGAAGTCAAAACAATAAGGTTTGACCCGTTTCGGCTAGTTTATGTAAACCAGTTACATAAACCGAACCGTGCGCGCAAAAGGCGTAACGGGTAATCGTAAGAGTCCTACACAAGTTTCCTAAGTCAATATGCTTTAAAGAGGTTGTGATATCAGTAGGATACCTTCCATAATGCCCGTAACGAGTTTAAATCCATTATGTGCCCCGTAGGGGTATTTCGGTCATTTTAAAGATTATAAAAGAGGTTTCTGAGTTCTACAGTAAATCTGAGTTTTCCGATCAGTTTATAAAGTCCAAAATACTCTATTTATTATTTAAAATCAGTAGCAACTGGAATCGGGTCAAAATACCTTGTAGAACTCAAGTTATGTCCAAAAAGGGTATATTCGGTATTTACCGAACCGATGCCATAACCGCAGGTTATGAGCAGGTTAAAAATAATTAAAAATATTTAAAAATCCCAAATTATTATTTTACATTAGTGTGTAAAAGGTTTGGTGTCGAAATCTGGGTTTAGATAGGCGTTATGCTAATTGCGCTATTTAATTACTAGAGTTTCCGTAATTTGCGCTATTTAGCATAACTCCTATTCTGGACCTCGGATTGACGCGAAATTTTAGGGACACGCTTAGAAATCAGTAACCAAGGTTATGGTCCTTTCACATGTCCGAAATTCTCGTTTTAAATTGAAAAGGGCGTTACGGTCAACTTTTAAGCATTTAACGGAAAGGTGTAAAAGACTCGGACAAACAACGAACCGGTCACAGAGGGTTATACCATCATGTAACCTGGTCCTAAGAGAGTCCTAAGGCATATCTAAATCATACTTTAACGGGTCAGAACTGAAGTCAAAGCAAAAGTCAAAGTTTTGCGACTTTCGGCTCCGAACCGGGTCAAAACAGTAAATGGTCGGATCAAACAAGCTTAGACTAGTTAATATACTTATTATCATGTTTTATGAGTGTTAAAACAGGTTACACACCATCTACATTACCGATTATGCATGAAATCGCAAAATAGCATTTCTGTTGACTTTTTCTAAGCACGTTTGACTCGACATCCGGACTAGTTAGATTGGGAATCAGAGGGTGCCCTTTTAGGGGTTTAGAGCCTACATGATTACCAACATATAACTACCTTTGATTCGACAAACCACTGGACCATTTGTGATTTATCGTAAAGTCAATCGTTAATTACGACGGATTGACTTTTAAGCTAAAATTATGGAAAAACGAAACCACAAAGGGTTAGGCAACTTACAGAAGCTTGGTGCACGACTAGGGATGTTAGAAGAATGCTTGAGAGCTCCAGAGATGAACTAGAAGGCAGGTTTGAGGTGTGTTTCACATTGGTGAATTGCCTTGCCTTTTATAGTGAATTATGGTGCACAAGATCATTACAACTCACTCTAGGATTGCTCATGGATGATTAGCAGGTGTCCCTGGGTGATAGGGGACATGTAGAGGGCGCCCATGCTTCAATTAATGCATCAATGATCGTTTACAAGCTCAAACATTGAATCTGTCCAAACTTTCTGCATCTGTATGTCGTACGCGGCCCGCATTAGAATTCAGGCAACATGGACGCGGGCCGCCTGAATCCTCATGTCAGTAAACGGATCTTGATATGGCGCGCGGCCCGCATTAGCTTGCTGGTTTCACTCACGCGGCCCGCCTGAGGTCTGATTTCCAAGATTTTCAAATCTTTTGTAATCATTAACCTGACCTTTCGGTTTCGAAGGGGTAACTTTGCGATTTGGCCCTCGATTATTTAAAATTAAGGGCCTCGTGACTTTTACCCGCATTGTTATATCCCTGGTTAGTTTAATTACTATCCGAAAAGCCTTAACTTTTATTGTTGACGCTTTTAACCCCTCGCATACGAATTTGATCATAACTTTCTCGTTTTAAAACGGAACTTCGCGAAATTTATATCGTATATTCTAGTGAGCGTATTTTACTGTTACAAAGCCTCGGGTTTGCCCAAAGGTCACTCAGAGGTATAACTTAAACATGTTGACACATTTGGCCCCTGTAGTTTGTAATTCCTCGCTTTATCTCACAATTCGTTCAGTACGATCCATGATTTATTTGTTTGAAGGTACGAGCATCATTTAGGGTTACTATACAGTATATTTATCCCTCGTTGACATTTTTAACCCTCAAATTTACATACTTTCAAGGTTGTCAACTTTAGTCCTTTATTTAGTGTTTAATACCACGTGTAAACTCATGACACGTGTCAATACATTATTGGACACAAAATTTCGAGGTGTTACACCAACATCACATGTATAATGAAATCCAATTATTTGGGCATGGTGTCACGACCCCCGACCCCATCTAGCCGGAATCGGTGCCGTGAGCAGTCCAGTGGTACCGGTGATTATTTTAAAAACATTGCAGCGGAAATTTCATCAGGACCGTGAGTTAGGAAAATATCAGAGTTTAGAAACACCGGATTTTTATTGAAATAGATGGAATAAATTCCATGTTTTACAAAGGTAGCTTTTAATGAAAACAATATTTCTTAAGTTGATTTAATTAATAAAATAAGCCACTTCTTGAAGTCTTTTAGTGCCGAATCCAATCCTTACTCCAATCTACTGTAATTACCTGAAACGCGTTTTAAAAAGATTTTGTCAGCGGGAAATACTGAGTGAGTTCATTCATTTTACTGAAAACGACACATTTGTTATAATTTACAGTATTAAGAGTTTTTACATATGTTTATTATCAACCAACATTTCAAGAATAGGTATTTGTCACAGACCAGCTCTGTGACTGTGGTCATATCACCATTGGCTGGCCCAATGAGTGACGTATATCACTTTCTTTTAGGCTCGCCCACCTAATGTGATTAAAACAATAATAATACTGTGCACAATACCCCACATACCGGATGTAATTTGGTGATTACATAAACTTAATCACTGTAATTATAACTTAAAAAAATTGGTTTGGAGTATTGTAAAACAATTGATAAAAAGAGAATGACTCACAATTCAGCATGCAGGATTGAATTAACAAACTTCTTGATTCTACTTCTTTCGATAATTAGGCATTTATTATTCTGGATCTTCTGATGATTTAATAGTTTGTTTGATTGTAAGGGTGTAGTTGGGAGTGTTTTTGGTGGTTTAACAGAATAGAATACGTATTGGTGTAAAACCCAAATCAAACCTTAACGGTAGTCATGAGATTCGAACCTTAACGAATTTCACAAAAACCGGGGTAATGATTAATACAGCAGTTACGATAATTTCCCGAGATCAAATTCTCACAATGAATGACCAAGTGCAATACTTCAACTCATTTATCAAAATGACAAACGACAAAGTATAGTACTTCAACTCATTATCGAATTATCGACAACGACAAAGTACAATGCTTCAACTCATTTATCGGATTACCGACAAACGACAAAGCATAACCCAATGTGGGCGGCACTTAGGCATTCCTTGGATATATTGATCACTCGGAAAATGAATCGTAATAGCGATTGAGTGATTATTGGTTAGAACACCAACGTATAGAGAGAAGAAGAAGAGAAATGAGCAAAGAAAAATGAATCCTAAGCTTCTTATTTATAGCAAGCAGGCAAGCACCTCAATTCACAATTCTGGTCGATGTGGGATAAGTTGACGTGCTTGCTAGCTAGCTTGACGTGCTAGCTAGCTAGCTTAGTTATTTTATTTCAGCTGCTTAACTCGTTTTTCTTGTATAACTTTTAAAATATAACGTTTTATAAAACGACGAATATGTCTTTAGAACGAGCATATTTTTATCTACGTTTTAACCTAAGTTTCATTAAAAACGGAGTAAGGAAAAAAAATAATATATTTTATTATTAATTTTAAACGTTCTTATACGACCTCATATATATCTATTTTTAATAGACCTTACTTAGCTTAATTAATCTTGTTAGCTTAATTAATATTGATTAACTGATTAATTAATCATACTAAACTTAATTAGGGTTTCCTTATTGCATAATTATCATACTAAATATTAATTTTTTTTGTGAGGGTTGTTACATCCTCCCCACCTTAATAAAAATCTCGTCCTCGAGATTTGAACTATGATATTTTCTTGGGGTTATGTTTCTTCTTTTAATTAAGAGGAATAATGTAGCGTGGAATGGAATCAAAAGATATTTTGAGGGGTATGAGCATTTTTAAAAATAAAAATGATTTATAAAAACAATTGGATTTAATATCCGAAATGAACTTACTTTGATCAATTTGAGGGAGATTCTGAATTGATAAATATCTATTTGTGAATGGAAATATGGAAAATAATTTGTTAATGATTATCCAAAAATCAATATCGTTTACTTAAATGGTAATAGAATTTAGGGTATCGTAATCTGAGTATATAATTGTACCAAGAATATGACAAATCAAAGGAATGACTTATGAATAGGATTTAACACAGGCTACAGCTCTATCCGGATGCTAAAAAGTGTTTGTAAGAATTCAATGATGATCGAACAAATTCACCGTTGTTCGAAATCGAGAGTTTCAAGGAAGCGAATTTGGATATTTCAAAAGATGAAATGTTTAAACGAATGAGATGAAATGGTATAGTTTTTCAAGGTGATTGGGTTCAAGCCAAAAGATATATGATCTATAGATTCTTAAAATGAATGTGAAGAACTTTTTGGAATTAGTAAAATTCTTTGTCAGAAGAAAACTTACCTTGATTGGTACCTAAGGAAGACTTAGAATTGACGGGTTCAAAAGCATGAAAAATGATTTGTCAAACAGTAAATTATGATATGAGAAATTCTATGTGTTGAGATGAGTTAATTGCAAAGATACACCAAAGGACAATAGAGTTAGTGTATTAGAGTTCCAAATTGTTTTAAATGGTGAAATAATGTGATAGTACAATATTAGTGACTATATGCTATGTCCTAGAGATGAAAATATAATAATAAAAAAAATAAGTTGTTTTGACATGACTAACCATTATATTATATTTGTAAAGTCAATGTAATATATATTATTTGTTTCGCATTTTTATTATATGTAAATGGTTATTACTTTCAAATAAATATTATTTTAGTATTTATTATACTATGTAAAATAACTTATATTTATTATGTAATATAGATTACAAAATACTGTAGTGAAGTTATTACATTTACAAAATATTTTAGTATTATGATTTTGTAAAAGAATCACTATTATTTATAACTTTTAAATGAAAGTTGTGAATAAAAGGGGTAAAAGTATTTGTAAAATATTTTATATAACACTGGGCCAATTCTATGTG
The DNA here is from genome assembly GCF_002127325.2 of Helianthus annuus. NCBI lineage: Eukaryota > Viridiplantae > Streptophyta > Magnoliopsida > Asterales > Asteraceae > Helianthus > Helianthus annuus. The sequence goes on along the minus strand of NC_035444.2, from coordinate 12,539,937 downwards.
ATTACTTATTTTTATTTTGAAACCATATAGCGTTGTAAAATGTAGTTACAAATGTTGCGGTGACTATTCTTTATGTATTACAATGTTCTTCTAACCCAATGTAGTCGCTGACTACTATATTATTCTTATATGGTTATTTTCTTGCTAGAGTGTTATAGTACATAGTTATCACAAAATATGTGATACATAATTATTTGTATAATTTTATTCGTCCCTCTAATTCTGGTATAAAAATATGTCTTCTCTTTTTAGTACAAAGTAAAATATTTTTATATATAATTAAAATTTACTAAATAAGTATGATGACTTAATTAACTAGTCATTATCACGGCGGATATTGGTTAGTGCTGCCTTGTTTAAGCATAGGTGGCCAGTCCATGCCTAACTAAGGCTAGACTATTCAATACCTGTCCTTGACAATAATCCTAGTATCTGAAAATAATAATACCAATAATATTACTAATAATAAAATTGATATTAATTGTCAATAATAAATGCATAAACTTAAATGAGAATATACTTTAAATAAAATTTTATACGTAAAAATATAATTTCTTTACCTTAATGGTTTTAACAAAATTTTAATTACAGAAATACTATATTGTAAGTTTCTATATATAATCAATTAAGTTTATATAATGTTTTTCGATTAATGATGATAAGGTAAGAAATATCACGAAAGGCTCGATTGGTTGTAAGGATTACGGAATTTAGGACATGAAATGGTGGATCATTATTTTAGCACATAGTTGTGTTAAGATTGCTTTTATAAAATAAATTAACAAAGCGGATTCAATATAGATAACTAAATAATTAAATCCTATATTAGCGCAATCTTCAATTTTTTTGTAAAAATGTCGTTACAAAGTGCTCGTGATCAAAGAGATGATTTGATGAATTCGAAGACTAAACAAGCATGTTATGGTTTAAGAGAATTGAAGTGCTTGTTAGGACTATTTTGAATATGATGGTTTCAATCCATCATATGGGACTTTGAATTGAGTACGTATTGCGAGCAAGTTAACTGGGTTTGGATAAAACGAGTTTTAATAAGAAAGTTCAAACATGATCAAAAAGAAACCATGTATCCCTTTCAAAAGAAAATCGAGTTTTTCAATAAATTCATTGAAAAGAGTCATTGCTTTGTAAAAACGCGGTTTACAATGCAAAGATCAAGTATAGCGGAACGATATTTGAACTTTTGATAAAACAAATTGAAAGGATGCCTTCCTAGGGTCTTATAACTCAAATGAACCACATGCAACAAATAGTGCATGTGTATCGTGTGGATTTACCAAGAAACGAAATGGATCAATATTTGCTATTATGAAAGAAATCTTCATGATATGACGATTATTAGAGGAAGTAGAAATGCGAAAGTCAACTTTTTATATGTAAAAGTCAGAATTTCAACGAAAAGAAATATAAAAACTTTAGCTGGAATTTCGTGTTAAGTGACATTACCAGGGAATGTTGAATAAAAATAAAATAGGGAATTTGCAAAGGTATATGATTCCTTTTGTAGTGATGATAATTATGACTCTGATTATACTGTGCACCGATAATTGTGAAATCTTGTTACAACGTACCTCAGCGAGATTTATGTCGGTTGTAGGATCATATGGCAAAGTGCTTCTTTTTGGATTAGTAGTTTTCTACTAACAGAATTAGTATTGGTGTCATCGTGCCTAATTTATATTTTCCAAAGGTCTTTGTATGTGATATACTTTGACCTTTGTGGACGTATAATTTAAGGTTCATGTGTTTTCTTGTGTATTAGCACAACTTTACTTGCGTTCATAATTTATGGCGTTAATAATTTATGGTAACGTATTGGTAATTCTTATATTTTTGATGGTGTCCCAACTTAATGGGTTTCCATTTATTATTGTTGCTCGAGTTACGAGGTAGATGATAAAACAAAATAATGTTTGATATCGATATAGGTAAGAGATTCTTGATAGAGGAATCTAAATTTATTATTGACACATATACTTGTGCTTTATCCCTAATTATCAATTGTTATGGCTTTTGAAATTTCTTATAGATATACATATCTATATATATTTCAAATGCTGTAATATACATACCCTTTATAAGGTTAATGTAGTTAACAGATTCTTATTTCCAAAAACAAGTCTGATATCAGGCCATGATACTTATTTAGGGAAATCTTGTCACTTGTTTGACATTTTATATATACCCCATCTTACCCGGTTCGCGCCGGAGAGGTAATCTCAGTATATCCGGACAAGCTGGAGAGTCTGCTACTCTATACCCAGTTTTGCCGGAGAAAATTTTCTATTTCCCATAAATAGTATCTTTTCAAAATTTTTAAAAGCGTCTCTTTTATTAGGACTTTTATCCAGAATCAAGAAAATTTGTATTCCCATAACATATCTTATTCTAGACCACATAATATCAATAAACAAGAATAAATAGCAATTAAATGCTATTGCCTGCTAGTCGTTATTCTTACGAAATACCAATTATACTTATTTATACTTATATAAGAAATTTTATCTTGAAATTTATATTAGGAAAAAAATTCTTATGCTCGGGTCTAAATATCATTCAGAGTGTTATCAGCTAATATTAAGTTTCTAAATTTCCTTTTAAGCTTAGGTATTATTATAATACCTATTTGCGTAAACAAGTGGCTTAGCTTATACTAAGGCATCTTTTCTTATGTGCAAGTCTAAATGCTATCAGATGTGCTACCAGTTAAGTTAATAGCAATCTCCTAACTCTTTTATTTAAGCTTAAGTATTGTTATCACAACACTTTATAGGCTTAAAGTAGTGGCTTAGCTCTGATACCACCTTCTGTCACGACCCCCGACCCCATCTAGCCGGAATCGGTGCCGTGAGCAGTCCAGTGGTACCGGTGATTATTTTAAAAACATTGCAGCGGAAATTTCATCAGGACCGTGAGTTAGGAAAATATCAGAGTTTAGAAACACCGGATTTTTATTGAAATAGATGGAATAAATTCCATGTTTTACAAAGGTAGCTTTTAATGAAAACAATATTTCTTAAGTTGATTTAATTAATAAAATAAGCCACTTCTTGAAGTCTTTTAGTGCCGAATCCAATCCTTACTCCAATCTACTGTAATTACCTGAAACGCGTTTTAAAAAGATTTTGTCAGCGGGAAATACTGAGTGAGTTCATTCATTTTACTGAAAACGACACATTTGTTATAATTTACAGTATTAAGAGTTTTTACATATGTTTATTATCAACCAACATTTCAAGAATAGGTATTTGTCACAGACCAGCTCTGTGACTGTGGTCATATCACCATTGGCTGGCCCAATGAGTGACGTATATCACTTTCTTTTAGGCTCGCCCACCTAATGTGATTAAAACAATAATAATACTGTGCACAATACCCCACATACCGGATGTAATTTGGTGATTACATAAACTTAATCACTGTAATTATAACTTAAAAAAATTGGTTTGGAGTATTGTAAAACAATTGATAAAAAGAGAATGACTCACAATTCAGCATGCAGGATTGAATTAACAAACTTCTCGATTCTACTTCTTTCGATAATTAGGCATTTATTATTCTGGATCTTCTGATGATTTAATAGTTTGTTTGATTGTAAGGGTGTAGTTGGGAGTGTTTTTGGTGGTTTAACAGAATAGAATACGTATTGGTGTAAAACCCAAATCAAACCTTAACGGTAGTCATGAGATTCGAACCTTAACGAATTTCACAAAAACCGGGGTAATGATTAATACAGCAGTTACGATAATTTCCCGAGATCAAATTCTCACAATGAATGACCAAGTGCAATACTTCAACTCATTTATCAAAATGACAAACGACAAAGTATAGTACTTCAACTCATTATCGAATTATCGACAACGACAAAGTACAATGCTTCAACTCATTTATCGGATTACCGACAAACGACAAAGCATAACCCAATGTGGGCGGCACTTAGGCATTCCTTGGATATATTGATCACTCGGAAAATGAATCGTAATAGCGATTGAGTGATTATTGGTTAGAACACCAACGTATAGAGAGAAGAAGAAGAGAAATGAGCAAAGAAAAATGAATCCTAAGCTTCTTATTTATAGCAAGCAGGCAAGCACCTCAATTCACAATTCTGGTCGATGTGGGATAAGTTGACGTGCTTGCTAGCTAGCTTGACGTGCTAGCTAGCTAGCTTAGTTATTTTATTTCAGCTGCTTAACTCGTTTTTCTTGTATAACTTTTAAAATATAACGTTTTATAAAACGACGAATATGTCTTTAGAACGAGCATATTTTTATCTACGTTTTAACCTAAGTTTCATTAAAAACGGAGTAAGGAAAAAAAATAATATATTTTATTATTAATTTTAAACGTTCTTATACGACCTCATATATATCTATTTTTAATAGACCTTACTTAGCTTAATTAATCTTGTTAGCTTAATTAATATTGATTAACTGATTAATTAATCATACTAAACTTAATTAGGGTTTCCTTATTGCATAATTATCATACTAAATATTAATTTTTTTTGTGAGGGTTGTTACACATGGGGCCGAACAGCAAGGTGTAGGGGCAGGGGTGGTCATCACTCATCACTCACTCACAACTTCCAATCAAGTTCTGCCATGTCATCAACCATTATTCCATCACTAGTGATGGATTTTAGTGGAAATACCCATCACTCACCACCACACCCAACAATTTCCCTCACCACCAGTGGCGGACTCATAAATTATTTGCTGGGGTGCGGAGAAGGTGTTCAACCATATTTTTAAGGGGTGCGGTCGGGTTTTTTGCCAAAAATATACACTAATTTTTTTTTTCAAGGGGTGCGGCCACACACCCTGACCAATGGGTAGGTCCACCCATGCTCACCACTCAACACCCAACAATGTGTGATATATTCAACGTGTGTTCATTTTGACGTGTGAGAGACGGAGGTGGCGGTGGTGTTTGGAAGTTGTATAATGCGTGCTATGTTCCATCACATTTCCACCCCGGGTCCCCTAACTAGTATCCTTCTATTTAGAGGCGTCTCTGTCTCTCTGAGACCTCAGGTCAAACATAATACTGGTAGGCATTAGGTCAATGCAATAAGCTTACAAACGCTATGGAGTTTATTATGGCAAGTGCGAAACAAGAAAATTTTTAATGGCAAAACAGGTGTGGTACAAAGTATAGTAGATAGAGGAAATAAAAGATGAATCCTTTCAATGTTTGAAACAGAGATCGAAGACTTGAGTGACAACGTCAGGAGAGGAGTAATTTTAGTTTCAATATTTGTTGCTGTAATGTTTTTGTTAAGTTTCACTCCTATTTTTTAGGGTGGAGAGAGTCGTTCAGTAACTTTAGGGTTCAGTAACTTTAGGGTGTTTGAGTTATTCTCTAGCTCATTCCACTCCCTTTTTTGCACTCAATCACTAGCAATGGTTCTAACAATATTAGGATGTTTAAGTCATATATTTTTTATTTCTAAGAATTATTCATAAATAAATAAAACATCCGAAAATCTGAATATCCGAAAATATCTGAAAAGTATCCGAAAAAATATCCGATATATCCGAAAAATATCCAAAAACTTATATTCGGATATCCGAAACTATTCGAAATATCCGGTTCTGAATATAAAAATAATAATAATAAAATAATAAAAATTAAATTTCGTAAATTTGGATATCCCGGATTCACTATCCGATCGGATATCCGAAATTCGGATATCTGAATTTTCGGATATCCGGTTTTGAACACCCCTAATTACACCTCTGTTATTCTCTCACATAACTTCTGATAATCTTTATGCAATACGTATAAATGCACCGTACTACTTAGGTTTTTAAATACTTTATAGGGAAATTGGAGTTTAGTAATCTCGCCTTTGGGTGGTTGGCAAATAATAATCTCACCTTTAAATATCGCAACCGGCAATTCCCCTTTTTTCGCACTAAACCTCCGGTATTTTTTTTTCGAATTTCAAACTGATGATGCTTTAGGGCTTTTTAATCAAAACGAGTACAATTCGACTGATATAAAACTTACCTCGAAAAGTGCTCCAAACGACGAAAAGGTGCTTTAATTATGGTCTTTAAACTTCCGATTAACAAAAGTAAAGCCATTTAGAGCACCGTTTCAAGTAAGTTTGAAATTCGGAAAAAAACCTTGACTTTTTTTAGTGGAGTTCTAGCGAGAAAATACTTTTTTAAAGGTGAACAATATTTATTTATTTATATTTATATTTGAAGATTGGACTATGGATTATTATAATCCAAGAGGTGGTCATATTTACATTCGAGGATTCTATTGGCACACCGTTGGGCTATCCACATACTTTGGAAGTCCAATACAGATCGTATAAGCCTATGTGATTCGTATTGGATAAAGTTAAGACATGAAAGACTAACAGGTGCAAAGATTATCTGGCGGCTGGCCTATACGCATCGTATAGGCCTATACAATGCGTATTAAGGCCCTGAATTTTTGAGGTTTGATTTTTTGGTGTGTTGTGTTCGATTTTTGGTGTTTTGGGTTTGGTTATTGGTGTTTATTGTTGGTTATTTTTGTTTTAATTAATTTAAAATCTTTATTTTTTTTATTGTTACATATCGTATTATAGCTTATCGTGGCGTATCGTATCACATTTTTAACTTTTTAATATTTCATCGTGACGTGTCGTATGGTATTGTGTCGTATCATAGTTGCATTTTGTATTATTTTTTATGTTGACGTATTCACAACGTGTGATATTTACATTATACGTAACCAAGCAAACAAACTACGGTTGGCGCGGCTCAACAAACAAAATAAAACCCAACGGGTAAAAGGTAATTGTAAGTTTAACGCCGAATAGAAAAAAGTAAATAAGTACTTACCTAGATGAGGTTTGGCAACAACGATTCATGATGATGGGGATGAAAGCAGGACACGACTTCCTTCAAGTGATCATCATTTCCTCTTCTATCGTAATAATCAGGGACATCAGATCCCTCCTAATACAAACGGTGTGCTAAGTATTTCATAAAAAAAAACAAAACAAGTTAAAAAATGCTATACCATACTGCTTTCCAGAATAAACACGCTTGTGTTTGTGTCTGACGATTCGCTGAAAATGTAATTAAGGTTGAACCAAGACATGGTGTTAGCGAATATAAAGAAAAAAACGAAGAAAAATTCACAGAAGACAAATCGAATATGAATCGTCTTCGTCTTCCTTTATCGTTTATAAAGGCCTAGCAGAATGCGAATTCACAGACCCAGAGCCGACCCTGAAGGAGGGCGGGGAGGACAACCGAACAGGACCCGTGATTTCGTAGGGCACGTAATTTAAAAAAAATCCGATATTAGTAAAAAAAATTAATAGGGTATAGCCAAAATAATATTAACATAGATCCACTTAAAAAAATCATATTGTTTAAACTATTTAGCTCATTAGATTAGTGAGCCCAATACCCAAATATTTTCTAAAAACAATAAAAAAAAAGACTTCTGGGCGGCAACTCTTTCATCCGGGACTGGGTAATGAAACGTCGCACAGGAACAGGAATACAGGATAATCGAGATCAGAGACAGAGCACTGTAGGCCTTCGATCATCATCATTCTGCAATTTTTTTAGGTGTTGTTCGATCAGAGACACAACCAACAGGCCTTCGATTTCACCGTCACAGCACAACCTTCGATTATTGAGTGTCTAAGTCAGATCAGTTCACAGGTAAACAACTAAAAATCAATTGTTGAATTCACGAATCATTGATTAGCGCTATTAGCTTATTAGTTTTTACGGTATGTCATTCATTCGAATACTAGAGTTTGTATTTTGTTAATTGCATTGTTTATCGAATGCTGTATTTTTGTCAACGGTTCAAAGTTGTATGAAAAACTAGTTTAAATTTTTTATTTAGTTAAGACCTAAGGGCACGTTTTTCGAGCTCGAACAGGGTACATGAATTCTCAGGGCCGGCCCTGCACAGACCAATACGAGTCGTATATGCCTATACGACCCGTATAGGGCTGACACAATGTTCTTTCAATCACTTTATGTCCCTGGTGAGCGACAAAAAGTAATCTCGTACACTAATACGGATCATATAGACCTATACGATCCGTATAGAGTTTGCATGTGAACCCTATTTGTCAGCTTTGATAGACAACCTATGACTAATACGCATCGTATAAGCCTATGCAATACGTATTAGTTCGCATGAGAAGACAATGTCAGCCTTTGACTGACATTAAAAATTAAATTTAACCTAATACACATCATATAAGCATATACAAAGCGTATTAGTGTGTGTGGATTTAATTTTTCAAAATATGTCAATAATACGACCCTTTACATTTTACCATCCTTGCATCAAAAGAGGCGTTGGAGTAACGTAAGATAAATCGAAAATACAAGAAACAAAGGAGAGAGAGACGAAGATCGGTAGAGGGAGAGAGAGAGAGATCTAAACCAACATACCCAAAATCGACAACCCGGCTCTCCCTCTCCGACTAGATCGGACCCTCTATCTGCAAATCAATCAATCCAATCAGGGTTTATGCTTATGTAATCAACATCCTTTGCATGATTTCAAATTCTACACAAAACCCCATTTCCGATTATCCGTATTTGGTCACCCCTTTTCAGATTGTGATCTCGATTGAATGGCTTCGGATAATTCCACCGTTTCATCGAAGAAGCAACAGCAATTGGAAGCTGGCAAGAAGCGGGTATGTTGTTCTTTTATCAAACAAACCCCTTTTGTAATTTCTTGTTTTTTGTTTAATTATTGGATATTTTTATTGTGTCATTTGGTTAATGTAGTTGGAATTTGCAGTTTGAGGTTGGTTTCTAAAGAATTATTTTATGTATGAGTTGTTTGTTATGTAGATTTTAATATGATTGTTAATTGGCCAATTATAGGTTTAGTTTTATGTGAACTTTATGTTAAACGTAAGAAGGACGATTACGATAAAATGGCAGGTAAACAGGCAACAAGCTGCGCAGCAACCCTTTTGGATAGTAAAACCGATCCTACTAAAAACAAAGCTTTGGGTCTTAGGGGTTTGGGTTTTATTACTTTATTTAAGTTCACAAATTTGGTGCTTAAAAGTTTAAATATGAAGCATCTTTTGGAAGGGTGTGATTTTTCACAAAACATGTAACATGGGTTGAGAACTAAGAAGGCGGTTTATTAGGTGTACATGGAATTTGGCATGAAAGAAAAATGTGAGGAAAACATAAGAAACACATTCTAATCTTGGTTTAAAAAACGCGCCTTAAGCGCGCTTAAGCGCAAAGCGACCCTAGGCGCAAAGAGCTGCGCCTTGTGTGACAAAAAGCGAGCTTTTTTGGAAAAAAAATCCCACTGAGGCGCGCGCTTTTTGTACAGAAGGTGTTTTTGGGCTTTAAAGTTTATACTTGTAGCTAAAATGGTTGTACATTAAGTGATTTATACATTAAATCATATATAAACCTTATTTATCACTATATTTTGGGTAAGGAATGCTAAAAATCCTATAGGATATATATAAAAAAATATATAAGCACCTTGCGCCTCACGCACGAAAAGCCCGTCGCTTTTGCGATTTGCGCTTCGCGCTTTGATTTTAGACCTTGTCGCTTTTGTGCCCTTCACGCTTTTTTAAACCAAGATTCTAATTATACATATGTTTACGGTGCGTATTTCGAATTGGTTATAGTTGAATTGCTTTGTTGAAAACTATGGGAGGGAGTTTGTTTGCATTAAAGTGTCAATCCAAATGCTCAAATTTGGATTTCAATGAAGTTGTTTAGTACTGATACAAGCTTCGTGCTTTGCTAAAGTGGCGTTTCGTTTGCATTTTAAACTCAATGATGGTTTCAGTGTCGTTGACATTTTGTAGTTAATTAAAGCTTTTTGCTTGCTTTGCATTTACAGCTAGAGGAGTTTCGTAAAAAGAAAGCAGCAGCCAAAAAAGCCGCAGCTAGTAATTCTGCCCATTCTGCTAACGGTGACCTACAGGAGACAAAACCGACAGTGTCCGATTCCGTTCAGGCGATAACAGACGCTTCATCTGATTCCGGTTCAGGTTTTCAAGTTGGAAAAAATGAAAAGAAAACAATAAACGTTGTTGAAGCCGAACCCGACGTTAACCCTATAAGCGATTTCAGTAAACCTTCAACTGACGGAAAGTTGGATCATAAAGCACCTTATGAACTGGATCCCGAAAAAAATAAAGCGTTTAATCACCCAGAAGAGAATATATATAGCAGTTATAATCATTTTAGGAATATAAGGCAGGAAGACTCCTTTAAAAGTAGTAGAGATGAACGTTTAAAGGATTTTACCGATGCAACTCGTGTAACCGCTCAAGTTTCAGTTGCTAAGACTTCTCCCGAGAGATCAAACGGTTCTTCGTTTGCTAACAACTTTAGTTATGGTAATCATCAACCAGCTAATGTCCCGGCATATAGAGGTAATTTTTATTTTCTTCTTTTCATGAACATGGTAAATTTTAGAGATTGTAATTTTGACTGCTATACGTGGGATGAACTTTTTTTCCAAATACCCGTACCCGTATCGGTACCGATTTTAGGTATTCAGTACATGTATCGATACCCCAGTTTTATTGATTTCGGTATTCGGTACTTTCGGTATCGATACGGGTACGAGTAAAAAATGGCACTGGTACCGAATTTTCATATTATGTTTTATTTCTTATTATGGTATTTATGGTACTCGTATTGATTTTACCTATTTGGTACCCGTCAAGGTTTAAAAAATCGGAAATGAGTTTTGAGGCGTTTTCCCTTCGCCTCAAGAGGCGTAAGCCTCGAGGCGAACCGAGGCGTAAGCCGCCCGAGGCGGAGTTAAAAAATAATAGAAATACTATATATCTTATAAAAATAGTAATACTAACTAAATTCATCATCAAATTCTTCAAAATAATCAAAAACACACATAAATTGCTTGAAATTGACACACAAACTCAAAAACATCAAAAACAAATATCAAAAACCCCTGAGGCGCACATACAGTATAAACTCCCTGAGGCGCGCCTCAGAATCGTTTTTTGGCCGTTTCGCCTTGAGGCACGCCTTGAGGCGCACGCCTCAACCGTTTTTTAAAACCATGGTACCCGTACTAGCGTACAATACAGACGGTACCTAGTTTTGTTCAAATTCAGTACCAGTATTTTCGGTATGGGTACGGGTACCGTACCGATTCCATCCCTAGTCAATGCCAGTATATTTTCTTTTTTTTTTTTTAATTTCTAACGGGTCAAACATGTGAATTAGAAAATATAGCTTTATAGGAAATGGGCAGAATGAGACACTGTTTGTATCAAATTTTTTTTTTATAAATTTCCATTTTTTCCTGACAAATAGTATTTCGTGCCAACCCAACCCGACTTGTAACTTTTACACGTTTTGACCCGTTGCCCAACACGCCACATCTAGCAATCTTTACGTAGTGTTAAGTTAGTTAACTTTTACCGTACCTTCAAACTTTCAGATCCATCTCCTGAAGCTCGGAAACCTATACAAGACGTGTCGGAGAATCGTTATCCTCCAATTTCGTCAGCGGATAATAAGAACCTATTTCATCATCAAGCCAATGAAACTAGCTCATCGTTATGGTCATCTGAATCTATATCTACAAACAGCAGATCTGAAGCTATACCCTCATACAATCAGGCGTCTATGTCACCAGGCTTAGCTGGCAGACGATCCCGTCCGTCTTTCCTTGATTTGATCAACGTGTCTAAAAACGCAGAGACGGATAAAGATAAAGACAACCCGTTTAGCTCAAAAGTTCACCCTGTGGATGCTCGTGTTACATCTGATTCTCAAAATTCCGTATTTAGGCAGGGTATCGGTGAGTTTGAAATGGAAAAAAAGAACGGTTTTGATTCTACAAAACAAAATGAAGATTTTGCTGCTTTGGAACAGGTTATTATAATAACATGACATCGTCTTTAGTTATTGATGATTTTTTCGTGTTTAATAATTTTATGTTTTTTATTTGTCTAAATTTTTTGAAGAGTAAAATGCCATTTTTGTCTGTGTGGTTTGGCCGCTTTTGCGACTTTTGTCCAAAGGTTTGTTTTTCCGCATCTGGATTCAGAAGGTTTGAAATCTTGCCATTTTTATCCCAACTTGTTGACTCCATCTATTTTTCTCCGTTAAATGAGGGGCATTTCTGCCTTTTTAGAATTTTTTATTAAAATAAAAAAACACTATAAGAAATAAAGATCCACCTCTGTTGACTTTCTTCCCACCCAAACCCTTTAATTATCACAAAAAAAGTCTAAAAGACGAAAATACCCGACTTGACGTTAAAAAATGGATGAAGTTAACGAGTTGGAAGAAAATGACAAGATCTTAAACCTTTTGGATCTAGATGCAAAAAAACAAACCTTTAGACGAAAGTCGCAAAAATAGCCAAATCTCAGGGACGAAAATGGCATTTTACTCTTTTTTTAAATAATGTTTACATTATTTGATAGTTTATTTCACTTGCTAAATGTCTAGAAGCTGCAAACTATATACGTCTTGCTATTCCTTACATTTTTCTTATTTCTTGAGCAGCATATTGAAGATCTTACGCAAGAAAAGTTCTCTTTGCAACGAGCGCTTGAGGCTTCGCGAGTTCTAGCCGAGTCTTTAGCCACCGAAAACTCAGCACTAACCGACAGTTATAACCAGCAGGTAGTAAACTGTTTTCTTTTCAAAATGTAAGCATGTCTTATATTGAAAAGTTGATAAATTTCAATTGTTTTCGTCTCTTTAATATTTGTTTTTTTTTCTTCGCAGGGAGGTCTTGTCAACCAGTTAAAGGCCGATATAGAAAGCTTGCAGGACGAAATTAATGCTCAGCTGGTTAGTCTGTTATATAAGATGCAATTATCAGTAGCAATTGTGTGGCATTAACTTTCTTACTGTCTTGGCATATGTTCGTTTTTTTTTTTTTTTTTTTTTTTTGATAATTCTTGTTAAATTTTTATTTGACTAGGTAGAACTTCAGGCTGTGAGGACCGAGTATGGAAACGCCCAGTTAGAATGTAGTGCAGCCGATGAACGTGCTAAGTTACTCGCTTCTGAGGTTATTGGATTAGAGGAGAAGGTACTATACAGTATACACTCGTATCATTCTCTGTATTGACTACGGTAGTAGCTGTTTATACACGCCTTTTATTGTAGGCACTCAGACTGAGGTCTAATGAACTGAAACTGGAGCGACAATTGGAAAATTTGGAAGCTGAAATGTCGTCACAGAAGTACGGTCTGAGCTTATGGCTTTAAAGTACTACTCAGTTATTGTTAGTTTAGTATTCTATATTTTTCAAGTAGGGTCTACATATTCGTCGAACAAAGAACTGCGACACGATACTTGTTTAAATCGCTATAGAACAGTAACGTTTCTTATTGTTATGCCATTGGATAGTTGAAAATTTATATTTAAAATACATTCAGGAGAAAAATATCCACCCTGGAGAAGGATCGCCAAGATCTACAGTCGACTATTCACGCTCTACAAGAAGGTATATATATGTTAAGTAATATGTACCGTTTATTGCTTACAGTGTTACGGTGACGTCATAATCATGCTGGCTTTGTTTTTTGTTGCATTGTTTTCGTTAATGTATGTTGTGATCCTGATGATTTTGTGTAAATGCGAAAATAAATTATGAACAGAGAAAAAACTCATGCAATCTAAGCTATGGAATGCTCCTCCAATTAGCGGGAATTCGGTGGATATTAAGAAGAGTCAAACTGCTAGAAAAGAAGCATCAACGTCTACCGATGATCTCGGTATGTGATTTTTTAATGCCATAATATACAAAAATAAATTCCTCATCGTAAAAGGTAACTTTAGTTACCAGTAACTTATAACATTTACAAATTATTATTATTATTATTATTATTATTATTATTATTATTATTAATATAACAAAAGAGGGTGTCTTAGGAATAGTACCTAACACGACCTCTATTTTGAATTGTTTTTTGCCATATTTACAACAATGGCATCCATGGTTTTGTGTGTGTGTGTGTGTGTTCAACCCTTCAACTTTTAGCATTGCCACTTACACCCCCTCAGCTTTCTAAAAATTTGTAAACTGTCATTTGGATCCCCTCGAGTTTTACGTGCTTATTTTTATGTACGTGGGTCGAATATAAAACGTTTTCGTGCTTATTTTTATGTATGTTTTTGGTTGGTCTACGTTTTGTTCTTGGTTGGTCTACGTTTTGTTCTTGGTTGGTCTACGTTTTGTTCAGAAACGAGTCGGGTCTAATATAATACATTTTCACTAGGCAGTATAAATTCGAGGTACTTTACGTTTTGACTCCGCAACGACTGGTACCATTTTTTAACGTAAAAAAAAACTATTCATTACGTGCTTATTTTTAAGTACGTTTCGTTATAAATCCAAGTTGGTTTACGTTTCGACGTTAACTTTCTCGGTAATGAGTCAGGTCAAATATAATATGTTTCCGTGCTTATTTTCATGTACGTTTTCAGTTGATCTACGTTTTGACGTAAATTTTGTTTGAAAATGAGTCAGGTCAAATATTTGACGGTATAAGTTCGAGTTACTTTAAGTTTCAATGCCACCGCAACGTGCGGTGGGTCAAAATACTAGTTTAAGAACAAAAAGAATAATTTGTAATGTGCTTGTTATTCCTTACATTAATGTACTAGCTTTTCTTCTATTTACATTTTGATATCTTTATTGATTCGTAGATGAGAGTGAAGACGCATTAGCTGCTCCCACAAACCTTGCAACACAAGCTACTCTTGGTGAAAGCGACGCTTTCTTGCCGTCACTAAGTAGGAATCTTGGTCTTGAAGTTTCATCTTCAAGTATACCTCCAGATCAGATGAATACGATTCAAAATATCAACACGCTTATTTCAGAGGTAGTTCGAGTTCTTAAAAATAAGTTTTTAATAAGATTTTGTGAATGACTTTTGACCCCACTGATAATTTTTTTATTTATAAATATCGTTACGGTTTTTTGGTTTCAGTTAGCGTTGGAAAAAGAAGAACTAGTGAAAGCTTTGTCAACTGAATCATCGTTAAGTTCCAAGTTGAAGGTATGTTGTAGAGATTCAGATACGCAATACACGCGTTATTATGTTATGGTTATAGTTTACATGTTGCACTATTATATATATATATATATTGATTTCGAGGGACGATGAATAGTAACTTTATTTTTATAATAATATATAGTTTTTTATTATTTTATTATTTAATATATTATAATAGTTTATTATTATATTTAATTTTAATAACATATTTTTTTAAACATCTATTTCCTTTACCTTTTTTAATAGTTTTTTTTTTTTTTTTTCTTTTTTAACATATATTAATTTATCGATTAATTTGATACTTCTTTAATAAGTTACGTTTATAACTTTTTTTCTAAAAACTAAAGTACGTACTTGTGCTTGATTTCTTTCCCCGGCATTCCGTTATAAGTTTTGTTAAAACGAGGTTATACTCAAAATAAAGTATTTATTTGGTATCATAAAACGGTACGATGATAAACTAAATCGTTTTAATGATTTGACTTTCTAAACAACATACTTTATTTTCAAATCACGTTTGTTTTACATTATCATTTGCTCGGTTTTGCCGCAACGTGCGATATAAAAAAACTAGTGTAAAACATTGTTTTACATATTCTTTTGCATTATGAAGGATTTGAACAAGGAACTATCACATAAACTTGAAGTTCAAACACAAAGATTAGAGTTGTTGACTTCTCAGAGTATGGTGAGTGATAATATCCCGCAAAGAAAGCCTGTTCCTCGTAACGCGGTTGATAATACGCCCTATGCTGACGAAGGTGACGAGGTACAACACTGCTTTTCGTAATTGCAAATACGTTGTTACTTACTTTTGAAGTTGGCAATATTGACCCGTTAACTTATGAATGGGTCGAATGAGTTTAAGCTTTATATCTAACGGGTTAAAAGTGAAACTGATTTAGCTTTAAAAGATACGGGTCAAACACCCCCAAAGTGCACTTTTGATGGATTATGAAATCCTCCTAAGTTTAATTAAAACGAAATAGATTATTGAAATAATAGGGATATTGGATTTAAATAACCCCAACTTTCACCATTCGGCCGATAACACTCCCAACTTCAACTTATTTTCCTCTCGCACTCCCAAACTAACTGAACCCTAACCCAGTTAACTTTTTGCCGATGTGGCACTTTTTTAGTGACGTGGCATCTGACGTCAGCTAAGCTAATTGGGCTGGGGTTATTTAAATCAGATATCCCGAAATAATATAATGCGTTTAATCATTTTGACGCACAATAAGTGTCCCGGGTCAACACAACCTGATCCATACCTGTTTTGACATTTTGACCCGTATCTACCTTGCTGATTCGTTCTAGGGTAGAGCTCGGTACCGACCGGTACAGAAAGTACCGGAACCTAAAATCCCCAAAAGTGGGTACCGGTACCGAATATACCTGGTACGGTACCAAATATACCTGGTACGGTACCGAATATACCTGGTACGGTACCGGTATTTGAGGGTAAAAACTGTTACCGAAAATCTCAAAAGTCGGTACCGAAAGTGTACCCGGTTCGGTAAATTCGGTACTGGTACCCGGTACCATTTGCTCATCTCTAAATTTCATTCATTTTTGCCACCGCTAGTTACATTCGACCACATTTCCGTATATTATAAACTCGCTTTATAATTTATTTTACAATCGGGATAGGTCGTGGAAAGAGTTCTAGGATGGATAATGAAGCTATTTCCCGGAGGGCCATCAAAGAGACAAACGAAACATCTTTGAAAAAGTTGTTACCGAAGTTTCACATGTCACGGTCCCCGAGGTGCGATTTCATCTCCTGGCAGAAAAAGTGTTTCCATGTTTTTTTATGGATGTGGGAATGCAAAGAGAATATACTGGGTTGAAGAGAACACTGTAAAATCAATGCTTTTATAATTTTTTTAATCTTTTTTTTATTTTATACTTAAAGGTATGAATATCCTTTTTCTTTGAGTTACACAGGTGATCTTTGTATGTTATGCTCACAATGTTCATAATGTATTATTGTGAGCGATGATTTAGTATGGTTTTTTAAGGATTGTCATTGTTTTGTTCAAAGAGTTGTAAAGAGCTTATTAATAATAATTTTTAATCCACTTTTCAGTTTAAAAAAATAACTAGTTGTTTTACCTGCCTGTATGGTGGCGCCGTACGCGACGTAATAAATTACAGTCTACAACCTGACTCGTTTCAGAACTAAATTTACGTTGAAACGTAGAGTAATCTGAATTCAAACCGTTGAATGAAAATGTATTATGTTTGACCTGATTTAGTCTATGTGGTTTGGACAGTTTTGCCAGTTTAATCCAAAGGTTTCATTTGTCGCATGTGGGTTTAAAAAGTTTTCAACATTGCATTTTTAGTCCAATTGACTTAACCCCATCCATTGTCCTTAGTTAATGTGGGGCATTTTTGTCATTTTGTCGTTTATTTTAATCATTCCTTTAATTTTTCCCTCTCATTGTATTCCCTCCAATACCCATATATAGACAAACGACTAATTTGCCAAATCCGAGTGGTTCGAAACATCATCTTCTCCAACCTTCACCTATTGCAATGGTGCAATGGCGTTGTAGTTCCCACACTGTTATTTTAGCCATGATTATTATTTCCTTTTTCTTTTAAACAAAAGGTGTATCAATTTTCGATTATTGTTAATGAGAAATTAAGTCTTGAATCTTGATACCAATTTCTTTAGTACCAGACAACTCACCATATAACCTCTTTATAGTAATTTCAAAAGAAATTCACACATCTAGCCACGACTTTAGCGACATTTGGGTCGTGTATCACCTACCAAATCAATTCATAGCATTTCTGGCTGCTCTTTTGTAACATGTACCATGTTTTCATTTATTATTTATTTATTTATTTTTTAATGGAAAACGACACCTACTTTGAAAATCTACACTACTTGTCTCCGATGACACTTGAACCCTTACCACTCGGGAGAGGGATACCAATGAAACACATTGATATCATTGGGCTACAAGCCCTTTCGTACATGTACTTTGAGAAACCAACCACCTCCACCTCACATAATGAAGAGGCAAATAGGTGCCAACAATGAATTTATTGATAAAATCTGTACCGAATAAAATCTGATACGTGATTATCGATCAGGAAAAGTCTGATACACAAATCTTGATGTGTGTAGTATTTACTTAAAAATGGTTTCTATTTTATATATCGACTATTAAAGTTATCATTCCTGGCCCTCTAGTGTCGTTGCATACCCAAAAATAGTCTCGGTTACCCTTGGCTACCGCCATCTCTCTATTATAAGCTCAGATTCAAACTCCTCAACTTGCCCAGGATCATAGTCATCAGAGGCGACATTCGTATCATCTGAAACCTCTTCTATCATCCATGATGACACTGGATTTTTAGGAAGAGCAAGATCTTGAGGCGAGCTGCTAACCAGCATGCCAACAACTTCATCCATTGTTGGTCTATCAGTTTCATCTGCTTGAACACACAGCAGCCCAATTTGGATGAATCTTGATATTAATCTTGAGTCCACAACAATTGTTGGATCAATTATATATGAATTTCTTCCTTTCAACCAACTCTTCCAAGTCTACAACAGTTCAACAAAGACACAATCTTGAATCCTTGATATGATCATATAAACAAGACCAACAAAGTGATATTAATGATGGACTCAATCATCAAAAACTTACATACTGTACAAAGTTTTCATCGGTCAGTGGATAGTGCTTGTAGTTTCTCTGACCGCTAATAGTTTCTAAAACCAACAGACCAAAGCCAAAGACGTCGGTCTTAGTTGAGACATAACCTTCTATCATATACTCTGGGGCCATGTATCCCCTGTTGGTCAAGTACAGTATGAATTATCAGCATTTGAAAAATACAATCAGAGCATATAACAAACATGTACCTAAAAAAGGTTTAATAACAAATGCATTTTTTATTGGTTAACCATGAGAACTTGTCATGAAAACTCATGGGCCTCACCAATACCCTGCTCAGGCGCTTACCATTGCCCCTTGAAGGTTAATGTTATAACAGATAGAGGATCCTGTACCTTAATCCAGAAGTGTGAGAAGTGTATTATAACACTATATAAACACCGTATAACACTATGTAACACATATAACATTATGTAACACTATATAACACTATATAACAAATATAACACTATATTTTGTCTGATAGCATGTCTATGATAGATGTATAGTGTTATATTTGTTATATAGTGTTATACAGTGTTTATATGGTGTTACATAGTGTTATACGGTGTTTATATGGTGTTATATATAGTGTTACACTACACTTCTCACACTTCTGGATTAATGTACAGGATCCCTACCCTGTTATAACATATGCAATTTCTCCTTATCAATATATTTCGAAACTCAGGTAAAACTAGTTTTGTACTTACATGGTGCCACATATTTTATCCACATTAATGCAGTCAGTCCCATTGATTGCTAAATATATTTCTGACTCTACATATGACAGTTTGTGGTTCATGTTTTCATTAAAAAGAATGTTCTCGGGTCTGACATTAGCATGTACAATCCGAACAGGAGCATGCTTATGAAGGTAAAGAAGTGCATTGGCAACACCTAGGATTACTTCGTGGCGTTTATTCCAGTCCAAAAGATTACGCTTCAGAGGATCTACAAGCATAAATAACAAAGGTGATAGTAATTATTGTAAGTTGTAACCATGGGTGAGGTGTAAGTTCAAGTGAGAATCATTAAATAACTAGAAACTAAAGAAACCACTTTATAGACTATGATCATGAAAAACAAAAAGGAGGGGACGGTTGCGATTCATGGAATGGAAGACATAGTAGAGCGATCTCAACCATCCATTCAAATATGATCCAAGGGACAAAACGTAGTTCCTTTGGTTCATAATTATTTAACAGTTCTCGTGCAAACCTCACTCTAATATATGATACATTTCAAAATACAAAATTATACCAAATATAAAGTGATCCAGACTTTTGTACAAGGCAAAATCATAGACCAGGAAACCAGCTGTTTGTTCTATGCAATATCCAAGCAGCCGAACCAAATTCTCATGTTCAAGCTTCACCGATAACTCATTATAAATATGTTCATGAATGGTACCATAGAGTTTTTTAATGGCTATTCTTTGTCCATTTTGTAGCATGCCCTGAAAAAGAATTATATTGACTCATACTCTCAGAGATATAAAAACAACCTTTAGAAAACCAAATAATTATGTCGTTGCTCGTTAATCAAGATACAATACCTGGTACATGGATTCATTTTGATCTTCCCAAATTTTATTAGCCTCGCGGAAATTTTCAGTTGCAATGCTGATAGTGAGAAAATCATATTTGTGTAACTTTCTACTTTTGCTTCCATCAGGATCGAAGTGAGACTCGGAGGGATTTAAGCTTCTATCTACATACATAAAAGACCATATATATAGATATCATTCAACAAAACCAGTTTGTATGAAAACAAACATTAAAAACAGGAAGAAAATATCATACCATAGTTTTCCCCATTGGATGGAGAGAGAAACATCGGCATCTTTCTACCAAATATGGTGATGCTCCTTGGATGCGATGCGCTATTGATCTTCTCCTGTAAAGCTAGTATAGACTGAAGACCAACTACAACCTCAGCCATTGTAGGACGTTGCTTAGGATGACTATGCAAGCAACGGTCTGCAAGTTGTGCAAACTCTTTTAAACATTTAGCCGATATTCTCCCCCTTATACTGGGATCAACTATTCGTTTTAGCCTCCCTTCTTTGATTGAATCTTGAGCCCACCTTGCTAAACCCCATTGCTCCTCATCAATACTTTTATCAACTGCCCGTTTCCCACACAAGACTTCAAATAGTACAACCCCGAAGGCATACACATCAGACTTTCTCGTCAGCCTGCCCGTATAAAAGTAATCTGGATCAAGATAACCAAAGGTACCTTTGACCATTGTGTTGACATAAGTTGATGGCTGATTCGTCGGACCTACTTTAGATAACCCAAAATCTGAAATCTTAGCTGCCCAACTCTTATGCAACAATATATTAGAACTCTTCACGTCACGATGTATAACACCTTGCTCAATACCCGTACCAGTGTGAAGATAATCTAACCCCCGAGCAGCCCCTATACATATCTTAAGTCGTCGATTCCAAGGTAGACGTTTTTCAAGTTTGTGGAGATGATCTTCAAGTGTTCCAAGAGGCATATATTCATACACAAGGATCATTTCTCGCCCATCATTACAATAACCAATCAAAGACACCAAATGGCAGTGCCTTAACTTAGATAGCATCTTAACTTCAACCCAAAACTCTACTGCACCTTGGTTAGAAGTCGAATCCAACCTCTTGATTGCAACAACTAAACACCTACCCCCACTAACTATAGTTCCTTTGTAAACTTTCCCAAACCCCCCACGCCCGATCACCAACGACTCATCAAAGTTTCGGGTTGCTAGCTGAATCTCGGGCAACTTGAGCTGGCGGCATGGTTGTGGCCACTCTAAGGTTGAGGTTGATTCAGTTTCTTTGTCTTCACCACTTAACATAACTACAAATATGAATATAATTAGGACTAGAGCGAAGATCTTGGATAATACTTCCTAATAGTATATCATTAAAATCAGAGATGTGCAATCGAATCTCTGTGTGAAAGGATACTTCTAGTCAAAGCATAATTAATGACGGATCCCAACTAGTTTGACATTTATGGATCTACATATTAGTTGAATTTCAAAACCGCGTTTTCTATGAAATTATGTATTATACATTATTATATAATAATACAAAAAGCAATTTTTTTTTTTTTTTTTGAAACGAGAACTTCATTAGAAACACACGAACCCGAAAACCGGGCCGGCCAACAACAAACAAGAAAACTACATATTCACAAATTTACACCAATCCGCCCAAACTAACAAACCTTTCTTGCATCTATGCTTATACCAAAGAAAACTAACCGGCCCTAACATCACTAAAGATCTCTTCCACGCTGCTTCTCTTGCCATTGAACCGAAGATTATTCCTGGCCTTCCACAACAACCAACAAGCCGTATAAATAATCCCTTGCAACGCCTTTCTCTCAGACTCCTTTCTCGAACCGGTGTTCTGAATTTCAACCAAATCTCTAAACGAGAACACAAAGAATTTCAACACCCGACACCAAAGACTTAACGCAAACGGACACGACGAGAACAAAAAGCAACTTGATTCATGAGTTTACAATGGAACCGCCAACGCACCGTTTGAAAATAAGTAACCAAACCAACGTGCCGTTTAAAAAGACAAAACCAAACCAAACATTGCTTTTAACGGCGCCGTTACATACTAACACGATCATTTACAACCATCGCAACGCTCCCTCAACAGTGTGTGACGGTTTCCGGCCAACTTTTACATCGATTCGTCAAGCAGTGATTCATTCGATATATATGCATGTAGACGAAAGTCCATTCGAATCCACCAGAATCAAATATTTCTCCGGTCAATAGCGTCGTACCTCCAGCGAATTTAACGCCATCGTCGGCACCGACACTCTCATCACCGACGAGAAACCATAACACGTATCGAGTAATCAATTAGGGTTCGGGCAACGTGAAGGCTTTACAGTAGACGACATTACACGGTAGATTCCAGGCCACAATCTTGGATCAGTGGTGGTTTATCGATTTCCCTGCCATGCTCCGACTGTGGCGGCGACGCCAGTGTTTTCTAGACAAATCTGGTGGCAAGAGATGAAATCAAGGTCGGATCAACAACGATAGTTACATGGAAACCAATGTTTTAAAAAGTCCAATTTTTAAATCAACCGGATCAAGCTAAAAAATGGTTCAATCGGTTGAATCAGGTTGTACCGAGGGTTTAACTCTATAATTTCATAAATTACATCAACTCAAAAGTTAATCCAAAAATACATGATTACATATTAAAAGATAATTCAAAAGTAGATCCATAATAAAAAATAATTCAAAAGATAATCGAAAATCATTCAATTTTCCAACAAGCTCATTTAAATAAAAGTGTACGATATGTTTAAGCCATTTGAGTGTTGAATACATTAAGGTTACAATCGCATAAAAAATAAATTCACTATTATCGTCATCCTCATCTAGAGGATAACTATCTTCGTTTCATACAATATTAAATAAGAAATTTTAGTTACGAATAATCATAATATATAAAAATTACGTAAGATAAGTAACATATATAATAAAAATAAGTAACAATCCAAACTAAAAGAACCCTGGGCCGGTACCGGTATTGTGTTTCAAACCGTTATACCGGATTTTATCGTTGGCAAAATTGATGTCGTTTCACTTATTTGGGGTGTATTGTTAGATATTTTAGTGTAGTCAGGATTAACTTGGTGACCAAGGGTAATTAACAAGTTAAGATGTGCAGGAGTGCACATTTATTCAAATTGTTATAACTCCAAGTATTCAGGCGGAGCCCCAAATGGGGGTTCCAGGCCCCTTTGGCGGGTGTTCGGGGGCAGCGCCCCTGAGAGCAGGGTCCAAGAGGCAGAGCCCCTGGATGGGGTCAACTAGTCATATTAAAAATTTTATTTTAATTAAATTGCTTATGGAAATGCCTTAGAAAATTAATTTTCTAAAAATTTCGTCATGTTTTTTAGGACAAAAATTAAGGCAGTTTAAGACAATTTAATTATTACTTGAATTATAATTGCCAAGAGGCAGTTATCTGTAATTCAATCCCAAATTCGGATACACGGTTCTTGGTCGCTTTTTCCTGGTTCAATTACGAATTCATCAATACATATACTGTTTGTTCGATTTCTTAATCAGTGTTGTATCTGATTGAGTTATTCGGTAGAACCACCGAAATAATTTGATCTGATAGTGATTACACGCCTTTTTGATCATCGGGTTTTATGAAATTCCCCAACAAATATCAAATTATATCTGTGAAGATGGCAAGCAGAACGGTGAAGGATATGACAAGCAAGTTTGACAAGTTGGAGACGTTCGAAGGGCAGGATTTTCGTCGATGGCAGAAGAAGATGCACTTTCTTCTTACAACCTTGAAAGTGGTGTACGTGTTGGCCACATCCTGAATGGTATGTCTGATCCCCTATTTGATGTGTATCAAAACGTAGAAACTGTAAAGTTATTATGGGACACTTTGGAAGCCAGATACATAGCAGAAGATTCTTCTAGTAAGAAGTTTCTTATTAGTAATTTCAACAATTACAAAATGGTTTATTCGAGGCATGTCATGGAACAGTATAATGAACTATTGCGAATCCTCGGGCAGTATGCCCAACATGACATGAAGATGGATGAATCCATCTCGGTTTCAAGCATCATTGACAAGTTACCTCCTTCCTGGAAAGATTTTAAACATAATTTGAAACATCAGAAATGAGAGTTAAGTTTGGTTGAACTTGGAATCCACTTCAGATTTGAAGAGGGCTTGAGAGCACAAGGAAACGTGTTGATCAATGCAGGGCCGTCTCCGAAAATAACAAAAAAAAAAATTTGGCCCTGTGCGAGATAAAAATTTTAGGCTCTATTCGCAAATATTCATGTATTATAAACTCATCAATTATTTAATCACTAAAATTTATGTGAAAGTAATTTAAATAGTTATTTAAAAGTAATCTCCATCCAATGGGGATAAATATGGTATGTAGATAGCCTAATTTTGTCAACTACATCTTTTCCTTTAATTAATAAATATTTATTAATTAAAGGAAAAGATGTAGTTGACAAAATTAGGCTATCTACATACCATATTTATCCCCATTGGATGGAGAGAGAAACATCGGCATCTTTTTACCATATTAATATGGTGATGCTTCTTCGATGCGATGTTTATCAATTCTCTCTGTTAAAGCTAGTATAGACTAAAGAACAACTACAAGCTCAACCATTGTAGGACGTTGCTTAGGATGACTATGCAAGCAACGGTCTACAAGTTGTACAAACTCTTTTAAACATTTAGCCGATAAAATGGATCATAACTTGTTTGACATTTAATGGCCCATTATCAGTTGAATGTCAAATGCGCGTTTTCTACGAAATTAAAGAACAAATCCATAGCAATCGGTATGGTTTCCACAAATTGACTTAAGTACCGACAACTGAAAATGCACAAGATTGATAAAAATAAATGGGAACATCTCGGGCTAGAACCAAAGCTGAACTAGGGAAATTAATGATCTACAATGAGGACAAAATGACTATCAGTTATAGATAGAGGTGCTAAAAGGGCCGTGTTCGCAGATTGGCGGGTTCAACCCGACCCGAACCCGAAAAGTTTACACGAACCCAACCCCGAACCCGACACGAACCCGAAAATCGTATCATACATATGAACCCGAACACGACCCGAAATTTCATGGGTTGACCCGAACACGACCCGTTCAACCCGAATTTTTTAATTTTTTCTGAAATTAATATATTAAAATTAAAATTTTTTACTTAATAAACACAAATGTATATAATAATATCAAATTTAAATTATAAAATCTATGTTAATTTCTCTTTTTAAATTATAATCATCTCATAAAATACACACCCCATTTAATTTAAGACATAAACTATATTGTAAAAAATTATAATATGGTATAAACTAGGTTTTGCCCCGCCCGCGTTGCGGGGCACTAAGCCTAATATTTCTTTCTTATAATACGTCTGTGTTTTAGTTACTTGTACATACTACTCATAATACGATCTCAAAAAAAAATTACATTGAGTAAACAAAGTAAAACAAAATACTACCATACATTTGCTGAAAAAACTAAAACGATGGAAAAACTATCGCTTGGAACAACGAATAAAAATTAAATCGAGCTAATCAATTAAAATAAAACACTACCATAGTTTTGTCAAAAAAAAATACTAAAACGAATTTTATGGGCAAAATCGTAAATAAACACAAAAAATTATGTGGAAATGTAAATTAACTTAAGTTTATATGTAACACCCCAAATTTCGTATGTGACGTGCTTTAAATGCTTCATCACAAAACGTTGACGAAAAGAAAGGGTAAATATGAAATTTGAGCATTTTAAGATTTATACCATTTAACAAATCAAAAACCCCATATATGCATTAAGTTACCAAGTTAGTAATTAGAAATGAGAAAAAGTGAATGGGGATTAAAAGATGGGGGACTAGATATGTAAATATGGAATTAAAACATGACAAAAAAAATAAACCAGATTAGTCTGGTGTGTGTGTGTGTGTGCGATCGTGAGGTCCAGGGGGAGAACTCCTTCCCTCTCAAAACCCTAAATCACAAAATCCCATCAATTGAAAGCCAAATTGTTGAAGAATCGAATGCATGAACTAAGAATCCTGATTATCTAAGTGTTCTTGATCTCAAGTAAGTGAAATTTCCTGATTTGATGATGTTTGGTTATGTGGGTATAGTGTAATTCGTGAATGTAATACAAAATCTAGTATGATTTATGGTTGCTATGAATGTTTAGACATCAATAGATGCTAAATTTCGAATATGAGTATGATTAGGGCAAAAACCCACTTGCATGTCAAGTAAAGGTTAGAAATTGTGAAGTACTACATGTTAATTTGATTGTTGATTGATGAAATTGTTATGAATAATTGATTAAGAACTAGGTATTCATGTTTAGGATGATAAATTTCCAAGTTAGGGATGTTTATGTTAATCAATGAGTAAACTATGGAAGTTGAGCTTAAAATGCTTGTACATTATGCTAAACTAGTGATACGCACACAATGTGTTTGACAACATGCCTAAGTGAGTTTAGTTATGGCTTGTGCATGAATACTTGTTAAGATGATGCAACTTTCTTATGATAATGATGTATGTGATTAGTAGACGCCATAACGTACTATAAGGATTGTGAAAGTAATGTTTATAAAAGCTAAAGTATGAGATTATGACATATAGGCGCTGAAGGGGTATGGTCCCAGATCTCGCGTCAGCATTGACCGCGAGTGACCATTACCCTTATCAAAACCCCCACTAGCTAACAACCTACTTGTGCCCATGCGGGAACGCGTCGGCACAAGGGTTGAATCCAATCTATCTAGTAACGAAGGAGGACTTACATGGAACATGAGAACGGTAGAGTGATGCGACATAGCATCACATCTGGTGTATGAAAACGGAAGTATTCACAGCGATGCGGCATCGCACCGCATCCAGTGAACACTTCTATCAATACAAGAAAGCCTTACCTTAGGCATAGAAGAATATGAACGTAACGGTGCGGCTGACACCGCACCATACGGGCATTTTCGTCACGACAAGGGATGCAGGCAAGACGACGATGCGGCTAGCACCGCATCTCGCGTATTCCTTGATCACAAGTAGGAGACGCGGTAACTTCAGATGTTACCGCACGTAGCGATGCGGCTTGCACCGCATCCTATGCACTCAAGCAAGTGGGACTGACACCACAGTGCAAGTGGCACCAATGGCAGTTACCTGTCAGAGCTACGTAAGCAATGGACTGACGTGGCGTAACCTCCACAGCCGACAAGCCTGACACACCTGAAAAGGTGCAGCACGTCGTCAGTCCATCCATCATCATCCTCCTTCACTCCTCGGCTATAAATACCAACCCCAAACCAGGTTTGAGGTATCTCTTCACAACTCTCTCACTACTACTACTATCTTACTTTGCTTCCCAAGCAAACTACTGATTCTCACGCCGGAGAGTGGTAACAAGGAGCACCCCCCACCCCATCCTCCTTGTTACGAGTCACGGCTTGTTTCCTTGTGCAGGAGATCAACCACCGGTGATCCAGCCAGCGATCCTCGAGAGGAAGGGATTAACCCTTCTTGACGAGACCAGTGTGTTAACCCTGCCCGGTTAACCATTGTTTCATCATTGGCGCCGCCCACCGCTACTCTTAGCATTTTCTAAACCATCCTTTTTCCTCTCTCACGATCATGACTGATCACCAAAACAACATTGCGGATAACCAAAATCCTCCAATCCCATCTCCGGTAGGGGTCAATGCCTCGACCTCCCAACCCGGACACATCGGCACGTCCACACAAAGGAGTCCCTCCTTTATGTTTGGACATGACTTATCACAGTTCCCATCTGTGATCCCACCAGGCATGACCGTTCATACCTGGTACGAGCAGCAGGCAGCCATGCTGACCGCAGCATACAACCGCGCTTGTACCGAAGCGAATATACGAGCTGGGCTCCCCCCAGCACCGCACACCCCTGTTGAGCGTATTTTACAATACGATGGCAGGATACATTCACGCCCGGCTTCAAGAAGCCGACGTGAAGAACGGGGATCGTCTTACTGTTCGGTCCACACCCTCAACGAGGATGATTCCTCATACGGGTCCCATACCAGAGGACCGGTACATACCCGCCTTGGCCCCCTTGGCGAGGACAGGAGGCGATCAACCTCCCGACGCGGCCCAGGCATTCAGAGCCGATTGGGCCCGCAACCATACACCGAAGGGTACGGTCATACCGACCCTGACGACCATAGCTACCGCGGTGATTCACATGACACCAGTAGCAGACCGGGAGGACGCAACTATGTTCCTCCCAGTCACCCCCGCAACACATACCTTAGGGCGGCAAAGCGCCCTGCGAACGAGCCCTACAGGCCAAAGGCAGCGGCCGAAAATTCCAAGTTCGGCACGCGGATTGCCAACGCCCATGTCACCACGACAAAGTTCCCATTCAACGTTGGGAAATACAGTGGTTCGACCGACCTGGACGACCACATGAACATGTTCATGGGTGCGGGCATCAACGACCAGTGTGATGAACCCACATGGTGTAATTTTTTCCCCCAGACCCTTATGGGCCTGGCCAGGGCATGGTTCGATTCTTTGCCAGTGGGATCACTGGATTCATTCGACGACTTGCGTACCAAGTTCCTCGCCCATTTTAGCCAGCAGCGACGCCACGAACGTGATTCGTTGGACGTCATGAACATCTGGCGAAGAGACGACGAATCGCTCGAAGCATTCGTCGTCCGATACAATAAAGAGTGCCTGGAGATAGGTGACGTGGCAGACCAGATGGCACGAAACCATTTCATCTGGGCCGTCAAAGACAGAGAGATGATCATGACCATCTCTGGCAAGGAGGGCTTGCCCAAAAAATGGGAAGATGTCATGACCGCGGTCAAGACATACGCCCAGACACAGCGGTCACTAGAACCGCATGTGACGAAGGCAAAGCCCCAAGCCGAAACATCCCACCAAGGGTCCAAGCGTAACAATAAACGCAACCGGGACGTTGGAAATCGCGATATTTCCAAACCATATTTCCCGCGAACCAACACGTTCGACCCAAAGAACTACAACCCCGCCCGAGACAGTCGGCCGTCAAAAAAAGATTCTCGGGACCGCAACTGGACCGAGATCACCATGTCGCCGAGTGAGGTCCTCCTTGCGGACCCACAGTTCTTGCGACCGGCCCAACCAATGAAGTCCAAGAAAAATCAGGACCTCACACTCTACTGTGAGTACCACAAGGACTCGGGCCACACCACCAACAACTGCATCAGTCTCCGACTGGAGATTGAGCGCGCCTTAAAGGAGGGGAAACTGCAACACCTTTTACCAGGTGGGCAAAAACCCACCAAGCGCATTACCCCTCATGGCGAAGGTACCTCCTCCGGGAAGAGAACCATGCACGTGGCTTCCACCCACATGATCCACGGAGGCAAGGGCAGGCCGCGCAAAGCGGCGAGAAGGCCGGAATGTGACTGGAAAGACGAGCAAGTCGTCTTTCCAAAAGTCCGAGGCGGACCGCGCGATAGGCGCGCCGTCGTCATTTCAGGCCAACTGGCACACTACTGCACCGAGCGTCTATTCATCGACCCGGGCAGTACATCTGATATAATCTACGAACAATGCTTCAACCAGTTCGACCAGGAGGACAAAGATCGGTTGCAAGCAGTAGATTACCCGTTAACCGGGTTCGCAGGGGAAACTGTCTTTCCCTTAGGCCAGATTACTTTCCCTGTGCGTCTTTCCAGCGGAAACCGCACAAGGACAGAAGAGGTAAACTTCATGGTTTTACCTCACACCTCCAGATATGACGTACTCCTCGGGAGAGAATCCCAAGGAGATTTCAATATGATTACGTCCGTCCCCCACTCTGCGGTTGGTTTCCCGACCGAATCGGGGGTCGCGATAATCTATGCCCGCAGGGACGTCATGATGTCGGACGAAGTACGTCCGACCAAGGTCGCAAGGCCCACTCCCAACGACCAACCAGAAAAATGGGTTCTCAACGCGAGATACCCAGAACAAAAGGTCACATTGGGTCACGCCTTATCCCCGACCACCAAAGCGCAACTGAAGCAGCTTCTCTTTAGCAACCAGGACATCTTCGCGTGGACACCCGCAGACATGACCGGGGTCCCACGTGATATTGCGCAACATCACTTGAATACCTTGCCAGGTATTAAGCCAGTGATCCAAGGCCAACGCCACCTTGGGTCAGCTAAAAATCAGGCGATGCAAGAGCAGATCGAAGAACTGCTCTCCGCAGGCATCCTGCGGGAAGTCAAATACCAGACGTGGTTATCCAACCCAGTCATGGTAGAAAAACCGTACGGGGGCTGGCGCATGTGCGTCGATTACAAAGACCTTAACAAAGCCTGCCCCAAGGATTGTTACGCGCTTCTAGAAATCGACGAAAAAGTCGATAATCTCGCACCATTCAGGTGGAAGTGTTTCCTCGATTGCTACAAAGGGTACCATCAAGTACAAATGGCAATCGAGGATGAAGACAAAACGGCATTCCGGACTCCCACCGGAAATTACTGCTACACAAAAATGCCGTTTGGGTTGCGCAACGCGAGCTCAACCTATCAAAAGTTGATGAACGACACTTTCCGCGGCCAAATAAGCAAAAGTGTCGAAATCTACATGGACGACCTGGTCGTCATGAGCATGGAAGAGGATACCATGCTCACAGATATTGAAAGAACATTCCAAACTCTACGCAGCGTTAACATAAAGCTCAATCCAGGGAAATGCTCGTTTGGAATGGAAGAAGGCAAATTCCTTGGGTTCATCGTGACTAAAGATGGATTCAAGGTAAACCCGGAGAAAGTCCAGGCGATCGAGCGCATGCCATCGCCTTCATCGATGAAGGATATGCAACGGCTAGCCGGCAGGCTAGCGGCACTTAACAGATTCTTAGCCAACCACGCAGCTAAGTCTTATCCGTTCATCAAGACCCTGCGGAGCTGTTCAAAGAAAGAACAATTCCAGTGGACCGCAGAGGCTGAACAGGCTTTTCGGGAAATGAAGGAGTGTTTGATACAACCCCCAACTCTAACCGCACCACGCAAAGATGAGCCACTCATATTATACCTATCCGCCGCGGATAACGTGGTGGGTGCGGTATTAATAGTGGAGCGAAAGGGGGTTCAAACACCCATCTATTACATCAGCAAGATGCTCAACGACCCAGAGACGAGATACTCAATAATGGAGAAATTGGTGCTAGCATTAGTGCACGCTTCAAGACGGTTGCGACGCTACTTCGTAAACCACGTCATCACAGTGCTAACCAATTACAGGATCGGCCCGATCCTATCCAAACCCGACATCTCTGGGAGATTAGTAAAATGGGCAATCGAGCTGGGCGCGCACACGATACACTATAAACCGCGCCCCGCGATTAAAGGCCAGACCTTAGCCGATTTCGCCGCCGAAGTACCGGTGAATCGCATCCAAGAATGCGAAGAAGCACAAACTCCTGCACCAACGCCATCCTCCTCCGAGACATGGGCACTATTCACAGATGGTGCCTCCAACGACGAAGGTGCGGGTGCAGGTCTGCGACTCGTCAGCCCTGACGGCCAAGAGCTCACATATGCAATCCGCCTCGAATTCAAAAGCACAAACAACGAGGCAGAATATGAAGCCCTGTTAGCGGGGCTACGTTTAGCAGTCAAAATCGGCGTGCAACATCTGGAAGCACACGTCGACTCTTTGTTAGTTGCAGGCCAAGTACGCGGCGACTATGCCGCAAAAGGGGATATCATGATCCTCTACCTCGAGCAGGCCCTGCAACTAAAATCCAAATTCGCTTCGTTCAATATTCGCCATATTAATCGAAGCGAAAACAAGTCCGCAGATGCACTATCAAAACTTGCATCTACCAGCTTCCAACACTTGGCAAAGGAGATACGCATCGAAATCCTGCAAAATCCTTCGGTACCCCTGCGCCAAGTCAACGTCATTCAATACGGTTCAACATCATGGATGACACCTATTATCGCATATCTACAATCCGGTGTGACTCCCGAAAGCAAATCAGAAGCGCGCAAGCTACAATACAAAGCGTGCCATTATCAAATGGGAGACGGTATCTTGTACCGCAAATCATACCTCGGGCCACTACTACGATGCGTCAACCCCCAGGATGCCACATACCTCATCCGAGAGATACACGAGGGCATATGTGGCATACATGCTGGACCACGCATGGTAGTGGCCAAAATCATGAACGCCGGGTATTACTGGCCGGCATGCACCTTGACGCCGTCAAAGAGTTGCGCAAGTGCATCGACTGTCAACGTCATGCTCCAAAAACCTTGCGGCCAAAAAACAACTTAGTCCCCGTCACATCCGCATGGCCCTTTCAGAAATGGGCAATTGACGTTGTGGGACCTTTCCCTTACGCTCCAGGTGCGGTCAAATTTATCATAGTAGCGGTTGATTACTTCACAAAATGGGTGGAAGCAAAACCGCTCGCCTCGACCACTGCTATGATAACAAGAAAATTCATTTGGGAACACATCATCTGCCGTTTCGGATTACCAATGTGCATTGTCACCGATAACGGCACCAACTTCGCTGCCGACGAATTCCAAAAATGGCTAAAAGAACTACATATTGAGCACATATTCTCATCAGTCGCACACCCGCAAGGGAACGGCCAGGTTGAGAGTATCAATAAAAGCCTAGTCGAAGGGATCAAGGCGCGGTTGGGAACGGCCAGGCGTGGCTGGGTCGATGAACTCCCAAGTATCTTATGGGCTCACCGTACAAGCCCAAAAACAAGCAATGGGGAAACACCCTTCAGCTTAGTCTACGGTTCAGAAGCGGTGATCCCCGCAGAAGTAGGTCTCCCCTCTCCTAGAATGTTGGCTATTGAAAAACTAGACAACAACATGGAACGCAGGATCGATTTGGACCTCTTGGAAGAAAGGCGCGAAAACGCTGCCATCAATGAGGCCAAATACAAATCCAAACTTGAAAAGTACTACAACACGCGCGTCCGCGTTTGTACTTTCAACCCAGGAGACTACGTCCTACGCGACAATGAGGCATCTAATGCCGAGCGCCTAGGCAAACTCGCCCCCAAGTGGGAAGGACCCTACCTCATCAAAGAGGTCTTAGGGAAAGGCGCGTACAAATTGCAAACACTAGAAGGCGAACCTATCGCACGCACATGGAATGCACAACAGCTTCGACGCTGTTATATGTAAGCCATGTTCTTACATTTCTCTATGTAACCTATCGGGCCGCAGGCCATTTGCAAATAAATAAATAAGCAATTTTATACATTATTGTTTGTTATTACTATTACAAATGCGTGTTCCACTTTGCGGTATCCCAAAAACAGATTGGCAAAATCTTCATTCGCGATACCCATACAAAGTGGTAACCACACACAAATATTGTAATAGGCCAGCAAAAGGCAAAAAGACTTGCATATTTATCCGGCCGGATAAACAAGTTTTTGTTAAACACTAAACACAATTCCTGAGCCCAAAAAGGCAAACAATGGAATTGACGCGGACTCATACGACAAAGGTATGGTATGGAGTACACTTGACCCCATTCACAAATGGGTAGAGTTCCGGATATAAGCTTTTACAAAGCTTACACAATTCTAAAACCCTAACGCGGTAAATACAGAATTGACGCGTACTCATACAACAAAAGTAGGAGTATACTTGACCCCGTTCATAAATGGGTAAAGTTACGCATACATACGTTCAGACATGCAAGAATTAAAAACACTTGTACAAACTGAACAAAGAAACTTTGTATTCAAAAAATTCAAGCACCCACATGATGCTTAATGAATTTACATAAAGTTCCTATTCTATACAAGAGGAACACAAAAAGGAGGCGCACTAGCCAACCTAAACCCTATTTTGTACCGCTGGTTCCCGCATCTCCTCCGGCCACCAGCGGGTTCTTCCTCTTCCGCATCCGGATAAAGCATCCGCAAGCGGTCAACATAGTCCGCAGCCTCCAAACAATCGTCCAGTTCCCTACACAGGCAAGGGACGTATTATAAAAGGAGGCTCGGCCGCCTTAAGAAGCGATTCGGTGTCCACACCTTGGAACCCGGATCGCTTATCAGTATAACCGCCTGCGGATAATACATTGATATGCCCAATGCAGCGGTTATACCCAGCTTTAAAGCCAGCATCATGCGCGCGATCCCTGACCAGATTCAAACCAGCCGCGGTCTCAGGGGCATCCATAATAGCCTCAACAATCTGCAACACAAGGATCATAAGTCTCGGATATTAGTCCAAGCAAATCTAAAGAAAAGGGATACTTACACGCGCGATACCGTGAGCCCGCAACCACTCACGGTCAGCCTCCAGCTGCTTAAAAGAGGACACCAAGGCATCCTTGGCCTCAACAGCGGCATTAGCCCGCTCCTCCGCAACAGAGACGCGGGCAGTAAGGTCTGTAACCGCGACCTCCCGGGCCTGAACCTCAGCCTGTTACAAAAACAGCAAACAGTTCACTCGATAAATATTTTCAAAACAATAAAGGAAATATACAACAGAGGTCACGAAACATACCTGCAGGCTGGTAACAACTTTGTCCAAACGAATGCGCTCCGCATCCGCCTCTTCAAGAGCTTTAGAAGCACGGCTCTCCCTCTCTTCAGCCTCCTCAAGGGCTTTCGCGGCACGAGCCCCGGCTTCTTTGGCCTCTTCAAGCGCCTTCAGGGCGTCGGCCTTCGCCTGCAGCGCTTTAACAGAAATGGCCTCAGCCGCAGCTTTCTCCTGGCTCAAGGTAACGTTCGCCGCCTTGGCATTCGTCAACTCCTGCCGAGCATGGAACAGAATGTCATTCTGCTTAGCCCAAGATTCATTCCACTTCTTGCGCTCATTGGACATTTTTTCATTCCAACTCTTGCGCTCATCAGCAAGAAGCTTAGCAAGGGTACGCACCTGTTTCAGCTGGGCAGTGGCAGCCCATTCAGAAGTCTGCTTCTGCTTCTCAAAAGCAGCCTTGTCCTTCTCGAGCTGCTCCGCACCCGCACGAGCTGCCTGGACCAACTTTTCCGCTTCCGCCCGCATACGAGCAGCCTCCTCCTCGCGGCGACCCAACACCTTGTAGTCTTCCAAGATGGCATTCGCCACAATAGAAGACCCAATTAACATTGTTGAGAGCTGGTTTATGCGCAGCTCACGGGGTGCAGCGTGGGCTCGCTCAACCTCAAAAGGGGTGCCTAGACCACCCAGAATCTCCTTGCATGCCGAAGGGTCATTGGAAATATCATCCCCCTGCATAACAGTCCAGGGGGGTCGGTGATACACAGTACTGCGACCCTGGGTATAAGTGCGGTAGTAATACTCCAACTCAGACTCCCCAGGCTGAATTGGAGGCCCATCATACCCCGCACCACCGGCAGACGAGCCGGTACCCTTATCAACAGGAGACTTCTGCGGCTCAGCATCATGTTGCCGCGCTTCAGCGCCAGTTTTTTGCGGTTCGGCATCAGAATGTTGCTTCCCAGTATCAGCGAACCGCACACTCAAATTGTCTCCCTCATTGGGGGAGATCAGATTGTTGGACGAGTCAACGGTGTCAAATATCTGGGTCGCAGCATTCTCTGCGATACCCTCTGTCCGCACCGTCGACTCCGACACCATTTTGGCAGGGGGTGTCGATGGCACTTCAGTTGCACCCGCATCCGTGGCACGCGGGGGTGACCCTGGAGCATCAAAGATAGAGACATCTTCATCTTGAAGCTCTACAAAAAACAAAGTCCAATAGCTATCAAAAACAAGTTACACATAACAGTTAAGACAAGCTAGCCTACACTTACCAACGACAACCGCAGGTTTTTTCTGCGTCGGAGCAGACCTTTTGGTTACCAGTCTCCGACGTTTGGTTTCAACACCACCAGCAGCTTTCTGCTCTGGCCTTCTCTTCTCACCAATAACAGGGGGACCCGCAGCTGTCCCTCCCGCGGCCGTCTCTTCTGCCTGCTTCTTCGCAGCACCAGAACGCGACCCCGCAGCTGTACCCAAACCCTCAAGGGTATCAGATACTATCACATAATCCTTGTATCGACGAAAAGAAGAGTGAGAGATACCTGCCGCCTGCGGCACCAGACGAGGCACAACAGTGACCTCCTTTATCTTCTTTTGGCGAAAGCGCACGCCCTTCACAGTTTGCCTCTTTGGCACACCTTTCGCTTCGGGGTCCCCTAAGGCCCCAAGATCACCTGCATGGAATCAATCCAAAGGGTGAGTCAATAAACCAACATTATCATCACAAGTGAAAAAGCTTCCAAATTATACCTTTGCCTGGCGGCAACTCAACTGCCAGTGCGGCCTCAGTAGGCACCCGAAAGTTACTACGGATGATAGCATTATGATCCTCCTCACCATCCGCACAAACTACGGTCTCAACCGTCCCAAGGAAATCCGGGGCAAACATCCTCCATGCGGGAGCATCCTCTGATAACAAACATAAAATCAGTACCGCAAAAATGAATAGGGAACTTAAACACATGAAGAGTACGTACCACCGCTTTTCTCCCGCACCACGGGTCTCGAGTTCTTGTTCCTCCTCGTCAACATCATACGCAACAACCACAGTTGCGTGTTGGTCAGCTTCACAGACTCAATAGTCTGAAGCTGCGGAAACCACTGCACTGATTTCAAGCTGGGCATCGCAATGGTCTCCCCTATGATCGTCTCGGTCACGTTCCGAAACGTCATGTCTGCAACAATGGCAGCAGCCTTGACGTAGAAGAATTTCTTCTTCCACATCGTCATCCCCTTGGGAGGAGTCATCAGCTTGGGGCTACCGTCTCGTTGACGGAAAGAAAAGAAACCCAAGGACACAGTCATCTGATAAAACCGTCGGAAATCTCCGACGGTAGGCTCTATACCAAGAGCACGGAAGGTGAACTCAAAATTACGAATCCGAATCATACCAAACGGACTCACTTGAGAAATGTGGACCTTGTACCACTCCAAGACATCCACAACAAACACCGTCAACGGTAACCGGAGATTACAGTCACCAAAAAAGTCGGCCCACATGGTCACATAACCGACCGGAGCGTCGGCACCAGTATCACCCTCCGATGGATACCGAGCCCCATACTCAGGGGGCATCTGGACATCAAGCATAAGACGATCAAAGCTTTTTCTGGTCCACTTCAACGCCGGTAATCCACCACCGGCAGCCCCCTCCTCTTCTTCTTCAGCCACTACCGGCTGTTCAGGGTTTTCACCCTCCACATTGTGTGGACTAGATGGTTCAGCCATCAAGAATATCAAAGAAACAGAAGATGGTGAACAGAAAAACTAGAAACCTCACCGGAATTTCAGAAAAAATCGTCGGAGAAGACAGATAGCAAGTTCTCTCTTAAATGGCAAATTTTTGAAAATTCGATCAAGTGAGGGGAAACCACGAACGGTTTCCCCTTATATACCCATCGCAATTAATGCGGAGGGAGAAAACAAATCATCACGTTCAAAAAGAGCGAATCATATGACACCACGTGTCAAGCGCCGTTTTCGCTAACGGTTATCACGCGCGCGTGGCCGCCCACGCGCCTGACAAAAGAGACGTTTACACTCTTCGCTACAGTGCACTTAATGCCTCGGGCAGTGCAAACGTCCTTTCATTTCAGCACATGCCAGGAAGATCTCACCAACTTCCACCAACTCACACGTGAGATCAGCCACGTATGCAACAAAAAGCGACTACATTATCCAATTATAAGCGGCATGCGGTTTCTCTGGTATACCGCACCATAACCCATACCGCATGTCGTTTTTTAACATACCCCTAAAAATAGGTAAAAATATATATCTCTACACTATAAGGGGGTATAATACCTATCCGCACTACCCACGAGCACACGTGGAATATGCGGACATGACACACACGAGCCCGTTCAGGTGTGTCAGATGCTCAGAACCAGCGTTGTCCGTTGGACTGAACCGCATCTCAGACACAGGGGAACCGCATTGCCTTCATTCTCTTCAAGCTTCAAATCCCTCCTGTCTGGTTCACAACCACAGAGGGTACATGAACACCTTCTTTAACAAAAGGAAGGAAGGGAATGCACGCGAACGCACATCAGCAACCCTGTCTCCTGAACCTTCAAGAGCTACATCCGAGCCACACCCGCTTCGAGCAAATGTGGTAATGCAAAACCACAGACACTCATGAGGAGCTACGGACATAACCATAGCTTCCGCAGAGTGGTTGCTACGGAAGAGCCAAGCTCACTCCACATCACCGAGCAATGCTACTGCAAGGCAAACTCGGTATTGGAGCGGGAAGGTAAGTGGCTCCAAAACGAACACAGATAAGCGCTCTAAACGAGCCCTCGTCGGACAACAAGCGTCCGAACAGCGGTAACAAGTCTGCTTATGACTTTGTTTGCCCGCCTGTGGGCCGGATAGAATAAACAATGGTGGGCATACCCTTGCCTATGACCATGTTTATTTACCCATAGTACAAATATACATTGTTCGACCAAACATGGCCAACAATGACGCAACGAGGTAACCGCAAAGGACGTGCGGTTACTAGAGAGCTATGACGACGAACACGAAAACCCAACAAAAAAGGGATCGTCATCTCATGACTAGATGCTGAACATAGAGCTTGAGCAAAGCACTTACAAGCATCAACTACTTTTGATCCCAGTCTCAAAGATTGGTCCAAAAGTTTCTTTTCTTCTTCATGCACCAATTCAACAATTGGTATGAAGAAAAGACCGCCTTTAAAGGATGGGAAACCTCTGCATACCTTCAAACCACCATCTCAGAGGTTGGTTCGAAGTTTGTGCAGCATTACTAACAAAGTCTCCAAGAGACCTTCGGCACAACAACAGGTGGCAAGCCACCGGCTGACATAAATCGGCTGAGAATTTCGCATCAGACGAGATTCCTTCACCGATACGGAAGAGGCGTCAGATGACCCTTCCAGACCTCCAGCTTGATTTACATACAGAAAAGACCACACATGGTCTAGGATCTTCTCCAGACTCCAAACTACCTTCCAAACACCATAGTCCAGTACTCCTCCCACATACAACTTGTATGCGGCAGCAACACTAGACTGGGGGGACTTGAAGGGGTATGGTCCCAGATCTCGCGTCAGCATTGACCGCGAGTGACCATTACCCTTATCAAAACCCCCACTAGCTAACAACCTACTTGTGCCCATGCGGGAACGCGTCGGCACAAGGGTTGAATCCAATCTATCTAGTAACGAAGGAGGACTTACATGGAACATGAGAACGGTAGAGTGATGCGACATAGCATCACATCTGGTGTATGAAAACGGAAGTATTCACAGCGATGCGGCATCGCACCGCATCCAGTGAACACTTCTATCAATACAAGAAAGCCTTACCTTAGGCATAGAAGAAGATGAACGTAACGGTGCGGCTGACACCGCACCATACGGGCATTTTCGTCACGACAAGGGATGCAGGCAAGACGACGATGCGGCTAGCACCGCATCTCGCGTATTCCTTGATCACAAGTAGGAGACGCGGTAACTTCAGATGTTACCGCACGTAGCGATGCGGCTTGCACCGCATCCTATGCACTCAAGCAAGTGGGACTGACACCACAGTGCAAGTGGCACCAATGGCAGTTACCTGTCAGAGCTACGTAAGCAATGGACTGACGTGGCGTAACCTCCACAGCCGACAAGCCTGACACACCTGAAAAGGTGCAACACGTCGTCAGTCCATCCATCATCATCCTCCTTCACTCCTCGGCTATAAATACCAACCCCAAACCAGGTTTGAGGTATCTCTTCACAACTCTCTCACTACTACTACTATCTTACTTTGCTTCCCAAGCAAACTACTGATTCTCACGCCGGAGAGTGGTAACAAGGAGCACCCCCCACCCCATCCTCCTTGTTACGAGTCACGGCTTGTTTCCTTGTGCAGGAGATCAACCACCGGTGATCCAGCCAGCGATCCTCGAGAGGAAGGGATTAACCCTTCTTGACGAGACCAGTGTGTTAACCCTGCCCGGTTAACCATTGTTTCATCAGGCGCGAAGAAGGAAGAAGGCGCAAGTCACTCTAAGGCACAAGCATCTCAAGATCGCGGTAAGTTCATATGAGCTTTACTTACTTTAAATGTAGATTTATGAATAGTAGTATTTGGTACTATGGAATTGTTGTAAATATTCATAACAGGTCAAATGATGTAAGTATATTGAAAGGTATGGTATGTAACGATTCATTGCGAATGAGTCGGAAGTGATATGTTGGATGTTTCCGAATGGAAGTAAGGATGTTAATAAGGTAACATGTCATGTTAATAGATCGAACAATGATAGGTAATTAAAGGATTTTAAATTGCTATGTGTTATGAACTGATAATGTTGTTGTTATGAATGATAGGTAAATCCCTTGCTTGATTGCGGCGCACCCAGACTGAACACACACACGTAAAGTCGACCTTATACGCTTCCGGTCCAAGTTGTTTATTTTGATGGGTTAACTTACCACTTTGTGTAGTAAACGTTAATTAGTAAGTGTCTAGTTTGTTAGTAAGAAGTTTGGATACTAAACTTTTGTGTAGTATGTACAAAATGTTCGTGGCGAACCTTATGTGGTCTTAACTTTTGTTATGTTGGAAAGTGTCGTAGTAGTAATTATAATGGTATTGTTAAAACAGGGAGAAAAGTACTTAATACGAACGAGTCATGTCAAAATTTTGTAAAATTGTAAGAGTTTTATGTTGTTGGTCGAAGGAGTAAAAATTGTGGTATTACATTATATTAACACGTAAATAAAAAATAAAGACATAAAACTCGATTAAAAAGTATTTAGAAATTTAAGGGATTGTAAGAGTCAATAATTAAAGGTTAAAAGTAAAAAAAAAACTAAAACGACGAAAAAACAAAACAAAGAAAAGAAAAAAAGGTTAAAAGAAAAAAATCAAAACCACATAAAGGCAAAAAAAAACAAAAAAAAAAACATTGTAGCACTGTAGCAGTGCTACAGTGATTTGAAGTTGTAATTTAATATATATAGTAAAGTAATAGTAATGTGTTAAACGGGTTAGTCCATCAACTCGACCAGGTTGATCCGAACCCGACCCGTTAACCTAAACGAGTTCAACCTGAAACTGACTCGAGCCCGTTTAGACTAAACCTAAACCCGCGAATTTCGTTTTAGGTTCGTGTCGGGTTTTCGGGTCGTGTTAGAAATTCACACCCCTAGTTATAGATCATCATCATACTTAGTAAATCCCACCAATAGCAAAGCTAAGGTAAGGTTTGATGAGGGTAAGAAGTAGATAGTCTTACCTCTACCCC
Source organism: Helianthus annuus (assembly GCF_002127325.2). Taxonomy (NCBI): domain Eukaryota; kingdom Viridiplantae; phylum Streptophyta; class Magnoliopsida; order Asterales; family Asteraceae; genus Helianthus; species Helianthus annuus. The sequence goes on along the minus strand of NC_035444.2, from coordinate 12,498,356 downwards.
GCAGGAATAGAGAGGGTGCTTCCAGTGAGAACCACGGCTCGATAGTAATTTTGTATAAAGACTTGGACATAAGACACATAGCACTCAACAATAAAAACAAAAGCCGGTTAGTGCATATACCCTTTTGTCTTTCGGCTATCAACGCCACCACATAATTCATGACTAACCATCTGCCGCTTTTAACGTTATTTTCACGAAATTAATAAAATATCGTTAATTTCATTCTAATGTTATTTTATCAATTTCGTGAAAATAATGTTAAAAGCGGCAGATGGTTAGTCATGAATTATGTGGTGGCGTTAATAGCCGAAAGACAAAAGGGTATATGCACTACTTTGGGTTTTGATATATTTTTATTGTATGAATTTGTTTCGGGTTGTTCCAAATCTCATTGTTTTGAGCCACCTTGAAAACTATCTCGATTCGAGGGGAAAGCAACCCGCGGACGTTGATGATTACATTTCTTGATAACGATGAAGACGACGACGATGACATGATAGTTTTTCACGTTTTATGCAATTTTAAGATGTTATTGCGCGAATTGAATGAATAACTTACAAGTAATGTTAGTATGCTTATATAATTATTGTTTTTATGTAGCTTGTTTGTGCGTTGCTGAAAACTTGAAATCGTCAGGTTTTGTGTATTCGTAAAAACCGAAAAATATTGTAAAAGCAGCAAAAAAACGACTAATAGTCATTAAGTAATAGCGACGAAAATATTTAGCGACGAAGTGTCGCCACTAAAGGTGTAACAGCAATACCGGCGACACGTACCTTTAGTGGCGACAAGGGTCAATAGCGTCCAAGCAATAGCGGCGCTGCTATAGCCACTTCAACTGATGGTTTTTAAGTAATAGCGACGACAACCTTTCGACGCCTTATTAGCGACGAAGTGTCGCCGCTAAAGGTGTTAGCGCAATAGCAGCGACATGTACCTTTTGCAGCGACGACATGTCGTTAGCTATAGCGGCGACAAATAGTGGTGTAGCAAATATAGGGTTTATAGAGCCTCTTCAAACAGGCTCTGTGTAGCAAATACAGGATTGAGCTCCCGTTTTGAGTTGTAACAGGGTTTGGTTTAAATCCTACTTTATTTCCTGTTGAGTATCACGGTTACTGTTCAATTTAATATTAATATTGGTTCTAATATAACAGTTCTAATTCATTTGTTTTGTGCTACATGTTTTCTTTCTGGGCTTATTGGGCTGCTGGTGAGATTTGAACGACTGGGCTAACAAGGTTGATGGGCTGCATCTGGGCTGGAGCCGGGTTGTTACAACAACCTAGATATCTCTCAACTGGGTGATATAAAGGACTTCTCTTCTCAGCATTTTTTTCATAACACATATTTGAGATATTTTAGTTTGTCCAGAAGTCTCTCTTTTCAATTACGACTAGGGTTTCACTATAAAGGTCTTGATTCCTATCGAATCAAGACTTATAGTTTAGATCTGTATTAGTTCGTGTGAGATTATCTCTTTGATAATCTCTGTGAGTTGAGTGTAGTGATCAATTTCTGGTGTATCATCTGTTTCCTTCAGAATATCTTGTTTTTTTGGGTAATAAAATTAGGTTTGGGTATTCTGCTGTTGTTATTCTTGATACCTGTTAATTTTCACATGGTATCAGAGCTATGCATTTAGCCCTACAGGTTAAAAATAAATGGGGTTTTATTGATAAAACGTGTGTAAAATCTGAGAATAATGATGTATTAGCTAGACAATGGGATAGATGCAATTCTATAGTACTTACTTGGATTTTAAATTCTATAAGTGAAGATTTGTACATGGGTCAAGTGTTTTCTAAACTAGCTAGTGATGTGTGGACAGACCTAAAAGAAACTTATAACAAGATAGATGGGTCTGTTGTTTTTGATTTGTATCAAAAAATTAATAGTTTTACTCAGAATGGTATGAGTGTCTCTGATTATTATCACAAATTGAATGTAATGTGGAGACAATTAGATCAAATCTTGCAACTGCCTGCTTGCACTTGTGATGCTGCTAAGGATTTCAATAATTTCAACCACATGATTAAACTAATGCAATTTCTAATGGGTTTAGATGGGGTGTACCAAAGTGTTAGGACTAGCTTGTTAATAAAAGAAACATTACCTACTGTTAAGGAAGCGTTTGCTGTGGTTTCTAGGGAAGAATCCCATAGAAACTCCAGTAACAGTAGTAGAAAAGGACAGACTATGTCATTTGTTTCAAAAATAACTCAACCAGTTGAATTTAAGAAAAATAATAGAGTTTCAAGTCAAAACTTAAAGTGTTCTAACTGTAATAAGATAGGTCACACTGTAGATAAATGCTTTGAGATTATTGGCTATCCGTCTTGGATGAAACCTCCAAGAAGTAGTCAAGGAAAGAAGGCAGTTGCAAGTAATAATAGTACTGTTGAGTCTTCTGATAACTCTGTTAATGTTTTGACTAGTGAACAAATTGCAAGGCTTCTTAGTCTATTAGGTGATAAACCTAGTGGGCCTCCACAAAGCTGTATTGTTTCAGGTAGTGGTCTGTTTTGTGCTAGTCTCTTTTCTAAACCTGTGTTTTGTTTTGGTAGTGAGTCTAGCTGTGAACAAAGGGTTGGTTGAATTGTTGATTTAGGAGCAAATCAACACATGATTAAAGATGAGAAGTGTTTAACTGATTTTATAGATGTTTCTGAGTTTAAAATTACTGTTAAACATCCCAATGGTACAAATGCTTTAGTAACAAAGATTGGTTCTGTAAAACTGGGTAATAATGTGGTTCTTAAAGATGTGTTTGTAGTTCCTGAATACAACATAAATCTTATCTCTGTTCATAAGTTAGCTAGAGATAACAAGTTGCGGATTGTTTTTGATGAACACAAGTGTTATATTCAGGATTTGTTAACCAGGAGAGTCCTAATGACTGGTAGTCAATTGGATGGGTTGTACTTTTGTGGCAGTTCGTGCATTTCTGATAAGGTGTGTTATAGTTCTAGTAGTTCTAATGGTCTTTGGCATGCTAGGCTAGGTCATCCATCTGATCAATCGATTAAAGTGTTTAAGGATAAACTGACTTTAGGAACTCCTGATTCTAGTATCCCTTGTGAAGTTTGTCAGAAAGCCAAACAGCACAGGGAGCCATTCCCTTTGACTAATCACATGTCTAGAAACTTAGGGGACCTTGTACATTTGGATGTATGGGGTCCTTATAAGGTTTCTAGCAGAGAAGGACATAAATACTTCTTAACGATAGTTGATGATTACTCAAGAGCAGTGTGGGTATGTTTAATGAAGTCTAAACATGAAGTATTTGAAAATATTGTTGATTTTGTAAATGTGGTTAAAACCCAGTTTAAAAAGGATATCAAATGTTTCAGATCTGATAATGGCACTGAGTTTATTAATAACCAAATGAATATGTTTTGTAAACAAAAAGGTATTGTTCATCAGACGTCTTGTACATACTCACCTCAACAGAATGGAATAGTTGAAAGGAAGCATAGACATTTATTGAATGTTGCTAGGGCATTGTTATTTCAGAGTTATTTACCTGTTAGGTTTTGGTCTGAATGTGTGTTAACGGCTGCATATTTGATTAATAGGACTCCTTCTTCGGTGATAGGAGGCAAGACTCCTTATGAGATGGTATATGGGTTTGAACCTTTTCTTGGTCATTTAAGAATGTTTGGATGCCTGTGTTTCTATACAATATTAAATGAAAATGATAAGTTTAGTAGTAGAGCTGAAAATGTATTTTTGTTGGTTATTCTAATGAAAAAAAAGGTTACAAAGTTTATAGTTTGGATCATAAAACTACGTATTTTTCCAGAGATGTAAAGTTTTTTGAAAATGTGTTTCCTTTTAAAGATAAAGATATTTTAAGACAGGTTGATGAAAATATTTTTCCTGAAATAACCAACTTAAATTTTTTTGACATGTATGAGAACACAGACATACTTCATTCGGCTGCACCCGATGATGAAGGAAAGGAACTTCAAGAAGCAGGGACGTGGGGGTCTCAACAATCAGAGCAAAGTTCTTCCGACACTGTAGGCATGGCTGAGAAACAGCAGCCCAGTGTTAGTGAACATAGGTCTGATGAGGTTGAGCACATGACACCTGCTTGTGAAGAACAATCCAGTTCTGAGGGTATATGTAATACAGATGTAAGTGACCAAACACCTCTCAGAAGGTCTAGTCGAACCACCTCTTTACCTAGGAGTCTTAGTGACTACATAGTTGGGGGGGAAAGTCAAGTATGGTCTAGAAAGAGTAGTGAATTACTCTAATTTGTCAGTAGAACATAAAAGTTTTGTTGCTGTTCTAGATAAGTGTCATGAGCCTAAAAACTTTAGTGAAGCTTGTGATGATCCAAATTGGATATCTGCTATGAATGAAGAAATTGAGGAAATTGAGGCTCTTCATAGGAATGATACTTGGGATCTTGTGGAATTACCTCCTGGTAGATCTGTTGTAGGATGTAAATGGATATATAAAATAAAGTATAAATCGAGTGGCGAGATAGAGAGATTTAAAGCTAGGCTTGTGGCCAAAGGTTATAGTCAAAAGCAAGGAATTGACTTTGATGAAACTTTTTCACCAGTGGTGAAATTGGTCACTGTTAGATGTATAATTTCTATAGCTGTTGAAAATGATTGGAAATTGTTTCAGCTAGATGTGAATAACGCATTTCTTTATGGTCAATTGCATGAAGATGTTTATATGGCATTACCTGATGGCTATTTTTCTAAGGATGAAAAAAGAGTATGTAAACTTAAAAAGTCATTATATGGATTAAAACAAGCACCTCGAATGTGGAACGAGAAATTGGTGAATGTGTTGTGTGAGTTAGGCTTTGTTCAAAGTAAATGTGATTATTCTTTCTTTTCCAAAGTTAGTCAAGGTGTTATTGTTTCCTTGCTTGTATATGTTGATGATATTGTCGTTACGGGGAATTCTATTCAAGAAATAGAATTGGTCAAACAAAGACTTAAATCAAAATTTTTAATTAAGGACCTAGGAGAATTGAAATATTTCTTTGGAATAGAAGTGGTTAGGTCTAATAAAGGTGTGTGTTTGTCACAACGGAAATACTGTTTAGAGTTATTGGCCGAGTATGGCATGAGTGGATGCAAACCAGTCAATAATCCTATTGAACAGAATAGTGTTGTTACAAATTTGTGCAAAATGAATAGTGATGTTGTTGATAGTGTAACTGGGTATCAAAAGTTAGTTGGCAAGTTAATCTATCTTGCTTATACTAGGCCAGACATATCATACAGTGTTCACTACTTGAGTCAATACATGCATAGTCCAACCCACGGTCATTTAAAGATTGCTTTTAGACTGTTGAGATACCTGAAACAGTCTCCTGGAAAAGGAGTTTTATTTAGTAAAGGGTCGGATTTTAAATTGTCAGCATATGCAGACTCAGACTGGGCAAAATGCCTTGAGTCTCGAAGGTCTGTTACTGGGTTTTGTGTATTTTTGGGAAACTCATTAGTTTCCTGGAAAAGCAAAAAAACAGGCTATTGTATCTAGATCTTCAGCGGAAGCTGAATATAGGTCTATGTGTACAGCAGCTTGTGAGATCGTTTGGTTGAAAAATCTTTTGCATGAATTAGATATTTCGGTTGAGTTACCTGTGTATTTACACTGTGATAACAATGCTGCTTTATCCATAGCTGTAAATCCAGTCTTTCATGACCGAACGAAACATTTTGAAATCGATTTATTTTTCCTAAGAGATTTGATTTCGAAAGGTGTTATAAAAGCTGTTGGGATCCAGTCTGAGAAACAGTTAGCTGATTTAATGACAAAGGGGCTCTTAATTGGTCAACATAACGAGTTATGCTCTAAAATAGGTATGTATAATCCGTTTGGATATTAAATTGAGGCGAGGTGTTGAATATCACGGTTAGTGTTCAATTTAATATTAATATTAATATTGGTTCTAATAAACAGTTCTAATTCATTTGTTTTGTGCTACATGTTTTCTTTCTGGGCTTATTGGGCTGCTGGTGAGATTTGAACGACTGGGCTAACAAGGTTGATGGGCTGCATCTGGGCTGGAGCCGGGTTGTTACAACAACCCAGATATCTCTCAACTGGGTGATATGAAGGACTTCTCTTCTCAGCATTTTTTTCATAACACATATTTGAGATATTTTAGTTTGTCCAGAAGTCTCTCTTTTCAACTACGACTAGGGTTTCACTGTAAAGGTCTTGATTCCTATCGAATCAAGACTTATAGTTTAGATCTGTATTAGTTCGTGTGAGATTATCTCTTTGATAATCTCTGTGAGTTGAGTGTAGTGATCAATTTCTGGTGTATCATCTGTTTCCTTCAGAATATCTTGTTTTTTTTGGGTAATAAAATTAGGTTTGGGTATTCTGCGGTTGTTATTCTTGATACCTGTTAATTTTCACATTTCCCTTCGGTATAAATGGTCTTTTGTTTGTTCCAAACATAATTAACGATGTTTTGGCCTAGAATACTAAACATTGATGCAGCCGTAACCGTTCCACTTCCTCCCAAGTGTTTTTTTGGATCTAATATTACCACTTGATAACTTCGGTCCACAAACTTTTTTCACCAAAAAACCAAACATTCCAAACACTGTTTTATTCTTATATATTGCATCATAGTAACTACACATATCTAGATAACTTCACTTCCAAAGCTTGCTAACCACATAAACATCAACTTCAAGCATTCACAATCATCCCACCTGCAAAACAAACGAGTCACCAACCCAAACATACCCTACAAAATATTCTATAACAATAACAAAACCATACCATTAGGATGGAGAACTTGGCCGGTAAAGTACGAGGAGTCCTCGGATGCCAGGAACACATACGAAGGCGCGATCTCATAAGGCTGTCCGGCTCTGTTCATCGGACACTCCGACCCGAATTTCGACGTCTTCTCTTCGTTAAACGAAGATGGTATCAGCGGTGTCCACACCGGACCAGGCGCCACTCCGTTAACTCGAATGTTCTTTTGTGCCAGTTGTAGTGCTAGACCTCTAGTGAACGCCACAATGGCTCCCTTTGTTGAGGTGTAGTCGAGCAATGTAGCATTCCCTTTGTAGGCGTTAACCGACGTCGTGTTGATGATGCTGCTTCCTTCTTTCATGTGTTTCAGTGCATGCCTGCATGTACCCAATAAAACATGTGTTCACTTTCCAAGGAAAAAATGTGTTTTTTGCGACATTAAATTTGTCACTAAGTTGTCCACCATCAGGAAAAATAAGATTTTATATATAAAAATCAAACAAATTCTAAGGAAAATAAGATATTATATATATAAAAATCCAACAAATTCTAATGAAAAAGTGTGCGTTTACCTTGTCAAGAAAAAGTAGGAGTAAATATTGGTTCGAAACACCCTATCAAGCCATTTTTCATCGATTTCTTCGACGGTCTTACACGTATACTGCTCAGCCGCGTTGTTTATCAAGACATCAATACGACCAAATTTTCCAACGACTTCATCCACAACCGACTTGCAATTGGCATCATACCCTAAGTCGGTTGCTATCGCAATCGGGTCTTTCGAATCTTTGGTCTTTGCTTCCTTAATTATCTTAATGGTGTCTGTAGCATCTTTGTCTTCTTGACCCTTAACGTAGGTAAGGGCAATAGTTGCTCCTTCTTTAGCAAAGCAATAGCAAATTGCCCTACCGATTCCGGAATCTCCTCCGGTCACTAGTGCCACCTTACCCTAAATAATATATACATTATACCACCACATCAAATATATTAACAATAGTATAATTCTTCGAAAATGATAAAACAATAATTAAAAATAATTAAAAATAATAATTTATTCGTCCAAAATGATGAGTAGGGAACAGAAAAGTTGAAAACAAGTTAAAACTTTTGTCGGAAATGCATTTCCAACGAGAAACTCATTATAAATGTGTTGGAATACATGTCGGAAACCATTGACCTGCCCGACGCGTTTCCAACTCATTTCCGACAAAACGGTATTTATAGGAAAATTGCTTGTAGGAAAATGCGTTGGAAACGCGTCAGAAACATGTTAATGGTATGTTTCTAACGCATTTCCAACAAAAATGGTATTTATAGGAGATTAAGAAAATGGTTTTTCCTGTAAATACCGTTTTGTCGGAAATGCATCGGAAGTCTGTCAGTGATTTCATAGCTTGTAGAAAATTGTTTTGGTTTCCAATGCATTTCGGAAACAGGTCAATGGTTTCCTACGCATTTCCAACAAAAATGGTACTGATAAGAAAGTAAGAAATTGGTTTTTCCTATAAAGACCGCTGTTTAGTTGGAAATTCGTTGGAAATGCATCGGAAGTCTGTCAGTGGTTTCAAAGCTTGTAGAAAATTGGTTTGGTTTCCGATGCATTTCGGAAACAGGTCAATGGTTTCCAACACTTTCAAAATGGCATTTATAGGAAAGTGAGAAAATGGTTTTTTCCTATAAATACCGTTTTGTTGTAAATTCGTTGGAAATGATTGTCCACAAACATCCGAGTCAATGAAAAAATCGGTTAAAACGAGAAAAAGAAGAAATTACTCTGAGTTTATCAGCTGGTTTGTAATTAGGGTTCATGTACTGAGGGATAGGGTCCATGACATGTTCTTTTCCCGGTTGTCGGTCTTGTTTTTGAGGTGGAAACTGCTGATCGCCGCTCGACATTGTTGCAAACAAAATGTGATGAAAAATTGATGGAGTGAATGGGGTTGTGAGATGGGATTTATAGGGTGAGATGTGACACGTGGCAGGCTTAACTTTGAATATGGTGGATGTGAAGACTAAGTTGCTATGATCATGAAGTGGGGTATAGGTGTCACTCTCTGTGTTGTACGTGTCAGAAGATGGTGTAGCTTCATGCAACTATATATCATGTTAATGTTATCTTTGGAGTATATGGTAGTAGGATTTGTATAGATGCTGTTATGTATAGGAGATTGAAAGAAATGAATTGCCTAAAACGAACGTGAAGCCTTGTTTTTGTTAGGATACGACACGTGTACATCTTTGGGCTACGTGACACTACACGTGTACAATTTTTTTGATGGTAACTAAACACCGGCAATGTGGATATGTCTAGGCGTAGTGCCGGCCGATGTTATGGGGAAACCGATGACGGTCGTACAAATGTTACGGTAGAAGAAAATGTTGGTAACTAGTATTTTTGATCGGTGTTTTATAGCTGTGTACTGTTAAGCCGAATAAAAAGTAATTGTAAAAGTGATGAATTACGCGCGTATGTTATGGCGTGTTAGTTTACAAAAATTAGATCGAAAAAGTAAAACATAGAAAATAATAACTAAGTCAGCTTAGGACTTATGAGTTTCGATGGAGTTGTTAAATCGTAAAAAAATAGATGTAAAAACGTTGAACCACACACGCGTGTCGCAGCGTGTTGACTCGCAAAATTTAGAACGAATCGTAAAATGATAAATTTGTAAAAGATGTAAAGTATACGAGACCAAAGTTGAAGGTGGAAAAGTGTTGGGGTTAAAAATAGAAAATGTTTGTGACAAATATGTAAAAGATGAAAACTATAGGGTGAAAAATGTAAAAGATGAAATTTATAGGATTATGTAAAAAATCAAAAGGGTTAAAAGTGTAAACGATGAAAAGTTAAAAGAAAAGAAAAAGGAATTGTATTTTTGTGAGTGAATAAATTTTTGTAAATTAATATAGAGTAACTTTATGAAATTAACTTTAAGCAAATTACTAAGAGAACATTTTAAAAATTGAACAAAACCCGATCTATATGTGAAAAAGGTCGTTGATTAACATTAACAAGAGAAGTGATTTGTTTGTATGGAATGGGATCAAATACAAACACTTAAGTTTGTAAGAACCATAAGAACCAATACATAATTGACAAGTGTCCATCAATAAAAAATTAGTTTAGGGGTAATTTAGACTTTTTGACCATATTTATTTATAACTAATTAAAAATAATTATAAAAAATATAATCAGCACAACACTATATAATTAGCACAACATCATTAATCGTTCTTCATTATCAGCACATCGTCCTCGAATCGTTCTCCATTATCAACATAAACGACATTAGCACAACATCTTCAATCGTTCTCCATTATCAGCACACCAGATGTGCTGATTATATCTACTTTTGGTGTTTGTTTGTATTATTTTGTAATTAACACATAATCAGCACCTTATTAGCACAAATATAAAACACCTTTTGTTAACTTTTTTTAAAAAACACTTTTATAAATACAAAAAGGTATAGCAATATGGTACTCATATTAAAGATAAAAAAATACTTGATTTTATGGTATATATTTTTAAAAAAAATAATGAAGTATATAAAAGTTATTTTAGTTTAAAAAACCTTGGTGGAATTTGTATTTAATAGAAAATGGTCAAATGACTAGCAATTTTACAAAATTACCCCTAATTTGTTAGTAGTAATTTTTAATTATAAGAGTTTTATTTATAATCAATATCAACCCTTGATTTAAATTAACAATGGTTCAGATCTGTTCTTACGGTTCTTATAATTAGCACTGTTTGTACAGGATCTCAACCCTTGTAATATTTGTAGAGCTAATTACCAAAATAGCCAAGAATTTTTTTGACTTACCAAAATGGCCATTTGATGCCTCCTTGGAGCAGGGCATCACGGATTCAAATGTGCGGGATGCCTCTTTCAAGACCTCTCATGCGTCTTTAAATATGGAAGTGACACGTGTCTCAATGATTAGGTAGACTCCTCCAATGTCTCAGGCAGACTCTTCCAATGCCTCAGGCAGACTCATCCAATGCCTCAAGCAGACTCATCCAATGTCTCAGGCATGAGTTAAAATTTTATGTGGGACCTACCACCCACTTAATCTTCACCACCGCCGCCACCACCACATATTCTTAATTCATCAGGTCACACATATCATCCATTCAGAATAACAAATTATTACTTATTCATATTTTGCATTTTCTTAGCTATTTGATGCTCACCGCATATTCTTAATTAACAAATTCATCAGCTAAAAAAAATGCAGAATTTGTTAATTCATCAGGTCACCCATATCAGGTCACCATTGAACCTGCATTAAAGCCACTGCAAATTCTTAATTCATCAGGTCACCCACTTCATTTACCTACTTTATTAACTAGTACAAAGCTCGTCATCAAATGCAAGGTCGTATGCTTATAGTTCACGGTCTGTCTCCCTGTTCATTCGTTGACCGATTAAAAACGCCGACAACAATGACTCGCTATCCGTTCGTTTTTCTGACGGAAAGAGAAAGAAACAGAGTCGTCGGTTCGTTTTTCCGGCAACAGAGAGAGAAAGAATCAGAGCTTGCTTCTAGTGTTGCCGGTTCGATGGCGGTTTGATGGGGAAGAGAGCGACATTGAGAGAAAGAAACAGAGCCGTATCATCATTTTCCCGCCATCGATGGCGGTTCGTTTTGCAGGTTCGATGGCGGTTTGATGCTCACCATCACTGTGCTTATGTTGATGATGTGGTTTTGTTGCTTGGAGTTCGGTGGACGGCCAGAGCAGCAGCGGTAGGGGGTTGGGTGCTCGGGGTGACCTGATGACAGAAAGACAAGGGAACCATCCCATCTGTGGCGGTGGTGGTGAAGATGAAGTGGGTGGTAGGTCCCACATAAAATTTTAACTCATGCCTGAGGCGTTGAATGAGTCTGCCTGAGTCATTGGATGAGTCTCCCTGAGGCATTGGAAGAGTCTGCCTGAGGCATTGGAGAAGTCTACCTAATCATTAAGACACGTGTCACTTCCATATTTAAAGACGCATGAGGGGTCTTGAAAGAGGCAACCCGCACATTTGAATCCATGATGCCCTGCTCCAAGGAGGCATCAAATGACCATTTTGATAACTCAAAGAAATTCTTGGCTATTTTGATAATTTTCTCATATTTGTAAGTGGTGATGTGATTCTTACTAAAATTAGGAAGAACTTGTATAGGTAGTCTCCAGTGTGACTATGGATTAAAACTTGGTGAGCACTTGTATGAGTAATTAGGGAGAAGTAACTAACTAGTGATCGCTAGCAAGTTTAGTGAGACAGATGAGTAAGGGAGAAGCAACTAGTGAGCGCTATCGAGTTTAGCGAAACAATGATCCCTACACCATTTATGTCACCAACTTAGCAACACGTTGTACCATTGATCTTTACCGACTTGAAGAGACGATTATGATAAAGAGAGTGTCGTGATGGATACGAAGTGGTAGATCAAACAAAATTGTGACATTTAAAGTTTATCCACGACTGTAGTTTAGTTTCAAAGTTGCATTTTCTTATCAACGTCCATGGTATATCAAACAAAATAACAAGACCAGATAAGAGTAGCCAAAAGTATCATCAGGGGGAAGGGATGATGATTGTCAATTTACTTCCCCATAAGTTACAAACATAGTTTGAACCAATTATTCATTACTTTCCTCGCAGTACTGTTCTATATCTGCCCCAAGATTACCTCACCTCCGGAAACCTTAAAGTCAGAAGGAACATTCTCGACGTTCAGAACCTTAACCTTGCCGTCCTCCACAAATGCCGACCATCTGGGAAAAATATGTCACAGAATAATCCACCGATGAGCATAACAAGATTAATTAAATAAATTATTACATTATCAAAAGGTTTTAAAGTACAGATATTCACTAGTTGTTGAATGACTCTGAAGTTAAATATTACGATACAGAAACGTGCAAATTAGAGTGATACCTAGTTGAGCGATGTCCAAGCAATGCAGCACTGAGATCTAAGTCCAGCTCCAAGCTCTTGTGAAATTTACCATCAAAGTCTCCGTAGAATTCAATCTGCATGGTACGAACATGAAACAACATTAAATGTCACTATCTAGATGAAAAGATTGACTGAAGATCACATGTAAATTTTCATTTGAATAAAAAAAAGGCATGAGGAGCAACTTACAGCATCTTTAGCTTCAAGCTTATCAGCCCAGCCATTCATGGTGTATGGATCATTAACCGACACACAGATAACCGAATCAACACCTTTAGCCTTGAACTTGTCGATGTTTTTCTTGTAACTTGGAACATGCTGACTTGTACAAACTCCCGTGAATGCACCCTAAAATTCCCACAGCCGAGATTATTTACGAGAGACGGTTATAGAGGATGGATAATGTTGTAGCCACATAATCCTGTTCTATTTTGTGTATTATGCCATCAAATCCTTGTATATAATTCAAGTAAATAACAAGTTTGCTCTAAAGCAATTCAAAAATAAAGGAATTCAAATTGCAACTAACAAACAACAATCATCATCCTAACACTGCTTGAAATCATCCAACTTTAAAGGACAAATAATTAGCAGTTTTTCAGGTCTCCATCCATCAAAATTACCCAAAAATTATCAACACTATCAAATTAAACTAGAAATGAAATGAAAGCACAATACTAAATGATAAAACAACACAAATGGTACAGTATACAAGAACAAACTTACAGGAAGCCCAAATATGACGACCTTTTTACCCTGAAAAAAACATACAAAAACAGAACATTCAATAACCTGATAAAACCCTAAAACAATTCAACAACCACAAAAGCAACTGCAACAAAAAAAAAAGAAACAGACCTTGAAAATTTCAGAGAGAGGAGTGGTGGAGAACTGAGACGAGACACCTTCGTCCCAGGTTCGAGCCTTCTGGAGCGAAACATTGGGAGCGGCTGCAACGAGATCGCTGCCGACTGAAACGGAAGCAAACTGCCGCCATGATTGACCGATTCTGGTGGCCATTGACTTCATTGTTGACGATCGTTTCAACGCTGCGTACGCCATTGTTGCCGGTGATTACTGCTCCACACAATGCCGTAGAACAAGGTAGAAGAGGGTTTTGGTGGTTAGATGAATGTAGGGTCGATATTGGATGTGGAGACTATTGGGCTTTGAAGAGACCTGGGTTGTAATGCGTCTAGGCCCAGCCCATTTTACAACCCCTCTTTTTTAAGAACATTCGGTTACAGATGCTTTCTGTGAGCTGGGATCTCGTTAACAAAAAACGACTCGTTTTTAAGTGAACCCGTTTTCATTAAAACCTGTTATGACCATGACCGGAACCCAATTTTGGTCGGATATCGTTTTTTTTTAGCAGCCAACAGAGTAAATCCCGAAAACTCTCGGGACACCCACTGGACCAAACGAAGTACTCCGAAAATTAACCCGGTCCACCACCAATTCCGGGAAAAACCCGGTAACCTACCTGCCCGTAGACATGACAGTAAAATTACCGGTAAACCCCGTTTGGCTCAAAGATCGAACCCAGATTTCTCTGGGTCTCCTATCATTGCACACCAATGCCTCACTCTGTACCAAATAGGAGTAACCCGAGTCCACCACCAATTGGTCATATATCATTTTAATGATATGTTTCTCAACCTAGCCCGGTCCACCTGTTTTGGCTTAATAAAATATTTACAGATGTTATGAGTATATTTAACAATGTTTTAAAATCCGGTTTTTATACCGTATCGGATTTGGCTTAGAAACAGTTTAACCGGGTGTATCGGGTGGTTCAACTGGGTGTATCGGGAAGTTTAACCGATTCTACCGGACGATTCAACCGGTACAACCGGCCAAATTGCTCCGATTTTTAAAACATTGATATTTAATTGATACTAGTGTTACTAAATCTGCGCGTTGCGCGGTGGGTATCAGTTCGTATAACTACGATACTGACACTTGTTATAGCAACCGATAGAGAAAAAATTTCATGGTATGACCAAAAACATACAAACACGGCGGGAATTTAATCGGTATCGGTTTGTTTTGTTAAGCCACCTACACTCGTTACAGCAACTCAACAAACATGGCGGGAATTTGATCGGTATCGGTTTATTTTGTTAAGCCACCTACACTCGTTACAGCAACCCATAAAGGGAAAAAAAATCTTGATATGATCAGAAAATACTGACACGTGAATTACATCGATAAAAAACAAACGCAAGTTACATAGAATATATAAAAGAAGCACATAACACATAAAAAACCACTAAATAACACGTATAAAAACCTTTAAAACAAATATATAGTTACTATTCATTAAGTTTTTCTTTTAGTAGTATACAATACAATGAGCAAGGCTATAAAACTGGTAAACTAAATTTTTTAAAAGATTTGAATTATTTTAGAGAATCAATATTAGTTTTTAGGCAAAGTCATATCTTTCGGCCTTAACTTCATAAATTAAAATTATTTATCTTTCCCCTTTTAGCTTCATTAAATAGAGGCTCTTTAACAACTTTGTGTTAGAGCCACTAAGAGTCATAGCAGATTAAGAGATGGCATTTGAATCGGTCGACATCTTTATAAAACTTACCCATCAAGAAGCTCCTTAATACATTAAAGAGGTGTCTTTTAAGTGAACAAAACACATTCTACTAATGATCAATTCAGAGATAATCTCTTAATGAAATCATTAACAGACTACCAAACAACCCCTTAGTTTTATGATCCCTACTATTTACTAGTTTGCATTGTTAAAGTCTTTTGTGATGGATTAAGTTGCCAATTAATTATATATTATATATAACTTATATATGATTTACAAACCATAATGAATAGTGGCACACAGGTTGCGTAGTGTCGTTTTCCGATAGGACCACCTTGGCACGCGACATGGTGTGACTGGACCAAAAAATCAAAAGTTTATTTATATTTAATCGTGTTTTAAACATATATTCTTTTATGGATTTTTTAGATGAATCGACAAAGAACAATACAAATCATATGAATAGTGGCACATAGGTTGCGTAATGTCGTTTTCCAATTGGACCACCTAGACACGTGGCATGGCGCGATGGGACCAGAAAATCAAAAGTTTATTTATATTTAATCATGTTTTAAAAATATATTCTTTTATAAAAATTTTAGATGAATCGACAAAGAACAATACAAACCATAATGAATAGTGGCACACGGGTTGCGTAATGTCGTTTTCCGATTGGACCACCTAGACACATGGCAAGGCGTGATTGTACTAGAATATCAAAAGTTTATTTATATTTAATCATGTTTTAAACATATACATTTTTATCAATTTTTTAGATGAATCGACAAAGAACAAATTTGTACAAAAATAGTGACTAAACCGTGATGGTTTTTGGTCGCTTAGTTTACGGTGGGTTTTTTACATAGCAGTAGGAGTTACATATCTAATTCGTCTTAAAATATATTGCTAGTTTTGCAGCATGTCTTCTCGCTAAATTAACAACTGGTTTTAGTCTTTGTAAGTACCCAGTTTTTGTAGGTTCTTTCCGTCTCACCGTTAAAGGTGTGATTTTGTATGTTCTTGTGTGTTTAACCTTTAATTAATGGGTTGTTAAATTACAAGTATAGTTTCTACTTGACTACTTCAGCCATGAGGCCTGGATCAATTGGTTTGGAAGGAAACACCCAATGGCCTTTCATTACAGAGGTTCTAGGTTGAATTTAGCATGTCAGGTGTTTGTTGATATGCTTCAATGAGGTTCTAGGTTGAATATAAATGGGTTGTGTTCTGGTTCAACCCGACAAGCTCAACACCCCAGTCCTGTTTATCACATCTTTGGTATTTTATGGGACCAAAAAAAAAAGAAAATGCTAACTCGAATATTTATTTCACTTATTTGTGATAATCTTGAGCAGGAGTCGAGTACATTAAAAATGAACAATATTCATGACGGGACATAGCATGGCGAGGCGACACAATGTGTATAGGAACGTATGTCGAAGGCGTCAAGGCCTTTGAGCTAATACCACCCTTAACTATTTCAATTGAGCCTTCAAAACCTTATATCGAGCCGCTTAGGTCATGGGTCTTTCCCCCAAAAGCCGAAAAGTTGCAAAACACTGAGATGGCATTGTTGTTGTTGCGGTTCAGGAACTTCAGTGTTTCCCGCCAGCTGTTTCAAATGAATGTCCAAAAAATTGTAATAACTTCCTTTAGTTTGCAGGAAAAGGCATTGCAAGTTTATAGAAATGTTTGAACAGAGCAAGGTAATTTTTGAAATACCTTTTTCCATAACAACTAAATACATACAATGTCTATATTTAAATCACCTTAACCCAAAAATAAACCACTAATAAAAATGATCGTATGTGTTTTACATATCATAATAAAACTAAAGTCTTAATTTAAACATATTTAACTTGAGAAATGTAGATCATGTGCCATGATATGTACATGTAAGAACCAATAGGCTATTTTATTTTCAGTAGATAGAACAAGATGTATAGTTCGTTAGATATTAACAAATTCACATTATTATATTAATATTTTTTTACGAAATAAAGATCTTTATTACGTCTTACTAAAATGGATTACCAACTGGTCTCACTATAAGACCATGTATAGTGGGGCGTTTTTAAAAAAAAAAATTCACAAAAAACGCCTAAAAACGCTCAACACCCATTATATAGGGCGTTTTTTTTTTTTTTTTAATTTCAAAAAAAGCCCCCTTGGCGTGGTTTAAAGCACGCCCAACATCATTCTCCTTGTCCAATCATCTTTGATCTCCTTTATTGTTAACCAATAAGATTTTTAGGTATTTTTTCTTTATTTTATTTAATGCCCCAATAACGCCCCATCCCCACTACACCCATTTTAGAAAACGCCTAATAATGCCCCTTTGCTGACTGGACCGCCACATGACGTAAAATGCCCTAGGGTGGGGGCATTATTTTCCCCTACCACTACACATAGTCTAATATGATAATTATTACCACCCATGTCTTGCAAATTATCACCACCCTTATCTTACAATTAGGATGGCTATGATGTGTTGTACTTCTTCACGAGTCATAACTCCTAACTCTTCCAAGTAAGCATGTTTGATTTTGTACCTTTTCCACATAGAAAAACATAAAAAGTTAATTTCACCGTTAGTCCCTGTGGTTTATGGAAAGTAACAATATCAGTTACTAATAGTTTAAAGTTACATTCTGTGGTTTTAACTTTTCATGTTATAACAACCTGAGGTGTTAACACTAACTTTTGTTAACTTTTCTATTAAAAAGGAGTGAAATTACTAAAATACCCTTTTGCAACTACAAGGACCATGTATGTAATTAACTTTATTTTAATCAAGGGACCATTTGTGTAATTACTCTACAGTACTCATACCTCTTTTTTTTTACTTATCTATGTTCAGAACTATTATTCCGAAAGTCAAAAACACCACTCAATCGATCACCACCTTATTACTAATATAAATGGCCCATGTAGTTATAAAAGGGTATTTTAGTAATTTCACTCAAATTTTACAGAAAAGTTAACAAAAGTTAGTGTTAATACCCCATGTTGTTACAAAATGAAAAGTTAGAACCTTATAATGTGACATTAAACTATTAGTATCTGACTTTGTTACTTTTCATAAACCATAAGGACTAACGACGTAATTACTCAAATATAAAAGTTAACAACATGTCTAATAGGTGTTGCAGCTTTTTTGTTTTTATATATAAAGTATGTGAAACCTCGCGCTCAACGTATGGTAAAAAAACATAGACACCCGTAGTTACGTGCGGGCATTCCAACTAGTGGTATTAAAACCTAACATTTTTACGAAAGAAAGTATTTAATGAAATGTACATGGAGTTTGTTAGAGTGCTTGTAATTAGGGTTGCTGAATTGTGGGAGAGGATTCATGAGGTACACTTTCCCAGTTACGCGTCCTGGTACTGCGTTGGGAATCGTCATTCGCCTTCGTCCATCGACATAGCCTTCGCCTAAAACAAGATCGTCAATAAGAGCAAGTCATGTCTGTGGTCACATAGCTTATTTTCTCATTTTCTTATTTATACATAACGAACGTTAAAGAGATGATTTGGGGCCACTTTCATATCACCAATCAGATTTCCTTTTTTTATTTCTTTTTTCTATTTTTACATAATTAAAAAAAACTTTATTCCACACCGTAAAAGTTACCAATAAAGCCTCATGCTTACGTGGCATAACAAAGCCCCAGGGCTACAGGGTTTATTCCACACTATGCAGCCTTATTTTTAGGGGTGCAAACGAGCCGAGCCCGAGCTCGATTAAATTATGAGAGCTCGACCTAGGCTCGGTTCGGTTCGAGCTTTGTTTTCAAAGCTTGAGCTTGACTCGTTGGTAGTTTCTCAAACTCGAGCTCGGCTCGGACTTGGGCTCGACTCGACTTGGGCTAATACCGATCAAATTCTCTCACGTAACAAACCCGCTCCAACTCGCATGCTTCCCTAGTACTAATAAACCAAGATTATAAAATAATATGAATCATTTTATGTTACTTTTTATGCTAAGGAAATAAGTTAATCACATGGTAAAGTAAAGAATTAAATGGTTGGTTGGTCCCTGTGGTTTACAAATATAGCAGAATTGGTCCCAGTGGTTTGATAATTACACACTTGGTCCCAGTGTTTATAATATTGTAACACAGGTGAGCCCAATGGTCGCGTTTTCATAACATGAATGGTCCTTACCAGCTAACATAGTTAAATACTCCAGTTAAGCCCATGTCATATTACCAAACTACCCTTAGTTATATATTACAAAAGAAAACTAAGGGCATGTTTGGGTAAGCTTATTGAAACAACTTATTGACTTATTGGCTTCTTGGAAAAGTCAAGATTTTGTGACTTATTGACTTATTGGCTTTTCCCCCTCACATACACCCTCTTTGCCAAACATCATTTTAGAGCTTATGACTTTTCAAAAAGCCAATAAGTTAATAAGTTGTTTCAAAAAGCTTACCCAAACATGCCCTAAATTATATTATATATTTAGCATTTGTGGGTCCCACCCAATTCTTCTTCAACCTCTGATCTCCACCATCACTACCACCCACTGCAACCCAACCCCATGACATCCACCTTAAACCCACCATCACTGTACACCCATCACCACCATCTCACCATCTCACCACCCACCATCACCTCCACCTTAAACCCATAACCACTGCACACCCATCACCACCATCTCACCACCACCACTAAACACCCACCTCCATCTCAGCCGTCGTCGCCATCTGCTGACACAGTGTTCAACCAGATCTGATAGTCCTAAAACATACATGAAATGGCGAAATTACGATGAAAAGTAGCGTTCATTTGAAAATCGCTGAAGTGTAACGCACTTGATAATCAAAATAATATTATGTTTGTTGTGTGATCACCAGACAGACAGAGGATATTTATAATATTTTTTCTGAGCTACTCATTTAATTTGTTTGATAATAATCCTCCGATTCTTCGTTCTCATTGTTTTTGTTTTGAAAACGAAGATTAAATTTCGTTTGGATTTTGATTTTAATGCGTTTTGTTTATGTGGGTTTCAAATTAAGGTTGAACGTAGTGGGCGCCATGTAGCGCCGGAAATGGAGTTCGCGCCCTTATAGCGCCGGAAACACCGCCCCCAAGGGCGCCATGTTTCAGAAATTGGGAGGAGGCGCTATTATCTTCGCGGCGTGAGGGAGGAAGATGATTAAGGTTGGACCAATCAAAAAAAGGTTAATGTTTTTATAATTATTTAATAAAAACGAAAATTAATAATTAGGTATTGATGGGTAGGGGCTTTATGACTACGGGCTTAAATGCATAACGCCCCATAACGCCCACCCGCACACGTGGCGCGCCACATGTCGCATAACGCCCCCAAAAGGACTTTATGACTACACATGGCCTAAGGGGTCTTTTTATGCTTCTACAAAACTGAAGCTTTTATTATGTACGTTTTTTCCCACATTTAATTCTCCCTTTTATCTGGTCTTTGACTTTCCCAAGCAAACCCTATTTTTTTGTTGAATCTTTTGGTGTGTGTGTTTGATTGAGAGAATGGTAGTTGAGTTTGGGGATAATCAATACTCCACCATTATAATCTCTCCCTCTGTATTCTTCCAGCAGCAGATGCGCCGGACACCGGCGTCGATGCCGGCGGTTAACCGACGACCACACCCACCCCACCTTCTTCCACCTCGCACCACCCTTACACGCACACGTATGGTCTCGAAAGAGAGAGAAAGTGACGAAGGGGAGAGAGAAATCGGGAAGAGAAAGAGAGCGGCGGAGATAGGCGGCGGCACCGCCGCTACGGCGGCGGTGATGGTGGTCGACGATGATGATGAAGACGACAGTCGTGAAACCAGGTTCTCTCCGTCTCAACTGTTTCTTTCCTTTTAGAAATGATGACGATGTGTCGATGATGATGATGACGACGATGTGATTATGTCAAGGATGGTGATGACAGACAAGGCGGTGGTGGTGTGACAAACAAAGATGTGTTTTGACTTTTGAAAAGGAGGGAGGTGCTCTAATTTTGGAGCAGGTTAAGAAGGAGGAGGAGGTTGAAGAAGATGAATAGTTGTTCTTTATATATTTTTTTTATTTCTTTAAATTGTTCAAGGGTAATATAGTCATTTTACACATGGTTAACAGAGAAATTTAACAGAGGTTAGGTCAGGGGACCAACCGAGTTCATTTTTAACAACTTTTGAGATCACATGTGTAATTAGTAAACCACTAGGACCAAGTATGAAATTTTTGCAAATCACAGGGACCAACCAAGCATTTAACTCTAAAGTATATATATGTGGTTAACCTAATTTGGTTCAGCCAAATCAGCCGTCACACTTCCGTCTCCTCACTATCACCATTTACATAACCCAAACCCAAATCGCCGTCTGCAAAATCTGTTACGGTCGTTCTTTATCGATCTTCGTATGTTTGGATCGACCAACGAGTCTATGTTATGAAGGTGTGTTTCTGCTATAAGATCCCTTGGTGATTATCTTTCCGTTCGTGTTGGAATTGGTGGTCTCGGAATTTTAGATCATGGTACAATCTCAGTCCTTCGCTCTTTAATCTTTGTATACATTTATATCGTTGTATGATACACAGTAAGGCTCTGGTTCTAAATATACATGTTTGTGTAGGTATTTGTTAACCATATGATATTTATAATATGAACACCAATATAAACTTTAACACTGTGATGTCAACATAATTAGTAGCACACTACATTCGCACGAAATTGTTCTCTTTTTTTAAGAAAATAGTAGACAGAGTATATAAATTAAGTATTTTAACAATAACAATCCATAAATTAGGTATTTATTCTGTAGGACTAGACCTGGCAAACGGGTCGGGTCGGGTCATGGGTCAAAACGGGTTCGGGTCAAAACCGGTTCGGTTAAAACGGGTCAATTATAAAAAGGGTTGTTTTGGTTCGGGTCGAAACGGGTCCGGGTCAGAACGGGTTTCGGGTCGGGTCCGGGTCAGAACGGGTTTCGGGTCGGGTCCGGGTCAGAACGGGTTTCGGGTCGGGTCCGGGTCAGAACGGGTTTCGGGTCGGGTCCGGGTCAGAACGGGTTTCGGGTCGGATCGGGTCGGGTCATAGTGGTTTTGAACTTCAGGTACAATCTGTTGCTTTTAAGTTTATAAATCAATAGAATGAAACATGATTTTATATAACTTTGAACTGATAGAAAATGAATTGTCCTTTATGCCCTTTTTTGCATTGTTCTTTGTGTATACAAAAAATAAGTACGCCGTTGCTGGGGATCGAACCCGGTCACCCGCGTGACAGGCGGGAATTATAAACTGCAGAATCAGCAGGTTCATTCGTTCGCTGAAAAGAGTTTATTCGCTGCAGAATCAGCATATAGCCGCTGCAGAATCAGTGTTCCGCATCAGTCCTGCTTACTCAAAAATTAAACATATACTTACTAAGACCTAAGAAAACTCAAGATTACAAAGTTAAATGGTAGATAATAGAAAGTTAAACACAGTTCAGTTATAACACAAAACATAACAAGATGCTCTAACATCTTGACTAAAACACAAAACACATGAACAGGTATTTAACTCAATATTTTCAAATGTTATTCAATCAGTCAACTTGACTTAATTTGAATTTGTCTAGCAGGACAAGCATAAAAACACAAAACAAACATATACAAAACAACACATGCTTCCCTAGTTGTAAATTACGCATTAACACTTGTAACCCACTCTAGACAGTTAATTCACATTTCTATGTTCTGGCCCGACCCTTTTCGGTTGACCGTTTGGTGCCCAATGTTTGACCTTTTGAGATAAGAAAGAGTAGAAGATATGACACAAGATAAGTTTGCTTTTAAGGATTAGAGAATGCCAGTCCATGCCAGTCTATCGATTCTTCATACTTTCTACGATAAGTGATTAATTTATATTGCAGCTTTAAGCGATTTAAGAGTTCAACTATTGGAACTTTCACTTAAAAGTCATAGTCTTTGCATTGATTTTGTAGGCTGAATTCACTATGAACCCCGACTCGTATTTAAATCGAATGAGATTCTATCTGATGAGTCAAGTAAAGAGCATGGATGTTCCAATGAACCCAGCTTGCCTATATCTCACAAAGTTATTTCTTTATTTCTTCTCAAGGTAATGAGATTATTAAAGAATGTATTCTTAAAAGGTCTGTTAATTTTATTTGTTAAATAATATAATGTGAATTAACAAACATTTGGTGCTAATGATTTATTGACAGAATCCTCAAACAGAAGCTATATTAAGAAGAAAAAAAAAGACGAAGTCGAAGACGAAAAAAAGAGGTATTGACACGCATTGATGCGTTGGTTGATAAAATCACTAGCCAAACAAAGAAGGATAAACTAATTAAGGTAAAATCATTGTTGATAAAGGCTTGGGATGAGCTAGATGAGAGTTCAAGTTCTGACAGCAAATAAAAGACATCGGATACATATGTATTACGTGTTATTGTGATGTAAATTGTATATTTTATGAATTTAATATATTTTTTTATGTTAGTCCCCTTCATTTTTTAAACGTTCATAACTCTTTCATACATTATTATCTTTAGCATAAAACATCTAAAAGAACTCACCGCTTTTTATGGCGTTTTAAAATTAACGTTTTACAGTGTTTTTGAACTTGGTAAAAAAAAATCTGTATTTAGTGTTTTTAAATTCGACATTGACATTTTACATGTCTCGCGCCCAACACGTTTGTAGGATTCTCGGAAACCGCTTATGAGCGAACTATATTGTCAGCACTACCCCACAGACGCAGATCGAGGGATAATACATCAAAATTTGGTGATGATGTGTCGATACGAGAACCATTTTGCCATCTAAAATTCTATGTGTCAACACTAGGTTTAATGTGATTTTCCATCCCCTTTTTCTGATGGGGGGCAAAGAGGGCGACAGAATTAGAAGAAGTTTTTTCTTTTCAAATATAGATATTATATATATATTCTCGGGAACTGCTTATTAGTGAACAACGTTGTCAAAGCTACCCCGCAAATGCGGGGTAAAAAACTAGTGTATACATAAAGTACTAAATTTATAATTTTCTAAAAAATATCAAACATACAAAATATAACTTGTAAAATCCGAAAACTTGTGTGTGGTCAAATCATCACTGGGTTTACTTACTTTGTCACTGAAAGAGTACGAATAGTTTCTTTGATACTCTTCTTTCAAATTTCAAACCCCATTTCATCTTTACTATATTTATATCCATCAATGGAGCTTCTACACAATCAAATAAACGGAACTGAACTTCAGTTCTCATCGTCATCAGCACATGTAGAACAAGAACGACGCCGTATTGAATTCATCACAGGTGAGTATATGTACTTGTGAGCTTGTTTTGGTTGATATTATTACTGAATGAGGCCTTGTTAGTGTTTGTTAGTTAGAATTTAGTAGACTAACGAACGGTTAACGTATACATAACCAAAGGTTTTTTTTTTTTTTTTTCGTGTTTGATCGTTAAGGATTTATTTTTTTTACAGAGAGTATTTAAAAAAACAAGTCTACTAACAGACATATATATCGGCTAAAATGGACTAATACTCGGGGTATTAGTGCTCACACAAATATTATGATCAACTCAATCTTCCATATCTAATGTATATCGGATCTGAATTATTACAAATCCAGTGCAAACAGTTTATGCCCAACTACATTTGGTCTTGCTTGTAGCGATTTTCAGACACAAGGCTCGGCTCGCCAATTTTAATAATATTATTATAATATTATAGGCTGCATGTTGTAGGGAACAAATGAAGTAAAAGTAAATAAACTTTAAAATAGACTAATATCAGTTAAGGAACCAGAAGTGGTTAATAAACCCTACGCATAAGGTCAAAAACTTTTTACAGGTCAAAAACTTACTTTTTCGATGAAACACTCACAAAAGCTATGCTAACTGGCATTGAAGAATTTCGATATCTTTTAGTGTTCTGTCCATAGCATGCAAGACCATCTTCTTTATCTGTTCCATGAAACCATACTTTTCTCATGCAATTTTAGTTAAAAATCAAGGTTGTAAAACCTGGCTGACTCAGCCACCTAACGGGTCAGCTCGTGACTCAGCCACCTAACGGGTCGACTCAGGTCAAACTCGGCTTGAATATTCGTACTTGGTGTGGACATCCGGCAGGAATAAAAACGGCTTCTCCAAGATGTTGCGTAAATGTCCATGGTTCCACACCTTATTCATTGCAGGGAACTTTTAGTTTTTTCATAATATTAGTTCAACTAAGCATTTCAGGTAATACCAACCATGTTCCGCTTTTAGCTTCCTTTTATGCTCCGATGTCAAGTAAAATGTTTGATCAAGAATAGGATTATAAACCTACACAAACCATCACATCACTTCTATGAGTTACTAATGAACATGAACTAAAAAATAAAGAAAAAATATACCTTATCAATGGGACAACCGCATGGGTATTGAAATTCTTTCAAATGATTCGAAAGATACTCCTCTAACTTTTTCACATCTTCCCTTCGGAATATGTCCCAAAGAGCACCATCTGTTTCCTTGGATTCTACGCCCATGTCACTAACTGATACTTCCACGGTGTGTAACAATATATTCACCTGCAAAATTCATTCATGACTATGAAGATACTAAATTTCACTCATTACTATGAGGATACTAAATTTGAAATTGGAATAATACCGCATCTGCTATATCGCAATGAAGATGGGTCACAGAATCTCGCCTCTTCCAAGTTCTTGGGTATTTCCATACGCAATGTATGATTTTGGACCCATATCAGGTTTATTAATATGTGGTGGTAACTTCGCAGCACTAATATTAAAAACACCTGTCTTTGGATCAGTGTATTCTCGGAGAGGCAAAGCACAAATGAACTCATCATAATGTCTTGGCAGAACTTCTTCATAGCTATGGTTAGGGGGAAAGTCCTTTAGTTTGAGCATCACTGGCCGTGAATCGTCATGCCATATTCCTTTAGTGTAACCTATGAAAAATTCCGAAGCACACATGTCATCCTGAAAATTAGAAGTCAATTGGTCACATCATCAAAGTATATACATATACACAGTCATTAAAGAAAACTGATAAGTATATACATATACACAATCATTAAAGAAAACTAATTACCACACAACCATAGAAGCAATCAATGGTATTGACTTTTGACCCTTTTTTAGGATTCAAATGTTTAAGCAATGCACGGCACATCACCATCGGCTCCCAGCTTAATCCACTAGTCTTGAAAATCACCGGCTGACCTTCCCTCCAGTGTTGACGAAAACGAATAAGGTTATCCCTCGAGACGTCTCTTGGTGAAGGGTAGTATAGGAAATCATCTGATCATTCCCTTTGAGCTGCTCTGAGGTGTGTATGACAATTGGGTTCCAACGGAACTGACTCAAAATGTGGTGGCTTAATTGTTTTCAATATACAATCAGCTTTCTTTTCCAACGTTGAGATCCAATCTAATCTTCTTGTAAGATACGTGTGAGCTCCAATAAAGAATCACCACATCCACCGATTTCTTTAGGAGGACAAACTATCCTCCGGTCTTTAAGTACCCATTTTGGGCTATTTGAAGTGTTGGGTTTCGGACGCCCCAAGTGCAAGTGCCAAATGTCATATGTACCAACCACAATGGCTAAATTCTGCTTGTTTTTGAAGAGGGTCATTCTTCCGTATTTCCTGACAGCACACCTCGTAGTCGCATTTTGAACAGCTCCGAAAAAGATCAAAAATTGATGTTGAGCAGTAGTTGCTGGACACACCTCGTAGTATTTAACAATATGCATAAATACAAAAATACTTGTGCGAAAATTACCAATAGACGCGTGCTTTAGTGGGATAGTTGCCCTGCTCTACTTTTATTGAAGACACTGGTACCCACCCCTACACAGAAAATGCAGAACAAGGATGAGCGTGCTTTGTTTATTATAAAGGGGAAAAATAATTACAAGGATAAGCTTGCTTAATTTTCTTTTAGATGATTACCTTGAGCATCTGCTTGCTTCTATAAATAATAGCTCATCAGTTTGTTCTTTACTAATTTGTTTTACAACCGACGTCAATAGATAGTGAAGATGCTGCATCTTCACATAATCATCAAAGTTTATGTCCGGAATCATCTGTTTTACCAAAGTAAAAACATTAGAACGTAAGCACGTGAACTGAATCCACATAGTAAAAACATTAGAACACATTACAAACCTTAATTCTTGACTGTAAACAGGGGCGGACCTACGTTACGAGGAACGGGTTCCCCGGACCCCAATCTTTTTTTAAAAAATAGTAGAAACGGTATATAAAATTGTCTATGGACCCCATAAAATAATTTAGTTGGACCCCATAAAAATGAAAGTGAGCCTAGTGCAGTGGTAAAACCCCTTGTTTACACACAAAAGGTCATGGGTTCGATACCTGTTTCTTCCTTTTTTTGTGTGTGTTTTTTTTTGGACCCCATTGTTCAAAAATCCTGGGTCCGCCACTGACTGTAAACACTCATTGCAATTGCAGTAAATGGGCACAGATTTGCAATGTCTTCTTCTTCTTGCAATTGAGGATACCTGAATGTTCAAGATATACATTTGGTTTAAAATGTAAGAAAACGATCAAGCTATAGAAAGGGCACTTCAAATTTACCATTCATTGATGCACTGGATTTTTGTTGACACTTGGTGCAAGCAACAACAGTTGCTGTTCTATTGTTTTTCTTTCTTACATTGGTGACATGTGTTTCCACTTTTACGATCCTGGCAAGAGATAAATGTTATGGCATGTTTTCTGTTTTTGGGGTTTGACTTTCCCCTTCATGTTATGGCCTGTTTTCTGTTTTTGGGGTCTGACTTTCTTAGTAAGCAACTTCCTTCTCTTCTTTTGGATCTTTCTGTTTAGAAGCCTGGTTAAGATCAGACTTTAAATATATGTCAGCGTTATTTTTTTTACACAGAAGCTTTGTAAAAAGAAAAGCACACCAGATGCAGTTGGCAGGTGAGGGTAGTGGCAGACCTAGGGAGCATCCCGGGTTGTCCTGATACAGATCCATTAAAATTGCATCAGTTACACTAAGGTAGTAAGTACCTCAAGAGTCAAATTCCAGTTATCTTCTTAGATTTTTATTACAACTTTATAATACCGTTTGCTTCTTCAGGAGGAATGGTGGACGGGTGGTTGTTGAAAGTCGACCATCTTTGCTGTAAGTGTGTGTGTTTGTTTTTATGAGAAAGAACCTTTAACCGTACATTATCAAAATCAAAACTTTATAATTACTTAAACCTGCTAATCTGCCTGTAATATACTCCCTCTCCCTCCGTTGTAATTCCTGTATTTTCTCGTGGTTCTCAATTAGTTCATTTGTTCATCCTAGTAACAAAACAAAACAAAAAATTGAATAAGCACTTGAAAAAATCGAATGGTGTTTTTTACTTGAAAAATAGAAAATAGAAAAAGAAAGCATAAGGAATTACCTTCGACTTTCTTCCCTTCGACATTTTATCGATACTTTTCTTCATTTTTATAACTTGAATATCCCAAACGTCTCTAAGCACTGGAAGAATCTCTCTCCACTTATCAAAATCCTTACCTTCCTCATTTCATCATGTCTATAATATAATTGATACTTGAAATAATTACTTTTTGTTTATTCAACATCCTATTCAGAATCGATAAATAAGAATTTTGGGGATAAAAATATCGTTGTGGTGGGGAAAACATCGTTGTGGTGGTGTTCGAGGCTGAGGTGGTCTGCAGCGGGCGGCGGTAACAATCTTCCTGCAAAAGACCTGCAAGAAAAAGACCTGAAAGTTCCAATAGTTGAATTCTTTGCACTTCATGATTCATTTTCTGAGTAATACAGGGACAGTTTGTGTCATTTTCGAAACCTCAGGGACTGTTTTGTGTTTTTGTAAAAACTGAAACTACAGGGGCCAAAGTGAAAATTTTCAAAAATCAGAATTAAACAAGGGGTTCTTCCTTATAGAACCCGCTAAACGGGACTAATACTCGGGGTATTAGTGCTCACACAAACAATTTTTTTTTTTTTACAGGGAGCATTTAAATTAAAAGAGACTAATACACTGGGTATTCTATCTAAAAAATATAATAATAATAATTTTTTTTTTCTTCCATAAATGATATAATTAATTTATAAAAATTATAAATTAATTTAGATGGCAAAAAATGTGTATATATATATTCAGGTCTTCATGATATATCAGCTCCGAGTCGGAGGATAAACGAGTTCGAATCGAGTTTTTAAACCCACACAACTCCACTTACTCTTATATCACACTAGTTTGGGTGAGCACTAATACCCAGTGTATTAGTCTCTTTTAGTCGATATATAAGTACTACCCCGTGTATTAGTCCCTTTTAGTCGATATGTACCTGTTAGTAGACTAGTTTTTTTAAAGACTCTAAAAAAATAATAATAATAATTTTTTTCCATAAATAACGAGTTCGAATCCTACTAAGGCTGATTTCATCTAAAAAATATAATAATAATAATTTTTTTCCATAAATAATATAATTAATTTATAAAAATTATCAATTAATTTAGATGGCCAAAAATGTATATATATATTCAGGTCTTCATAATATATCAGCTCCGAGTCGGAGGATAAACGAGTTCGAATCGAGTTTTTTAAACCCACACAACTCCACTCTCTCTTATATCACACTAGTTTGGGTGAGCACTAATACCCGGTGTATTAGTCTCTTTTAGTCGATATATAACTAATATTCCTTGTGTTAGTCCCTTTTAGTCGATATATACCTGTTAGTAGACTAGTTTTTTTAAAGACTCTAAAAAAAATAATAATAATAATTTTTTTTCCATAAATAACGAGTTCGAATCCCTCTAAGGCTGATTCTATCTAAAAAATATAATAATAATAATAATTTTTTTCCATAAATGATATAATTAATTTATAAAAATTATAAATTAATTTAGATGGCCAAAAATGTATATATATATTCAGGTCTTCATAATATATCAGCTCCGAGTCGGAGGATAAACGAGTTCGAATCGAGTTTTTTAAACCCACACAACTCCACTCTCTCTTATATCACACTAGTTTGGGTGAGCACTAATACCCAGTGTATTAGTCTCTTTTAGTCGATATATAAGTACTACCCCGTGTATTAGTCCCTTTTAGTCAATATATACCTGTTAGTAGACTAGTTTTTTTAAAGACTCTAAAAAATAATAATAATAATATTTTTTCCATAAATAACGAGTTCGAATCCCACTAAGGCTGATTTTATCTAAAAAATATAATAATAATTTTTTTTCCATAAATGATATAATTTCCATAATATAAATTTGCAACAAATTGTTGCATTATGTGTTGTACCCTAAGCATTGGGGGGATTTTCAAAAAAAAAATTATGATTTTTCTTTTTTAACCCAAAAGTTTTAATCATTTGTATTTTAACACTTTTAATTTGTTTAGTTTTAACTCAAAACTTTACATTATATATTCTTATGTTCCCATTAAAGTCAAAGGGAATAATATGCAATCTCAACCATTGGATGAAAATGAGGTTAAATCCTGGCCCTTATAATTCATAGAAAGCTTCTAGAAGGGGAAGTTTTTTCACGGTTATTTTGGATTCCTTTGACCTGCACATCAGAAATTCTTGGAAGGATAAAGCCCACGATCTTCAGTTAGCGACGGTTTTCAGCTTTTCATCTATAACCGGTTGTGGCCCCTTTCTCCGGTGATTCTAAATGCAAAAGATACATACATGTTAAATCCTTGTCTCTCTTCTTCATCGCATCTTCTCTCTGTGCTTCTCTGGTCCCTCGTCTCGGTAATTATTCATAACAGCAGTCAAAATTGGTTGCCTATATGTCCCATCTCCACAACCTAAATCTGCATTTTCACCTTCGAATTACCATCTGTTCAAGGCAAACCTTGGTGTTGGAACATAGCGCACATCATTACCTGGAGTGGCCAACTCTTCCATGCTGCTAAAGATCTGAAAAGCCCTATGTATACAGAGATGGACTAAGCGAAGCCTAACAAAAGTCTCAGGTTAATTCACATATTTAGGGTTTGCGGAAATCATTTTTTGTGCGAATTAGGGTTTTGTATAAGTATCTATCATTGTGTTGTTAATTTTTGTTGATGTCAGTGTGTAGAATGTGGAATATCACAAGAGTTCTATGGAGGCTGCAAGAAGTTCAAGTATTAAGGCGAGGCAATTAGCGGCTTCTAGGTTTGTTGAGTTCTTTCCTTGATTATCAGGTGCTGCAATTGATTGCATCTGAACCATCCTAATTGGAATTTACAGTCTCTGGTGTCTCCTTTTTCAATTGGATTTTAAAGTAATTGACGGTGATGCTGCCAAATTAAATCATAATTGTGCAGTTCTGATCAGGTAAAATCGTTATTGGCGTAAATTTGATCTTATTGTCTGAACGTATTTACATTATTCCAGTTTAACTTATATTTGTGTTTGTTTTGACTTTTGAGTTGTAGAGTAAATTTCATTGGTGCTGCAATGTAATGGGAACATGATAAAATTGTTACGTGTTGGTTATATGAGTCAAAGTCATGGTCAAAGCTCCTACTCCTCTGATGAGTTCCCTAACTCAAAGACGAAGGTACATTCCAGTTTTATTCTTATACTGAACTTATGTTTTTTTTTATTTCAGTTTACTTGGGTTTAGATGAGGAACAATTCACTGTTATAATTTTTTACCTATTAAATTATTTTCAAGTCACAGTATATTTCTGAAAATCATAGTGATTTATATGATCTCCTATTTCGATAATATAATTAGTTTAGAATTGCTCTTTTCTTGAGACTACAAGTTTTCTATCCGCCCTTGATCTAATCGAATTCTGGATACGTAAAACTTTGTAATTTGGTACCTTTTTGAACTTCAACCCCAAATTTCTTTTTATATCAAATCTAGATTACTATTGTTAGCTAATATTAGTGATTTCAACATATTTTAGATATATTTTTAACCTTTTTCTTTATATACCTGCACAAATTTTCTTTTCTTTGTTCAATGGTCAGACTGCCACCTTGTGGGTGCTCACAGTCTGTTGAGGATCTTGATATTTCAGGAGAAAAACTCAAGCCGTTAGCGTATTTTCATTTCTAGGTTTATAAATAACTTAAAACCATACACATTGTTCATATGCGAATTGCGAAATCAATTCGTAAAGCTGGCACAATGATCACTCATGTAAGCTAGTGAGGGGAATCTTGTGTCTACTGAATCAAATTTAAATGTTTGTTCTGAAGATTTTGGTGAAGGTGGTTACCATCATAATTTTATACCCGTTCGGTGTAGGTGTCATGGGTTACCAATGAAGATGGTTAGCTTGGTATTTCACATTTTCACTCATTCCATGAAGAGCTTTGTTAACTCAGTCAATTTGTTGTTGCTTGCAGTTAAAAGGGGTAAATACATCGGTTTGCAGGTTCATGTTAAATTCCAAATATGTATTTACACATCTTGGACATTAATTTATCTTAAATCCCAAAATTTAATTGCCACTGTTTAAGAAACTAGCCATTATTTTATTTTTTGTTGCAGATGTATCGAATGGTAAAGACAACTGATCGGGCACCGGCTTCTTCAGGTTAAGCTTTGTTACCGAACTTTGAATTCATTTTTATTTCACAAATATAAAATTGTAGTTTCAATTTATTAACTTGATCCAGACCAGCTGTTTTCCAATGTTAACTAGGGCAGTTTATCTTTGCGAAAACTCTTCATCCAGGGATAATTATGATGATATGCTATCTGACATTCGTAACCCACGAACCAAAGAACGATCAGCTGAAAGATAGAGGAAGGTCTAGATTTTACCAGGAAAAATATTATCAGTATGGAGCAATTCTTCAAGGTGAAAACTTTGTTTTATTTATATGTATTTTAGCTTAGTTATGTTACCTGTTACTCGAATAACTCACAGGTGTGGTTTTATTTGAAGTTGGCTTTTAGACTAACTTATATCTTAGCTCTTTTTTAAACAGATACTGTTTTTGTTTAGAATGCAAAGAAAAAAACATTTATATTCTTATGACATTAAAAAACCCGTCCACCGGACGGGTATAGAACTAGTTTTTTGTAATTTAAGCCAAAACTTTTTTATTTACAACTTTGGGACTTGAACCCAAGACCTCCCTCTCCCAAGGTGTTTAAAGGCTTTGCCTTTACCAATGAACCACCACCCCATTGGTTAAGTGTACAAGACTCTAATTGTTACCATGCTAGGGTTGATGTCTTTGACACAAATAAGTAAATGGGTTGTGTTCTGGTTCAACCCGACAAGCTTGACATTTGGTATTTTATGGGACCAACAAAAAGAAAATGCTAACTCGAATATTTAGTTTCACTTATTTGTGATAATCTTGAGCAGGTGTCAAGTACATTGAAAATGAACAATGTTCATGACGAGACATAGCATGGCGAGGCGACACAATGTGTAGGAACGGCGTCAAGGCCTTTGAGCTAATACCACCCTTAACTATTTCAATTGAGCCTTCAAAACCTTATATTGAGCCGCTTAGGTCAGGGGTCTTTCCCCCAAAAGCCGAAAAGTGGCACAACACTGAGATGGCATTGTTGTTGTTGCGGTTCAGGAACTTTAGTGTTTCCCGCCAGCTGTTTCAAATGAATGTCCAAAAAAATTGTAATAACTTTCTTTAGTTTGTAGGAAAAGGCATTGCAAGTTTATAGAAATGTTTGAACAGAGCACGGTAATTTTCGAAATACCTTTTTCCATAACAACTAAATATAATGTCTATATTTAAATCACCTTAATCAAATAATAAATCACAGCGCTTATTTTCTCATTTTCTTATTTATACGTAACTAGCGTTAAAGAGATGATTTAGGGGGCCACTTTCATATCACCAATCAGATTTCCTTTTTTTTCAATTTCTTTTTTCTATTTTTACATTAAGAAAAAACTTTATTCCACACCGTGGAAGTTACCAATAAAGCCCCATGCTTACGTGGCATCACAAAGCCCCAAGGCTAAAGGGTTTATTCCATACCATGCAACCTTATTTTTAGGGGTGCAAATGATCCAAGCCCGAGCTCGATTAAGGGGGTGTTTGGGTTAGCTTATTTTGGAGCAACTTATGACTTATTGACTTATAAAAGTTAATAAGTTATTTGTTGAGTGTTTGGGTTAGCTTATTT
Organism: Helianthus annuus; assembly: GCF_002127325.2. Classification (NCBI taxonomy): domain Eukaryota; kingdom Viridiplantae; phylum Streptophyta; class Magnoliopsida; order Asterales; family Asteraceae; genus Helianthus; species Helianthus annuus. The sequence continues at coordinate 12,463,943 of NC_035444.2, read as the reverse complement.
TGAAGGATTTTATGTCTTGAGAAGTCATTTTTGAGAAGTTAGAATTTCTAACTTCTCACTTTTGACTTATATAAGTTAATAAGTTAGTTTTGAGAAGGAATGCCAAACACCCACTAAATTATGAGAGCTCGACCTCGACTCGGTTCGAGCTTTGTTTTCAAAGCTCGAGTTTGGCTCGTTGGTAGTTTATCAAGCTCGAGCTCGGCTCGGGCTCGACTCACTTATTATCTATTATTTAATATAATAAATATAAATAATATAAATAATAAACTCAATAACGCTCACAAGCTCGATGAGTGAAGCTCGGGCTTGGCTCGTTCACTAAACAAACTTTCGGTTCGGACTCGGCTCATAAACAAGTTTACAAATGCTCGACTTGGATCGTTTACTAGACAACTATAATCATCATCATCATCATCATACTCAGTAAATCCCAACAATAGCAAAGCAAAGGTAGGGTCTGAGGAGGGTAAGATGTAGACGACCTTACCTCTACCCCGTAGGAATAGAGAGACTGCTTCGGGTGAGACCCCCGGCTCGATAGTAAAACTATAATAAAAACTAATATTACACTAAGGCTCGAGCTCAGGCTCAATAAATAAACAACCTTTATTTTAGGCTTAAGCTCGGCTTGTTTTGAGCCGATCTCAAGCCGTTCGGCTCGTTTGCGCCCCTACTTATTCTTAACGAACTGAACTTATATTTGGTTTCTCATTCTATTGCAAAACCGAATGTCAAAGCCATAACAAACTCAACTAATACCGATCAAATTCTCTTACGTAACAAACCTGCTCAAACTCACGTGCTTCCCTAGTACTAATAAATCAAGATTATAAAATAGAATATGAATCGTTTTATGTTACTTTTTATGCTAAGGAAATAAATCACATGGTAAAAAAAATATATTTTTAGGGATAATATATACGTACATGATATATATGGTTAACCTAATTTGGTTCAGCCGTCACACTTCCATCTCCTCACTATCACCATTTACATAACCCAAACCCAAATCGCCCTCTGCAAAATCTGTTACGGTCGTTCTTTATCGATCTTTGTATGTTCAGATCGACCAACGAATCTATGTTATGAAGGTGTGTTTGTGTGAGAGACGTTTCTGCTATAAGATCCCATGGTGATTATCTTTTCGTTCATGTTGGAATTGGTGGTCTCGAAATTTTAGATTTGGATAATATATCATGGTACAATCTCAGTCTTTCTCTTTTTAATCTTTGTATACATTTATATCCTTGTATGATACACAATAAGGCTCTGGTTCTAAATATACATGTTTGTGCAAGTAGGGTTGTAAACGAACCGAACGAACACGAACAACGCCTTGTTCGTGTTCGTTCGCTAAGGAAATAAGTGTGTTCACGAATGGTTCACGAACACTTATCAAACGAGATTTTATGTTCGTGTTCGTTCATTAAGTAAATGAGCGTGTTCGCGAACGGTTCACGAACACAAACGAACACAGATAAATTTGGCGAACGCGACAAAGGATAAAGATAAATGGCCAGAGAGTAGCACTCGAACTTGAATAGCTTATTATGGAATGGAGGTCGATCGTATTCGCCGATGTAAATAATGAGAAATGAAAGGGAAATGATGCATAAACAATGTGAAAGTGAGTTTCCTAGTTTATTTGTTAGGGTAATAAAATAAATAAAAGTTGTATAATATGAAAAGTACAAATAAAATATAAGAAAGTACAAAGATCTTCAATTAAAACACAAACATACGAACATAAACGAACGCAAATCAACGAATGTTCACGAACACGTTCACGAACACCTTACCGAACGTTCACGAACACAATCGAACGAACGAGACCTCTGTTCATGTTTGTTCATTTAACTAATCGAACGAAATTTCTTGTTCATGTTCGTTCGTTTATTAAACGAACGAACATAGACGAACTTCCCGCCGAACGGTTCACGAACTGTTCTCTGAACGTTCAGTTCGTTTACAGCCCTATGTGCAAGTATTTGTTAAGAATATGGCATTTATAATATAACACCAAACAAGCCCCTATAGGTACTTGCTAGTCTGTCCCACAATTGGTTTGAAATTGATATGTGAGTATGTTAGGCTATGGGGTATGGTAGGCGTGGGTTTGGGGGCATGAGTTAACATGTGGAAAACAAACTCAAACTCACGCCCATGGGGTATGGTGGGGCTTGGGTTGGGGGCATGAGTTTGGTTTGGCCATTGAGAGCCCGCCATGTCACCTTGCTAGCCCGCCCCACGTCCGGCTTCAAACCCAAGCCCCAAGGGCCACGTCCAAACCCACGCCCCAACCCAAGCCCGCGGGGTGGTGGCTTGGGCGTTTTCAGCCAACCCACGCCCCAACCCAAGCCCCATACCCCATAGCCTTATGTGTGGCTAGCGATATGGTAAAAAGTGTTTAAAATGTGAGAAGGGTAGGAAGTGTTTTAAATCATTGGATATTTGATCTAATGGTTGAGATCAATAGGGTATAAAAATGTAAATTGTGTTTTAATTAGAAGGACCTTATGTAAAATTGAAGGGCAATAGTGTCTTTTCCAATGTTTCAAATATGGTAACTGTATCCTACACAACCAAAACCCCCACCATTCTCCTAAAAACCAGTGATCTTCCCGTAAAAACTAAATTCTTCGATTTCCGTCACTATAACCACAGCGGAAAACCTAGAAGTGTTTTAAAGGTAATCGGAGCACATTCTTCGTCGGCCGATTCCTTTTGAAGTCCAGGGTTTTATATTACATTAATGTCCGTTGATTTTATTTAGGTTAAACAGTAAAACCAAGAATCAAAAAAGTGTTCTATGGATTCGAAAAAAGGTACGAGCAAGCCATCGGGATCGAAGAGGAAGCGATAACCAGCAATTTCGAAACCGGGTAGGTGTTTTATTGGGGATTTGATGTTAAGTCAGTGTATGGTGGTCAATGGTGTCCATTGATGTTTGTGATGTCCTTAACAACCCGGTGATCAGCTATAGGGTTTTATGTTGTGATCTAAAGTGTTTAATAGCGTGATGTAGATGGTGTGATAGTGTTATATAAGTCGAATATAACTGTTTTATACATGTAGTGTTATATGCAATTCGGATGGGTATTTTAATGGGGGTTTGATTTTAAATCGGTCTATGGTGGTCAACGGTGTCTATTGGTGCTCCTCTTGGTCTATGCAATTACAAAGTGTTTTATACTTGTAGTGTTATATGTAATTATGATGGGTGTTTTAATGTGGGTTTGATTTTAAATCGGTCTGTGGTGGTCCATGGTGTCTATTGGTGCTACTCTTGGTCTATGCAATTACATTGTGGTGTTTTAATAGTGTTGTGTGTTGTAGTGTTATATGCTATTCTTTGTCTTTTGATCAACTTTGTATTGGTTGACAAAGTTTGATCAAGAACATTTATAATGTAGTATTTTAACCATTGCTGTAGTGTTATATGTTTGCAAAACTAAAGTTGCTAATCAGTAGCATTGTATAAAATATCATGAAATAATTTCCTATTATCTTAACATAGGGTCTAAAGTTGATCAATTGTTTTGAATCAATTATAGTGCTTTATAAACCAAAATGTATAATTATAAGTTGGATTTCACCGTTCGATAACTAATTGTAAGAGCTTTTAATTTTAGTCCGAAGAAGCAACCGAATACCCAGATTCAAAATGGGAAAGGGATTCCATAATACAATTGGACAAAGCATCTCGTTGAGCGATTCAGATAATGATAACGTAATGGAAGAAGGTATATATAAAATACAAAACTACACATGTAAAAAACAGCTTGATGGAATATTGTTTTTTATGCAATGTCACGTTTTGACGGAATTCTTGCACCATGTATCACCAAATATAGGACACTTTAGTAGTAGTAATTTGTTGGTTTATAATAACAATATATGTTCGATTTCCAGCTGCAACATCACCCGCTGCGGACAGCAATGACGACTTCGAGTCACCGCTTCCAGTACCATTCGCGGAAGGTAAGAAATTGATTAATTCAAATGAATTGTCGGTGTTTTCGTATAATTGGGAACATAGTCTAACATGTATAAATGTTTATTTTAGTTTAAAAAAAACAACCTACAACAACTGATACAACACACCGTGACTCCGCCGACGACGACTTCGTGACCCAACCACCAATCACAAATCCAGCAGGTAAGCTTGCCAAAAAAATTGGAACCAAAGCTATCAATGTTTTCATTTAGTTGTAAACATAGTCTAACTGACGTGTATATATGAGTTTCAGCTGCCAAATCACAGCCGGTCCGCGACGATGTTGACAAAGAACCCCAACAACCAGACGGAAAAAGACGTAAGTCAACAACAACTAGGAGGAAGTCGACCAGACCACCGGCGTCATTTCCATCAAAAAAATATGAGCCATTCACTGGGCCAAAAATTAAACTGAAGACGTCTTCGGTTAACCTTGTTATATTGGTCAACAACCTGAATAAGGCGCAAAAAAAGAATGTAGCAGAAATGGGGTTCGATCTGTTGTTTAATTTCAACATATGACATGTACCGACCCGGCTTGCATATTGGTTGGCAAGCAACTATGACGACAACGCAGGAGTGTTGAACGTTGGCGAAAACCGTGTACGGGTCACAGGAGAGTTGGTGCATAAAATATTCAGAATACCAATAAGGGGTATAAATATTGTAGAAAAAATCAGAGCACGGGACTGCAATCCAGTTGTGAAGGAATGGAGGGACCAGTTCAAGGATTATACTAAAGTGTCACCACTCGGACTGATGGACATGATGGTTTCCGACACTTCAAGTGACCGGGTGTTTGGATTGAACTGGTTGGTGTTGTTTAATAATGTGTTGGGGGAGATAAGCGCATGCAACAGAGTTAATTAGCGATTCTTGGGATGCGTGGACCGAAATATTCAAATATCAAGCTTTGATTGGTGCAGCTACATGATAACCTGTTTAGAACGCACAGCGAATGCATGAAACCGGAAGAGGAATGGCCCTTTTAGAGGCCCGATCGTGTTACTAGCGGTATGTGACTCCACTATTCGTCATATGAGACTCAAACACTACATTCATAAAACACCACACTATTTTATAGAAAATTAGTTATATCAGCTTCATTGTATACAAATCCAATAAAGTCTTTTATAACCCTATGTCACTATGTAAAACACTACAGTCACATGTAATACATTACAACAGGTCTGTTTGGAACACTACATTTGCAATACTTTATATAACACCATGTAAAACACTACAATCACTTGTATAACACTACATTTACAACAGGTCACTATGTAAAACACTTCTACACTTGTATAACACTACAATCACCCCTTTACATGGTCACATAATCATAAAAATTGAATGCTTATATGTGCAGGCTGCATATGCGTACGACCGTAGGGATGTATTGAACTGTGATAAGAAAGGATCAAAATCGATTGAGTTGATAGATGATGCGATGCTCGATGAACTGCTCGGAAAGATTGACGACAAACTTTTTGCAGAACACCTAAAGCATAACACCCCAATGATACCTAAACCTCATGTAGATAAAAAAAATCATCATCCACCAACGCTAAAAATGCAGAAAGGGCAGCTGAAAAAAGTGCGGGAGACAATGTGGAGGGGGCAACGAAGACTACAGACCGTACGATGAAGGGGATGACGACCACCTGGGAATATTCAAACATTGCAAAGATTATCTGTTGTCGCAGACAAGTACACAAGAGTTGGGGGTTTTAGTTGGGCCAGATGGCGAGTTTCGGGTCCCAATGGTATCACAGTATGGGACGTCGCCCGTCTCGTCATAGGAAGAAAAAGAAAGTGAAGAGATACAGAACTTGATAAACTTTTTAACATTTGGTATGATATCATATTTGTTAATAATTATATAAATCTGACAACGGTTTGGATGTCACTATATAATTTTGTTAACAGGATCATGCGCATATTCTGGATGATGCATTTAAGGAATTTGAAGATTGCATGGAGAAGGTCAAAAACACACTGTCAGAACCTTAACATTTGTACCCAAACAGTGACCTCATATTGAGTAGGAAAGCGTCATGGATTGCGATGGTCCGCAAACATCTGAAGGACGTTGCGAATGATGCGGAAGGCGATGTTATGTCAGAAAAAAACCCCACACATGTCAAGAACACTGGATTGTTGCCTCAAGGTAATCTAACTCCTTTCTCGCCCATGACTTCGTCGTTTTGCGCAGAAGTGGATGAATTGATATCTGCAATACAATCCATACGACACCCAGGCACACGATCGAAAGCTGGGGGCATCCAACCAGTGAACTGGACAACGTCCCAACAACGTCAAGTATTCGTGACACTGAAAATGAAGGAAATGCTTTATTGCAATATAATCTCCGGAGGCCAAAAAGAAACACAAATCTTCCGGATACGCTGAGGTCTCCGTACGTGCATCGTGTGGTTTCCTTAACAAATAAACTGGATCATTTGGAAGCTGCATTGGCTAGCTGTATACTCAGCGCAACAGGAAACAAATGGTAAGTATCGACAACACTCAAAAATTAAATAATTAAAAGAATCTGCTTGCGAATTGTTGATTGTATTTCGTGTTATTACGTAGGGAGCCTATATTCGATTGCCCACCAGGTGTTTTGATTTTGAGAGGCTCGTTTGAGACGATCTACCCGGAATTATGCTTGGATGCAGATATTATAACAGCATGGGCTGCCGTCCTTAACTACGAGGAGCGGTTAAGGGCACCGGGTACCGCTGCAAGGCTGTTTTGCAATGTCGGGATGTTGGTAATGCACGTATCACACTTTATAACACTATATGAGAATGTAGGATTGTATATAACAATACAACACTAAAAAAAGTTAGTACACTGTGTGTAGATTGCAAGAGACTTCATAACGCTATTTTCTGTCAAATTTAATAATTACATTTTATATGGTTTGAAATAGAATACCACTAGATTAAAATAAATAATGCACAATAAGTATTCAAATAATTAAATTTCATTTCATTGATAATTAATTATTACAAGTATTGGAAACAGAATACAACAGGATTGAAAGCAAATTACAATACAACGAGCAATAAAGTTTAAATGCATTTCTAGGCAATCCTACTGGATTCATCTGTCACAATCCTGCAACATGTATTAAAAGGATGGATCAGTACAAAAGCACTGGCGAGCATACAAGTTTGAATATTATTATAAGTATAAAAGTTTCTCTCAAATTCACATAGCATTTATTATTCACGTCGAAACGAGCATACATAAACAACTTAAATATAGCAAATAGTATGAAATTATGATTTTTAAACTAGCATGCATAAACAGCCTAAACATAACAATATCATGGGAATACAAGTTGAAACTTACAAGTATTAACAACCTAAGCATAACAACGAACGTGTTCGATGAATTGTGTGTTTGATTATAATCGATGGTGTAAAGTGGATTTTGTATACATGTTGCACCCCCAAAATGCGTTAAAACGTAAAAAGGGTCGAGGATGCTCACAGTGGTTGCGCATAAGAATTTCTTGAAATAACGCACGAGTAAGGATTGAGAAATCCAAAAGAACAATCGTAATGGTTATCCTAGAGATTTAACATGGCACATAACGAACTCGTTAACGTTTGTAGGTTAAATATAATCCCTATAATATGGTTAAAATAATAAAATAAAACTCATTATTACCACATATAAATAAGCAACATTTTGTTGCTTTTATTGTTGTACTTTATGGATTGGGAGAGTTTCAAAAAAAAAATTAGATTTTTCATTTTCAATCCAAAGGTTGTTTATCTTTTTATTTTAACCCCTTAAAGTTATTAACTTTTAACTTAAAGTTTTTCATTATTTGTAATTTAATCCCAAAACTTTTTTATTTTCAAATTTGATCCCCTATACTTTTCATCTTTTGCAAGTTTTTCATTTTACGTTTCGTTTAAAATTTCGCGAGTCAACATGCCGCAACTGTGTGTCACTGTGGTTCAACGTTTTTTGTATGTTTTTACCGTTTGATAGGCCTATCGCAACACGTCTATTATTCTACATTTGACAAGTTGGTTCCAATGCGCGGGGCCCTAAATCAACTTAGTTTTTTCTTTCCACGTTTCATGTTTCGGTCTAATTTCTTCGCATTAACACACCGCAACGGGTGTGCGTGATCCAACGATTTTACGTATGTTTTTCGTTCAGTGTTATTTTTTCTTTTTCTTTTTAATTTTACGAGCTCTTCTGTTATTGGTTGTGTGACATTGGGGATACTTGGCACGATTTTATAAATGTATTTAACCTATTATTTTTTTTACTAAAAATAATTTGTTTCAAGTTTACTCCTATACATCCTTTGCTTAAAAAAAAAACCTATTTTTACGTGCATATTTTTATGTACGTGTCGGTATGGATTCGATTTGCTCTACGTTTTGCCGTAAACTTTTTTTTTTTTTCTGGAAACGAGTCAGATCAAATATAATAGTTTTTGTTTAAAAATCTTTTATGTGCATATTTTATGTACGTTTCGGTATAAATTTGAGTTGGCGTATGTTTCAACGTGAACTTTTTGGGAAATGAGTGAGGTCAAATATAATCTGTTTCCGTGCTTATTTTATGAATGTTTCGTTAATGTTGTTTCGAACCGAGTGGAGTCAAATTGTGGTGTCTTTTCTTCAAAAGATTTAATTAATTTCTTTTGATTATACGTGTCAGTTTTTCCGTTATACCCGTTACGTTTCTATGTATGAGTCGGATCCTATATAATACGTTATGATTGTACGGTATAAATTTGATTTACTTTATATTTTGATCTAATCGCATTGCTTATATAGGTTACATTGAGTTCTATCAGATATGTCGAAATGCATGTTTTGATATGGTTAACGCATCACATAACTTTTAGACTAATCTATTCGATAATTGCAATGTACCCGCGCCGCAACGCGCGCGGGTGTTATTCCTAGTTATACTTACTTACTAAAACTCGATTGACTTGAATTTACAAAGAATGGATATATATGAAACTAAGGATTAATTCACATTCTCTTAATTTATTTATAAACCGATCATAAAACTTTCACATCTTTAATTTAGTTGCACCTTATACATAACTTTACACTCGACCTTTTCATATTGTAAAAGTACGTGGTGGAAGACTTACATTTCTCTTAAGAGATGCAGGTTCAACTCTCACTTGATACAGAGTGAAGCACTGGTGGGCAATGATAGGAGACCCATAGAAACCTGGGTTGAATCCTTGAGCCAAACGAGTTTTACCGGTAATTTCACTGTCGTGCCTGCGGGCGGGTGGGTTACTGGGTTTTCCTCGGAATTGGTGGTGGACTCGGGTTACTCTCGGAGTACTGCATTTGTCCAGTGGCTGCCCCGAGAGTGCTCGGAAAGTCGTGATTGATTTTGTTGGCCGTTCAAACAAAAAAAAGGCGATACGTATAACTTTAAGCTCCATCTTTTCATTATGTACCATTATCACACACTTCAATTTCACAATCATGCCGTATTTTCTATTAGTATGTGACGTTATAAGGACTTCATTACAATCGTTCCATATAACTCATATGAAGTTCACCTTTGACGGTCAACAAGATATCTACAAGTACATCTAAACGTGGATTTATTTTAAATACCCAAACTTTTATTTGACAGTCAACAAGATATCTACAAGTACATCTAAACGTCGATTTATTTTAAATACCCAAACTTTTATGTATGCTTCACTTCATTATCAAATGAAATTCTAGAACCCAACAAGGACTAACCATTTACCATTATTCCGCCTGAAAAAAAAAAAAACAAAAAAAAAAAAAAAAAAAAAAAAAACGATCACTATCTTAACAATTTAGTTCAAAGTTATTTTATAACATTTAATAAAGGTAAATAGGTACGTTTATAGGGGAAAGAATGTGTGACTTCAAACCTATTATACATGGTAATAAGTATGAATATTTTCCAAAAGAAGTTTATTCTATTTCTATACAAGTTTGTGTAAATGATATACACATACCCCCCCCCCCCCCCCCCCAACAACACATACACACACACATAGGGACAAGCTATACCCACACCATTTTTCAAACAGTTGTTTGACATTTTGGGCAAGACCCCATATATATAGTTGTATCTACGTGTTAAAAGTTGCATCTAAGCATTTAGGTAGATTTGTAATTGTGCATAGAATTAGTTACCATTAGGATGAAGAACCTGGCCGGTAAAGTAGGAAGAGTCTTGCTCGGATGCAAGGAACACATACGATGGAGCTACCTCATAAGGTTGACCTGCCCTATCCATAGGCGCGGTTGACCCTAATGTTGCTATTTCTTCGTCATTGAGCGCCGCAGCTTGCAATGGTGTCCATATAGCACCAGGGGCCACACCATTGACACGGATCTTCTTGTCAACTAGATGCAATGCCAGAGCCCTTGTGAAGGACACTATGGCTCCCTTTGTTGAAATGTAGTCAAGCCAATGTGGCGGGGTAGCCGTGTATGCTAACGCCGATGTGGTGTTTATGATCGCACTTCCTTCTTTCATGTGCTCCAAGGCGTGCCTGCATATGCATAACCAGGTCATTCACAATCAACAAACTTGGTTTATATATTTTACACGAAATTTGAAGAAACAATAGAAAGAATTAGAGAATAGCTAGTTAGAACTAGTAAAATAAAAATTGATGGAAGTGAAGAGTTATGAAATGATTTAATATATAAAATTAATTAATTGTTAAAAGCTAATAGTTAGAGGGAAAATTAAAAATCAAAGTATTTAACTTTAAATTGTAACATCTTTCATCTCATCATCATCGTCATCATCATCATACTTAGTAAATCTCATCATCATCATCATCATCATCTCATCTTTCATCTCTAAAATATTAAGACCATGTGTAGTGGGGCGTTTTCTTTAAAAAAATTTCAAAAAAAACGCCCTATAACGCCCAAAATACCATTACAGTAGGCGTTATCTTTAAAAAAATTTTCAAAAATTGGGTTTTGGCGTTATGAGGAAAACGCCACTACACATTTGACTATCCAATGGTTTGCTTTTTCCGAGGTTGACTATCCAATAGTTGTTGGCAGGTTGTTTTTTTTTTTTTTTTAATAATTGAAAGGGGCATTATTTGGGCATTATCCTCACTACACCACTTTATGCTATAATGCCCCATGCTGACTGGGTTGCCACGTGTCGGATAATGCCCCATGGTGGGGGCATTATAACAAGTTACCACTACACATGGTCTAATATAAACTTTTTAGAAAACCCTTAGACTAAAGGGTATGGAGAGGATGGGCTTGGAGGGGATGAGCCGCCACGTAGGAGTGGCTTGGAGGGGATGGACCTAGGGGGGTGGGGGATGAACCCCTTTATGTATATATATGTATGTATAGGTATATGTGAGAGGCAAGAGGAGAAAGGAGGTCCGGCTACCCCGGCTGTGGGTGGCCGGTTGTGCCGAGCCGAGCCCCAGGGGGGCGGTGTGGGGGACCGGCGCTGGTCCTAGCCGGGCCTCAGCCGGCCCCCATATCTTCTAGTCTTAGGGGTTAACAAACCCACTTATTTGGCGGGTCATGTTTAGATTGATCCATTTTTAAACGGCCAGTGTTTGAGTTTGACTTATTTAATAAATGAGGCGTACCAGCCATTCCAAAACCTGTTTTTTTAGGTCGTGGAAGAAATTGCCGCCCCTACATTAATTCCAACCCATAAAAACACAAAGACAAAATGACACTGTAATATACTTTCTACATATTAATTAATCCATGAAGAAAATAAGTATAATGTTAATTAAGATGCTACACACACCTTGACATGAAGAAATAGGAGAAAATGTTGGTCCTAAACACATTTTCAAGCCTCTCTTCTGTGATCTCTTCTAAGGTATACGAATACACATAGTATTGCATAGCTGGACTGTTCACCAGGATATCGATGCGCCCGTATTTTGCGATGACGTCGTCTACGACATCCTTGCAATTCTTGTCATACCTAAGATCAGTAGGTATTGCAATCGGATCACCCGAGCCTTTAACTCTTGACTCATTTGTTATCTTTAACATATCATTTGCGTCTATGTCCTCGACATTCTTCACGTAAGTGAAGGCTACAGTTGCACCCTCCAAAGCAAAGTGGTAGCAAACAGACCTCCCAATACCTGAATCTCCTCCTGTCACCAATGCCACCTTTCCCTGCAATAGGTAACCGAATTGTTTTATTGTTTTTCTTAAAGAAAAAGCAAGGAAAGATGCTTTGCTTTCTTATGTTTATTCGGAAGCTACCATACTCATTAAGGCTTTAAATTAAAGACATGACTTCCCAACCTATATTTTCATAACATGACCGGTAATCAAGCCGTCCACCTCACCAGTCCACTTGTCGAACCAGTTGGCTAACAATTTAAGCTTTCTAAAAAATAGAAGTGGGTTGAATATTGTTAAGCAACAAGTTGCACATTTGTGGAATAATTATCAGATATACCTACTTTTCTTATTGTGTTATATAAACAAACAATTTTTATTATTCAACTAATCGATCTGTGTAATACAAGAGACCATAACTTAGTCTATTGTAATATTAGCATTAGTTTCTTTCCGTCAAAAATAAACAGACGATTACTTTAATAGTTTTCAGTGGTTTTGTAAAATATTATATTCTATCACGTTTAAATATTCTTATATGAGCATTTTAGATAAATCAGTGACGAACAAATTTATAATTTGACAAAACTCTGACGGTTTTCTGTCACTAAATTGGGTTGTTAGTTTTTGCTGCATATTATCTCGCTAAATTAACCACCGATATTAGTCTTTGCTAATTTTCGTCTCACAAGTCAAAGAGTATCTAAGAAAGTAATTTGATTTTGTGTTTAAACTTATAAATATTGAGTTGTTTAATTACAAGTAGAGTTTCCACTTACAACAAACCAAGACAAGAATTAATGATTCAAGAAAAAATATATTAAAAAAAGTAATTAATTATTCTTACATGGAGTTTGCCAGATGGCTTGTAATTAGGGTTGCTAAATTGTGGGAGAGGGTTCATGAGGTACTCTTTCCCCGGTTGCGAGTCCTGGTATTGCGGTGGGAATCGTCGTTCGCCTTCGTCCATCAACATCGCCTTCTCCTAAAACAAGATAGTCAAAAGTGCACTTAGGTAAATTGCATACACATGTTAAAAAATACGAAAAATGTTAACATAAATCTTTTTATTAGAATTTTGGAGTAGGGTCTCAGTTTAAGTAGCATCTCTATCTTTTGGGATAAAAAAAAAAAAAAAAAAAAAGTCATGCCCCCATTCTACCATTACCAAACCCTAGCAATAGCTTGTTATAGTAGGATTTTACTGGGAACATTTGTTTGATTGTAAATCGTTTTGTTGATGTATAAAAAGAGATGGTATATCAAGACCTTAAGGGTGTGTATAGCATACGAACCACGCCTTTCAATCCTTGGTACCGTTGACGCAAAACTGTTAGCGCTAATTCCCGTTATAGCACTAAACGCCAACAAGCTCCGTGACCATAGACATGACTTGGCTAACCGCATCATACTTGCAATGTATGAGTGAATGAAAAAAAAAGGTTTGCTATATAGATAGATAAGATATAGACCGAAAGTGAGAGGGGTTGAAAGTGCAAGGAGTCATTACTCTGAAATTAGTGTTAGGTGTACCTTGTAGCAAGTCACAAGGCCTAATTAATATGCATTAGTTCATATTCACATTCATTTCATTACTTGTTATAAAGAATTTTAAATTATTATGAATTAAAAAAAAACTGTTATTAATTTTGTAATTTGAATATGTTCTTGTAATGTTGGTGTTTTTATCTGTTAACCAGGTGAAGTATAGAAGGGGCGGAGGGGGCACCCGATTCCTCGAACTTTTCGCTCAGTAGTGTTATATATGTAGTTTTCGTATATAAATTTTTGGGTATATACGTTTTCGACCCCTCGGTTCTATAGAAATTTTTTGGTATATACGTTTTCGACCCCCTGTCATTCGGGTCAAGCTTCGTCACTGCTGTTAAGTACGTATGGACCTCCACCATTTTCATAACATAACTTTGAATTAATCTTATGACTTTGCTTCATAATGTTTTATGGGTACTAAAAGTTTTCGATAAGATTGGTTACCCCTAAATACCATTTTTAATCTAGTTTCAAGAGTTAAATCAAAAGTCCTATGATTGGATTGGTAAGAAACCAAACCATATATGTTCCGTAGGTTTTGGATGATGCTTCTCATGTAATACATACGTCTATCTTTTGTTGTATAAATTCAATGTGAAACTGGTTATGTAAAGTTTCAGTTTGTATATTAATAGAAGTTTATTCTTTTTGGTTTATGGAATTTTTGTTTTCACACGACAAGTACAATCAGTTGACTATAATTAAGGAGTTTGTAGTATAATTTTGTCACGGCAAGTTTCTTCATTTTTCACTAGAAGTTTAATATCAAGTTTCCTTATGAGGGTTACGTGACCCAAACAAACACCCACAGATAATAGCAAGATAAAGAAAGAAAGAAAAACATAACTGAGGCAATTGTCAAGTTAGCAGATAAATAGGAGACAACAATTATCCTTGAAGAAACAATAGGATACAATTTAATTAGGTTAGAACCCCGTGTATTACACGGGTTGAATAAATGCAATTTTATATATCAAATAATAAAAAATATATCTTTAAAAATGTCGTTTATTACACGGGTTGAATAAATGCAATTTTATATACCAAATAATCAAACAATATATACTTAAAAATCTCGTTTATTACATTGGTTGAATAAATGTAATTTTATATATTAAATAATAAAAAAAGTTATATCTTTAAGAACCCCGTGTATTATACGGGTTGAGTAAATTTAATTTATATTAAATAATAAAAAGTTACATTTTTTAAGAACCTCGTCGGGCTGAGGAGCGAGACTAAGTTCGACCGTTAGGGAGACTAAAGCGGGAGATTGTGTTATACGGATTGAACACATGTAATTTTATATACCAAACAATAAGAAGTTATATCTTTATAAATCTTATGTATTATATGTATTGAATAAATCTAATTTTATATACTATATAATAAAAAAAAATTATATTTTTAAAACCCTAAGTATTACACGAGTTGCATAAATGTAATTTTGTATAGTAAAAAATAAAAATGTTATACCTTTAAAAAACCTCGTTTGTTACACGGGTTGAATGAATCTAATAAAATTTTATATCTTAAAAAAAACTAAGGGATATACTCAATATACGATGGATGGGGTGATTGCGGTGATTGTTCTTATAAATGTCACGTAAACATAGTTGAGAACTGAACACGAAAATATAAGTATAGAACCAATAAACACCTAAATAGGTTCTACCCTTAACTATTTTAGTTTAATAAAATAAATAAATTATTTAAAGTAATTGAGTTAGGGCTAAAAGACATAACTTGCAAGGGTTTGCAAACATCGAGTATGTTTTCTGTAATTATTGAAGACAAAGGACATAGTTTGCAATAAGTGACATACATAAAGAACGATTTTTGTAATTTACTCTATTTTAAAATAGGGTAAATTAATTTTTGAGTCCCTGTGTTTTAGTGGTTTTAACCACTTGAGTCCAATATCAAAATGTTTAACGACCTGAGTCCCTATAGCCACTTTTCTTAACTACTTGAGTCCAAATTTTTAACACTGTTAGAATTATTCTGTTAACTTTTGTTAAATGACCAAATTACCCTTGTACTTAAAAAAAACCATTTTATTATTATTGTTAAAACTTCTTAAATATATAAACATCTCTATCTCCAGTTCATACGCCTAATCCCTTTCTTTCTCTTATCTTTCTCTCTCAACAAAACAACCACCACCACCATCCCACCACAACCACCACCATCACCGCCGCAACTCCCTCCACCACCGCACCACCTCCCCCATCGCCGCAACTCCACCACCGCTGCAACTCCGTCCACCACCTCACCACCTCCTCCATCTAGGGTTTGACGACGGTGGATCTAAGGTTTTTTTCAAAGACATTGGAGGCGGCGCCGTCACAATACGAGGTTTTTTTCAGAGTCTACGGCCGACACAACAAGGTTTCTCGCTCAATGGCGTCATAGGGAATCTTGTGAACGGAGAATGTAGGGAATCCTGTGATATAAAGCCGTTTCAGGAGCATTTTAAGGGGTTTGTAGCACATGTATTTGTCTTTCCATTCGGGTAGGGTTTGTTCCAGATGGATCCCGAATACTTTATTGAATTTCATCAAGATGAAGATCGATTGAAACAGAGAGAGTAGAGATGAGAATATTATTGTGGTGGAATATTCTATCCTATTGTTCTTGATTCCAAGGATAAGACATGATATAATTTAGTAGTAGATAGTGATGTCCTCCTCCCGTGATCTGTCTTTTATATCATCAACCATTACAGGATTCACGTAAACCATTCAAATGTGATATTGGTTAGTAGTTAGTACAAATAATTATGTTTCATTATTCTGATTTGATTGTGAAATGTTTAGGAATGTATGTGAAATCAGATGTTAATTAGGGTGTTTCGATGTGTGATTAAACAGATTATTGAGCTACGGTGGTGGTGGGTGTTTGGAGGTGGCGGTGGTGGGGATGGTGGGGATGGTGGTGACAGTGGTGGGGATGGTGGCTGTTCGGTGGTGTTTAGAGAGAGAATAGTGTGTAAAGATGAGAAAGTGTGTGTGGGTGTGTGTGTTTTATTATATATATGTAATTATTTTTATATATATTATATATTAGAGTAAATTACAAGTTTTGTCCTTTATGTTTGTCCCAAATTTCAGGCGCTGTCCTTTACCTTTAAAATTGATGAGTTTTATCCTTAATGTTTCCAAATCCTGCACGTTAACAAACCCCAACTATATCATCATCAAATCGATTTTCAACAATTTCATCACCACTAGGGTTTCTTTCTTCCACCTCTCCCCATTTCAACCACTGTAATTAGGGTTTCAGTCACAAACCTCCAATGGCACCATCAATGGCAGCAGCACAACCACTACCCTCTTCCAAAACCGAAAGCTACGTCGACAATAAACGCAAAGACGACATCTGAACTGCCAACATCAAAGCCGCCCGCTCCGTCGCAGACGCCGTCCGTACATCTGTGGTAAACAGTGGTTGGAGTCAAAAGAGGGGAAGAATGCGGTGGCGCTCGGGTTGGGGTTAGGGTTCCGGTGGTTGGAGTCAAACCGCACATCTGATTTTGGTTGTTGCAGGTTGGGGTTGGGGTTAGGGTTCCGGTGGGGTGTGTTGATGGAGGAGGTGGGTGAAGGAAAGAGACAAAGAATCGATGGTGGCGGATTGGAGGGGGAATTTAGGGAGAGAGAAGGCAGAGGATTGGAGGGGGTTTGTGACGGTGGCGATGGAGGGTGGTGGTGACGGTGACGGTGTAACATCCCAAAAACGAGTTTGGTAATCAAACCACGTTAATAGTAAAGACGGGTAAAATACCGTTAGTGGTAAAAATTAACCCGGTAAATATTAGGACTCAAATAAATAAACATAATATTAATAAAAAAAGAGGAATAAATACTTTGAGAAAACAAAGTATATAGAAAGGCCAAATTAACGAGAGTTAAAACATAACGGGTTATAACTTTCCGAACCCGTTAAAGTAACTAGGAGTAATTAACCTAGTTAGAAACATGTGATTAAGTGACTAATGGTGGGATATAGCTTCATTTGATCAAAATAAAACATGAGGGACTGATATTGACAAGTGGGAAACTTGTTTTATTAAAACAAAAAAAAATAAAAACACAACACACACTTGGTGTGTGTGTGTGTGTGTGCGTGTAATTACCAGGAGAAGAAAGAAAGGGGTTAAAAACCCTAGTTCAACAAATTCATCAAATTGAAGCTTGATTCGAGCCCTAAATCGATGTATGAATGTGTAGAAACGATCACCTAGTCATGGGAATCATAAGGTATGTCATAAAACCTAGATTGGTTAAAGTTGAAATTTGTGACAAGTAGGGTACTTGCGAATAAATTGATGGATTATGTTGGAAAGATGAAATTAGATGTTTATGTATGCCTAATTTCGTTAGTTATGATAAAATTTTGAAGAATTTGATATAATGTTGCTTGTAAGTGATTAACAAGTAAACTAGGAAGTGGGTTTTGACTAAATAGTGAAGATGATGATATATTTGTTCTAAAAATCATCATAATTGATAGTTGAAGTAAGATACTTGAACAAATTATAAGTTTGAGTAAGAGCTCATGCATGACTTGAAGTGGGTTTTTGTATGATATGATGAAATTGGTAATTTTGTTCATATAAGTAGATGTATGAAATCGTGTAGTATATTAGTTCATATGAAGAACTTGATTTTTATAAGGTGTTGGGATGAATGCTAGTGATATGATGAACGGGTCTCACTTATAGATGAGAACCCTTAGTTCTTGTGAAATGAATGAATAAATTAGTCTTGATAATCACTTGAACTAATTAAAGTGATTGAAATGTGATAAACTTGGTTAGAACTTTGGTTAAAACGATGGCCTAAAGATAACGCCTACTAATTAAAGAATGCTAAAACTAGTTGATGAACTCGAATATGCAATTAGCTTACTAATGGGCATTTGACTTTTAAAAAGTCAAACTGACCGACGATGTGATGAATGATAATTAGATATAGAAATGCGTAAGGTGGAATAATCGTACTAAGTCATGATTAAACTAACCACCTTGTGAATGATGAATAATAGTTGGCGCTAAACAAGCTAGGTGAAGCTTGGGGACAAAACGGGTCAAACAAATCAAGTACGAGACGAAAAGCGTAAACTGGATGAGAGGTAAGTAAAGCTTACACCCTATTTGTAAGACATGTATTTATTATAGGTTATAATTACAACTGTGTTTATATTTGAATTATGTTTCCGACACGAAACGATACGGGTCAGAATATATCAAAAGATGAAAAACCATATGTAATGGTAAAAAGGGTCGAAATGGTAAATTAGTCATGAGATGACATTTATAAAAAAAAAGAGGGTTTCTTTGAATGGCTACTTTATAAGGTAAGCCTAAGAAAATAATAAGGGTAAAATGTTGATTTAGTCACGCATGGATGGGTAAAAAGTTGAAGTTTAAAATGACACCGTATGGCATATGTCATGTTAGGTGGAACGCGTAAGAAACGGATGTAAAAAGATATAACTATATGGTGGGAAATCCGTAATGAATTAAATAATGAAATGGTATATGTATATATGTATACCATTCAAATATAAGCGCAAAATGTTTGGTCATTTAGACCAAGCGGGTCAAATGGTAATTTTAGCGCCATCTGACAAATAACGACTAATAAGTACTTGTTGACTCTAATGCTCACAGAACAAAACGGCTTACGGAGTTGCATTGCTATGGATTAGCAAATCATTAAGGCAAGGTATTAAAGTGGGTCAATATTTTGATCCAACCCAGGTACGCATAAATAAGAATATAGTTAAATATGCAATTTTGGTCAAATAGCTCATTAAAAGTCCTTCGTTGTGAAAGGGGGAACCAATGTTAACCAAAACGCCCTCGGTCGAAGAATCGGGTAAAGGACCCTTAAGGGTTGCTTAGAAATATGTATTATGGTAATGTAACTCTTTGAAATGTATAAGAGTTATGGGCATAAACCTTTGTGGGTCGAATGCCTAAGAATGGGTATTTTCCGTAAAATGACTAAGCAAAGGATAAATTCGGAATAAACGTATTATTGTATTAAATCACCACAATTATAGTTGTGGTGGAATATAAGTAGACATCATAATATGGAAATAAGATGTTAGAAATGAATGGGCGTGAATTATGCGTAAAAGCGCTTAAATACCCTTAACGGGTCAAAATAAACATTTAAGTAAAAATGAGTTTAAGGATGTATATAAACCCGTGATTTGAACCTATTATGATGGGCAACATTGAAATTATGATATTCATGAGAAGTTGGGATCAAACAAACATGTTTGTTTGATAAATACATGAGCGGGTCAAAAATTAGTAAAAAGGGAGTAAACCGAAGACTTAAAAGTCTCAAATTTTGTTAAACTGGATAACAGATCTTAACTCCATATGATGGAGGATAAAATTACAAGCGCATAGGAAAAAGAATCGGGTAAAACGGATGTGTAGTTTGAAAGTTATGCACATTTTCGTAAAAACTTGATGCTGAAAAATGCAGGACCCAGCTCCAAACTTGCTGGAAAATGCTATCCCCCGCGCCACGCGACAGGATCACTTAGATCCGGCGCGACACGCGAGAGCCATCGCGACACGCGACAGAGTGAGGGGTGTCTGCCGCGACACGCGACAGAACCATATTTGAAATTTTATTTTATTTTTCATGATTTGATGCTGTAACTTGTTTATGCGCGCTATATCAATGTCAAAACTAACATTTTAAGTGGTTTTGACTTTAGGTAATGTTGGAAATGTCTCGGATGAAGATCAAGCTCATTGAAGAACCGAACACGACCAAAATACAAGCTTCCGCGCATGGTTTCGTCGTCATTTAAAAACGACGAATTTATACATATTGTATTGTATTGTTTCAAACCCGAAAATATTTTAATTAAACCGTATTTTTCGATGTACATGTAATTATAATTACATGTTTATTTACGAAAATCCTAAAATAATAGCAAGGGTGTTACAGACGGTGACGATGGAGAGTGGTGGAGATGGTGGTGACGGGTTGATTCACCTAACCAGATTCACACCAATTTGAGCACTGGAGTTTATAAATCGATTTGAGGTTAGTTAGTTCGTCTGGATGTGTTTGTTTTTGTTGGGATTTTTGGATAGGGTGGTTGATGGTGGTAGAGATCGAGAGAGAAGCAGAGAGCTAGAGAGAGAGCAATTGTAGAGAGAGAGGAGAATCAATATATATAAATAAATAATAGTAATAATAATAATAATAGTATTTTTTTAATAATAATTATATTAAATATATAGGTAAACCCTTAGGGGATCAGATTTAACCAAAAAATTTAACTGAGTTTGCCATAAAAGACGTAACGTGCAACATTTGCAAACATTAAGGACAAAACTCATCAATTTTAAAGGTAAAGGACGGCACCTGAAATTTTGGACAAACATAAAGGACAAAACTTGTAATTTACTCTATATATTAAAAGTTTATGCATTAGACACTTGTCCCTTATACTTTTGTGCATTTAAGAGTTGTACTTTGTGTGTAAATGACCAAATTACCCTCATAGTTAACAGACTTGATGGATGAAGTTAGAAATTTGGACTCAAATGGTTAAAGAAAATGCTTATGGGGACTCAGGTCGTTAAACTTTTCGTTTTTGGACTCAAGTGGTTAAAACCCATAAAACACAGGGACTCAAAAAGTAATTTACCCTTTAAAATATTATATATATTATCTCCTATATGAATTGTTTAAATTTATATTAAATTTAATTGTATAATTATCTTTTAATTGATATTAATTATCTATAAAAATAGATGACGTCAATGATTGACACATGTCCAAAAATTGGTTTCTTTTATTATAGTAGATAGGTTCAACATGTGATAAATGAGAAGAAATTTGGGGTTGTTGAAATACCGAATACAGGGCCGTCGCTATCTCTCTCTCTCTCTCTTCGCATGTGCTTCTTCCCGATCTAAACTTTGCGTCTCCGTCTCTTTCTCTCTCTCTCTGGTACTATAAAACAGAGATGAAATGAAGCAGAGGTGTGGTCGTCTTTACACGCAAGAGGGATGCGGCCCGATAAGAAGTTTCCACCAACTACCAAGAACTGTTCACAAAGTTGATAATTTTATAGATTGAAATGAAATTGAAATTGAAATGAAATGAAATAATGATAATGATAATATGGAATGTATTTAAACTTAGATTCTAATTCAATTAAAACCTTAATTTGAAAATTGTTCACTTCATTAGATTTTAAAAATTTAGTTTACTTGTTTAGAAAATCGTTCACTTCACACGTGCCGCAAAGGTAAGGAAGCCCCAGGAGACTTGAACATTTTATCCCTTTGATGTTTGTGCACAACTCGTCAACTTATGCTTACTTCATCAGCTTCTAGAAGGCATGCATTTGGGGTCTTCCATTAGACTAGAAGGTATGGGGGCCGGCTTGGCCCGGCTTGGCCCGGCGCCGGACCCCCACACCGCCCCCTGGCCCGGCAAGCATCACAACCGGCAACCTCCAGCCGGGTGTGCCGCCCCAATTTTCAAAACATATAGCCGTTGAACGGCTAGTTCTTTAATAAAAAAAAAAAATTCATTTTTTCCTATAAAATCACCCACTTTCAATATTATTTCCCCACTTTCAACCCAAAACCCTCTCACTTTTATACCAATTTCTCCCTACTTTTATAAAAAAAAAATATCCTTTTACCCACAATGGCTTCTAATCCTTGGTGGCCCTCGTCTTCGGATGACGAAGAGGAGATGTTTTTCGCAAACGCTGTTCTACGGGCGGGACAGATTTTAATCGAAGAGGAAGAGGAAGAGGAAGAGGAAGAGGAAGAAATTGGTGAAAATGTTATTACCACACGAATACGCATTAACAGAGACCGCCAAGGTTTTCATTACAAAATTTCATTGTCCTTATTTTTTTTGTAACTCGTACTTATATAATTTATACGACAGGAGCGCACGACAAATTGGTGAACGATTATTTTTCGGATGAGCCACTTTACAACGCCGACATTTTTAGACGCAGGTTCCGAATGAGTCGCCGCTTATTCACAAGGATTGCCAATGATTTGGCGGGGCTAGACCCGTTTTTCACGCAACGTCCTGATGCTCGAAATTATGAAGGGTTTACAACGTTACAAAAGTGTACTGCGGCCATTCGACAACTGGCGTACGGGACAGTGGCCGACGCTTTGGACGAGTACTTACAGATGTCGGGAAGAACTACGCGGGAATGTTTGTATCGGTTTTGCCATAATGTGGTGAAACTGTATAGCAAAAAATATTTGCGGAAACCAAACGCGTATGATGTTCAACAGTTGTACCAAGCGCATGAAGCAAGGCACGGGTTTCCGGGAATGCTTGGTAGCATTGATTGTATGCATTGGGGGTGGCATAATTGCCCGACTGCGTGGCGCGGCCAATATACGCGAGGTGATCACGGCTATCCAACTGTGATACTTGAAGCTGTGGCATCACAAGATTTGTGGATATGGCATTCTTTCTTTGGTCTCCCTGGTTCACTCAACGACCTCAACGTGTTATACCAATCGGCCATCTTTACCGATGTCGTTAATGGAACGGGACCGGACACAAGTTTTACAGTTTCTGGGGTTGAGTATAGACGTGGGTATTATCTTGCTGACGGGATATATCCGTCTTGGTCTACAATTGTGAAGACTATTCCGTATCCCGAGGACGAAAAACGGAAAAAATTTGCCAAGCGTCAAGAAGCCGCAAGAAAAGAATCGAACGCGCTTTTGGTGTCTTACGAAAAAAATGGGCCATCGTTGCACAACGGGCACGTGCGTTCACCCCAAAAAGGCTGCATCTTTGTATGTACGCTTGCATTTTGCTCCATAACATGATTATTGAAGACGAAGGTCGGGCGATTTGTGAGTATGATGAGAATGCAGCTTGGGGGAACACTGTCCCGGTTGATCCCCCACAACAGGATTTAAACTCGTTCTCGCTAACAAACGACTTCACGCATGCAAACCTTCAACAAGATTTGGTAGAACATATTTGGAACAACGTTAACATTGTGGAGGGTGACGGAGCCGAAGACGAAGACGAAGACGAGTAGTGTGTTTGTTTTAAATTTTTAAATCTAGTCTTTTTTATTTTTTAGGTAGCGTAATTTTTTATTTTTTAGGTTATGTAATTTTTATTTTTTTTATGTAATGGATTTTATTATCTTCCTTTATGTAGTATTTTTATTTAAATGTTGAATACTTTTTATAAAAAATAAAAGTTAAAGAAATAAAAATTAAACAATTAAAATGACTTAAACAATAAAAAATATGTGGTGGGGCCCCATCCTCCATCCCCCTCCATCTTCATTTTGGCTCATCCCATGCTAGCCGCCTACGTGGCGCCTACGTGGAGGCTCATCCCCGTGGGGATGAGCCAAACCATACCTTCTAGTCTTACCGGTAAGACTTCACGTGTATTGTGTACTGATATTATTTCTCCTTGAATCAAATGTTTTGTGTATAAGTTGTTTTAACAAAAATGGCTGTAAACTTGCATTAGTTGGTTGCTGCTGATAATACTTCAATCATCTGATTTGATTTTTGCTAAGGTTCTTCATCTAAAGTTTTTTGGTCATCATCTATAGGCTACTAGAAAACTCCAGCTGCAGATAGAAATACTTTAGCTGACATCAGACGTTTCATTGTTTAGCTAGACTTGTTCTTTAATCAGCTATAAACAATTTTCTTGGAGATTTCTTTCAACACTTAACTAAAATGGACTAACACTCAACTTCTTCTTCGCTTTTGTATACGTATATGGGCAAAAAAAACTGATATGTGATGTCGTAATTGTCAAGTAAGATGCATTCGTATATTATGTGCCATTATCACACACCCGAACATCTTAATTCAATTATAAACAAGGAGCGAATAAACACATAAAAGTGCAAAACAAAAGCTAAAAATTTGTCATTTTGTGTTTACACAAACGAAGGGAGATTAATTTTAAAAACAAATATTTTTTGGTTGGAGAATGCTATAGAATCGGCTCCCTACGTTGGACAATCTATCTAAACGTGGTATTCTGGTTGGCCCCTCTATGTGTGCTCTTTGTAACTCTGCAAGCGACTCCATTGATCATGTTTCCACTTCATGTTTTGTGGCTTCGGTTGTATGGCAAAGCATTTGCTTTCGCTATACGGGATTTAGTGGACATGCACTAGCTTGTTCCAGGCTTGAACGTGAGGAGAAGACTAATCCAGTCCATTATCTTGGTGGCGTGTTGGCAAGAAGCTGTAAGCCCACACACCAAATTACATAATAACGTCTCTAATATTGAAGTCGCGCCATCTCTCCCGGTGAATATTTTGAAATTTAGATCTACTACTAACCCATAAGAAACAATTGAGTAATATATTTAATAACATTCTTGTGAAAATTGACAACATATGTGAAGAAGAGATTAAGACCTATAGCTACTTATGGGTCAAGATTCGGTCTAAAGGTTTTACGATGGATTGGTCTAGATCAGGGGCGGACATATATATAGCCCAAGGTGGGCGGGCGCACCCCCGGGAAAAAAAATTTTAGTGCTATTTTCCGTTGAAAATCTCGTCTGCACCCCTTGGATTTTTTTCGTCCGCACCCCTTGAATTTTTTCATCCGCACCCCTTGGAATTTTTCGTCCACACACCTTAGGAAAAAAATGTTTTCGATTTATATTTTAAATTTTTTAGTAAACTCTAATTAAAAAAACTACCTAAATTATATAAACTTATACTACCCAACTTAACCCAAATACCCAATACCTTAACCCACTATTTCATTAAACATAATTAGCCCACTAATTACTAGCCCATTAACCAAACTCAACCTAAGTTCAAACTATAATAATTAAAATAAGCCTAATAGTCCCTTAGAATTCATCCCTCCCTTCCTCTCTTACGTCGTCTCCTACCAGCGATCATCGACCACAACAGGAACCACAACAGCACGTCATCAGCAGCCGCGAACCACCGCCGTCCGACACCAAAGGGTAACAAAATTCTTACATAGGTTTGAAATTTCATGTGTTTTGACGTTGTTTATGGTTGTTTAGATGATTTTTAGGGTGATTATGTTGTTTAAATGATTTTTTAGGGTGATTACACACGATTTCTAGGGTTGAAAATTAAAATTGAAACATTATTTTATGGAGCGATGAACTTATGCATCAATTTGTTTGTGATAGGAATCATGAGTAGGGACGTTATGGCGCAATTTCTTTTGTTTTACATGACCCGACCCGAACCGACCCGATACGAACCAATTTTTTTACTTATATACCTAGAGGCCTAAAATTTTTAAAAATGTTTCGCACCCCCATGAAAAAATTCTTGGGTCCGCCACTGGTCTAGATGGATAACTTTTGATGTTTGCATGGTTGTTGGTTTGGTTTTTGTTGTAATGTTGGTCTTGTTTGTTGTTTCTGCTCTTTGCTAGTTGCTTGCTAGCAAGTTTGTATTTTTAAATAAAAGTTGTATAAAAAAAGAAATTATCAAATTTACAATCATATCTTTTACTAATATGCGATGTAATCAGGACTTTAGTACAATCGTTAGCTTTGCTATTGATGGAATCTACATCAGAACGTCAATTTATTTAAAATACACCAACATAGTAGGATGTCTACATCAGAATGTCAATTCATTTATACACTCAAAACTTATGTATATATGCTTCACGACATTATTATATGAAATTCAAGGACCTCACAAGTACTAACCATTTACGATTACCCCGCCTGCAAAAATGGAAACACGATCACTATCTTCACACAATATCGAAGACACAAGACCAAAAACTTAAGCAGACTACAACAATAGATTTGCATGTGTGCAGAGAATTTATTACCATTAGGATGAAGAACCTGGCCAGTAAAGTAGGAAGAGTCCTGCTCGGATGCAAGGAATACATACGATGGAGCTACCTCATAAGGTTGACCTGCCCTATCCATGGGTACCTGTGACCCAAATATCGCTATATCCTCGTCATTAAGTGCTGCAGCTTGCAGTGGTGTCCATATAGGACCAGGAGCCACACCATTGACACGAATCTTCTTTTCAACTAGATGCAATGCTAGAGCCCTTGTGAAGGACACTATGGCTCCCTTTGTTGAAACGTATTCGAGCCAACTTGATTGGCTCGCTGTGTACGCCAACACTGATGTCGTGTTTATGATTGCGCTTCCTTCTTTCATATGCTCCAAGGAGTGCCTACATAACCAAGTTATTAATAATCTTTTGTAATATTTAATACTTGTAAATTAAAAACCTAAATGCACAAATTTATTAATTTTTCCTATGTTCATATATAAATTTTATTGAAAACCGAGTTATATTCTAAATAAAATGTTTTTTTAGTGTTCACGAGACCAAAAAACTACTTTATTTTAAATACAACTCGGTTTTCAATAAAGATTTATATGAAATAAAAATGTGTATTTTGATTTTCTACATGTATAAATTTATCCAAGAAAAAATAACAACAATGTTACACACACCTTGTCATGAAAAAATAGGAGAAAATGTTGGTCCTAAATATCCTTTCAATTCTCTCCTCTGTGACCTCTTCTAACGAATACGAATACACATAGTACTCAACAGCTGGATTGTTCACCAGGACATCAATGCGCCCGTATTTTGCAATGACCTCATCTACGACATCTTTACAATTCGCGCTATACCTAAGATCGGTAGGTATTGCAATCGGATCACCCGAGCCTTTAACTTTTGACTCATTTATGGTCCTCAAAGTATCATTTGCGTCTATGTCCTCGACACCCTTCACATAAGTGAAGGCTACAGTTGCACCCTCCATTGCAAAGTGGTAGCAAACAGACCTTCCAATACCTGAATCTCCTCCTGTCACCAATGCCACCTTTCCCTACAACAAGTAACCACATTTTTTTTTGATGATTTTTCTTTTAGTAAAAAAGCAAGGAGAGATGATATTCCTTCTTATGTTTATTACTCATTCGGAAGCTACATACCCATGAAGGCTTCACATACATAACCTAGAAATAATAAATTATTAAGCGTGAAATACTGTATTAATGAGTATATGAGACTTTGACCAAGTATTGTAATGTTTGAGAAAGTATGGACATATACATAATTTGATCAAGTGCAAGAATGTTTGATTCATTATGACTATATTTCACCATGATTCATTATGGCTATGTTTACTCAGCTTTGAGTTCACTTATACAACATCTAACGATATAGTTTCTTTTCTTGTGGGAAAGGCGGACAGTTAATAAATTTAAAAAAGGAACCTATCAGCTACAAAAAAAAAAAAAAAAAAAAAAAAAAAAAAAACCCACTAGTAAAATTTGCAGCTACCCAATACTATAAAGAAGAGTTAAATGCTATTTTCGTCCCTTTGGTTTGTTCATTTTTACCATTTCATACCAATTTTCAAAAATGCATCAGTTTCCTCCCTGACATACTGAAAAAGTGCCATTTCAGTCCAAAAATTAAAACTCAGATAAGTCAGACAGATTAAATGAAGGGTATTACTGTCAATTCATAAATAAGGTGAAAATAAAAAAAATATATGAATTGACAATAATACCTTTCATTTAACATGTCTGACTTAACTGAGTTTTAATTTTTTGACTGAAGTGATACGTTTCCAGAGTATGCCAGGGAGGAAACTGGTGCATTTTTGAAAATAAGCCTAAAATGGCAAAAAACCACAACGACGAAAATGACAAATAACTTTTATCAAAATCAAGATACTCTAGTTAGCCAGATCATGAGAGCTGCGACTCAAGCGGTTCATAACCATCTCTTACAATATATTATATGAGAATATACAGCACATTATTACACAGTCATGACCTCTTATAATACATCATCATCATATAGTCAGTAAATTTCACTAATAGCAAAGCTTAGATAGGGTCTAAGGAGCGTAAGATGTAGACAGCCTTACCTCTACCCTGTAGCCTGTAGGAATAGAGAGGTTGCTTCCAGTGAGACCCCCGGCTCCATAATAGTTTTGCGTCAAACACTCAAACTTATTACGACGAAATATAACTCACTGTTTCCCAATGTAATTAGTTGTTCCCTTCAAATTAATTAACATATGTATTAATTTTTACGTTTTAAATTTAGTGATCGTAATATGGGTGTCAATCGCATCGGGCTGGCGGGTTCAATCGTATCGTGTAACCCGAACACGACCCATATTATTACTTATGTCATAGCTTTCAATGTTAACCCACACACACATAAATTCAGGTCAAACCAAACTCGGCCCGTTTAACCCTTTAGACTATGGGGTATGGGGCGGGGGTTGAAGAGAAACGCCCAAGTCACCACCCCGGGTGGGCTTGGGTTTGGGCGTGGCCCCATTGGCGTGGGATTTAGCCCAGGGGTGGGGCGGGGCTACCCACATGACATGGTGAAACCTCATTGGTCAAGAGCACTAGCCACGCCACCCCAGCCACGCCCCACCATACCTCTTTGAAATTGGCTTTTGGTCTTGGGTGCCCCATACTCCACGTGTCGCATCATGCCCCCAACACACGCCCCACCATACCTCACGTTCTTATTTTAAGTAAGTCATACATGCTAAAGAGTTATAAGTAGGTTGTAAGTGGTTATCGTTTAAAAGGTGAATATAAGTGTTACAAATATATAAATGGTGTGAGAAAACTACCATTATTACGGTACTAACCATATAATATTGAAACCAAAGTCATAATAAAGTATGAAAGCGAAACCATAAAATAAGAAATTGAGAATCTGAGACTAGTGAAGAATTATATAATATTAGAGTCGGCAGAGGAATATTAAGAGTTTTCATGAATGTCTTGAATACTGACTGGGAATTGTAATTGCATTACCTATATATTAAATTTTGAAGACAATGAACACTGTTACCTATATATTAAATTTTGAAGACAATGAAAAGTAATATTATCAAGGGATTAGCAAATGGTATCGGGTACTGGTACCAGTATTAAATTTACCAAACCAGGTATATTTTTGGTATCGGTTTGGCACCGGTATTCACCGGTTTTTACCCTCAAATACCGGTACCGTACCAGTATCGACCGGTACCGAACCAGTGTCGACCGGTACCGAACCGTACCGTGTCAGGTATATTCGGTACCGGTACCCACTTTTAGGGATTTTTGGTCAAGACGAATCGGTATGAACGGAAATTGAAATCGGAAATTGCAAAGTATTTGGCTAACACCCAAACGTTTATTATTATTCAAGAAACTAACTCAAAACTTGAATTACAATCACTAATACCCAAAGCATGGTATTTATAATCTAAACACTCCTATTAGACTATAACTAGGATTGCTAATAAACTATTAAATTGGACATGATAATTATCACTAAATAATTAAACCTGAACACGTTTAAATATTCTATAATTATCCACTCCATGTTTCCTCGCCTTGCACGCAAAGAAAGCTCTTTTTATTCGAAATTTCCAACAATCACCCCCGGAATTTCGAACTCGTATCTGACAAGTCTTCGACTCCAAGCTTTTCAGTCATCTCCTTGAACTTGATCTTCCCAAGAGCCTTCGTCAAAATATCCGCCTTTTGATCTATGCCACTAACATGCTCGATCACGATATCTTCACGCTCAACACATTCCCGAATGTAGTGAAACCGGGATTTTATGTGTTTGCTTCTTCCATGGAAAACCGGGTTCCTCGCGAGAGCTATTGCCGATGTATTATCAACACGTAACACCGCCGCTTGAATTTTCTTGTCGAGTAATTCACCAGTTAATTCTTTTAGCCAAACCGCCTGACACGCGGCTGCACTAGCCGCCATATACTCCGCCTCACACGATGATAAAGCAACAGTACTTTGCTTTTGAGAACACCAAGTAATTGGGGAAGACCCAAAATAAAACAGGTGTCCCGTAGTACTTTTTCCATCGTCCGGATTTATGTTGTGACTACTATCACTGTAACCGACCAACGTATTTTCTCCTCGAGTATAGGTAATGCCATAACTAAAAGTACCTTTTAAATAGCGAAGAATTTGCTTGATGAGAGCTGCATGAGATTGCTTCGGGCAATGCATGTACCGACTGGCTACTCCGACCGAAAACGCCAAATCTGGTCGAGTCTGTAAAAGGTACCGGAGACACCCGACAATCTTTCGATATCTCGTTGCATCAAAATCTTCTTCGTCTTCAAATTTAGAAACTTCCACGTTCGGGTCTATGGGAACACTAGTAGGATTGCAATTAATCATACCGGCTTCCGTCAGTATTTTCTTTGCATACGCCTCTTGCTTAATTTTTATCCCGTCCTTGCTCTGCGACACTTCAATTCCAAGATAATAAGTAAGCTTTCCCAAATCCGACATTTCAAATTTTTTAGCCATCCCGCGCTTAAACTCCATAATAAGTTTCAAATTTGAACCCGTCACAATTAAATCGTCCACATACACGCCGATTAATAAGACGTCCGTTCCAACGGTTCTTCGGTATACGGCTTGTTCTTGCGAGCATCGGTGAAATTTCATATCTAATAAAATATTATTTAATTTCGTATTCCACGCACGTGAAGCTTGCCTTAACCCGTATAACGCCTTCGATAATTTATAGACTTTATGCTCTTCGCCTTTTTTAATGAACCCTTCCGGTTGAACGACATAAACTTCTTCTTTTAATTCGCCATGTAGGAACGCGGATTTAACATCTAGATGATGTAATTCCCACCCTTCATTCGCTGCGAGAGATAAAAGTAACCGAACCGTTTCAAGTCGAGCAACTGGCGCGAACACTTCGTCAAAATCGACTCCGGGTTGCTGAACATAACCCTTCGCCACGAGTCTAGCCTTGTGTTTATTTAGCGAGCCATCCGCGTTTCTTTTAACCTTGAAAACCCACTTCAAACCAATCGCTTTTGCACCACGCGGTAACTCGGTTAACGACCACGTGTTATTTTTATTTATTGATTCAATTTCTGCGCGCATTGCTTTCATCCACTCCGGTTTATTTTTGGCATCATTAAAATAAGCCGGTTCGTCATCCGCAAGCAATAAATATTCTTCATCAATAGAACTCGAATTTAATATATAATCGTTAAAACGTACCGGTGTAACCGTTGCGCGATTAGATCTACGAACAACCGGCTCGGGTGTCGCAAAATTATTTGATCCTGAATTATTGTTACCACACATGCTACTGTTACTGTTGCTTGGGGAATTATTACTGTTGAGCTGGGTCACCTGACGCCCAGAGGGGCCTTGTTGATTATGACTAATTGAAACAGTAGCTTCTTCACAATGTATTGGGCTATGCGAGCCCACATCCTTCATATTAGCTGGATATATAGAATTCACTAAAGTAGTGTTGTTGACTTTCCTATCTTTTTCTTTCAACAGTGGATTAGGTGGGCCACCCATATAATTTGATGATGTTGAATTTAAATGGCTTTGACTATTAGATGAACCTGTTGAATTTTCACTCATTGAATTTGTTGAATAAGCTCCACCATCATCATACGAACCTAACGATCTCGAACCAGAATTCGTTCCAACAATTTCGGTATTAACAGTTCCATCTCCGGTGTCAATCACGCCATTAAAATCTACCCAAAACATACTCGGTTCGCGAGACTCTTCGTTATTAAAAACAATATTTTTTCCCCAATTCCAACCACGCGTTTCATCAAACTCCGTATCCCCGTCTCGACCCACAACAATTCTTCGAGTCGTTGGATTGTATAAACGATACGCCCTCGAACCTTTTTCGCTTCCAAGATAAACTAGACGAGTCGAACGATCGTCTAATTTTGGAAGATGCCCGCCAACAATTTTCAAATAAGCGGCACATCCGAAAACCTTAAGAAATTGAAGATCCGGTTTCTTTCCTTTTAACATCTCGTACGGTGTTTTGTCTTCGTGTAACGCTCGTGTTGGAGTTTTATTTATTAAATCGGTTGAGTGCCTCACCGCCTCCCCCCACATAAAATTAGGAACTTGTCGCGCTTTTAATATACTTCGAGTCATCTCCATTAAGGTACGGTTTCGCCTCTCCACCACCCCGTTTTGTTGAGGTGAATATGGAGCGGTTAAGTGTCGAATAATCCCTTCGTTTTCACAGAACCGATTGAACTCATGAGACGTAAATTCTCCCCCTCGATCGGTTCGAAACGTCTTGATTTTTCTACTAACTTCCACTTCCACCATGACTTTAAACTTTTTGAAGGTTTCAAACGCGTCACTTTTTTCCTTCAAAAGAAAAGTCCACATGAAACGTGAAAAATCATCAACTAAGACAAATACATACCTATTTCCCGCTATTGTGCTCGGAGAAATTGGACCGCATAAGTCTCCATGAATAAGTTCCAAGGCACGCGTTGCCCGAAACGACGCCGTCTTCGGAAAAGATTGTCTCGTATGCTTCCCGACTAGGCACGAATCACATATTTGATTTTCATGATTGATTTTTGGCATTCCCACGACCATATCTTTATTCACCATTTGTTTCATGGACTCGAAATTTAGGTGACCAAGTCTCGCGTGCCATAACCAATTTTCATTATCAATCCGAGCTTTCAAACAAATGGGTTTTCCAACTTTTAATTTAATCGTATAAAGACGATTTTTAGATCGAGTAACATTCATTAATACCTTGCCTTGAGCGTCACGCATTAATAAATAATCGTCTTTCATACGAATATCACATCCACACTCCGTTGCTTGACCGAGACTAATTATATTACTACGTAAACTAGGGATATAATAAATATCGGTCATTAACCTTTGCTCCCCCGTTTTACCCAATAGTAATATAGACCCTTTCCCGCATATTTCGACTTGAGAACCATCCCCGGATTTAACTTTGCCACCAACACGCCTATTTAATTCAGAGAAAAAAGATATATTACCCGTCATATGGTTGCTCGCGCCATTATCCAAATACCACAAGTCTTTTTCTTCCGAACCATTCTCGTAATTTTTTGGAATGACCTTTTCTTCATTCAAGTAAACGATTTCTTGAACATCTTTGTCACACCCCGATTTCCACGTGTCTCACCGGTGGGCCCGGTGGGGGATTACCGTGACGATGTTGGCAACAATATAGTCAAACCACACAATTATATAATGCACAGCGGAAGCATAAGATAAATATATAAATTTCAACCTCTGATCATAATATCAATGTATTACAGAGTTGAATATCCACAGTGGATCGAAAATAAAAGTAAGGTATTGTTCCATTAGATACTGCAATCAAGCTTGCGAGGCTTATCCTGACGCTAGGGAGCTAATACCAGCCAATTACGTTTAGGTACCTGCACTTAATCTTTTTGGGGAAAATACGTCAGTTTACACTGGTAAATACATTCAACTGCCACATTTGAAAATGTTTATTAAAATTGATTTGAATGCACAAGGCACAAACTCTTTTATAACTTGGGAAAATTCATAATGATCTTGTGAACGTTTTACATGTTCTTTTATGCGTTCAGTAGCCCGGGTCGTGCCGGGTTAAAGATTTATAGACACACCACGTTTGCGTAAAACCGTAGTATGAAAACCAACGGCTACGTCTTTTAATTTTAATGTCGACACTTTATACCGGGTGTACGCCTACACCGGGATGTCGATGGTCGTGGCCATTTCGTAAAATGATGCCGAGGATATCCGGGACAACGGTCATTAAACCCCCCAAAGGCTTATAAGCAACAAAACTGTTTAAATGAGCCGATCATATTTAATCAATTAACCACCTCAGCGATGGAATTATATAATGCTCAATCAAGCGGTATTAATATACCGTAACCCAAGCCCATATAGGGGAAATAAGTCAAAAGTATTTACCTTTGCAAGTATTAATCCTTAATTTAGATCAAGTCACCGATAGCTTTTACTGGGGCTCCTAATCTGGAACGAAGGTTTTAATTAACCTCTTAGAATCCTAGCGGTCCTTATATTAGCCGTAGCTTAAACCGGTTGATTCCGATATATAGATATGGTTAATTCGCCCGAAGAGGCGAAAACCGAGAATGGAGTATGATTTGGACCCAACAAGTTCAGAGACTTGTTTTATATGGGTTTATAGTTCATACTCTGGATTTTGGGGTTCAAATA
Source organism: Helianthus annuus (assembly GCF_002127325.2). Taxonomy (NCBI): domain Eukaryota; kingdom Viridiplantae; phylum Streptophyta; class Magnoliopsida; order Asterales; family Asteraceae; genus Helianthus; species Helianthus annuus. The sequence goes on along the minus strand of NC_035444.2, from coordinate 12,429,156 downwards.
ATATAATTTGACCCGTATCGGCTATTGCACGAAAACTAGTTCCATGAGTCGTACCGTGTGCGCAAATAGGCGAAACGGTTAACCATAAGAGTCGTACGCTTATTTCCTAAGTCAATATGCCTTAAAAGTATTTTGGTATCAGTAGGATACCTTCCGTAATGCCCGTAACGAGTTTAAGTTTATATTATGCCCCGTAGGGGCTTTTCGGTCATTTTAAAGACTTTAAAAGGGATTTTCGAGTTCTACAGGAAATCTGAGTTTCCCGAACAGCTTATAAAGCTTAAAATACTTTATTTATTATTTAAAACCAGTAGCAACTGGAATCGGGTCAAAAGACCTTGTAGAACTCCCGTTTTGGCCAAAAAGGGCATATTCGGTATTTACCGAACCGTAGCCATAACCGCAGGTTATGAGCAAGGTAAAAATTATTAAAAATCTTTAAAATTCCCAAAATATTATTTTACCATAGTGGGTAAAAGTTTTGGTGACGAAAACTTGGGTTAGATGAGCGTTATGCTAATTACGCCGTTAATTACAAAACTTTCTTAAAAGTGCGCCTTTTAGCATAACTCTCATTCTAGACCTCGGATTGACGTGAAACTTTAAGGACATGCTTATAATTTAACAAGCAAGGTTTTGGTCCGTTCACGTGTCCGAAATACTCGTTTTAATTTTTAAAAGGCCGTTACGGTCAACTTTTTAGGCGAATGACGGAAATGCGCTAAAGACTCGGATAATTCATGAACCGACCACAGAGGCTTATACCAACATGTGACCTGGTCCTAAGAGAGTCCTAAGGTATATTTATACCTCACTAAAACGGGTCAGAACTGAAGTCAAAGCAAAAGTCAAACTTTTGCGACTTTCGGCTCCGAACCGGTTCTATATAGTAAATGATCGATTCAAACGAGCGCAAACAGGTTTATATACTTATTATCATGTTTTATGATTGTCAAAACAGGTTCCATAATATATATATTACAGATTATGCTTAAATCGCTAAAATAGCTTTCTGTTGACTTTTTAACCGCACGTTTGACTCGATAATTGACATAGTTAGAGTGGTGATCAGGGGGAACCATTTTAGAGGTTTAATACCCACATAAATACCAACTCAAAACTACTTTTGGTTCGTCATAAGACTGAACCATCGCTGAGTTATTTTAAAGTCAAACCGTACTTACGACGGTTTGGTTTTTAGCTAAATACTAAGCATAAACTGAAGTATGAATGATCAAGGCAACTTACAGAAGTTAGGACTTGAATATGGAGCAGGGAAGAACACTTGGGAGCACTTAGAATAATCAGATGGGAGTTGTTTGAGTTGTGTGAATGATATGAGCTTAAGGTGGCTATTTATAGCCAATGCCAAGCATCTTTGATCATTACAACTCTCACAATCAGACCAGAGGTGATGGTAAGTGTCCCCTAAGTGTTATGGGTCGTGCATAGGGTGCCCATGCCCCATAATTATGTGCATGATCGTTCACAAGCTCCAAAAGTCAAGAAACTACAAAGTTTCTGCATCTGGGCACTTTACGCGACCCGCATGGACATTCCATGCTTCTTTTACGCGGGTCGCCTAAAGTTCATATAACGGACGCGTTTTTTAAGAGGCTCGCGGCCCGCCTCAACTAAACCTTAAACTTCACGCGGGTCGCCTAAGGTTATATTTTCTGAATTTTTCAAATCTTTTATAATGATTACAGAATCGGGCCATTAATAACGAAATCTTTCGTAATGATTTGCCTGACCTTTCGGATTTGAAGGGGTAACTTTGCGGTTTGGCCCTCGGTTATTTACCGATAGGGGCCTCGTGTTAATTACCCGCATTATTTAGTCCCCGGTTTATTTATTAATTATATTGGAAAGCCTTAACTTTCACTGTTGACGCTTTTAACCCTTCTTCTTCGAATTCGATCGTAACTTTCTCGTTTCATATCGAAACTTCGCGAAATTCATATATATTATTTTAGTGAGGGTATAATACCGTTACAAAGTCTTTGGGACGTTAAAGGGTCACTCAGAGGTATTATTAAACATGTTGACACAGTTAACCCCTGTAGTTTGTAATCTCTCACTTTCTTCCGCGTTTTATTTTTGTACGATCTATAATTTATTCGTTTGAAGGTTTAAGCATTATTTAGGGATACTATACAGTATATTTACCCTTGTTGACATTTATAACCCTCGAATTTATATATTTTCAAGGTTTGTCAAAATTAGTCCTTTATTTATTATAGATGCCACGTGTAAACAAATGACACGTGTTAACACATTATTGGACACAAAATTTCGAGGTGTTACATCCTCACCCCCTTAAAATAAATCTCGACCCGAGATTTACTCAAATAAATAGGGGTATTTTTCTTTCATTGTAGCTTCGACTTCCCACGTATATTCAGGACCTCTACGAGCATCCCACTTGACTTTTACAATCGGTACGTGCTTTCTGCGAAGCTTCTTCACCTGTCGATCTTCAATCGACAAAGGTTTTTCTATAAATTTTAAGCTCTCATCTATATGCACATCTATGTGTGGTATCACCAACGATTCGTCGGCGAAGCACTTTTTGAGATTGAAGATGTGGAACACATTGTGAATTCCATTGAGCTCTTCAGGCAAGTTTAGTTTATAGGCAACTGATCCGACTCGTTCAATGACCTCAAAAGGCCCTATGTATCTCGGACTCAGCTTGCCCTTCTTGCCGAAACGCATCACCCCCTTCCAGGGTGACACCTTAAGTAATACCTTTTCACCCACTTCGAAGTGAAAATCCTTACGCTTTGGATCAGCGTAGCTCTTCTGCCTATCGCGGGCAGCCTTGAGACGTTCCCGGATCTGGACAATCTTGTCCGTTGTCTGGAAAACAATCTCTGGTCCCGATAATTGGACCTCTCCTACTTCCGCCCAACAAACAGGCGATCTACATTTCCTACCATATAATGCCTCAAAAGGCGCAGCCTTTATGCTGGTGTGGTAGCTATTATTGTAGGAGAATTCGATCAGGGGTAGGTTTTTATCCCAATTACCACCTAGATCAATCGCACATGCGCGAAGCATGTCTTCTAGTGTTTGGATAGTACGCTCACTTTGACCGTCCGCCTGTGGATGGTAAGCCGTACTAAAATTTAAACGCGTGCCCAAAGATTGCTGGAAACTTTTCCAGAAGTGTGATGTGTATCTAGTATCCCTGTCAGAGATAATAGACACAGGTATGCCGTGTAAGGCTACAATCTTATCAACATAAAGTTGGGCTAACATATCGGAGCTATACGTCTCCTTGATGGGTAGAAAATGAGCTGATTTAGTCAGCCTATCAACTATGACCCATATTGTATCGTTTCCTTTCCTGGTTTTGGGTAACTTGGTTATGAAGTCCATCGTTACACATTCCCACTTCCACTCGGGAAGTTCAGGCTGTTGTAGCAAGCCAGACGGCTTTTGGTGCTCGGCCTTGACTTGAGCACAAGTCAAGCACTTTGCTACATGGGCGGCTACAGACTTTTTCAAGCCTATCCACCAATAATTTGCCCTTAAGTCTTGGTACATTTTATCAGCACCAGGATGGACTGAGTATTTGGAACTATGGGCTTCCTGGAGAACAACATCTCGTAGTCCTCCATATATCGGAACCCATATACGTCCGTTCAGCCTAAGAATTCCATCCTTGCTAAGAGTCAACTGCTCCTCAGTTACTCCTAGCTTTTCATTTGGATAATTAGCTTCCAACACAGCCTCACGCTGCGCAGCTAATATCCTTTCCATCAAATTATTTTTAACTTCAATGCTCTTGGCATTGATTCGAATGGGTTTTACCCTTTCTTTTCTGCTCAATGCATCGGCGACTACATTCGCCTTGCCGGGATGGTACCTGATTTCGCAGTCATAATCATTCAGGGTTTCCATCCAACGGCGTTGTCTCATGTTCAACTCCTTCTGGTTGAACAGGTGCTGGAGGCTTTTGTGATCAGAATAAATCACAAATTTAATACCATAAAGGTAGTGCCTCCACAACTTAAGTGCAAATACAACGGCACCCAACTCCAAGTCATGGGTGGTGTAATTCTTTTCATGCACCTTTAATTGTCTTGAAGCATAGGCAATCACCTTGCCCTTCTGCATAAGCACACACCCCATGCCTGTATGTGATGCATCGCAGTAAACTACGAATTCATCTGTACCCTCGGGTAAGGTCAACACAGGTGCGTTGCTTAGCTTCTGCTTCAGTATTTCAAAGGACTCTTGCTGCTTCGGGCCCCAAATGTACTTTTCTTTCTTCTTGGTCAAGGAAGTCAAGGGCGCAGCAATCCTTGAAAAATTCTCAATAAATCTCCGGTAATATCCTGCTAATCCCAGGAAACTACGGATTTCGGTAGGCGTCTTTGGCTCTTGCCAGTTCATGACTGCCTCTACCTTAGCGGGATCCACTTGGATACCACGCTCACTCACAACGTGTCCTAAAAACTGAACTTCTCGTAGCCAGAATTCACATTTCGAGAATTTGGCGTAGAGTTTCTCACGTTGTAGTAATTCGAGAATGCAACGGAGATGCTTCTCGTGGTCAGCTTGATTCTTGGAATAGATAAGGATATCGTCGATGAAGACTATGACGAATTTGTCCAAGTACGGCTTGCAAACGCGGTTCATGAGATCCATGAACGCAGCCGGTGCATTTGTGAGCCCAAAAGGCATCACTAGGAACTCGTAATGACCATAGCGAGTCCTAAATGCAGTCTTGTGTACATCTTCATCTCTGACCCTTAGTTGATGATAACCCGACCTTAAGTCGATCTTGGAGAAGTAGCTTGCTCCTTGCAGCTGGTCGAACAGATCATCGATCATTGGTAAAGGATATCTGTTCTTTATGGTAACTTTATTCAGTTCTCTATAGTCGATGCACAACCGCATCGATCCGTCCTTCTTCTTTACAAATAGGACAGGAGCTCCCCAGGGAGATGAACTAGGTCTGATAAAACCTTTCGCCAGCAGTTCATCCAACTGGGTCCTCAGTTCTTTCATTTCCGTTGGCGCTAATCTGTAAGGTGCTCTTGCTATCGGAGCTGCTCCAGGAATGATGTCAATTCTGAACTCCACTTGTCTATCTGGTGGCAAACCAGGTAGTTCTTCAGGAAAAACCTCGGGGTATTCAGAAATGACAGGAAGATCCTCGATCTTCGGCTTTGGTTCTTCAATTATCACTTGAGCCATGTAAATTACACAGCCTCTGTTCAAACACCTTGAAGCTTTCAGCATAGATACGTCTTCGGGCAATCCGTAATGCGTATCCCCTCGAATGGTAAGAGATTCACCACTCGGAGTCTTTAAAACTATTTGCCGCTTGCCGCAAATGATTTGGGCCTGGTTATGGGATAACCAGTCCATACCTAGCACGATATCAAAACCCGCCAATTTGAAGGGAAGTAGAGATAAAGGAAAAGAATGGTTCCTAATGGATATTTCACATCCTTCTAGAACGGTAGAGACGGTTTCTATCGTTCCGTCTGCTAACTCTACTTCGTATTTCATGTCTAGGGTTTTGATTGGCATTTTTAGTAGTTGGCAAAATTTCTGGTCTACAAAGGACTTGTCAGCGCCAGAATCGAACAGTACTCTTGCAAATATATTATTTACGAGAAAAGTACCTGTAAGCACATTGTCGTCCTTGACCGCTTCCTTTGCATCCAAGCGAAAAACTCTCGCATTTGTTTTCTTCGTCTCTTCCGCCTTCTTGGCATACTTCGGGCAATTACTCTTTATGTGCCCCTTTTCATTACAATTATAGCAGGTTGTGTCCTTTATCTTTCTGCACTCCACTGTCTTATGCTCCTTGGACTTGCATAGCCCACAGGGTGGAGTCCTTTGTTGCGACTGCGAACCAGACGCAAACCTACACTTCCCGGAGTGAGGTTTCTTGCAGACCTTGCAGTAAGGTCTTCCATCAGCTTGCCCCTCCTTCCTTGCCTCCGACCCTTTCTTGCCTTCACCGTTTCCACGGTGCTTTTTCCCAGACTTTTGTGAGGTATCATCCTCACGCTTTCGCTTTTCAGCCTCCTTGCTCCTTTGTGCCCTCAGACGGACAGCATCAAGTGTAAGAGACAAGGAGAGGTCAGTAACTGACCTGAAGGTCGTTGGCCTAGAGGCCTTCACACTGGCCTTGATTGCCGGTTCTAAGCCCCCAATGAATCGGGCAATTCTTCGTGGTTCTGGTGTCACAAGATATGGCACCAGGCGTGACATAGTGTTAAAGCTTGTCAGATAAGCTTGACAATCCAGGTTTGTCATCACTAGTGAGACAAAATCTGCCTCAATCTTCTCAACCTCGTGCTGAGGGCAGTAGTTTTCTTTTATGAGGGTAATAAACTCCCCCCATGACATTTTGTACAAGGCAGACTTACCTGAAGCCTGCACCAGAGCTCTCCACCACGCCAGGGCCTCGCCCTTGAATGACTGGGACACAAACTTAACCACGTCCCTCTCAGCGCACCCGCTGATGTCCACAATCGTGTCCATCTCGTCCAGCCAGGTGATACAATCAACCGCACCTTTCTCCCCTGTAAATTCACGGGGCTTACATGATACAAAGTATTTGTAGGTGCAACCCTTAGCACTGGACGCATCAGTATATTCTCTATCGCGGTGAACGCTGTGCTCAGTAGACGAATGTTTGTCGTCATCTTTCTTGGGTTCAGAGGGTGGTTTGGAGTGTGTCTTTGGTTTAGAGGGTGGTTTTGACACAGTTCTGCCTTGAGACTCAGTATTTTGACGATCAATCGCTGCCTGGACAGCATTGTTGATCAGAGCCTTCAGTTGTGCGCCTGTCAAATGTACTGACGCATTGTCATAGTCATCTTCATTCGTGTGGCTGTTCTCTCCATTGGGATCCGCCATTGTAACTTGAATCTGTTACAGAAGATAACAAAATTTTAATTTAGGAGATTATTATGTGATTGTCTTTTATGACAATTTGTCAACCATGGTACAGGGACCATATTCGGTTAACTTATTATCTCATTACATATTAGGATTTGAATATCTCCTATTTCAACTATATAAATAGTATTGGTGGCATAAAGCCTAATCATGATGATGTTTTATAATATTAGCCGAGATTTCATAGAATCAAAGGCATAGAGATTTGAACCGTAGTTCTTTTATCTCTTTCTGACAGAGAGTCATAGACTACCACTGCCTTTTGTCTTTATAAGACAATTATTATGGCCCATAGGCACTACACCTCTAATGGATGTTTAAATATAGTTGGCCCGTAGGCACTACATCACTAAATGGATGTTTTACAGTACTGGCCCGTAGGCACTACACCACTAACGGATGTTTTAATAATATTGGCCCGTAGGCACTACATCACTAATGGATGTTTTAATAATATTGGCCCGTAGGCACTACATCACTAATGGATGTTTTAATAATTCTGGCCCGTAGGCACTGCATCACTAATGGATGTTTTAATAATTCTGGCCCGTAGGCACTGCATCACTAATGGATGTTTTAATATTTCTGGCCCGTAGGCATTGCATCACTAATGGATGTCTTTATAATATTGATCACCTTCATTGGTGATTTAACCCACGATTTATAAATCATTTAGTTGGGTTTTGAAATCCTTAAAGGATTATTGTATAAGAATGACGTGCGTGATTTTAACGAATCACGTCTGCCATGAATGTTAACATGCGTACAGAGGTTAACAGGGAATCAGAATCTTTTCAGCTAGGTCGTACCATCTTGACTGATCTTAAAAGACCCCAAGCTAGGTTTCACCCCCCTTAAGATTCTTTATTTAGGCGGATCAATGTAAAAGGAATGGTTTTGATTTATTTTTATATATTAAAACAAAACTCATAACATACATTCCAAAATCTCAAATACAATTACATATTGCCCTAAACGGGTCTTTCAAATAATACATACCTCCATAGAGGTTTTTAAATAAGTGACAAGTCCACGCAGAGACTAATATAAGATAGGTGTCCATGCAAGGACTAAAGATAAGTCCACGTAGGGACTGAAATACGATAAGTTATCCACACAGGGACTTATTTTAAAGTAGGAATTACATTCGTACTACTATTTAGGGCTAATGGTCACGTTTCTTCTTTTTGCCCTTTAGTAGGTTCGCCAAGCCTTTGAGAAAACCTCGGTGGCTTTTCTTTTCTTCCTCGAACTCTCTCTCCACACGATCTAGTCGATGGAGTATTTCTTCCTGTTCAGGAGGAGAGAAACGTGGTTGTGGCGCTTGTTGCGGAATTGGAGGTCTGGGAGGCATTGGATACCCATGAGCTGAGTAGTCCGGTGGTCCCATGTTTCCATGTGCTCCGTCAGGGTAGCGCGCACTATATCTAACCGACACCACATATGGGTCGCGCTCATAGCCGTAGTTGTATTGTGCTTGTGACGGTTCAAACGGGTTGTAAGCCGTTGGACCTGTGTAAGCTGGTATGGGTTGGTCATACCCAAATGGTGGCGAATTTCGTGCGGTAGGTGCGGAGTTCGCTTCTTGTATAGGACTTGAAGGTCCTTCTTCTTGTAGTGGCGGATAGTGGCTACTACTAGAATGTCGAGGAGTGCTGAAGTGGTTACCCCCTCCTCCTCGTGTAGACATACGAGCATTTGTCCTCCTACGCCTCGGCGGATCAGGTATTACTGGTTGTGCCGGTGGCGGAGGTGGTGGCGTAACTGCCTCAAAGCGTGAATCCTCAGAGGGATCCTGTGGATGTCTCGGTTGTTGTGTCTGATGAGATGGTGTGTTGTACCACTCATGTCGGTCAAACAAGGCCATAAAGCTGTCTGGGCCTTGATACTGTGGACCATGATATGAAGATCCATCAGATACTTCTATCGGATGCGTGGGCGTACCACGAGCTGGTTCAGTTGGATCCTCATCTTCCTCCATGGGATCTTCAGAAAAGTGGTCTTGTGGCCCTAGTGGAACAAAACCTGAAGGTTCCTGTATGTAGTCAGCCGGATTAAACTGAGCTACGTAGTATGGACTAGGGTCGTCGTAGTTTCGGTGCGATACCGAACGTTGTAGAGGTATAAAGGAAGGTTGTGGGTTATTGGGATTATTTTCTGAATCTGGTCCAAATGAGTGCCGGTAGGATGGCGTCGAGCTGTGTGAAGTGGAATGCCTCGCTGGTTCGTAAAGATCTCTTCGTCGTTGTGGCTCTTCGCTTCGTGTCATCGAAGGATGTCTTGTACCAGATGGTCCAGCTTCTTGATCGTGACGTGTCACGATTTCTCCTCGGCCTCTACGTCCCCTTCCTCTTCCTCGGAATATAACAGGTGGCATTTTCCTGCTCCAAAACTTATTAAAAAATCAAATCGAAAATAAAGACAAAAAGGAGTAATAATCCGAATTTGTCCTAAGTTCTTGTCTAGACTCAAGCATGTGCAATTGTGTCACTGAGATTAAACACATTAGGATAGTGTTTAATTCACTCAATGTTGGCTCTGATACCAACCTGTCACACCCCGATTTCCACGTGTCTCACCGGTGGGCCCGGTGGGGGATTACCGTGACGATGTTGGCAACAATATAGTCAAACCACACAATTATATAATGCACAGCGGAAGCATAAGATAAATATATAAATTTCAACCTCTGATCATAATATCAATGTATTACAGAGTTGAATATCCACAGTGGATCGAAAATAAAAGTAAGGTATTGTTCCATTAGATACTGCAATCAAGCTTGCGAGGCTTATCCTGACGCTAGGGAGCTAATACCAGCCAATTACGTTTAGGTACCTGCACTTAATCTTTTTGGGGAAAATACGTCAGTTTACACTGGTAAATACATTCAACTGACACATTTGAAAATGTTTATTAAAATTGATTTGAATGCACAAGGCACAAACTCTTTTATAACTTGGGAAAATTCATAATGATCTTGTGAACGTTTTACATGTTCTTTTATGCGTTCAGTAGCCCGGGTCGTGCCGGGTTAAAGATTTATAGACACACCACGTTTGCGTAAAACCGTAGTATGAAAACCAACGGCTACGTCTTTTAATTTTAATGTCGACACTTTATACCGGGTGTACGCCTACACCGGGATGTCGATGGTCGTGGCCATTTCGTAAAATGATGCCGAGGATATCCGGGACAACGGTCATTAAACCCCCCAAAGGCTTATAAGCAACAAAACTGTTTAAATGAGCCGATCATATTTAATCAATTAACCACCTCAGCGATGGAATTATATAATGCTCAATCAAGCGGTATTAATATACCGTAACCCAAGCCCATATAGGGGAAATAAGTCAAAAGTATTTACCTTTGCAAGTATTAATCCTTAATTTAGATCAAGTCACCGATAGCTTTTACTGGGGCTCCTAATCTGGAACGAAGGTTTTAATTAACCTCTTAGAATCCTAGCGGTCCTTATATTAGCCGTAGCTTAAACCGGTTGATTCCGATATATAGATATGGTTAATTCGCCCGAAGAGGCGAAAACCGAGAATGGAGTATGATTTGGACCCAACAAGTTCAGAGACTTGTTTTATATGGGTTTATAGTTCATACTCTGGATTTTGGGGTTCAAATAATATAATTTGACCCGTATCGGCTATTGCACGAAAACTAGTTCCATGAGCCGTACCGTGTGCGCAAATAGGCGAAACGGTTAACCATAAGAGTCGTACGCTTATTTCCTAAGTCAATATGCCTTAAAAGTATTTTGGTATCAGTAGGATACCTTCCGTAATGCCCGTAACGAGTTTAAGTTTATATTATGCCCCGTAGGGGCTTTTCGGTCATTTTAAAGACTTTAAAAGGGATTTTCGAGTTCTACAGGAAATCTGAGTTTCCCGAACAGCTTATAAAGCTTAAAATACTTTATTTATTATTTAAAACCAGTAGCAACTGGAATCGGGTCAAAAGACCTTGTAGAACTCCCGTTTTGGCCAAAAAGGGCATATTCGGTATTTACCGAACCGTAGCCATAACCGCAGGTTATGAGCAAGGTAAAAATTATTAAAAATCTTTAAAATTCCCAAAATATTATTTTACCATAGTGGGTAAAAGTTTTGGTGACGAAAACTTGGGTTAGATGGGCGTTATGCTAATTACGCCGTTAATTACAAAACTTTCTTAAAAGTGCGCCTTTTAGCATAACTCTCATTCTAGACCTCGGATTGACGTGAAACTTTAAGGACATGCTTATAATTTAACAAGCAAGGTTTTGGTCCGTTCACGTGTCCGAAATACTCGTTTTAATTTTTAAAAGGCCGTTACGGTCAACTTTTTAGGCGAATGACGGAAATGCGCTAAAGACTCGGATAATTCATGAACCGACCACAGAGGCTTATACCAACATGTGACCTGGTCCTAAGAGAGTCCTAAGGTATATTTATACCTCACTAAAACGGGTCAGAACTGAAGTCAAAGCAAAAGTCAAACTTTTGCGACTTTCGGCTCCGAACCGGTTCTATATAGTAAATGATCGATTCAAACGAGCGCAAACAGGTTTATATACTTATTATCATGTTTTATGATTGTCAAAACAGGTTCCATAATATATATATTACAGATTATGCTTAAATCGCTAAAATAGCTTTCTGTTGACTTTTTAACCGCACGTTTGACTCGATAATTGACATAGTTAGAGTGGTGATCAGGGGGAACCATTTTAGAGGTTTAATACCCACATAAATACCAACTCAAAACTACTTTTGGTTCGTCATAAGACTGAACCATCGCTGAGTTATTTTAAAGTCAAACCGTACTTACGACGGTTTGGTTTTTAGCTAAATACTAAGCATAAACTGAAGTATGAATGATCAAGGCAACTTACAGAAGTTAGGACTTGAATATGGAGCAGGGAAGAACACTTGGGAGCACTTAGAATAATCAGATGGGAGTTGTTTGAGTTGTGTGAATGATATGAGCTTAAGGTGGCTATTTATAGCCAATGCCAAGCATCTTTGATCATTACAACTCTCACAATCAGACCAGAGGTGATGGTATGTGTCCCCTAAGTGTTATGGGTCGTGCATAGGGTGCCCATGCCCCATAATTATGTGCATGATCGTTCACAAGCTCCAAAAGTCAAGAAACTACAAAGTTTCTGCATCTGGGCACTTTACGCGACCCGCATGGACATTCCATGCTTCTTTTACGCGGGTCGCCTAAAGTTCATATAACGGACGCGTTTTTTAAGAGGCTCGCGGCCCGCCTCAACTAAACCTTAAACTTCACGCGGGTCGCCTAAGGTTATATTTTCTGAATTTTTCAAATCTTTTATAATGATTACAGAATCGGGCCATTAATAACGAAATCTTTCGTAATGATTTGCCTGACCTTTCGGATTTGAAGGGGTAACTTTGCGGTTTGGCCCTCGGTTATTTACCGATAGGGGCCTCGTGTTAATTACCCGCATTATTTAGTCCCCGGTTTATTTATTAATTATATTGGAAAGCCTTAACTTTCACTGTTGACGCTTTTAACCCTTCTTCTTCGAATTCGATCGTAACTTTCTCGTTTCATATCGAAACTTCGCGAAATTCATATATATTATTTTAGTGAGGGTATAATACCGTTACAAAGTCTTTGGGACGTTAAAGGGTCACTCAGAGGTATTATTAAACATGTTGACACAGTTAACCCCTGTAGTTTGTAATCTCTCACTTTCTTCCGCGTTTTATTTTTGTACGATCTATAATTTATTCGTTTGAAGGTTTAAGCATTATTTAGGGATACTATACAGTATATTTACCCTTGTTGACATTTATAACCCTCGAATTTATATATTTTCAAGGTTTGTCAAAATTAGTCCTTTATTTATTATAGATGCCACGTGTAAACAAATGACACGTGTTAACACATTATTGGACACAAAATTTCGAGGTGTTACAATCTTGCACCATAAACAAAGACGGGTCAATTTCTTCCGCATCGATCAAGTTTGCTTGTTTCTCTTTCTTTCGCTCTGGACATCTCGAAACAAAGTGACCGAACTTGTCGCATCGAAAGCATTGAACCTTCGAATAATCCTTCTTTCCTTGTTGTTTATCCCCTTCGTTGGACCCGTTTTGTGACCCGCGGTTTTGACCGGATTGGTTTCGACCGCGTCCACCACCACCACCACGTCCACGGTTCGAGCCTTTCCCGCGTCCCCTACTCGAATCGCGTGAAGTCTGTCTAGAACTTGAAGAGGCATTAGAATTATTAAACATTAGTTTCGTTTGAGTACCTTGATTATCCGACTGCAATTCTTCATCTTTTATGCGTTCTTCATACGCCTTTATTCGACCAACAACATCGTCGAATGCAACTGTTTTTAGATCCACAAGTTGCTCAACTGAGGCTACCATATGGATGAACCGCCTTGGTAAACCACTGAGAAACTTTTTCACGATCCTTTGTTCCTCTATTATAGAACCGAGAGACGCCGCTTTTGAAGACATTCCTGTTAACTGGCTAGAAAACTCATCAACTGTACTAGAATCCTTCATCTTCAACGCCTCAAATTCAGACATGAGTGTCTGTAGTCTTGCTTCACGTACCCGATCGGCTCCTAGATGGCGCGCTTTTAGTGCATCCCACATCTCTTTTGCCGTCTTCATATTACCAACTTGCAAGATCTGTTCTTCCGGTATGGATTGAAACAACAAAGCAATCGCCATATTGTTTTTCTTCACATCGGTTTCAGTTCCGGGTTCAATGGCCTCCCACACGCCATGAACGTTAAAAATCGCGCGAATACGCAACGCCCAAATAGTATAATTAACCTTATTCAACATCGGGCATTGAAGCGCTGTTGAATTTGGAACCGATTTCTCGGTATTCGAGCCGCTACCGCCATCGCTTCCAACCATATTTTTCTTTCGTCGACTATACGTAAGATTAAACGAACCCAGTGTAACTGGTTCAGTTTCTTCCGGTCTACACGTTTAAATCCTGAGTTTGGACTTCGACACGAACTCAAGAACTGATTAAAATAAGTTTACGTTTTCCAAACTTTAATCCACTGTTCTAAATAAATTTTATGTTTAATTAATTCAAGGTGAATTAATTCCACTTGAAACGTCAGATGCACCACACTAGTTCAAAGTTTTTGGTGTTTTGTGCTTTTGGTATAAACAATATTAATTTTTTTTATGGGGAATCACACCAGAGAAACAAAAACAAATCTGGTAAAGCACCTTTCCACTTTCTTCTGATAAAACAACCCTTTCTCACACCAACGACACACCACCGCGGTAATTTCCGACTGCCCTCTTCGATTTGCCTGAGAACAGAACCAACAGCAACACTACGCACTTGCTGTCACCTATTCTGATCCTTCTTCGAATTCGCAGCAACCAGACCCGATTCTCTCTGACCGGTTACGAACTCAGTTCCGATCTAATGCGCAGGACAATCAGCAACTATAAAGCTGCTTTCAACCTGCTTGTGATCGGCGAACGACAGGACAATCAGCAGTTACAAGTAACTGCTTCCAACCTGCCGCTTTCGAGTTTCGCGTTGCCGGAGAGTTACCTTCGATTCCAGATCTCGATCGTAGGTAACAGTTCTTCCCAGGTCGCTCTGATACCAATTCAAGACGAATCGGTATGAACGGAAATTGAAATCGGAAATTGCACTAACACCCAAACGTTTATTATTATTCAAGAAACTAACTCAAAACTTGAATTACAATCACTAATACCCAAAGCATGGTATTTATAATCTAAACACTCCTATTAGACTATAACTAGGATTGCTAATAAACTATTAAATTGGACATGATAATTATCACTAAATAATTAAACCTAAACACGTTTAAATATTCTATAATTATCCACTCCATGTTTCCTCGCCTTGCACGCAAAGAAAGCTCTTTTTATTCGAAATTTCCAACAATTGGTACCGGTATTTTCTGTACCGGTTGGTACCGAGCTCATCAAATCCTGTAACAACGTAGCAACGCAAGTAATTGCACCGTTTAGATTACTTTCCATACACAACCCAATGAATAGTAACATCATCAAGGGGATGAGCAAATAGTATCGGGTACCGGTACTGGTATCAAATTTACCAAACCGGTTATATTTTCAGTACCGAATGGTACCGACTTTTGACATTTTTGGTATCGGTTTGGCAGTTGGCACTGGTATTCACCGGTTTTTACCCTCAACTACCATACCGTATGGTACCGAGCATTTTCGGTGCCGGTACCTAATTTCGATGATTTTCCGGATTGGTACTTTTGGTGCCGTTGCCTGTACCGAGCTCATCCATATTTTAACGTGTTAGTACCGTAATAACTAAACTGAAAACAACCGAATTTCCAACATTTGGGTCCTATTATTATATATTAGATTATTTAAAATCGTTTTTTTAGGACGAAGTGACTATCGTTACCACGTCATTTTTATTTATGTTTTGATATTCAGTATCTGCTTACCGTTGCCGACGCGTTTCGCATACTTTAGGTCCCCGCCGCAACGCGCGGACGGGAAATCAACTAGTTTTTTTTAAAGCAAAATAGGTAGTACTTAGGCTAAAGGGTGTGGGGTCATGGTTGGGATATGATTTGACACCTAGGAATATGAATGGAATGCTACACCACTCTTAGGATAGTGGTTTTGGATGATTGATTACATGGCACTAACGTGGAGGGTCATGATGATCACAAGGGTCATGACCACACCCTATAGCGTTAGACTAGTGGGTATGGGGAGGCTCATCCCCATGAGGATGGGCCGCCACGTATGCGCCACATCACCATCTCATGGAGGATGTGCCTCCTTGCTTTTTGAGGGGGGTGGAGGATGAGCCTACCCCACATAATTTTTATTGTTTAATTCATTTTATTTGTTTAACTTTTATTGTTTAACTTTTTTATTTGTTTAATTTTTATTGTTTAATTTTTATTTGTTTCCTCCTCCATAAGAATCTGCGACGCCCTTAGCACAGCGTTTGTGAAAAACATCTCCTCTTTCTCCTCCGAAGACGAGGACCACCAAGAATTAGATGGCATTGTGAATGAAAAGATAATTTTTTTATAAAAGTGGGGAGAAAATGGTATAAAAATGAGAGGGTTTTGGGTTGAAAGTGGGGAAAAATGAAAAATGGGTGTGTTTTATAGAAAAGTGGAATTTTTTTTATTTATAAACTAGCCGTTACAACGGCTACATAATTCAAATGTTGGCCCGTCCTCTCCGGCTGTGGGGAGTCGGTCTTGCCAAGCCGAGCCCAGGGGGCGGTGTGGGGGACCGGCGTCGGGCCTCAGCCGGCCCTCATACCCTCTAGTCTTAGAAGGGGGTGCCATGACACTAATATGAATGGTCATGACCACACCCTATAGCCTTAGAGGCGAAGGAATATTAAGAGTTTTCATGAAAATCTTGAATACTGATTGGGAATTGCAAGTGCATCTATTAAAAGATTTAAAGAGAATTTTTTTTAAAGCAAAACAGATATTACTTAGAATTGTCCAAGTAAATGAGTAATATAAATTTGCCTAGTGAAGATCTATATAATCCGATAGTTTTGGTGGTTTTGCTTGTGACACTATTATACTTTAGTGGTACGTCAATGATTTAAATTTGTCGTTAAAAAATGAGTAATATGAATAGTTTTTATAATAATATTAAAAATGAATTGAAAATTACAAATGTATCTTTAGAAAAAAGAGAAGTAGAAAACAGAAAAAGCAAAAACAAAATTATAAAAGTTTTTTAAATATTTAACCGGGGTTAACCCGTATAAATATGGTTAACCTAAACCATACTGGATTTTAAAACAGGTCAATCCATTTAAACGGGTTATATTAATTAACTCAAATACCTATTTTTCTCGTGCCGTGTTTCGGGTAATGTAAAGAATTATAAGTTTGATTATAAAATAACATATTTTTTTTGTTTTTAATGTATTTAGTAAATGCCCATGGCTTTATAGCCTAGTGACATCTTGGTGGTGAGATAAGGCTTTGGGACCAATAGGTCTTAGGTTCGATTCCCACAAGGAGGGTTTTCCCATGTTTATTGGGTTTTCTCCTGAATTGGTGTGGCATTATGCCTAGTGTAGATGGATATGATCGGGTGGTTCCTCTGGTGGCATGATGATACCCCAGTGGTCCGTCAGTGATCCAAATTTGCCGTTCAAAAAAAATGTATTTAGTAAATTTAAATACATTTAATGATTAATTTATAAAGAAATATAAATTTGGGTCCAATTGGCAAAGCCATTGGAGTTAAGGTGTTAATGTGGTGTTGCTCCCCTTGAAGTTGGGGGTTCGAGGCCCGCCGAAGACGGATTTGGTGTAATTTGTGCCGTTCAAAATAAATTAAAAAAGTAATGAATGCAACGTACATGAAGTTTGCCAGAGGGCTTGTAATTAGGGTTGCTGAATTGTGGGAGAGGGTTCATGAGGTATTCTTTTCCCGGTTGCGACTCCTGGTGTTGCGGTGGGAATCGTCGCTCATCATCATCCATCCGCATTGCGTTCGCCTAAAACAAGTTAAATAATATGGAATTGTCCGACATAAATTTTATAATGAAATTTTAAAGTGGGACCAATCTCTCTATCTTTTGAGATAGAGGAAGGTTTTGTTCCTAGATCTTACGTTTGTGATTTTTTTTATTGAAATATAAACAAACGACTTAAGACGACCTTAAAGGTGTGTATGGCCGACACACCCCGCCTTTCAATCCTTGCTACCGTTGAGGTGAAACCGTTAGTACTATTTCCTGTTATAGCACGTGACCCCATCAAGGTCTGTGACCATAGGCATGATTTGGCAGAAACCGCTAAACGCATCATACTTACAATGTGCTTACAATGGAGGAATGAGTGACAAAAAAGTGATTGCTTTATATAGATGGAAAAATACAGATATAGACCACAAGAGAGGGGTTGAAAGTACAAGAAGTTTTGTTACTCTGAAATTAATGTTGACTGTTAGGTGTACATTGTAGCAATCACAAGACCTAATATGCATTTTTAACATTAATTTCATTACAAGAATTTTATTTTTTGAAGTTTAAATAAATTGTTACTAATATTAGGGGAAGATCGGGTTTTGTCGAAGTAACCTAAGAAGCATTGTCGAGATGATATGTGACACTCCTTATAAGTAGAATGTAAGGATATTTTGATCTTAAAACACGAACTCTCACCATTTTATTTTCTCAAAATACAACACAAAAAATGTAGCATAGAAAAAATTAGCACAAAAAAATCTAGTGCAAAAATGTGACAAAAATTAGTACAAGAAAATCAGTAAAAAACTCATGTACAAAAAATGGAGCACAAAAATCTAGTATAAAAAATTGGGAAATTGGCCTGTAATAATCCCACCTAGACCTTATTAGTCATTAATAATCCCACCTCAGAATATTCCCCCCACTAGTCCCACCTTTCACCTATTTTTCCTACAATGGTCCCCCGTTAAAAAAACTTAACGGAGTTAAGCTTTTTTCCAAATTACAAACAAATTTTTTAGTTAGAACGACGATACGAGTCCATTGATGTATAACTTGCCTCGAAACGGTGCTCCAAACGATGAAAACGGTGCTTCAATTCGGGTGTTTAAATTTCCAATTAACCAAAATCAAGTCACTTGGAGCACCATTTCGAAGTAAGTTTTACATCAATGGACTTGTATCATCGTTCTGATCAAAAGCCCTAAAAAATCTGTTTGTAATTTGGAAAAAGCTTAACTCCGTTAAGTTTTTTTAACGAGGGACCATTGTAGGAAAAATAGGTGAAAGGTGGGACTGGTGGGGGGAATATTCTGAGGTGGGATTATTAATGGCCAATAAGGTCTAGGTGGGATTATAACAGGCCAATTCCCCTAAAAAATTCAGCACAAAAATTTTAGGGATCTTTACATATTTTCCTTTTCTAAGCTGGCCCTAAATAAAAAAAACAATTACATATTTCGTTTCCCTAACTCATATATATTACATATTTCCCCTTTTCATAAAAAAAAACTCTTATTAAATGACTATTTTACCCTTAATGAACTATTGAATGATTATTTACATATTTCTCATTTCTAATATCATCAATCAATTACATATTTGCCTTAGTGATAGATGTATACTCTTTCGGTGTATGAATATGTGTTGCTTAATGAAAAAGAGTTTCTATTACTTCGTCTATCTCTTGTGTTTTTTTGTTTACGTCTCAATCAAGAACAATGTTTATTGTGTTTGTCATCGATCTAGCGAGTCCCGTGGACTTTCACAAATAGACTAATACAAAAATACCCTTACACCTTTTTTTCCTAAACTTTCATCTTAGCCATTGATTTGAAAAATAAATGGTTAAGATTACTTTTTACCTTAGGCCTAACCAACTTTTTATTTGATTCTGCCTCATTAATATTATAATTTGAATATGTTCTTGTAACGTCGGTGTTTTTATCTATTAACTACATACTGACCGCAATCATCCTTAGGTATTGAATATGTTCTTGTAATGTTGGTGTTTTTATCTATTAACTACATACTGGCCACAATCATCTTTAGGTAGTTGGCATCAATATGCAAACAAGCATGTAAATGAACCAAAAGTTCATGAACTATTTATGAACTTGTTCGGACGGAAGTTCGTTTATGTTCGTTTATTTAGGTGTTGTTTGTTTTTTTCTAAAAAACTCTACGCAGGCTCTTCTGACTGCGTCTCGTAGATGACGCACATACTGTTTGTTTTTCCGAAAACGTTTCATTAAAAAACGTCTGTGCGAGCTGTTCTTGGTGCAGACTTAGCTCGGCCACTTTTAAGATCTTCTAAGGTCTGCAGAGGATTAAACACCACCACCCACCACCACCGTCCACCACCCACCACCGTCCATCACCACCACCGCCGTCCACCTACACCCTCACCACCGTCCACCGTCCATCACCATCGCCAACGTCCACCACCCACCACCACCGTCTACCACCATCACCGTCCAGCACCACCACCACCACCGTCCGTACACCACTACCAGTTTATTTTAGAAGTCTACATACGTTAAAAAACAAACAACCTTCTTCTTGAAGACTGCAGAGGTTTGGTCCACCTCTTCTTCTTTAGATGTCGGCAGATGTGGTCTGCAGACTGCATACATTTTACATCTTAAAGACAAACAAACACCTTAATAAGCGAATGTACATGCATGAACAAAACTTTTTGTTAAACGAACAAACAAGAACACACGTTTTGTTCATTCATTTATATTCATGATCGTTTGTTTATGTCTTTCATTTATATTCATTCATTTATGTTTGTTCGTTTATATTTGTTCATTCAAAAGTGTTAATTAATATAAACCTAAAATGTGTTATAAACCAGACATTTTAGGCCCAACCCATTACTTATGGGCTTTAGGGTTTATGGTTATGTTTATCTCTATATATTGTAATGTTGAATATTGTGAAGGAGTGAATTCAGTTTATCTCTTTTTCTCTTTAGTTTTTATCACGTTATCACCACGGACTTTTTATATTTGTTCGTTTAAAAATGTTAATAACATATACATAATTATATTTCTAGGGGATCGCTAAAATGAAAACCACCTCTAGTTGTAAAAACCATGGGAACCACTATCTAGCCTTTGGATCAACAAGATGAATTGATGAGATTAAAAGTAACAAAAATTAATATTATATAGATTTTGTCTTATTATGTCTTTATTATTTTAATTCAAAAGGGTATTTAAGTAAAATAACTTTTTTTTGTCTTTTTACCTTTATTATTTTTTTATTACTTTTTTTGTTTATTATATTACTTTTTAGTTTTATTATATTACTTTTTATTATTTTAAAAGATTTTTTTAGTAAAAACATTTTTAAATTCAAATTTTTTTAACAAAAGACAATTTTTTTTGCGGGCCGGTTTTTGCACGCCGGGTTTTTCAACCGTCGTTTTGTTTTTACGCGCCGTTTTTTACCGCTGTTTTTTTACGCCGTTTTTTTAACGCGTCGTTTTTAACGCGCCGTTTTTTTAACACCGTTTTTTAACGCCGTTTTTTTAACACACCGTTTTAGCGTCCCGTTTTTACGCGCCGTTCATACGGCCCATTTTACGCGCCGTTTTTTACGTTAACGTTTTTTTTTACATTTTACGCGCCAATTTTTACGTTAACATTATTTTACGTTTTACACGTCGGTTTTTTACGTTTTACGCCCCGGTATTTTACGTTTTACGCGTCGGTTTTTTACGTTTTACGTGTCGGTTTTTTACGTTTTACGCCCCGGTTTTTTACATTTTACGCGTCGGTTTTTTACGTTTTACGTGTCGGTTTTTTACGTTTTACGCCCCGGTTTTTTACGTTTTACGCGTCGGTTTTTTACGTTTTACGCGTCGGTTTATTATGTTTTACGTGTCGGTTTTTTACGTTTTACGCCCCGGGTTTTTTACGTTAACGTTTTTTTTTTACATTTTACACGCCAATTTTTACGTTAACGTTATTTTACGTTTTACACGTCGGTTTTTTACGTTTTACGCCCCGGTTTTTTACGTTTTACGTGTCGGTTTTTTACGTTTTACGTGTCGGTTTTTTACGTTTTACGCCCCGGTTTTTTACGTTTTACGCGTCGGTTTTTTACGTTTTACGCGTCGGTTTTTTACGTTTTTCGTGTCGGTTTTTTACGTTTACGCCCCGGGTTTTTTACGTTAACGTTTTTTTCGGTTTTACGTTTTACGTTTTGCGTTTTACGTAAAACATTTTACGTTTTACGTTTTACGTTAAACTTTTTATGTTTTTAAATTTTACGTTTTATGTAAAACTTTTTAAGTTTTAAGTTTTACGTTAAGCTTTTTTACGTTTTACTTTTTTAAGTTTTACGTTAAACTTTTTACGTTTTACGTAAAAGTTTACAGTTGAACTTTTTTTTCACAAAAACTTTTTTACACGAAAACTTGTTTACGCAAAGACGAACGCACCCATAAATCGCAAAGTCGGTAGGTGTCTCGGATAGATTTTTATCGTCATCGACGGGGGGAAAGAATATAAAAAACCAACAACAACAAAAAAACAAAAGTGTATCTCAAAAAAACAAAAGTGTATCTCGAAAAAAAAGGGTTTGGCTCAGATTTTTTCCGATAATTAAAAGGCTGCAAAGTGGGGTTGCGAGTTCAAAGACCTACCCTCCACCATCGTTGCCGAGCCATCGTCATCAAAAATCTATTTTTTTTTGCATCATCGCCGCCCATCCATCGAATCAAAACCCACAGATTCATAGAGCACAAATCAAAACCCCCCAAACATATCAAAAAACCATCAGATTCGTAAAACTTAAAAATTTCAACCAGATCATACAAACCAGAAGGAACATGAACATGTTTCAAACCAGATCATTCAAACCAAAAAGGAACAGGAACATGTTTCAACCAGAAAAGGGACAGTAGCATCATTCAAACCAAATAAAAAAAATATCAAGAACATACCAAAAATCAACACGTCGGGAGGAGACCAGGACCTCCGCCGGTCACGGCGGCGCTGCCGTCGGCCCGCCTCCGTCCTCTTTCTATATCAGACTCTCTAGTGGTGAACATTCAAACCAGAAAGGAATAGTAGCATCATTCAAACCAGAAAGGAACAGTAGCATCATTCAAACCAAAATAAAAAAATATCAAGAACAGAGATCAAACACCCACCATTTCATCGTCATCAGCAGCAACCGCCGTCACCACCGCCGGGGCGGCGTTGCAGTCACTAGATCAAACCTGTTACAAGTAACAAATTTAAAAAAAAACATCGAAAATGAAAGGCTCCGATAATAATACCAAAACCCCCTTCACCTCAGTCACTCATAACCCTCAACACATCTGGCCGCCGTTTCCTCCATAACCGCCAATCTCACTCTCTCTCCACCCGTTGAATCCACATCTTCATCATCCTCTCTCTCCTCAATCCAAATGGCCAGCAACGACCCGACCACAAGGAGGAGGAGGAAACCACCACCACCGCTGAAGAAGAAGATACCGGAGCTCAGGTCGCTCCGATCATCCAGACCACAAGGAGAAGGAGCAAACCACAGGTCTTACCGTCACTGCCTTATTGGGTCAGAGAGAGGTGTGTGACGGTTTCAACGGTGGGAGGTCGAATTTGTCACACCCTGGCTTTGCGGAAGCGTGGTAATTTGGTGTGACTTCTTAATACCATAGCTTAATCATAACAAGCTATATGAATTTAAAAATATGCAAGATCATCCATTAAAAGTAAAATAGTAAAACATTGTCTTAACGGGTTAACACCCAACAACCATAAACTTGTCTAAACATTACAAACCCAAACATAACATAAACATGATCCAAGGACTGTGACTTGTCCAGGAAAGAGTCACATTCCCTGAACCCTGGATGACCCTGGTGGCTAATGCAGCGGAAAACATGCCATACCGTGCCAGATCTTTAATTCCCTGAAATACATGTAAGTTGAAAAATCAACAATAATGTTGAGCGAGTTCATACGAAAGTGAGTAAATAAACCTTTGTATTTATCAAAAATCCTGGTATGTAGCAAATAAGGAAAAAGAGATCACCAATGGTTTGCAAGGCCATTGATATGTGTGAAGTGCAAGTAGGAAGACTCAAACCTAGCGGATTTTGCGTCGGGCACAAAGTCACCCCGATGCCCGTTATGCTGGACCTGGAGTTGGGCTCGCTACACCCAGATAGATCTACCGCTTACATCCCTCGGTCCTACAATGAGGATTCATGGCCTCCAGTTCCCGCCTACCCACTCACATGATCTAAGTAATAACCCTCCTTACGCTAACCATACCATGTATCAAGTACTCATAATCATAGTAACATGTATTTCACCCCCGCAGTTTATAAAACTGAAAAGAGTTAAGAGAAAAGGGGGACATGAACTCACAGTCTGTGCGTCGCTATACCAAGTACTCCAAATGTCCGAAAGCTGTGCAACGACCTACATGTGCTAATTCTATTAGACGGATGGTCGTGCCTTAGCTTTATAGTTTAATTTTCGGGAAACAGTTAGACAACTGTTCCTTGTATATATTTGGTAGTTAATCTCCTTCCCTGGGGGAATTAATACATGCGCTTTTATAATATTAAGTCTCACTTAATATATTTTACTTCTCATTCCAAAATATAATTATTTTTCTCAAAAGTATTATATTTTCTTTTCCCATAATACTTTCCAAAATAATACGTTGACAAAATACGCATTTATGAATATTTCCGTATAAAGCGTAAGTTACGTTTTGGCGATTCAGTGATAATAGTAATTACCGTTGTAACTTATATGTTTGTCGTGTAGGCGTTGGTATTATTTTGGGTTCGCCAAAGTTTGTAAATATTATTTTTACTCTAAAAATAATATTTATATATTTTCACAAAATAATCATAAACAGTGTGGTGAAAAATATATTTATCGAATAAATATTTATCACGTTTAGTTTTTGTGAAAATCCCACCTCCGATTATTTAATAAATAAAGTCTTGGCGAAATGTATTTTGAAAACATTTCAAAATAGTTTAACACTTGCAAATAATTCTAAGTGTTAGATTTTAGAAAAATTTCGCCAGAGTTTCCCCTGTAACTGGAGGTGGCCACGCTTTCAAGCGTATCATTTTCTTTTACAAAATCATTCCAACACTTCCTTAAATCAACCAATCAATTTCCGATACTTCAAACTAGTTTCAACACATCAAACTTGTAGACTAGTATGTAAAAATCGCATTATTACATGAACTTGTAGTATTTCCGAAAGTCATAGTGTAGATCACCTTATATTTAGTGGATCTATGTATAAAATAGTTTCGTCTTGTAAAAACCCCGTTTTTAGAACAAATCACCCTTTACAAGTTCCCGACAACTTTTATAAAAATTGTTACTTTGTCGGATCTTTCGTTTCACAAGTGTTTATACACTTGTAGTTTGTAAAAATCATATTTGTTAACATGTCACCCAACCTTTATAAAACATGATTTTCTCGACACTTGGTTCTACGAATATACCACTTGTACATACGTAGATCCGCTAGTTTTAAACGCTATTTTACAAGTCAAAATACTGTTACACAAGTTCATGTTTCTCGTGTGGTGGAGTTTCACCTTTTAACCCTCGTACCGACAGAAACAAGCTTATGTCAAGATCTATGATCTTAACAAAGTCGGGTTAAACGATGATAAGAGCCACCACAACGTAGATCGGGCCTCAATAATCAACATATTCAAATACTACAACATTTACACATGTTATGAGCTTTTAACCAACAATATTCGAGTTTTAGTAGACTTTATAGATTCAAAACGCATGATTCCGACTTTTAACCGTTAAAAAACATATTAACCACTTTAGATACGATCGAGAGTGAGTTTTAAACATTATACCTCTAGCTCGGGGCTAGGGAAGAATCTAGTCGAAAATGGCGTGGATAAAAGCAAAGAAACGAGGTCCTTCAACTTCCGCTTGCTTCAAGCCTCCTAGTATGTAACCCGTAAGCCTTGTATGTGCTTGGAATGGAGAGATCAAAAGCCGACAATGGGTGTGTAGGTGGGGGGTGTCTCGGCCGAGAATAGAAGAGAGCAAGAGAGAGTGTTGAGTTGGTGAGTTGTGGATGATTCTCTAGTGTGTGTGTGTGTATTTATAGAGAAAATCAAGTGCCATAATCCAAAGGTTAACATGTTCTCTAGATATCCACAAAATCAAATAAAATAATCAAAAGGTGTACTACTAGTTACAAAGGGACCAAACCGGCCCAAGGGGGGGGGGTCACTTGGTTCGATCTCAATTGCTTAGTTAGTGTTTAGTTACGTTAAGTTGGTTAATTTTAGGGATTAACCCCGTTAGTTGCGTGACGCGTTATAAAGCGGGTGTTAGGGTAATCAAGGACCCTAACTGGCTCAGAAAAAGACCAACAGTATTTCTGACAATATTTTTATGTTCCGGGTATAGTCCGGTTGTTCGGTTGGATAGTAATCCGTTAAAGTGCTTAAGTAATCCTTTAAGCGTCGTAAATAATATTTTTAGCGACACAATTTATTCTGCAAAGTGTCAGGAATATTTCCTTATGTTTTGGCACTTTATTAGTTAGCTAGAAGCTAGTATGTTGATAAAAGTGCTGTGTTTTGTGCTTAGAGTACGTTTTAGGCACATCCAATCTCTGTATCTTATTCCTAGAGACGCAGTTTAACAACCCTTGTATCCCTACACACACTATGGGTGTAGTAAAATATTTCTGGCTCATTCAGGCCTTTAGAGGCAGTGTTTGCCTGATGCTGGCTATATCAGCATGTTTAATAGGTTATCCGTTCAAATGCTACTGTGCTTTTGTGCATCATGTTTGTCACTAGAGTTCAGTAAGTAATAATGTAGTGACGGAAATCAAAGTATGATGCAGGTAGGTACAAGTATCAACAGTCAAGTAGCAGTTTATCAGAAATCTCAGTCAAGCACAGTAATTAAGCAACAATTAATAGTTAATTAAGTCGTACGGATACCTGGTTTAGTGAGGGTTGTCACATTCTCCCCCCGTTAGAAAAATTTCGTCCCGAAATTTTAAATTCTGCTTGTAGAAGCAGGGTTCTCAGGAAATAAGTGGGGGTATTACTCTTTCATTCGGTCCTCACGCTCCCAGGTGAATTCAGGACCATGTCTAGCATTCCAACGAACCTTGACGAGCTTGACACTGCTCCGGCGGGTCTTGTTTACTTTCCAATCCGTGACCTCGACAGGTTCTTCAACGAAATAGAGCGTGTCATCAACATGAATTTCGTCGGTAGGAATGGCAACGTTATCTTGAGTTGGACTTCTCTTCAGATTGGATACATGAAATGTATCGTGAACACCATTTAGTTCGGCAGGCAAATCCAACTTGTAAGCTACTAACCCGATTCTCTCCAAGATCTTGAACGGTCCAATATACCTCGGGTTCAACTTTCCACGTTTCCTAAATCGTGCCACACCCTTCCAGGGTGATACCTTCAACAAAACCATCTCACCAACCTCAAACTCTAGAGGTTTCCTGCTTCGATCCGCGTAGGCTTTCTGCCTGTCACGAGCCGCGCTGATACGGTCGCGGATTTGCGCGATCTTATCTGTGGTTTCCTGTACCATTTCAGGACCAACCAATTGTCTATCACCTGCGTCAGCCCAACAAAGCGGTGATCTGCACTTGCGCCCATATAAAGCCTCGAATGGCGCGGCACCAATACTGGTGTGGTAGCTGTTGTTGTATGAAAACTCGACCAGGGGTAAATGCTTATCCCAGCTACCGCCCAAGTCCATCACACATGCTCTCAGCATGTCTTCTAACGTCTGAATCGTCCGCTCGCTTTGACCGTCGGTCTGCGGGTGAAAAGCAGTGCTCAGATTCAACTTGGAGCCAAAAGCTTCCTGGAAAGATTGCCATATCCTTGACACGAACCTTCCGTCTCTATCAGAGATAATCGAGAGAGGTACTCCATGGCGCGTAATAATCTCTCTCATGTAGATCTCAGCCAATTTGCCTGTATGATCCTTCTCGCGGATAGGCAAGAAGTGTGCTGACTTCGTCAATCGATCCCCTATCACCCAGATAGTGTCATGGCCTCTTGGCGTTCTTGGCAACTTCGTAACAAAATCCATAGAGATTTGTTCCCACTTCCACTTGGGAATCTCTGGTTGTTGCGGAAGTCCTGAAGGCTTCTGGTATTCCGCCTTAACCTTGGCGCATGTCAAACATTTGCTCACGTAAACTGCAACATCGCCTTTCATCCTAGGCCACCAATAATAATCTTTAAGATCCTGGTACATCTTATCCGCTCCAGGGTGGATAGAGTACCGTGACTTGTGAGCTTCATCGAAAATAACCTTCCTTAAACCACCAAACAAAGGAACCCAAATCCTTTTCTCAAAACACAACGTTCCTTCCCTGTTTGGTACCAATAACTTCTCCATCCCACGGAGATACTCTTCTGCAAGGTTTCTTTCTTTGAGAGCTTCCTTCTGCGCGGCACGAACGCGCAGAGGAAAGTCGGTTCGAATAACCATCTTCCAAGCCCTAACCCTTATGGGCTCGATCCTCTCTTTTCGACTTAGGGCGTCGGCGACCACATTCGCCTTCCCTGGGTGATACTTTATCTCACAGTCGTAGTCGTTCAGCAACTCGACCCATCGTCTTTGCCTCATGTTCAACTCCTTCTGGTTGAATATGTGCTGGAGGCTCTTATGATCGGTGAAGATCGTACACCTCGTACCATAAAGGTAGTGTCTCCAGATCTTCAAAGCGAAAACAACTGCGCCAAGCTCCAAATCGTGTGTGGTATAGTTCTTTTCGTGTACCTTCAGTTGGCGTGACGCATAGGCAATAACCTTTTGACGTTGCATCAACACACAACCCAATCCTTGACGCGATGCGTCGCAGTATACCACAAAATCATCTGTACCTTCCGGTAGAGCTAAGATTGGCGCGTTACAAAGCTTATCCTTCAATATCTGAAATGCTTCCTCCTGTTTGATTCCCCAATCAAACTTCTTGTCCTTCTGCGTGAGGAGTGTCAATGGTTGAGCGATCTTTGAAAAGTTCTCGATGAACCTTCGATAATAGCCAGCCAAACCCAAGAATTGCCGAATCTCGGTTGGCGTCTTTGGCGTTTCCCAATCTTTGATCGCCTCGATCTTGGTGGGGTCCACGTGGATTCCATCTCCGTTCACCACGTGCCCAAGGAATTGCACTTCCCTTAGCCAAAACTCGCACTTAGAGAATTTGGCGTATAGCTGTTCCTTCTTTAGTAGCTCCAGAATGGCTCTTAGATGCTGCTCGTGCTCAGCCTTCGTCTTTGAATAAATCAAAATATCATCGATGAATACGATCACGAACTTATCCAAGTACGGCTTGCAAACTCGATTCATCAAATCCATGAACACTGCAGGTGCGTTTGTCAAACCAAACGGCATAACGAGAAACTCGTAGTGTCCATATCGAGTTCTGAAGGCTGTCTTTGGGATACTCTCCTCCTGTATCCGTAGCTGATGGTATCCAGATCGAAGATCGATCTTTGAGTAAAAGCTTGAACCTTGAAGCTGGTCGAATAGATCATCGATCCTAGGCAGGGGATACCTATTCTTGATCGTTAGCTTGCTCAACTCTCTGTTGTCAATGCACATACGGAAACTACCGTCCTTCTTCTTCACAAACAAATCTGGAGCTCCCCAAGGCGAGAAGCTTGGTCGGATAAATCCCTTGTCTAACAACTCTTGAAGTTGTGTCGACAGTTCTTGCATCTCAGACGGAGCAAGTCTGTAGGGTGCCTTAGCCACAGGCGCGGCGCCTGGAACTAAGTCAATGCGAAACTCCACTTGCCTTTGAGGCGGCAATCCAGGCAAGTCTTCAGGAAAAACTTCTGGATATTCCCTTACGACAGGGATGTCTTCGATCTTCGGCTCAGCAGCCTTTTTATCTACAATGTGTGCCAGAAAAGCAACACATCCTTTCTGCAAACACTTTCTCGCTTTCAGGCATCTAATCATCCTTAACGGCGTCTCACGCTTCTCCCCATGAACAACAATGGTCTCACCATCTTCGGTCGGGATACGAACGACCTTCTCATGACAAACTATCTCGGCCTTGTTACTCGATAACCAATCCATTCCTACTACCACGTCGAAGCTTCTCAACTGGACTGGTAGTAGATTTAGAGCGAACTCACGCTCTCCCAATTTGATTACGCAACCTCGAATCACCTCACTAGCTTCTACTAACTTCCCATTCGCTAATTCAATCGAGTACGGAGTATCTAACTTACTAGCGGCTAAACCAAGCATATTCTTAAATTCTAGTAACACGAAGCTATGATCGGCACCAGTATCAAACAAAATAGATGCAAAAGTTTTGGTTGTTAAAGAACGTACCAGTAATCACGCCTGGATCCTGGCATGCTTCACAAACTCCGATGCTGGGGGTTCTTTCACGGTCTTGTTTCAACTTTGGGCATTCTCTCTTAAGATGTCCAATGTCCCCACAATGGAAGCATCCTAGCACTCGGCCATTTCCTTTCCTGCTTCCATCTTGAGCGTTGTTACGGTTTTCTCCTTGTCTGGGACTCTTCATCCCACAACCATCCTTGTTGTGCCCTTTTCTCCCGCACCTAGGCTTCCGACATCCACATTCATGGTGATACTTGCACCCAGCACGTCTTGATTTAGGTTCTAAGTAAATCTTATCATTGGCCTGTCTGTTGTTAGGGCAATCTTTCTTGAAATGCCCTTTGTCTCCGCAGTCAAAACAACCTCGAATAGATCTTTGTTCATCATTATTCGTTCGGGTATCTTCGGAAAGCTTCCTTTTGTTCTTTCCAGACGACTCTACCTGAGTCTCCCTATCAGGGTTTGCAAGTTTTTCTAGTCTAATGGCTTCCGTAACGAGTGTCAAGCCCATCTTACTTGCAGCCATAGTTGTCGGTGGCGTAGATGCTGTCATTAAGCTCAGGACTTGAGGTGCCAATTCCCAAATGAAATGTCCTAGTTTTCTCAATTCTGGTTCCACCAAGTACGGAACTACTCGTGCCAAATCATGAAGTCTTTGCATGTATTCCAACATTTTCGGACCTTCCATTATCAGGCTCTGGAATTCACCTTCCAACCACTGTGTTTCTGTTTGGGTGCAATACTTCTTACGCATTATTCCTTTCAACTCATCCCAAGTTAACGCGTATGCTGTAGTTAGGCCCATTATTCGAACTTGAAGATTCCACCATAATCGAGCTCCATCGTGAAACAACTCAAAAACGTATGGGACTTGTTGTTCTGGCGTACATCCACTCATTCGAAAGATGGATTCCAGACTTTCAATCCATTTCACAAAAGCTATGGCACCCCCAGTGCCATCGAACTTCGGAGGCTTGTAATTGAGGAAGTGCCAGTAGGAACAACCGTTATTTTCTGAGGTGCCTTTGCTAGGTTCGGAGCGTAGGGCCTCGTGCTGTGATATAGCTGCAGCAATTATCTCTTGAAGTTCCGCCTCTGAGGTGGGCATGCGCATTTCACGTCTTGGTGGCATCTTCTAAAAGATGTTTCACGTAGGTTAGGTCGTAGCAGGTAAAATGTACGTATGTATTCAACAATATCAGCACATAACATCTCATGCTATCAATAAATCAGCCACATAACATCTCATGTCATAGAACATAAACCATAGATCAAACATCACAAGTGATGAGAATACTGCGATTGCATTACCACAAATCAAGACCACAATGTAAGGCTTATATGTACATAACTGTATCATACAACAATAATGACTTAGTAGGGGACGACCCTAGGCAAGTCGTGCGATCGCTGGACATGTTAAGGAGTCTCAGGTCTCTCCATTTTCAAATTCCAGAACTCCACCTCAAACTTTTGGATTCCATCCCTTGAACCATATTTCCTCTCAATCATTCCCTTGAGCTCGTCCTAGCTCAGTGCATAAGCAGCATTCTGTGCCAAGACTTGACCCTGATGGTCCCACCATGAGATTGTGCCACCTAGAAATGACCCCGAGGTAAAGGTATCACTCTGTTGGGGCGAACAGTTAGTCTTTCTTAGAATGGAGTCATTCTCTTCGGACCAACGAACAATTGCAAAGGCGCTTCCTGTTTCGTCGAAGTTCAAAGGCTTGCAGTTCAGGAACTGCTTATAGGTGCGGTCAGCTGGGGGGGGGTTATTTCCAGTAGTGTCGTTGCTGTGCTAAAAGCGGAGAGCTTCATGTCGTGCAATTGCCTGTGAGTTGCGTTTTTGCAGCTCGGCTTCTATCCTTGGCAACATAGTGGTGTTTGTGTCACGCCTGGTGGCATTCTCTTCTGCCGAAATGGCATGAAGTGGGTTAGACAAATTTCCAATTGTCTATGAGATACATAGCACCATAAGCCATCATGTACTCACCCAATTTTACACATAAATATACTCATTGTATGGGTGGGGAAATAAATTTTTCTGAACCTCCACATAGGCTTGCCAATTTGGCTTGTTGCTTGAAATAGAATGAACTCGAGGCTTCATCGCCTTGGTCATTCGTGTTCGAGTTATTTCCTGCTACATTGGTTTTCATTAGCTTGGCCCGCAGAGTCCATCAGGATTTCTGTGCACTACAAGTCGCTATTACGTGGGCCCCCGTAATAATAAATTGTCTTGCACAGTTACCCCAAATTTTCTCTCGTCCAAGCAGATGATCAATCAAGGAGCAACAGCAGGTGCATCGGCATGAACAGGGTCATGCTCCAATGCGGTGTTAGGAGCAACGCCTGGCTCAGGGGCCACGGCTGGCTCCGGATCAACCAACTTCATCTCAAAATCAGTTGGATCAACCATCACAGGGGGTTACAGGATCCTCCAAGGGCTGGCCTAAGCGTATGAACTCAAGGTCATGGTCTGGATCAAAACCAGATGGAAGAACAGGATCACCCTCAATACTGTGATCAAACTCAAAGCTGTGTGCGGGAACCGGTGCAGCTGATGATGCCGTATCAGGGTCGGCGTTGAGTGAATGGTGCTGCATTCCCAGCAGAAATAGGGCCTCGCCTTCGAATGGGTCCTCCTCTAGTAGATCGTTATCGTCGTCAGAGGCCACGTCGGGGGCATATCAGAAATGGGATAAGCGGCAAGGGGCACAGGAACAGGGATCACCGCGAATGGCAAATTCCCAACAAGATGGCCAGCAGTAGGCTCTGCTACGACATCAGGCATCGCAAAAGGGGCTGAAAGTCGTCATCGTCTGTGCCGGTAGTATCGGAAATGTACACCTCGTGCTCCGATAGAACTATGTCGTCTGATACTATGGCCATGGGATTCGTAGTGTCCATCTTTCTAGTACATGATGAAAGCATGACGTTTGTAACACAAACACATATACGTATAATAATCAATCATATATTCATATGAACATGTAAGTCAATAATAAACAATCAAATAATTCTCCTAGTCCCACTAGCCTCCCAGTCTCTAAGACTGCTCTATCATCCACCTCGACCTCCTAGATCGAGCCTCGGCCTCCAAGACCGAGCCTACTCTCCCTAGTCTCACTAGCTATCTACCTCGATCTCTTAGATCGAGCCTCGGCCTCCAAGACCGAGCCTCAGCCTCCAAGACTGAGCCTAAAAATAATAAACATCTACCTCGATCTCTAAGATCGAGCCTCGGCCTCCAAGACCGAGCCTCAGCCTCCAAGACTGAGCCTAAAAATAATAAACATCTACCTCGATCTCTAAGATCGAGCCTCGGCCTCCAAGACCGAGCCTCAGCCTCCAAGACTGAGCCTAACAATAATAAACATCTACCTCGATCTCTAAGATCGAGCCTCGGCCTCCAAGACCGAGCCCCAGTCTTCAGGACTGAGCCTAATAATGAATAAATGAAATGTGCTCAACATTTGTTTGTAAAAACGTTTTGGATCTGGACTTAAGTGGTATGCAGTAAAAATGTTTTCGTGAGAGCCCTAGTGATCATAGTCTAGACTCGAGAAGGAATCCTAGTTCGCTATGATCAGAGCTCTGATACCAAGCTGTCACACCCTGGCTTTGCGGAAGCGTGGTAATTTGGTGTGACTTCTTAATACCATAGCTTAATCATAACAAGCTATATGAATTTAAAAATATGCAAGATCATCCATTAAAAGTAAAATAGTAAAACATTGTCTTAACGGGTTAACACCCAACAACCATAAACTTGTCTAAACATTACAAACCCAAACATAACATAAACATGATCCAAGGACTGTGACTTGTCCAGGAAAGAGTCACATTCCCTGAACCCTGGATGACCCTGGTGGCTAATGCAGCGGAAAACATGCCATACCGTGCCAGATCTTTAATTCCCTGAAATACATGTAAGTTGAAAAATCAACAATAATGTTGAGCGAGTTCATGCGAAAGTGAGTAAATAAACCTTTGTATTTATCAAAAATCCTGGTATGTAGCAAATAAGGAAAAAGAGATCACCAATGGTTTGCAAGGCCATTGATATGTGTGAAGTGCAAGTAGGAAGACTCAAACCTAGCGGATTTTGCGTCGGGCACAAAGTCACCCCGAGGCCCGTTATGCTGGACCTGGAGTTGGGCTCGCTACACCTAGATAGATCTACCGCTTACGTCCCTCGGTCCTACAATGAGGATTAATGGCCTCCAGTTCCCGCCTACCCACTCACATGATCTAAGTAATAACCCTCCTTACGCTAACCATACCATGTATCAAGTACTCATAATCATAGTAACATGTATTTCACCCCCGCAGTTTATAAAACTGAAAAGAGTTAAGAGAAAAGGGGGACATGAACTCACAGTCTGTGCGTCGCTATACCAAGTACTCCAAATGTCCGAAAGCTGTGCAACGACCTACATGTGCTAATTCTATTAGACGGATGGCCGTGCCTTAGCTTTATAGTTTAATTTTCGGGAAACAGTTAAACAACTGTTCCTTGTATATATTTGGTAGTTAATCTCCTTCCCAAGGATGGGGGAATTAATACATGCGCTTTTATAATATTAAGTCTCACTTAATATATTTTACTTCTCATTCCAAAATATAATTATTTTTCTCAAAAATATTATATTTTCTTTTCCCATAATACTTTCCAAAATAATACGTTGACAAAATACGCATTTATGAATATTTCCGTATAAAGCGTAAGTTACGTTTTGGCGATTCAGTGATAATAGTAATTACCGTTGTAACTTATATGTTTGTCGTGTAGGCGTTGGTATTATTTTGGGT
This sequence comes from Helianthus annuus, assembly GCF_002127325.2. Classification (NCBI taxonomy): domain Eukaryota; kingdom Viridiplantae; phylum Streptophyta; class Magnoliopsida; order Asterales; family Asteraceae; genus Helianthus; species Helianthus annuus. Next base: position 12,394,514 of record NC_035444.2, on the reverse strand, counting down.
TCGTCAAAGTTTGTAAATATTATTTTTACTCTAAAAATAATATTTATATATTTTCACAAAATAATCATAAACAGTGTGGTGAAAAATATATTTATCGAATAAATATTTATCACGTTTAGTTTTTGTGAAAATCTCACCTCCGATTATTTAATAAATAAAGTCTTGGCGAAATGTATTTTGAAAACATTTCAAAATAGTTTAACACTTGCAAATAATTCTAAGTGTTAGATTTTAGAAAAATTTCGCCAGAGTTTCCCCTGTAACTGGAGGTGGCCACGCTTTCAAGCGTATCATTTTCTTTTACAAAATCATTCCAACACTTCCTTAAATCAACCAATCAATTTCCGATACTTCAAACTAGTTTCAACACATCAAACTTGTAGACTAGTATGTAAAAATCGCATTATTACATGAACTTGTAGTTTTTCCGAAAGTCATAGTGTAGATCACCTTATATTTAGTGGATCTATGTATAAAATAGTTTCGTCTTGTAAAAACCCCGTTTTTAGAACAAATCACCCTTTACAACTTCCCGACAACTTTTATAAAAATTGTTACTTTGTCGGATCTTTCGTTTCACAAGTGTTTATACACTTGTAGTTTGTAAAAATCATATTTGTTAACATGTCACCCAACCTTTATAAAACATGATTTTCTCGACACTTGGTTCTACGAATATACCACTTGTACATACGTAGATCCGCTAGTTTTAAACGCTATTTTACAAGTCAAAATACTGTTACACAAGTTCATGTTTCTCGTGTGGTGGAGTTTCACCTTTTAACCCTCGTACCGACAGAAACAAGCTTATGTCAAGATCTATGATCTTAACAAAGTCGGGTTAAACGATGATAAGAGCCACCACAACGTAGATCGGGCCTCAATAATCAACATATTCAAATACTACAACATTTACACATGTTATGAGCTTTTAACCAACAATATTCGAGTTTTAGTAGACTTTATAGATTCAAAACGCATGATTCCGACTTTTAACCGTTAAAAAACATATTAACCACTTTAGATACGATCGAGAGTGAGTTTTAAACATTATACCTCTAGCTCGGGGCTAGGGAAGAATCTAGTCGAAAATGGCGTGGATAAAAGCAAAGAAACGAGGTCCTTCAACTTCCGCTTGCTTCAAGCCTCCTAGTATGTAACCCGTAAGCCTTGTATGTGCTTGGAATGGAGAGATCAAAAGCCGACAATGGGTGTGTAGGTGGGGGGTGTCTCGGCCGAGAATAGAAGAGAGCAAGAGAGAATGTTGAGTTGGTGAGTTGTGGATGATTCTCTAGTGTGTGTGTGTATTTATAGAGAAAATCAAGTGCCATAATCCAAAGGTTAACATGTTCTCTAGATATCCACAAAATCAAATAAAATAATCAAAAGGTGTACTACTAGTTACAAAGGGACCAAACCGGCCCAAGGGGGGGGGGTCACTTGGTTCGATCTCAATTGCTTAGTTAGTGTTTAGTTACGTTAAGTTGGTTAATTTTAGGGATTAACCCCGTTAGTTGCGTGACGCGTTATAAAGCGGGTGTTAGGGTAATCAGGGACCCTAACTGGCTCAGAAAAAGACCAACAGTATTTCTGACAATATTTTTATGTTCCGGGTATAGTCCGGTTGTTCGGTTGGATAGTAATCCGTTAAAGTGCTTAAGTAATCCTTTAAGCGTCGTAAATAATATTTTTAGCGACACAATTTATTCTGCAAAGTGTCAGGAATATTTCCTTATGTTTTGGCACTTTATTAGTTAGCTAGAAGCTAGTATGTTGATAAAAGTGCTGTGTTTTGTGCTTAGAGTACGTTTTAGGCACATCCAATCTCTGTATCTTATTCCTAGAGACGCAGTTTAACAACCCTTGTATCCCTACACACACTATGGGTGTAGTAAAATATTTCTGGCTCATTCAGGCCTTTAGAGGCAGTGTTTGCCTGATGCTGGCTATATCAGCATGTTTAATAGGTTATCCGTTCAAATGCTACTGTGCTTTTGTGCATCATGTTTGTCACTAGAGTTCAGTAAGTAATAATGTAGTGACGGAAATCAAAGTATGATGCAGGTAGGTACAAGTATCAACAGTCAAGTAGCAGTTTATCAGAAATCTCAGTCAAGCACAGTAATTAAGCAACAATTAATAGTTAATTAAGTCGTACGGATACCTGGTTTAGTGAGGGTTGTCACAGAATTGATGGATGGAGATCATGCGGCGGTGTGTGATGAGAGATATGACCAGATCTAGATCTGAGAGAGATGGATTTAAATGGAGATCTGAGAGAAAAATGGAGATGGGGGATTAAATGAAGATGTGAGAGAGATGAGGGATTTAAAATAGAGAGAGATGAGAGATATGACCTGATCACAATAAATGAAGAGAGAGATAACAGGATTTGACATGTGGGGTAATTGACCAAAATACCCCTTTCTCTTATTGGTTGAGAGTGGTTCTCGCGGTTCTTACAACTGGGGGTGGTTTCATTTTAGCGGCTCCCTATATTTCTATAAATGTAAACATAACTTTCTAATTACTTTTGTAAATATAAATAAATAGGACTTTCTAATTACTTATGTAAATATAAATAAATTGTACTTGTAATAAAGATGGACTTTCCAATGGAACTTATCGCAATTAACCACTAAAACAAAAAACTACTTAACGTTTGTTTATGTTTGGTCAATTATGTTCATTTGTATTTTTTTATGTTTGTTAACTTATGTTCGTTTAAGTTCATTTATTTATGTTAGTGAACTGTTCATTTAGGTTTAAATGAACGAACACAAAAATGCTCAATTTTTTAATTTCTTAATGAATGAACATGAACAAATAAAATTGTTCGATTATATGTTGATGTTTGATTAAAATTAAATGAACGAACACGAGCATGACTTTGTTCATGTTTGTTTGGTTCGTTAAGAGGCCTAAATGCAATATATTTAAAACATTACTTTAGATTATTCTTACTTTCCATCATAATGTTTAACTGGTTTTAACAGCTTTCGATAAGATTGGTTACACCTAAATACCAATTTCAATCGAATTGCTAGAGTTAACTAAAAGTCTTATGCTTTGATTAGTAATTAAGCAAGATTTATGGAGGTACATGCGTCTATCTTTTGTTGTATAGATTTAAGTTCATTCCTCTAGTTAGATCATATATTAATAGAAGTTTATTCTTATTGGTTTATGCACTTTTTGTTTTCACCCGACAAGTACACTCATTCATATAAAGAGTTTAGTATCATTTTGTCACGGCAAGTTTCTTCAGTTTTCACTAGAAGTTAACTATTAAGTTTCCTTATGTGACCCAAATAAACACCCACAAATGATAACAATAGCAACATAAAGAAAGGTGGGACTCTAATAAAGAACATAAGAATATTTGATAATTTAGTTATATAATTTAGAAAACTGTTCACTTTATTAGATTTTAAAAATTAATAATTTAGTTATATAAAAAATTGTTCACTTTACTAGACGACTATTCACGTTTCTGACCATGAAAGAACTGATGCGCCCACAACAATCAATGCAAACACCATCGTAAGAGTGTAAAATACAATAGTGCTAATCGTACGAAGCATACGCGAGCAAAAAATTGAGACGCGTGTCATTCCTAATGTTTTTATAACGTGCGCAATTATATATATAACATGCGTAATTAGGGTTTGGAACAACCCATGCGTAATTTGGAGTTTAACTTGCATAATTTTCATGCTTGGTGCCACGCGAATTTTGATTTTTTTTAAACGTGCGTAATTACGTAATAACATGCGTAATTATGTAAATAACGTATGTGGTTAGGGTTTAACCGAACCCATGCGTAATCATGTAATAAAGTGTGTAATTATGCATTATAATGTGAGTATACTCGATCCCTTTTTGCTTTATGCACTTTTGGGTGTTACATACATTACTTATACAAAATCACATCGAACACACTACGCAATACTTTAAATGCTAACCGTTATCGCATGTTATACGTGACTTAATGAATGCTTGTTTGTTATGTTTACACATGGAATGCTGTCTACCTGCCTTAACGACGATAGTACTATAATTTGGACTCAGCACCCGCTCATGTGGGGGTTGTTAAGGACAATCATTTGCATGGATTACAGTGGTGATCATGTATTACGAACTGCCTTAGGCAGTCAACCCGCAGTCATTGGTATCGATAGATCCGTGTCGATAATTAACATGCTTCATTTTCCACTGTGTACGTGCTGGTTATGCGTAAACTATTTCGAACTCTATATGTTAATATCAAACTTGTATGCTCACCTTTACATTTCATGTATTGACTTTATTTTAACGTATGTGACAGGTGTTTAGGATGCTTATCCGCTAGGAAAGCGAGGCTAGAATAAAGCTCTAGAGTCCAACAAATAGTTGTCTGTAGTAATTAAATCAAGGGTCTCTAGAAGCAGATAAACAATTGCTATATTTAAATCTGAGTTGTCGGAACAGAATCAATTGCCTAGATTTGGTCTGTAATAATTGATTACTGTTTGAGACATGGTATGGGACGTGTTATTTTAAATTGAATAGTAATGATAATTGTTATGGAAATTTCTGGACAATCTGTTTCGCTCAGTGGCGCGCTCCGATGATTCCGCCATCGGTTGGGGTGTGACACAAAGCCCCAGGGCTAAAGGGTTTATTCCACACTATGCAACCTTCTTTTTAGGGGTGCAAATGAGCCGAGCCCTAGCTCGATTAAATTATGAGAGCTCGACCTCGACTTGGTTCGAGCTTTGTTTTCAAAGCTCGAGTTTGGCTCGTTGGTAGTTTATCAAGCTCGAGCTCGGCTCGGGCTCGGGCTCGGGCTCGACTCGCTTATTTAATATAATAAATATAAATAGTAAACTCAATAACGCTCACAAGCTCGATAAGTGAAGCTCGGGCTTGGCTCATTCACTAAACAAACTTTTGGTTCGGACTCGGATCATAAACAAGTTTACAAATGCTCGACTTGGCTCGTTTAGTAGACAACTATAATAAAAACTAATATTACACTAAGGCTCGAGCTCGGGCACGATAAATAAACAACATTTATTTTAGGCTTAAGCTCGGCTTGTTTCGAGCCGATCTCAAGCCGTTCGGCTCGTTTGCGCCCCTACTTATTCTTAACGAACTGAACTTATATTTGGTTTCTCATTCTATTGCAAAACCGAATGTCAAAGCCATAACAAACTCAGTCACTTAGACCTTATTGGCCATTAATAATCTCACCTCGGAATATTCCCCCCACCAGTCCCAACTTTCACTTGTTTTTCCTACAATGGTCCCCCGTTAAAATAACTTAACGGAGTTAAGCTTTTTTCCAAATTACAAACAGATTTTTTAGGGCTTTTGATCAGAACAATGATACGAGTCCATTGATGTAAAACTTACTTCGAAACGGTGTTTGAAATTTGGAAAAAAGCTTAATTCCGTTAAGTTTTTACATCAATTGACTCGTATCGTCGTTCTAATTAAAAGTCCTAAAAAAATCTGTTTGTAATTTGGAAAAAAAGCTTAACTTCGTTAAGTTTTTTAACGGGAGACCATTGTAGGAAAAATAGGTGAAAGGTGAGAGTGAGAGGAATATTCTAAAGTGGAATTTTTAATAGCCAATAAAGTCTAAGTGAGATTATTACAGGCCAATTCCCTTATAAAATAATATGAACTAGATGTATCTCGCCGCGTTGCGGTGGGTGAAACATGCTTTGTTATGATGTCGGTTTTTTTGTTACAATTAACTTAGGCGAGACAAAAGAAAGGTTAATGTGTTGACTCGGTTTAACACAAAAGAATATTACATTGCCAATTGCATTATAGAAAGACACTTATTGAAATTTGAAAACAAATAAAAAGAAAAAAAAAGGGTACGAATAAAAATTTATGAATGAACTATGTCTAACAAAATAATAATTGTTTTCATAGTTGCAGTATGCCATTCTTTAGTCAAAAGGCTACAATTGTGAAAGGATGCTTGCATGCATTTGTTACCTTCATAAGCATCTACCTTTTCAAATGAATAACACACCTTTCACTTTGACTGTCATCTTTCTCAGCGTGTTAGAGTCTCTTAACTCCGAGAATAGAGGAGCCAAACAGGGAAGATCTCTTCCGCTTCTGTAATTATCGTTGTACACATGTAAGCAATCTTCATCTTTTGACAAATCATTGGCTCAACCCCATTGCTTCATGAAATCTATATATTGTAATCAAAAGATAAATAAAGATTGGTATTTTAAATGGTAAATCATATGTGGAAATAAAGAAAATGATGAAATGAATTACCTTCGCAATTGGAAATCTATATTCGATGGGCCCTAGTTTCATGAGTAAACTGATAAAGCAATCACTTAAACCGACCTCCTTTCAAGACTTTCGAAACCATTGCAACTTTTTGAGAATTTTCATCAAAAACATCCATAATATCACCACTCACCCAATTCTGCGAATCGATCGCAGGCACAAAAGGCCTAGCAAACCTTCCATATACCCTTTCCACACCTTCATAACTATCATACCTCACATTGTAAACATGTCCATTGCTCGAAACAATTTCACCATGAGGTAATCAATGGGTAAAGTAAAGTTTTATATGGGAAAGAATGCATCCAGTTTCCCTCAATATAGATTAGTTTATATAGAAAAAAAAAACCTTGATTCTCAAGTTCAAATAACACAGAATTGTATTATAGCTTCAGTTCAAGAAGAAATAAAGTTTGATGCATGTAGTAAATCAATTGAAAAAACATAGCAAATGAGCTCCAATTTCATGTAATAAATCCAATTGAGATCTAAAAACTAACTCCCTAGATCCAAAAGATTTTCAAAATATTTTATATAAGAGAGCAGAACGAAAATCATTTCAAGTTAGCAGCCCTACATTCTTTATTCTTAAAGCTTAATTCAGTTTTATGGAGTGGGAGTAGCCCAAGAAACCAAGAAAAAGATATTGAAAATTAAATATTTTGACAACCAAAGTAACATAAACACAACTTTAATAACAAAAGATTCTTTGAAATCCCAATGAGGCAATTCGTCGAGCAACTTGTGTGTGCTTTAAGATGATTTAATGTAAAGCACTGAGAATAAACCAAAAAAACACATATAGGTAAAACTGGTACAGGTGGCGTATGTGCATAAACAACAACGGTCGGAGTTATTACCTAAAATCGACAAACAATTTACCCAAAACAATGATATAAACTATAAATAGAATGAGAATCTCAGAACCTTTAAAGGAAAACCATAAAAGACAATTCGGAATGATCTTTGAACGAAAAGGATATGTGAAAGAAAACCTAACCATAACCAAAGTTCATGATTCCCCTAAGAGTAAAACCAATTTAAGTTTACAATTTACCTAAAACATAAATCGAAGATAGCCTGATGAATATTGTGAACAAAATCGAAGTTTATCAATTAAATTAACCAAATATTTAAATAACTAAAAAAATAGGCACATCATAACATTGATATCCCTAACCTAGTTTGGAGTCGGGCGGCCGCTTCAATCAATGATGGTAAGAATTAAACCGAAGGGGTTCTGTTGTGGCGGTGATGCGTAACCTACTCTGGAGGTTAGGGATAGACGGAAGGCGTTGATTACAAAAGCGTGCTCAATGGACAGCGAATTTACGAAAATACCCTCAATACTGCAGCAATCATTTTTTTTCCATAATGGTGTTGGTGTAAAAAGTATTTACCAAAATGGTGTTATTAGAAAAATATTTACCAAAATGGTGTTTTTAAAAGTTTTTTTTTTTTCTTTCTCACTCCTAATCTCATTGGATAAATGAATAAATCTAATTAATCATGGTATAGCGCCTCTCATCAAACTTAATTTCTTTAAGAATCTTAATAAGCCTATTTTTTTACAATACACACTTTGAAAAAAAATACGTGTGTTATAAATTATACCCTCATAAATATGTATTTAATAAAAAAAACTAAAAATTTCACTTAAATCTCAAATCTATATTCGACCACTATTATAATTTTTTTGACATGTTTTTTAATATAAATCACACAATATTGTATTTTTTTTCTTGAAAAAGAACTGACTACATTAGTTTAAAATATTGTTAACACTTTGAAATGGACTTTATAATTATTTAATATCTTATTATATTAACTTAAATTATAATATATTAAAAAACTAGATAAAATATTTTTATAGTTAAGATCTTTTTAGTCAGCCATTTTGTTGATACCAACTTACAAACTCTTTTGTGTTTGAACATGATAAACTTAAATGTTTTTACATTTTAATTTAATGTATTATGTTTTAAATCAATATGACAATATATTAAATAAGTTCCATTCTTAAAGTATTTGAAATACCTTTAATTAACATAGTTTTTCTATCAAATACAGTTTTAGATTTTTAAACTAGTTTTTTTTTTCAAGGTAGGTTTAGAAGAAAAAAATAGTTTTTTATTCTTAAAAAAAATATTAGAACAATAGTTATATAATAAATTGGATTTATCCAATGAGATTAGGAGTGACAAAGAAAAAAAAAACTTAAAAACATCATTTTGGTAAATACTTTTCTAATAACACGTAAATACTTTTTCCATCAACACCATTATGGAAAAAACTTTCATATGTTGTAATTTGATATATAATATAATATAATATAATCAATGACGTCTCTGAGAATCCACATACCCTGTTCGAGCTCGAAAAATGTGCCCATATGCTTTAACGAATTTTTTTTTCCTATTTTTATTTTTAAAATTCTATTAGTACTGGGTTGGGCCCAATAAACCTAATGTTAAGTTGGGTAAATTATAAAACATAAAAAGGTATTTGATAATGAGCCTCTATATTGGATTTGTATGTGTTTATCATTTTATTTAAAAAATATAATATATGTATCGATTTTTTTTAAATCCCGTGCCCCTCGAAATCACGGGGCTTGTGCGGAAGTGCTCCTCACACACCATAAGAGCCGCCCATGAATATAATATAATAATATGAATCGTTTTATGTTACTTTTTATGCTAAGGAAATAAGTTAATCACATGGTAAAATAAAGGGATTTTTACAAATTTCCTCCTCCTAAGAGGGCTTATTACATATTTCCCCAAAAAAAAAAAAAACAATTACATATTTCCCCTTTTTTTAAGAAATTACTCAATTACCCTTTTTTTAATCACATAATCTTCTCCCATCTTCACTAACCCTATATTGCAGACACAGACCCATCACTAATAAGTTCGCACGTCCATGGCTTTATAGCCTAGTGGCATCTTGGTGATGGGATAAAGCTTTGGGACCAATAGGTCCTGGGTTCGATTCTCACAAGGGGGTTTTCCCATGTTTATTGGGTTTCCTTCTGAATTGGTGTGGTATTATGCCTAGTGGAGATGGATATGATCGGGTGGTTCCTCTGATGGTACGATGATACTCCAGTGGTCCGTCAGTGATCCAAATTTGCCGTTCAAAAAAAAAAAAAAAAAAAAAAAACTAATAAGTTCGCACAATCCTCTACTCCTTTCCCCTGGTAATCCCATTCGTTCCCACGCTGAACCCCACACGACGATTTATGGGAAAGCTGATTACTTGACTAGTGTGTCACCAGATTAGTTTTTAGGTTTGGCAGAATCAAAAGATTCGATCTATATGATTAATAGCTTAACTGAATGTTGGGTTTGTGAGATTTAATGATCAAATCGACGGTTCCGCCGACTCACCGTTACTATGAAGCTCTCAGTCCCGACCTAAGATCTTTTGAAGCAACAGTTTGAGATCTCATTTTCTTTAATGGATTTGTCAATATTTTATGTGGTCTGTATTTTTTATTATGCAAAGTGCTTTGTAGACAAAAATCAGTAAATCTTTATTAAAACAATAAAAACAATATGGATGTTGAGTTATCTTCAAATTACTTAAGAACAAAAGGCTTCCAAAATAATGGTACTCGCCCTGGAAGTTGTGTAAAGTACGGCTTTTTTTCGTTTTTTTTTTATTTTTTTTATTTTTATTTTGTGTCTTTGGATAAAAGTTGAATACTTTTGTTAGGCCATGTATAGTCATAAAGCCCTCAAAGGGGCGTTATGCGACATGTGGCATGCCACGTCAGCAAGGGGCTTTATGAGGCGTTATGCAATTTGAGGCCGTAGTCATAAAGCCCCTGTGTAATCATTACTCAATTAATTTAATTTTCATTTTTTTAAATAATTTATAAGTTTTATAAAATAAAAAAACATTACATTAAATAAAAAACACTACATTAAAATTAAAAAAAAAGTTACACAAAAAAAAAAAATTACACCTAAAAAATAAATTTATTCTTCAGTGTCATCTTCGTTCTCTCCTTCTTCCTCTTCGTTTTCTCCAGCATCCAAACCTACGTCTTCAAAGTTCCCGTCTTCGAATTCCTCAACCACTTCTTCCTCGGAATCTTCGTCGTGATCACTGTTGAATCGAATTGGGCGAATCGCCCAAGCATGCTCAACCAAATCCGCCTTCAACGTGTTATGTATTTCTCTAGATCGCAGTAGTTGAGCATTTGCGAGTCTCTCTTCCATTGTCGCTTGGGTTACTTCGACCAAATCTTCGGGAATATAGTTTTGGCATATCGCTTTTCCATCATCCTCAATGATCATATTATGCAAAATGATGCAAGCATACATGGCCATTCGTATTTTATCCTTATGCCACATGCGACAAGGATTTCTGATAAAATGCCATCGTTGCTGTAGAACCCCAAAACACCTCTCGATGTCCTTTCTCGAAGACTCTTGTAATTTTTTAAAATACTTTCTTTTTTCATCGAAAGTTTCAGAAAATGTTTTAACAATAATCGAATACTCAGGGTAGATACCATCGGCCAAGTAGTAGCCATGCTCGTAATCGTTCCCGTTTGCATGAAAACCGGCCTTTGGTATAGTTCCAGAAATGTAGCCCTCTATTAATGGTGAATCCTCTAACGTATTAATATCGTTAAAACACCCGGCTACACCAAAGAAGGCCGACCAAACCCAAAGGTCGTATGACGCAACACCTTGTAATACCAAAGTTGGCCCTTTTTGATCACCCCGTGTATGTTGACCTCGCCATGCGGTTGGACAATTATACCAACGCCATTGACGACAATCCAAGCTACCAATCATGCCGGGTATTCCATGCTTTTCTAGATGCACCTCATATATTTTTTGAAGGTCGTTCCAAGTGGGGTTTCTCAAATAACGTTTTCCATATAACTGGCATATTCCTAAAATATAATATAATTTACTAATAAGCTACCAAAAAATAAATATATAATAGTAAATAAATAAAAGACAATAAAAATTACCATAGCAAAATTGTTCCAAGCAATCTCGGGTTGTTTTCTCCGCCATCTTCAAATACTCGTCGTTGATGTCGTACGTGTTTCCGTATGATAATACGCGTAAGGCGGATGTGACCTTTTGAATTGAGGTGAAGCCTAGATATCCTCGTGCGTCCATTCTTTGCTTAAAGAAATCATACCTATTTTCTAAGTCATTATTAATGCGCAAAAATAACCTTTGGCTCATCCGAAAACGTCGTCTAAAAACATTCGGTCCGTGAACCGGTGGCGCATCAAAATAGTCTTTCATCAAACGCTCATTCGCGGCTTCACGATCTCGCAAGATATAGGTGCGTCGCAAGATGGGTCGTGGAGGGGGAGTAGGCCGAATGTGCTCAAATGCTTGTACCAAAAAAATACATGCACTCGTAACCGCTTCTTCCTCGGCCGCGTCTTCGTCGGGCGAAAAAAATCTTCGGTGAATTTCGGTGAAAGAGTCTTCCGACGGGGAACCCATTTTTTTTATAAGGTGAGACTAGCTTTTTTAAAAATATATAGAGAATGAGAATGAGAATGTATTGAGTTGTAAAAAAAATGGAAGAATAGGAGGGTATTTATAGTGTGAAAAATTTAAAAAATTGATTTTTTTTTTTTTTTACATATGACCGTTGTTCAACGGTCAAAAAAAACAAATCACCACCATCTCGCGCCGCTATAAATATCACGCCTTTTATTTTTTTTTGGGCATAGCGCCCAACGTTATGGTGTGGGCGGCGCTATGTTGGCGCTATGGCCCCACTTCGCGCCCCACTACGTTCAACCTTAGTGCAATCAGTTAAGGTATTAATTGTTTTGCAGCACAAACTCACCATATCTAACTTCGGTAGTGAACAGCCCAGGTAAAAACACCCTGACACCTCTGGTTCAATGCACAAAACACATATGTCCGATTCGAGTTCACTGTCATGTGAAGCTTAATTACAAGGAATATTGGCGTGTGAAGATCACAACTATAAATTTTAATTACAGAAAGAATTACACCCGGTGGAGTTTAGTCGTCCAACACCCCAACTTTGACAACCTTACTCAAATTTTCAGTTTCAGTTGCTCCTTATTCTTCTGTATGCAAGTTTGGATTGTTGTTAATCATTTATTGACCCATTAAAATGCAAGTTCTAACTTATTTTTGTGAATGGGAAAATACTACATGAATTGCGGAAATATGTAACTAATTGATGATATTAAAAAGGAGAAATATGTAAATATTCATTTAATTAGTTCATTAAGGGTAAAATAGTCATTAATAAGAGTATTTTTAATGAAAAGAAGAAATATGTAATATATATGGTTTAATGAGGGGAAATATGTAATTGAATTTTTTGATTGGGTAAATATGTAATAAACCACCTTAGGGAGGGGAAATATGTAAAAATTCCTAAAATAAAAATAAAAATATTTTTAGGGATAATATATACGTACATGATATATATATGGTTAACCTAATTTGGTTCAGCCGTCACACTTCCATCTCCTCACTATCACCATTTACAAACCCAAATCGTCCTCTGCAAAATCTGTTACGGTCGTTCTTTATCGATCTTCGTATGTTTAGATCGACCAACGAATCTATGTTATGAAGGTGTGTTTGTGTGAGAGACGTTTCTGCTATAAGATCCCATGGTCATTATCTTTTCGTTCGTGTTGGAATTGGTGGTCTCGGAATTTTAGATTTGGATAATATATCATGGTACAATCTCAGTCTTTCGCTTTTTAATCTTTGTATACATTTATATCGTTGTATGATACACAATAAGGCTCTGTTTCTAAATATACATGTTTGTGCAAGTATTTGTTAAGAATATGACATTTATAATATGATGTCAACATAATTAGTAGCACACTACATTCGCACAAAATTGTTCTCTTTTTAAGAAGCTATTGGATTTAATCACCCCAACTATTGGCTATTGGCCGCTATCAGCCTCAACTATCACTTTGACGCCCGTTGTTCCCAACTTAACACTCAGTGTGTTCTGTCACCATGTTGTTAACTGATCACTAACTTTTGATGTTGTTTTTATACTTTTGAGGGGTGTCATAGGAATCTTAGGAAGGTTTTAGGGATCTTTGGACACCCCGAAAGTATAGTAACAAGCTCAAAAGTTAGTGATCAGTTAACGACGTAGTGATAGAACAAAGTATGTGACAATTCGCATTTTCGAGGTTAGAACCGTCCATACTATCGCTTACGTATTTATGTTTCATGACGTTTTATTATCCGCATCATACGATTTAGTCTCACACTCTTATTTTAACGACGAACTTAGTTTCGACGCTCGTTAGGGACCTACGTGCCTTACGGTTCGACTTCGACTAAATAATAAAAAAATATAATTTAATGACGATCTTAGTTTCGACGCTCGTTAGGGCCGTACGCACCTTACGGACGACGTCGACTAAATAATAAAAAAAATATATATAATTTAACGACGATCTTAGTTTCGACGCTTGTAAGGCGCGTACGGCCCTAACGAGCGTCAAAACTAAGTTCGTCGTTAAAATATATTTTTTTATTATTTAGTCGAAGTTGAACCGTAAGGCGCGTAGGGCCCTAACGAGCGTCGAAACTAAGTTCGTCGTTAAAGTAATTTTTTTTGTTATCTAGTCGACGTCGTCCGTAAAGTGCGTAGGTCAGTAACGAGCGACGAAACTAAGATCATCGTTAAAATATATATTTTTTTATTATTTAGTCCATGTCGAACCGTAAGGTGCGTAGGTCCCCTAGGAGCGTCGAAACTAAGATCGTCGTTTTAGCCTGAATACTCATAATATTGGTTTTGATATATGTTAGTGTAGGAATATGTTTCGAGTTTGTTCCAAACTCCGGCATTCGTAAACCAACTTGAATCCTATCTTGCGGCGAGGGGAAAGCAAGCCACAACCGACGATGACTATGACGATGACGACCTTTTTGACAAGGATGATGAGGAGTAATTAGTATTATTGTACCGATATTTTAGAATGTTATTTTTCGGATATTTTAGGATGTTATTGTACAGAAACGTTTTATGCGATTTTTGTATGTAAAGCATTATGTTTGTTTAGTGTGTTTGTGTTGCGTAAAATTTGAAAATTGGCAGGTTTGTTTATAACGGAAAATACTGCAAATGCAACAAAAATTTTTTAAAAAAATTGGCTTTTAGCGGCGACATATAAGTATACCTATTAGCGAAGACGCTTTTAGCGACGACATTTGTCGCCGCTAAAAGTCCTTATCATTAGCGGCGATATTAGCCAATAGAGGCGCCACAGGATCTTTTAGCGGCGACTCATTACCGGTGACATGTCGCCGCTATTACCTTTAGCGGCGACATTTGGGACTATTAGCGGCGATATTTGTCAGAACATAGATATCTACATCAGAACATCAATTTATTTAAAATACACAAACTTATGTATGCTTCACTCCATTATTTTATGAAATTCAAGGACCTCACAAGTACTAACCATTTACGATTACCCCGCCTGCAAAAATGGAAACACGATCACTATCTTCACACAATATCGAAGACACAAGACTAAAAACTTAAGCAGACTACAACAATAGATTTGCATGTGTGCGGAGAATTTATTACCATTAGGATGAAGAACCTGGCCAGTAAAGTAGGAAGAGTCCTGCCCGGATGCAAGGAATACATATGACGGAGCTACCTCATAAGGTTGACCTGCCCTATCCATGGGTACCTGTGACCCAAATATCGCTATATCTTCGTCATTAAGTGCTGCAGCTTGCAGTGGTGTCCATATAGGACCAGGAGCCACACCATTGACACGAATTTTCTTTTCAACTAGATGCAATGCTAGAGCCCTTGTGAAGGACACTATAGCTCCCTTTGTTGAAATGTATTCGAGCCAACTCGGTAGGATAGCTGTGTACGCCAACACTGATGTGGTGTTTATGATCGCGCTTCCTTCTTTCATGTGCTCCAAGGCGTGCCTACATAACCAAGTTATTAATAATTTTTTGTAATATTTAAATTTTATTAATTTTTCCTATGTTCATATATAAATTATATTGAAAACCGAGTTATATTCTAAATAAAATGTTTTTTAGTGTTTACGAGACCAAAAAACTACTTTATTCTAAATACAACTTGGTTTTCAATAAAGATTTATATCAAATAAAAATGTATTATCAGATTTTCTACATGTATAAATTTATCCAGGAAAAAATAACAACAATGTTACACACACCTTGTCATGAAAAAATAGGAGAAAATGTTGGTCCTAAATATCCTTTCAATTCTCTCCTCTGTGACCTCTTCTAACGAATACGAATACACATAGTACTGCACAGCTGGATTGTTGACGAGGACATCAATGCGCCCGTATTTTGCAATGACCTCATCTACGACATCTTTACAATTCGCGCTATACCTAAGGTCGGTAGGTATCGCAATCGGATCACCCAAGCCTTTAACTTTTGACTCATTTATGATCCTCAAAGTATCATTTGCGTCTATGTCCTCGACACCCTTGACATAAGTGAAGGCTACAGTTGCACCCTCCATTGCAAAGTGGTAGCAAACAGACCTTCCAATACCCGAATCTCCTCCTGTCACCAATGCCACCTTTCCCTACAACAAGTAACCACATTTTTTGATGATTTTTCTTTTAGTAAAAAAGCAAGGAGAGATGATATTCCTTCTTATGTTCATAAGTTCATTACTCATTCGGAAGCTACATACTCATGAAGGCTTCAATTCAAATACATAACCTTCCAACCACTTTTACAACCGGACCGGTATCTAACCGGTCACCTTACCAGTCCATTGTTCGGGCTGATCTTTAAAACCAGATAATATCATAAATGATTTAGAAATTAAAACTACACACATGTATAAAGCCTAGAAATAATAAATTATTAAGCGTGAAATAGTATATTAATGAGTATATGAGACTTTGACCAAGTATTGTAATGTTTGAGAAAGTATGGACATATACATAATTTGATCAAGTGCAAGCATGTTTGATTCATTATGACTATATTTCACCATGATTCATTATGGCTATGTTTACTCAGCTTTGAGTTCACTCATACAACATCTAACGATATAGTTTCTTTTCTTGTGGGAAAGGCGGACAGTTAATAAATTTAAAAAAGGAATCTATCAGCTACCAAAAAAAAAAAAAAAAAAAACCCACTAGTAAAATTTGCAGCTACCCAATATTATCAAGAAGAGTTAACTGCTATTTTCGTCCCTTTGGTTTGTTCATTTTTACCATTTCATACCAATTTTCAAAAATGCATCAGTTTCCTTTCCTCCCTGACATACTAGAAACGTGTCATTCAGTCCAAAAATTAAAACCCAGATAAGTCAGACAGATTAAATGAAGGGTATTACTGTCAATTCATAAATAAGGTGAAAATAAAAAATATATGAATTGACAATAATACCCTTCATTTAACATGTCTGACTTAACTGAGTTTTAACTTTTGGACTGAAGTGGCACGTTTCCAGTATGTCAGGGAGGAAACTGGTGCATTTTTTAAAATAGGCCTAAAATGGCAAAAGTGAACAAACCACAACG
Organism: Helianthus annuus; assembly: GCF_002127325.2. Classification (NCBI taxonomy): domain Eukaryota; kingdom Viridiplantae; phylum Streptophyta; class Magnoliopsida; order Asterales; family Asteraceae; genus Helianthus; species Helianthus annuus. The sequence continues at coordinate 12,377,644 of NC_035444.2, read as the reverse complement.
ACGAAAATGACAGATAACTTTTATCAAAATAGGCCAGATCATGAGAGCTGCGACTCAAGCGGTTCATAACCATCTCTTACAATATATTATATGAGAATATACAGCACATTATTACACAGTCATGACCTCTTATAATACATCATCATGTACTCATTAAATTCCACTAATAGCAAAGCTTAGATAGGGTCTAAGGAGCGTAAGATGTAGACAGCCTTACCTCTACCCCGTAGGAATAGAGAGGTTGCTTCCAGTGAGACCCCCGACTCCATAGTAGTTTTGCGTCAAACCTTATTACGAGGAAATATAACTCGCTGTTTCCCAATGTAATTAGTTGTTCCCTTCAAATTAATTAACATATGTATGAATTTTTACCTTTTAAATTTAGTGATCGTAATATGGGTGTCAATCGCATCGGGCTGGCGGGTTCAATCGTATCGTATAACCCGAACACGACCCATATTATTACTTATGTCATAGCTTTCAATGTTAACTCACACACATAAATTCAGGTCAAACCAAACTCGGCCCACTTAACCCTTTATTTTAAGTAAGCCATACATGCTAAAGAGTTATAAGTAGGTTGTAAGTGGTTATCGTTTAAAAGGTGAATATAAGTATGACAAATAGATAAATGGTGCAGAAAACTACCATTATTACGGTACTAACCATATAATATTGAAACCAAACTCATAATAAAGTATGAAAGAGAAACCAAAAAATAAGAAATTGAGAATCTGAGACTAGTGAAGAATTATATAATATTAGAGTCGGCAGAGGAATATTAAGAGTTTTCATGAATGTCTTGAATACTGACTGGGAATTGCAATTGCATCTTTTTTAAAGCAAAATAGGTAGTACTTAGACTACACGGTATGGTGATGGTTCTCTCTTAGAGGATGGTCCGTCATGTAAGCGCTACGTAGGATAGGCATGAGGATGGGGCAAAGAGGATGGAGGTATGGAAATTGGATGATGAACCTAAAATGTGTATGTATATATTGTATGTATAGGTGTGTGAGAGAGAGGGGGGAGTAATTTTTGTCTTCTTGTGAGCGTCCCCAACGTCCAGAACTCGACGCCAAGGACGAAGACTGAGGGGGGCGGCGTGGTGTTCGGTCCGGCGACGCTCCAGGACGGTGGAGGACGAACCTCCATACCGTCCAGCCTTAGGCTAAAGAGTGTGGGGTCATGGTTGGGATATGATTTGACACCTAGGAACATGAATGGAATGCTACACCACCCTTAGGGTAGTGGTTTTGGATGATTGATTACATGACACTGACGTGGAGGGTCATGATGGTCACAAGGGTTATTACCACATCCTATAGCCTTAGAAGAGGGTGACATGACACTAATATAAAGGGTCATGACCACACCCTGTAGCCTTAGAGTTGAGGAAGGAATATTAAGAGTTATCATGAAAATCTTGAATACTGACTGGGAATTGCAAGTGCATCTATTAAAAGATTTAAAGAGAATTTTTTTTTAAAGCAAAATAGATATTACTTAGAATTGTCTAAGGGTGTAAGGGGTGCTCACCTAAGAGGTGAGTCCCCTCTCTTACGTCCAACCAATCGTCGTGTGCCACGTCAACTCCCCTCTTAAACTCCCCTAACACCCTAAATTGATGGCGGCACTCCCCTCTTAGGTGAATTGGTTTTTTTTTTTTTTTTTTTAAAAAAAAAAAAAAAAGCATTGATTGGACCGCCCCTCTCTCTCTCCTCCCTCTCTCTTCGGTGAGCCGCCACCTAATTCACTCCCTCTCTCTTGGTCACCGCAGTGATGGCGGTGCATCCCCGCTCGGCAAAACACCTCCCCGATGGGGTTTTCGGTGTGCACCCCGTGTGCCCTAAGTAAATGAGTAATATAAATTTGCGTGAAGATGTATATAATCAGATAGTTTTGGTGGTTTTGAAGTGACACAATTATACTTTAGTGGTATGTTAATGATTTAAATTTGTCGTTAAAAAAATCAGTAATGTGAATAGTTTTTATAATCTAACTTATAATAAAAAACTCTAAATAATGCCAAATGTCATTCTCTCTTTCAACCTCATAAATTTTGTTTATATTTGTTTAATAAATTTCTTTTAATATTAAAAACCTATAAATTAGCAACACAACTATCCTTAAGGTTGTTGTACTTTTAGGTTTGGAAGTTTTTCAAAAAAAATTGAAAATTTTCTTTTTAACCTTAAAGTTTTAATCTTGAACAATTTAACTTTAAAGTTTTAATCTTTGGTAATTTAACCCCTCTGATTAGTTTGATTTTTCATTTCTAATTCAAAAGTTTCTATCTTATACAACTAACCCCTTTGATTAATTTGATTTCTCACTTCTAATTTAAAAGTATCCATCATTTGCAATTTAACCATTTTGATATTTTTTTTATTTTTATCCCAAAGCTTTTCATCTTTTACAACTTTGCTCCCTTATACTTTTCGTCTTTCGCGAAGTGTTGTAATCTTGGCTTTGGGGGTTTTTCAAAGAAAAAAATGGTTATGCATGCATATGATTGTTGTAACCTTGACTTTGGCGGTTTTTTAAAAAAATGATTTTTTTTTTACTTTTCACTCAGAAGTATTTCATAAATTACTTTAACCCAAAACTATTTGTTTTTTTACTTTTAACCCAAAACTTTTTATCTTTTGCGATCTATTCTCACAACTTTTTTACTTTCAACTTTGTTCCTTTATTGTTTTCATTTTCCGCAAATTTTACGCTTTATGCTTCGTTCTAATTTTCTGACTTAACACATCGCAACGTGCATCTTTGGTTTAACGTTTTTACGTTTCGTTCTAAATTTTCCGAGTTAACACAACGCGACATGCGTGTGTGGGTGAACGTTTTTACATCGTCTATTTTTTTTCCCTTTGACAGGTTCAACATAACGTGCGAGTACTAAATCGACTTAGTTATAACTAAAGAATCCCCGCCGCATTGCGGCGGGTCATAATTCTAGTTAATATTAGTTAATAGATATCACTTATTTTTTTATCCTTATCTTTTTCTAAAATTAATAAATAACTTTAATTTTGCAATTTAGTCCCTTTGTTTTTTTACTTTTAACCCAAAGTTTTCATCTTTTGCAATTTAATCCCAATTCTGTTAACGCACCGCAACGTGCATGTGTGGTTCAACATTTTTTCGTATATTTTTTCTCGTTTGACTGGCCCGTCGCGTCATATCTATTTTTCTGCGTTTGACAAGTTCGTCCAACACGCAGGTCCTAGATGAACTTAGTTATTTTCTTTCTATGTTTTACGTTTTGGTTTAATTTCTCAGCAACGAGCGTGCGTGATTCAAAGATTTTACGTCTCATTTTCGCTAGGCGTTACTTTTTTCCCGTTTTTATTTATTTTGTTTTTACGAGCTTTTCCGGTGTTGGTGGTCGCTGACAATAGTATAGTATTGCTACTATTTAACAAAGTTTTATGACAAGCGTTGCAACGCAGGGGCTTAATACTAGTAATATTAAAAATGAATTGAAAATTACAAATGTATCTTTTGAAAAAAGTGAAGTAGAAAACAGAAAAAGCAAAAACAAAATTATAAAAGTTTTTAAAATACTTAAGCGGGGTTAACCCGTATAAATATGGTTAACCTAAACCATACTGGATTTTAAAAACAGGTCAATCCATTTAAACGGGTTGTATTAATTAACTCAAATACCTATTTTTCTCGTGCCGTGTTTCGGGTAATGTAAAGAATTATAAGTTTGATTATAAAATAACATATTTTTTTTTGTTTTTAATGTATTTAGTAAATTTAAATACATTTAGTGATTAATTTATAAAGAAATATAAACTTGGGTTCAATTGGCAAAGTCATTGGAGTTAAGGTGTTAATGTGGTGTTGCTCCCCTTGAAGTTGGGGGTTTGAGGCCCGCCGAAGACGGATTTGATGTAATTTGTGTCGTTCAAAATAAATTAAAAAAGTAATAAATGCAACGTACATGGAGTTTGCCAGAGGGCTTGTAATTAGGGTTGCTGAATTGTGGGAGAGGGTTCATGAGGTATTCTTTTCCCGGTTGCGACTCCTGGTGCTGCGGTGGGAATCGTCGCTCATCATCATCCATCCGCATTGCCTTCGCCTAAAACAAGTTAAATAATACGGAATTGTCCGACATAAATTTTATAATGAAATTTTAAAGTGGGACCAATCTCTTTATCTTTTGAGATAGAGGAAGGTTTTGTTCCTAGATCTTACGTTTGTAATTTTTTTATTGAAATATAAACAAACGATTTAAGACGACCTTAAAGGTGTGTATGGCCGACACACCCCGCCTTTCAATCCTTGCTACCGTTGAGGCGAAACCGTTGGTACTATTTCCTGTTATAGCACGTGACCCCATCAAGATCTGTGACCATAGGCATGACTTGGCAGAAACCGCTAAACGCATCATACTTACAATGTGCTTACAATGGAGGAATGAGTGACAAAAAAGTTATTGCTTTATATAGATGGAAAAATATAGATATAGACCACAAGAGAGGGGTTGAAAGTACAAGAAGTTTTCTTACTCTGAAATTAATGTTGACTGTTAGGTGTACATTGTAGCAATCACAAGACCTAATATGCATTTTTAACATTAATTTCATTACAAGAATTTTATTTTGTGAAGTTTAAATAAATTGTTACTAATATTAGGGGAAGATCGGGTTTTGTCGAAGTAACCTAAGAAGCATTGTCGAGATGATATGTGACACTCCTTATAAGTAGAATGTAAGGATATTTTGATCTTAAAACACGAACTCTCACCATTTTTTTTTTTTGAAAAGTAAATTACATGTATTGAGTAACACATTGTGAACCTAACCTTTACGTGTCCCCAAACCTACTTAAACATTTAATGTGGTAGAAACAAGTTGTTTATGATGATTTGGACACGGTTTGATGATACCAAACCAGCGATTATTATGTTTGCTCTGTAACAAATAATGTTCTGTTTCATTTGGTTGTAGGTATTTTGGTTTGGTGTGTGTAACAAGTAATGTTCTGTTTCATTTGGTTGTAGGTATTTTGGTTTGGTGTGTGTAAGATTGGTGCTAGCCGCTAGCTAGATTATAGGCCGTTCAAAAAAAAAACCAGCGATTATTATTTTAAGAGTGAGTTGCATAATCTTAAAAAGTTAATCTTATATATATTAGGATTGATCAGGCTCCAAAAAAAATGTATACGGCTTCTTGAGATATATATGTCTATAAAACCAGGATAAGCATGTGGCCTTAACAGTTCTCCCTTATCTATGAGCATTACTACATAGACTAATAACATCTAAACTTTTAACTTGAGTTTTACAACATGATATTCATAGGAAAATATACGACATACATAACTTGATATGAATAGGAAAAGTAATTGAAATCGTTGGTTGATCGATCATGTCCCTAACGATTAAAGGAGGTCTAGAAGTGTAACAAACCCAATAACGACGTGATACACGAACTAGTTATCATTACGTATCATTAATGACAGCGATCATTCTCAAACACGAATCTACTATTTTCATTCCTCAATTTACATTCACACATGTCTCCATACCCATAACCAATACCAACGAAAAAATTTCATTCCTAAACTAATTTTGATTACGAAGAAGTATGGATTACATTTTTGAAAGTTTGTATTTTTTATTATGATTATTATGGTATTGTTTGAGAATAGTAGCAAGTAGAATAATCGGTAAAATCCTACATGAATTAGGGAGATATGTAATTGATTCATAATATTAGAAATGGGAAATATGTATGTAGGGTAGGGATAGTGTACATTAATTCAGAAGTGTGAGAAGTGTATTATAACACTATATATAACACTAGATAACACCATATAAACAGCGTATAACACTATGTAACACCATATAACATCATGTGACACTATGTAACACTATATAACACTATATAACAATATATAACAATATATAACACTATACATCTATCATAGACATGCTATCAGACAAAATATAGTGTTATATTTGTTATATAGTGTTACATAGTGTTATATGGTGTTATATGGTGTTACACAGTGTTATACGGTGTTTATATGATGTTATATAGTGTTATAATACACTTCTCACACTTCTGGATTAATGTACAGGATCCTCTACCTATGTAAATATTCATTTAATAGTTCATTAAGGTAAAATAGTCATTTAATAAGAGTTTTTAATGAAAAGGGGAAATATGTAATATATATGGGTTAGGGAGAGGAAATATGTAATTGTTTTTTTTTATTTGAAGAAATACGTAATAAGCCAGCTTACGAGGGGGAAATATGTAAAAGTCCCAAAATTTTATACAACACAATTTTTAAGGTTTTTTAGTTTTCATATTTTATATAGAATACAATACTCAAGTTAAAGATAATGTCGTATAAAAAGTTATGAACGTACAATAAACAGGGAGGAATATATATCTATCTTGCATGTGGAGAGAGAAAGTTAACAAATTGTAAGTGCAGCAAACTGTCATAACTGTAGCGTTATCAATTATGTGAAAAGTTTAAGATTGTGAAGAAGACCAAGTAAAATAAGAAGTTAGCATGTTCAATCAGAATTTAGTAAATTTTGATTGACCGTCTAAATTTATTAAACTTTGTATGGTTTGGCTTGTTTCAGACTTTAGATGGTCAATCAGAGTTTACAAGGGATAAGTCAGTCAAGATCTAGCATGGGATTTAGAATTTAGTGTATTGCCTATATTTTTTGTGTATGTAGATTAATTCATTTAGACTTTTACAAAACCATCAAGTGTTGTAAGTAGTGACCACGGGTATTTAAATTCCACCTATAGTGGGCCCGGGTAAGTTTTCTCCTCCAGATCTCAAGTTCAAATCTGGGTGATAGAGGCTTCTCATTGAGGGGTTTAAATTGGGGATCTATTGTGTGAGGGGGCTCTCTAATGCGGACCTGGTTAAGACAACATATGCTAGACCTCCCGACATTCACGAATAATTCACACCTTTCAAAAAAAAATTAGACTTTTACAGAACTTGTGTAGTTAGAGAGAGAGAGAGAGAGAGTCTAAAGAGAGAAAGTAAGGGGTATGAGGGTTCCATATCCATGTGAACTAGGTGTCTGGGTCTATGTTTGCCTTAGTGATAGATGTATACTCTTTCGGTGTATGAATATGTGTTGCTTAATGAGAAAGAGTTTCTATTACTTCGTCTATCTCTTGTGTTTTTTTGTTTACGTCTCAATCAAGAACAATGTTTATTGTGTTTGTCATCGATCTAGCGAGTCCCATGGACTTTCACAAATAGACTAATACAAAAATACCCTTACACCTTTTTTTCCTAAACTTTCATCTTAGCCATTGATTTGAAAAATAAATGGTTAAGATTACTTTTTACCTTAGGCCTAACCAAGTTTTTGTTTGATTCTGCCTCATTAATATTATAATTTGAATATGTTCTTGTAACGTCGGTGTTTTTATCTATTAACTACATACTGACCGCAATCATCTTTAGGTATTGAATATGTTCTTGTAATGTTGGTGTTTTTATCTATTAACTACATACTGGCCACAATCATCTTTAGGTAGTTGGCATCAATATGCAAACAGGCATGTAAATGAACCAAAAGTTCATGAACTATTTATGAACTTGTTCGGACGGAAGTTCGTTTATGTTCGTTTATTTAGGTGTTGTTTGTTTTTTTCTAAAAAACTCTGCGCATGCTCTTCTGACTGCGTCTCGTAGATGACACACATACTGTTTGTTTTTCCGAAAACGTTTCATTAAAAAACGTCTGTGCGGGCTCTTCTTGGTGCAGACTTAGCTCGGCCACTTTTAAGATCTTCTAAGGTCTGCAGAGGATTAAACACCACCATCCACCACCACCGTCCACCACCCACCACCGTCCATCACCACCACCGCCGTCCACCTACACCCCCACCACCGTCCATCACCATCGCCAACGTCCACCACCCACCACCACCGTCTACCACCATCACCGTCCACCACCACCGTCCAGCACCACCACCACCACCCACCACCACCGTCCGTACACCACTACCAGTTTATTTTAGAAGTCTACATACGTTAAAAAAACAAACAACCTTCTTCTTGCAAACTGCAGAGGTTTGGTCCACCTCTTCTTCTTTAGATGTCTGCAGATGTGGTCTGCAGACTGCATACACTTTACATCTTAAAGACAAATAACACCTTAATAAGCGAATGTACATGCATGAACAAAACTTTTTGTTAAACGAACAAACAAGAACACACATTTTGTTCATTCATTTGTATTCATGATCGTCTGTTTATGTCTTTCATTTATATTCATTCATTTATGTTTGTTCGTTTATATTTGTTCATTCAAAAGTGTTAATTAATATAAACCTAAAATGTGTTATAAACCAGACATTTTAGGCTCAACCTATTACTTATGGGCTTTAGAGTTTATGGTTATGTTTATCTCTATATATTATAATGTTGAATATTGTGAAGGAGTGAATTCAGTTTATCTCTTTTTCTCTTTAGTTTTTATCACGTTATCACCACTGACTTTTTATATTTGTTCGTTTAAAAATGTTAATAAACATATACATAGTTATATTTCTATAAATGTAAACATAACTTTCTAATTACTTATGTAAATGTAAATAAATAGGACTTTCTAATTACTTATGTAAATATAAATAAATTGTACTTGTAATAAAGATGGACTTTCCAATGGAACTTATCGCAATTAACCACTAAAACAAAAAACTACTTAACGTTTGTTTATGTTTGGTCAATTATGTTCATTTGTATTCTTTTATGTTTGTTAACTTATGTTCGTTTAAGTTCATTTATTTATGTTAGTGAATTGTTCATTTAGGTTTTAAATGAACGAACACAAAAATGCTCAATTTTTTAATTTCTTAATGAATGAACATGAACATATAAAATTGTTCGATTATATGTTGATGTTTGATTAAAATTAAATGAACGAACACGAGCATGACTTTGTTCATGTTTGTTTGGTTCGTTAAGAGGCCTAAATGCAATATATTTAAAACATTACTTTAGATTGTTCTTACTTTCCATCATAATGTTTAACTGGTTTTAACAGCTTTCGATAAGATTGGTTACACCTAAATACCAATTTCAATCGAATTGCTAGAGTTAACTAAAAGTCTTATGCTTTGATTAGTAATTAAGCAAGATTTATGGAGGTACATGCGTCTATCTTTTGTTGTATAGATTTAAGTTCATTCCTCTAGTTAGATCATATATTAATAGAAGTTTATTCTTATTGGTTTATGCACTTTTTGTTTTCACCCGACAAGTACACTCATTCATATAAAGAGTTTAGTATAATTTTATCACGGCAAGTTTCTTCAGTTTTCACTAGAAGTTAACTATTAAGTTTCGTTATGTGACCCAAATAAACATCCACAAATGATAATAATAGCAACATAAAGAAAGGTGGGACTCTAATAAAGAACATAAGAATATTTGATCACTAGTATTAAGCCATTGCGTTGCAGTGGTGGTCATAAAATTGTGTTAAATAGTAACAATACTATACCATTGTCAGCGACCACCAACACCGGAAAAGCTCGTAAAAACAAAATAAATAACAACAGGGAAAAATAACGTCGAGCGAAAAGCAGAAAAATAGATGTGACGCAACGGGCCACTCAAACGGGAAAAAAATATACGAAAAAATGTTGAACCTGACACGCACGTTGCGGTGCGTTAACTCACAAAATTTAGAACGAAACGAAAAACTTGGGAAAGATGAAAAGTATGGTGGACCAAAATTGAAAATAAAAAAAAAGAGTTGGGATTAAGTTGCAAAAGATAAAAAACTTTGGGTTAAAAGTAAAAAAAACAAAGGGTATAAATTGCAAAATTGAAGTTATTTATTAATTTTAGATAAAGATAAGGATAAAAATAAGTGATATCTATATATTGTTTATTAATTAATATTAATATTAAAAGAAATTTATTAAAGAAATATAAATAAAATTTATGAGGTTGAAGGAGAGAATGTCATGTGAAATTATTTGGAGTCTTTTATTATAAGTAAGATTTAGTTATATAATTTAGAAAACTGCTCACTTTATTAGATTTTAAAAATTAATTAATAATTTAGTTATATAAAAAATTGTTCACTTTACTAGACGACTATTCACGTTTCCGACCATGAAAGAACTGATGCGCCCACAACGAACAATGCAAACACCATCGTAAGAGTGTAAAATACAATAGTGCTAATCGTACGAAGCATACGCGAGCAAAAAATTGAGACGCGTGTCATTCCTAATGATTTTATAACGTGCGCGATTATATATATAACATGCGTAATTAGGGTTTGGAACAACCCATGCGTAATTTGGAGTTTAACTTGCATAATTTTCATGCTTGGTGGCACGCGGATTTTGATTTTTTTTAAACGTGCGTAATTACGTAATAACATGCGTAATTATGTAAATAACGTGTGTGGTTAGGGTTTAACTGAACCCATGCGTAATCATGTAATAAAGTGTGTAATTATGCATTATAATGTGAGTAATTTTGTCAAGTTAATCACTATTGTGTCACCGCGTTCAAGTGAAGGCCTAGGGTAGGTCAATCGTGTGGCTAAGATACTCACATACGCATCGCACGATAAGTATTATTGTACGTTAACCAACATATATATATATATATATATATATATATATAGAGAGAGAGAGAGAGAGAAAATCTATTGTACAATCTGGATTACCGTTCGTTGCGTATGCTCGGGAAATATAACATGAGTGATTATTTTTATAACATGCGTGATTATAGTTTTTGAGTTTGCGTAATTTCCCAGCGTACACATCGTACGTTAAGGAACATTGTACGTTAACCAACCCATATATATATATATATATATATATATATATATATATATATATATGTAGAGAGAGAGAGGGAGAGAGAGAAACAAGTTGAGGTGAAAACAGTTGGAAGTGTGAAAACGGTGAGAACGATTTTCAGCCACAAGATCTTTGTGATTTGTGGCTGAGATTGATAGGTGACGTTTTTGTAAATATTGGGAACCTTACAACTCCTTGATTGTTGTCGCCATTTTGCTCAGCTCCTCTAACTCTATCCAAAATGTTTGTTAATTGAAGCTCCAATAACTCTATCCAAAATGTCTGTTAATTGAATGAGTATTTCGGTAACTCTACTAATAAAAGTAAGAATTTATACATGTAATTAGAAAGTTAATTTTTTAAAGACATATCTTGACGGTTATATGTGTTAACAAATGACATTATACATTATTCAACCTGTAAAATACATAATTTTATTCAACTCTTGCAATATATAGGTTTTTATTGACATAATACCCTTGCAATACACAGGTTTTTTATTTACATGATTTATCTTACTAAGCATACAACTTTACATTTATTCAATTTGTATAATTCAGGGATTCATTGGACTTATATTGACAAACAAAGGGAATTACATAAGAATGACAGGTAAATTGGCAACAAGCTGCACCGCAACGCCCTTTTAAATAGCAAATCGAGTTCTACCGAAAACAAAGCTCTGTCAAGAAATTGTTGTGCACGACTTTTTACACTATGTACAGGAAACCGACAGCTTCAAGAGCACAGATTCTAACATAGTAATATTATATTCCAATAGGATTTTGAAAATAGAGAGGAACAAAAGATGGGGCAGCCGATTTTGGCTTATATACTTTGCTTCTCATTAAATTCACCCTAGACACTATGAGGAGAATGAAGATAGGCTGACCGATTTTGGCTTTAACAAAGCGGTGAAAGTTTTGTGTTGGGATTTCCCTCAAAAACCAAAAGAAACAATAGATTTAATTAGCATTGCATGAACGAATGTGTGTTTATTTAAATGTATGGACAAGAAGCATTACTAGGGCTAATTAGCCGGCCAGTGGTGACAAACTCTAAAAATGCAACAGTTTCTTGACATCCTCGAACCTCTGGTTTGAACCGTAGAAATGGCGGAAAGAACAACCAGAAACAAGTAACAAGCACGCATCCGAGTGTTAACGGTCGAGAAACAATGGTGGGCAGATGCAGCCCCATTCTTTTGATACAAACTTCAATGCTTACCAATACTCCATGCAATAAAAAGAAGCAAGTAACTTCACCAGAAGGTTTTAATCTACCAATGTTATAGAATATAAACTCATGCATCACCCCTGAAACAAGAAATGTTGTGAAAATCGCAACTAGTGAGGCCCATTTTCTTGACGCGAAACGCAAAGAAATGGAGCGAACCGGATCATATATGGTTGGGTGTAGAATGCTAGTGACCATGAGGTTCCACCTTTTACCCCAAAAGTCTTGTAGGGAAGTGGCTAGGTAAGGCTCATCGAATGGCGGCTCAAACTCCATTTGCACAACGGTTCGAGCCACATATGCAACCATGTCTAGCACTATTTCAAGCATGAAATAGATATGAAAGCAATACAATGACATCATAACCTTTGGATGAATATATTGGTTATAATCATACACCTTAAGTAACATTCCAAACAATGAAAGCTTCACTAGATATCCTTTTTTCGCCGTTTTCTTTGTTTCTTGAATTGGGCTTTCAGAACGCGAATGAGTAGATGCGATCTTGATTGGTAGACATGCCATGGGGACAAAGCGCGACAATGGGATTGGTGGGTCGGAAGAAAGAGGGCCTTTTCCATAAGCAAAGAGAAGAAGTTTGAAGTTTGCAAGCCATGCTATAAAGAAAGAGGTTAAACCACCAAGGTGCATGGTGGTTAGCTTGAGTGGAAACCATAGAAAGAGGCATGTGACAATGGACAATGCCAAAAGTCTAGTGGTACCCTTTGGTATGAACTTGCCAATGGTGTAACAATATAGGAGACATGCAAACACTACTATCCAGACCACAATGAAGTTACCAACCTCTCCCTCCATGGTGATCTCTCTTTTCTACTTCTAATCAAGAAAATGAAAGAAATTCATATATATATACATACACACATGTGTGTGTGTGTGTTAGAGAGAGATGCACCACAAACAATTCCAAGAACATAAAATTATCAACAAATATTCAAAATTCTGTCTTTAAATTGATTCCCATGTCCAAATTATTTTAATTGTCTATATGATCATGTTTTGATTTTGATTTTTTTTTTGTTTGTATATATCTGTTTTATTTCTGATCCCATTTCAGTGTAAATTAGATCATGTGTGTGTTAGAGAAAGAGAAAGGGAGAGAGGCACAGCAAACAATTCCAAGAATTTAAAATTATCAACAAAAAATTAAATTTGCAGTCTTTAAATTGCTTCCCAAATCCAAGTTTTCATCGTCTATATCCTGTTTAGATTTTGAATTCTCTTTTTTTATATTCTATGTTTTATTTTATCTAAAACTAGTGAGATTCCCGGCTCGACGCAACAGAAATTTAGTATGGTTCGTTACAGTACTGACACTCAGTATGGCAACGCACTACTAGAAAAGTGGTCATTTTGCTACGGAAATTTCCTACGAAAAAAAATGCGTCACAAATTCTAACACATTTACTACACATTTCCTACGGAAAAAAGACCATGATTTTTTTGGGCAATTTGTGACACAATAGTTACAAATATACTAATTCTAAGTATTGTGTCAGAAATGCGTAGCAACTTGTTACGCATTTCCGACGAAAACAATATTTATTTGTTGGAATTCGATTTATATGTTAAATTCATTTAAATATTAATTGTTGCGTCAGAAATGCGTAGCAACTTGCTACGCATTTATGACGAATTATTTATTATTATACTTAGATTATATTTTAATGTTTAATCAACATTATTATTAATTATTGCGTAGGAAATGTGTAGCAACTTGTTACGCATTTGTGATGGAAAATTTATTGTGTAGGAAATGTGTAGCAATTTGCTACGCATTTGTGATGGAAAATTTATTACCATATTGTGTAGGAAATGTGTAGCAACTATCTACGCATTTGTGATGGAAAATTTATTGTATAGGAAATGTGTAGCAACTTGCTACGCATTTGTGATGGAAAATTTATTGTGTAGGAAATGTGTAGGGTTTAGATGTGCAATGGACCGTTGGATTGAAAATTAGGTGAGCAATGGACCGTAGGATGATGATCCGTGTGAAGTTTAACTAAAGCTTTTGATTGGCTCAATTAGGTGAGCATGGAATCTATTACTTGTATTATTATTAACTAGTTAATTAATGAAAAAATATTATTATTATTAATATGGTGGCACATAAATTATATCCAGTTTTTTATAAACTTGTTATATCAATTTGTTTTTATAAATCACATTAAAAGTGTAATTATATCAATTTGTTTTTATAAATCGTATTAAAAGTGTAATTATATCAATTTTTTTTTTTTTGAAAATCTCCCTAAGTATAGAGTACAACTACTCAATGCATCAACATGTTGATAATTTATAATGTATAAATATGTTTCATATTTTATTATTACCATATAAACACGTGATTTACGGCTCTTAGTTTCTCGCAAAATAAGCATTAGAACGATAATAAATAGTGTTTAAGGCGAACGTTACCTCTGTTCATATTGATGCATTGAGTAGTTGTACTCTATACTTAGACCGTGGGGTATGGGGCGGGGGTTTGGGCGTGGGTTGGGGTAAAACGCCCAAGCCACCACCTCGGGTGGGCTTGGGTTTGGGGAGCGGTGTCCTTTACTAGGTATTTTGTTGCACACCCCCGCTCCCCTTTCTCTCTTGATGTACTGCAACCCTCACACACCCCCGCTCCCCTAGCTAGTGACTTCCTGCAACTCCGACAACGGAAACAGCCGGCCACCACCATCTGGTGGTGGTGTACAAAATACTGACAACGCCGAAAAATATGAATTTAGTTTTGCGAATTTATCGTGCTTTCAAATGCCGCAAAACGCGAACGTGGACGAGAAACGCGACTATAGGAACGCACCGACAACGAAATGGAAGCATCGGACACGAGTATGGCCTAAAAACAAAGACATTATGATATTTTAGTACATTTTTAGTAGGATAAATTACACTTTTCGTTCTTTATGTTTGTATCAGAGTACATTGGATGACCTTTAACGGGCTTCAAAGACGCCAGTGGGCCGATCAGGAGACACACTCTAATGGGCTTTAGGCCCGGCCCACTCAAAAACCCTACCTATTTAAAGGACTCAAACCCTAAATCCCTTCATTTCAAACAGCCGCATACCATGTCTTCCCCCATTTCTCTGATCTCTGCTAATTTTTGCCAAACCCACATACAACTAAGGACATCATCTTCTCAAATATATACAAAACATCCTACCCGCTCCCTCTCCCTCTCGATCTCCTTGCCGGCAACCACATCGGCCGACTGCCGACCGGTATCTCAGTTCCGTTCACCGGTAAAAACCGATTAGATCAGGTTATATTTTGTCAGCCGTTGGCTTTTATACGTTAGATTTCTTTGTATGGTCGGATAAATGATTTTCCATTTTTGTTGTTTTCAAATGTCAGGCAATTTTGTTCTAAGATTATGCTTTCAATAACTCACGGTTTAGCATGAGACCAAACTTATTGTAAATAGTAACCATACATGAACAGTGATGTTTAGACCCTATGTATTGTTGCTTTCAGTAGTAAATCAAAGAATAAAAAAAGGCAAACCATCTAAACCGTGGGAGACCGGCTACTTCTTGATGGTGATGACGATTTGCTGTTGTTGGTAATGTTGGTGGTTCGGATACTTCCAGATCGATTCAAGTTTGGTTAAAATAGATGACATCAGCTTGATGATGGTTCGGGTTTTGTTTCGGCTCGGGTCACGGTTCGGTTCAGATTAGATTTAACGCGGGTCAATTTGTCTATACCCGTGTTATACATATGTATTTGTGTATATCCGATGAATATGTAATTTTATTTTCTTTATGTTTGTAGATTTTATAATTTTTTGTTTGTAAATTTGTATAAATTTATTATTAATGTTATTGAATTTGTATAGTTTTTTTTGTTTTATTTGCTTTTGTATAGAATAAAACTAGAAAAAAAACATTTTTTTTAAACAAAGCATATTTTTACTGACGGGTTTGTGATAAAATCCATTGCTGAAAACCTTTTATTTTTTTATTTAATTTATTACAAATTTGTCAGAAATGCGTAGTAAACAGGTAGTAGGAAATTTGTCATAAACTATGAAAAATATAAAAATTAAATTTCGTGATAATTGTGTAGCAAAAGTTAACAATTAACTTTCGTTAAATGGGTAGGAAAATGCGTAGAAAATATGTAGCAATTTGTGACAGCCTTTTTTTTGTCAGAAATTGGTAGGAAAATGCGTAGAAAATGCGTAAGAAACCAGTTTCCTACGAGTGGTTTTCCTACATATGCATTTTGTCACAAATTCGTAGAAAATCGCGAGTTGTGACGCATTTCCTACGGAAAATGGTGTCAGAAATTTTAATTTTTCTAGTAGTGACGGAAAGAAAAGGCCCAAAAAATAAATTCGTGATATACCAAAAAGAATATCGACACGTGTTTTACATGGATCAAAAATAATAAAAACGAATACAGGTATGGGTTCTGATAGGTACGGATGTTGTTCGGTCGGTATCATTTTAGTACCGGCACTAACTATAGCTTATGACAGAGCCGTTCTAATGTTTTTGTAGGCCCTAAGCAGACTACGAAGTGGAGGCTCTTTTGCAAAACATATAGAGATTAATAGAAAAAAATAGCAGCTAAAATTAACCTACGTTTAGTAATTAGCCCTAATTTTGCCCATAAATTCTCCTCCAATCTTGACAGACCCGACGCCATGAGTGATTACCATTAGTGATAGCCGATAACCTAGAAAATCGAAAGAGCAGGTTGTGATAGGAGGTAGGAACGATGACCGCGGCTCAATTTTAGGTATTTTTGGCGCTGATTCACGGAATTCGGATGAGGTGGAGGGTAGATGGTTGCTACAGACTGCAGTTATTAAAAAGCATGGTTTAGTTTTGCTTTTTATTTGAGCCTGATACATATACAATATATAAAACTTTACTAAAAATTGGAGGCCCTTGATTTCTGGTGGCCCTAGGCCCGTGCCTAGATTGGTAAGCCTATGGGGCCGGCCCTAGCTTATGATACCAAAAAATTACTTTATTTTGATTATAACTTCGTTTTCAACAAAATATATACCGGATTGTTAAGAGAAAAAAAGTAAACACAGTTGCATATTAAGCCTTTCTTTCAAAAATATTAACAAACAAAAGTTATTAAAGAAAATTCTAAAAATTAAATGAGTTATAAAGTGTATATCAATAATTCAACAACTTATTTACTTCACATGTTAGAAACATGTGAAATATTATTTTTCAAATACATATACATGTTGAATATTTTCATGTAAAATGATAAAAAGCTTCATGGTTGCATAAACATGTAACGGTTGCATGTTAAAAACGTGTAAAATGGTAATTGAGATCGATGATTATGCTTAGGTGGCCCAGCCCAACTCGTTTCATATACAGCCTTAAAATTATGGCTATATAAAAATAAAATCTGTTAAATTAGTTTAAGACCCATAGCATGATTTATTTAATAATATTTTTTTTTTTTTTGAATGGCTAACGTTGTACACCATAGGGATTGAACCCCTGACCTCTTCTATCCTAAGCTCTATCTAAACTCACCAACACCACTGGGCTATTCCCAAATGGATATTTAATAATATATAAATGACATTATTGATGCCTACCGTGGCTTTTAATATACGTGTTTCAGTATAAAGTAGTTGACATGTGAAGATGAACCGTTTTAAAAAGTATAAGTTGTATAACTTTCGAACTACTAAATTTGTTTGAAATGAGTTGATTTAGGAAATTTCCATAGCAGCTAGCGGCAACGGGTATTGGTGAGTGGCACCCGCAATGGGGACAACGGTGGAGACCGTAGAGAAGGAGGTGGCAATGGTGGTGGTGTGTCATCGATGTTGAAGGTGGCAAAAGCAACAGTGATAGTTGCGATCAGTGGCGAAGCTTGAGATTTCCGATCGAGGGGTCGAAGACATATATACCAAAAATTTCTATAAAACCGGTGGGTCAAAAACGTATATACCCAAAAATTTCTATACGAAAACTATATACTCTCCACTACTGAGTGAAAAGTTCGGGGGGTCGGTCGTCCCCTCCCGCCCCCACAAAGCTACGCCCTTGGTTGCGATGCTGGTGGCGAAGTCGCCGACGGCCATATTATGACACCTTTTTAGAGAAAGTATTAATTTGGGTGAAAAAATTGTTTATGGGCATAATATTATACAACAGGTTAATTTGGGTTTTTTCAGATTATACAATTAGTCAATTTCAAGTGACTACTCTAAAATTAGCTAAGGTAAATTGGGTACAAATGAATGAGCACAAAACATCATCTTTTGCCCTTAACTTCATAAATTAAGGGCAGGGGCGGATTTAGAGGGGTTATCGGGTTCCCAGGAACCCAGTCGATTTGGAGAAAAACGATTTTTTGTAGTGTAAACCTTGTATGATTTGGAAAAAAAACGTTTTTTTTTTGTAGTGTAAACCTTGTATGATTTGGAAAAAGGAACCCAGTAAAAAAACTGGCTGGATCCGCCACTGATTAAGGGCACTTTCACAACCTAAATTAAGCGCACTTTGCCCTTTAATTCCCCTTTTTTCCTTCGCACTGTTTGTATTCGATAACTGATTACAAACCTCTCAAGTTGATTAACCGCTCTAATACCAATTGATAGAAATCAGACCTTTTTCAACATAATCAAACAATTAATTTAACAAGTCAAAACTCTTTAATAAAACCAAATAAAATAAAACTAGTATAAATTCCAAAATTTCCTGCTAAAATAAAATACAAACAAAAACAATCCATTTGAATCCTTCAACTTTTTTATATTGACAAGATTAGTTCCAATAGTAGCATCTGAATCAGTCAGCATGTTTCTAAAATTTACGCATTAAGAGGCTCCACGAACCATTAAAAAGTGTTTTTTAAGGGAACCAAACACACTCTACCTTTGATCGATTCAGAGATAGCCTCTTGATGATTCTCTTGATTGAATTATTAAGATGCCACCAAACAGCCGTACTATTTACTAGTTGCCGTTGTTAAAGTCTTTTGAGATGGATAGTTGTCTAATCTATCTATTATATGATTTACAAACGATAATAAATTATGGCACACAGGTTGCGTCGTGTCGTTTTCTGATTGGACCATCTAGACAAGTGGCATGGCACGATTGGACCAGAAAATCAGAAGTTTTTTTTTCCTTTTGGTATTCACCAATTTTATGTTTGTATTAGGGGTAAATTGAAGGATTAAAACTCAAATGAGGTTTTGGTCCATGGTAGAAGCCCACGGACGGGCCACGGTCTCCTTCCATGAGCCCAGGTGGTGTGTTTTCTGATTTTTTTTTTTCTTTCTAACTTTGTTTTGTTAAATTTTTTTTTCAAGTTTCTTTAGGTTTGTGTATTCTATCTTGTTTTCCTTTTTTTTCTAGGCTTTTTAATTTGTTTTACCTTTTGTTTTAGTATCCAAGTACATTTTGTTTTTCTAACACTCCCGTTTTATAAACATTTTGAAATATGCTACAACAGATTACGACTATAAGTATGGAAAAAAAATAAAGATCTTCGTAGTGCGAGTAAAAACATTTTACTATTAATTTATTTTATTGTTGTGATTACTTTTGAGCATATTTTGTTTTTCTCTTAAAGTATGATGTTTATAATGTTCGACGTGCTTCTTACTTCTCAACATAAATGTTACACAAAACATAGTTTGGAATAGTAATGTTTAAGTGATCAAAGCACATCATACATGTTATGAAAGATGTGTCACGGTTTAGTTTTTGTATATAAAGTAACATCTTTACCATTTTTGTTATTTTAATCATATAATGTAATGCTTTGTAAAATTAGGAATATATTTTTGCAACGTGCTTATTTTTATCTATATTTCTATCAAAGTTGTTTTTCCAAACATCTCGTATATTAGAAACCAATATTTTTATAACCGGATATTGAACCGGGCGCCTTACTGGCCCACCAGTCAAACCGGTCGAATCAGATTTAAAAACTGGATAATACTATTATTAGATTAAAAATATACGATATCCGGTCGAATCAGATTTAAAAACTGGATAATACTATTATTAGATTAAAAATATACGATATCCAAAACAATATTAGAAAAATATAGATTTAAATATAATATTTCGAAGGTAAAATTACTATATATTACTAAACGAATTGAAATGAATAGTTATTTCAATATTATACTTTTATTACTATAATATTATAATAATAGTTATTTTCTTTGCTTTTTAACTTTAATCCTTTTTTTATAACAATACTTATTTTTTTTTACTTTTTAATTTTAATCCTTTTTTTTATATCAGGGGTTGGGATAAGCTTGGTGTCAACCGATATCGAACCAGTACTGGTATCGAAAATACCGGTACGGTCCTGTTCGGTATCAGTACATGAAGGTAAAAACCGGCACTAATACAGAAAACGCCAAAAGTTGGTGCCGAATTGATATTGGAAATCTTTTGATTCGGGAAATTCAGTGCTGCTACCTGGTACCATTTGCTCATCCCTGATCACGATTACCGTACGAACAACGGTATCGTACAACTTTTTATGTTGATTTTCTTTAACTTTTAATTTTTTCTTTTTTTAGTTTCAAGGTAGGGATGAGCTCGGTGCCAACCGATATAGAATCGGTACTGATACCGAAAATACCGGTTACGGTATGAAGCTAAAAAACGGTAACCGGTACCAGTAACGCCAAAAGGCGGTACCGAATTAGTACTTAAGAGCTTTCGGTTAGACAAATTTGGTACTGGTACACAGAACAATTTGCTCATCTCTGACCACGGGTTTCATACGAACAACATCGTTACCATACAACTTTTTGGTTGATTTTCTTTCGATTATCTTTTAGTGCTTTTTTTGTACATTTTCATTGTATTCTTGTCAGTAGTTCTGTTCACAACACGCTTGGAGCGATTTCAAAACACATGTATACATAGACTAAATAACAAAAGAAATTTGCCGCAACGCGGCGAACTTCTTTAAACCTAGTTTTATTAATAAAAATTTGAGATGCTCGAAAAAAAAAGATTTTTTTTTACTTTTCAATTCCTTTTTGTAGCTTTCTTCCATGTTGATTCCCAACAAAACTATTTTCTTCCTTCCAAACATGCTGCATTTGAAGTTTTCTTTTTCTCTCTTTAAGCATATCCAAGTGTATTATGGTTCTGGTTATGTGCTTGTATTGAACCAAACGCAACTCTCCATCTCCAACTCATTAAGCACCGGCCGCCGGTTCAACCACTGAATCTCCTGTTCGACCTCCGGCCACCGGTCAAACCAGCCGGCCTAATGCAAAACTGCTCCAAGCCTCCAACATAGCGACAAGGCCCGATACACCCCAACGAACGCCAGCCTGCTCAGCTGTTCCGATCCAGTCCAGCCCTGGAAACCTTGTTAATAACAGCTAGCTAAAAGCTAGCAAAAGAACAAATAAACATCAGACAAAAAGGGGCGGGTTTTGTAACCAACGGTACGTGAATTCTCAGAGACACCATTGAACCAACCCATCTAAGTAACGTTGATTTTTCCTATATCAATTCACAATCCCGAAGAAAGAAAAACTAAGAGCCATATTAAACATGTTTCCTTTCCACCAATTTTTACTAGCAAAATCATATTGTACCAATTATCATTTCCCAAAACAAGTGTAAAAAATCAGTTCCAAACCAAATTATATAAAAACTTCGATTTAAAAAGAAACAATAAATCAAGTTTAGAGATATCTCAGCAGCATTCAATCTTCAATTACTAGATCAATAACAAGATACTAAATTTTAGCATAATAGATGCAAGTTTGTAGTCGGGTCAACACTAAAAAAATGCCAACTTGAACCTTGAAAGGCTCGAAAATAATCATCCGAGACGGTAGAAATTTCAAACTCTTTGGTGAACGGTCGTATGGCAAGTAAATGCTTCCTCGACTCATCCAACGTTGAACCCCGGACCACAGAGTGATGTTGCTCGTATTTCTCAAAGCTGTTGCCGAACAATATGATTTTGTTCAAACTGTCATGTTTCCAGTTGGTCTTTAGAAGATTGTCGTATAGCTCGGCTTCACAATGTGGCATGAAAAACAGAATCGGGTTCACAACTTTTCTCATGCCTTGCTCGTTCACCGAAAGAACATGACATTTTAGCGCCTCCAAGACCTTTGACTCAGTCAACGAAATGATTGGATCGAAAACCTCTATTTCTCCAACCCAATCAAGTTTTCTTTTCATGAGAATCGCGAGGCTAAGCTGTAAACGAGGTGATTCGAAGGATTCAATGCTACCAATACCGTATATCACCATGTTTACTTTGTGTTCTGATCCTGTAACCTTACGAAAATGGTCTGACGCTTCGGAAGTAACAATTTGATCTAGAAAAACACTGAAAAAACGAGATTTCTCGAGTTTTTCAATACAGATTTGCATCTTCTGCATTAAGTGTAGTTCTCTTTCTGGGGTCGTTTCGAGATCGGTTGGAGTCCAATGTGTTTGTTCTAGCTGTTGTTGTATTGTGGTTTTAAGTTTAGGAAGTTTTCGTTTGTGATTCTTGCGACGTGGCAAAACGATTGTCCAGTCATCTGTTACCGCTTTATGCTGGTCAGATGTCAAGGTATCTGCAGAAGCAGCCATTGTCTTTCTTAATCAAGAAGACCCCCAAAAAGCAAATATAATCCCCAGCCAGGTAGTTACAATCGTCAATCCCCCTGAGATAGTCACATAATTGGCTGGTCATGGCACGATTTTCGTTTTGGTTCGTCCGATCCAATTCGCGGTACGAACAAGATCCGACGACCATAATGGCAAGAATTCAAATGTAATAGAGAAGAAATGGTGGCTAATCGAAGCTTACCTGCTTGCTTGCTGGCTGGCTGATTGAACCTTACCTTCCCTCCCTCCCAGCTGAATCGTAGAATGAAAGAAAGAAGATCTCTCGGCTGTTTGTTTTTTAGGTTTAGAAGAGGAGGAGGACGGCTGCTTGCTTTAGTTGTTTAGGGTTGTTTTAATTTTAATTTTATTTCTATTTTTATTTTAACTATATATATTATTATTAGCCAATAGAGTAAACTGCCATTTTGGTCCTTGAGGTTTGGTCACTTTTCCCACTTTAGTCCAAAACTCAAATTTTTTGCATCTAGGTCCCTGTGGTTTCAGTTTTATTGCCATTTTAGTCCAAAAACAAAGTTAGGTGAGATTTCTAAAAAAAACCCCTAATTTTTGTCCTTTTCCTTAGTTTAATGAAGGGCATTTTAGTCATTTTGTCTACTACCCACCCCCACCCTACCCCTCTCTCCTTTTCTTCTCTCTTTCCCCTTCTGATCATCAATATCCTGAAACCCTAGGCTCGTAGTTCAAAATCACAAAATCTATGCCACCCTCTTCCTCAAATCTCCACTTCATATTTCTTCCTCAAATCTCCATTTCACCTAAATCCCTATCAAATTTTAACAAAGAGAGGCTCAATTCTGTTAAAGTAGGGTTGCTACGGCTATGTTGTTTGAGAACAACACCACCATTGTCATCACTGCTAAGGTTTACATCCTTTGTCCTTGTCTCACCGACACCGTCATCGCTTTCTCCGGCTGCTGGAAACTCCGATTCATCAACACAACTCACAAGATAACAGCATCGCTTCTGCGATTAACCTCCTTGATTCTGCTCTTGCTTTATCGCCGACCTATGAACCGACTTTAAAACTGAAAGCTACGGCTCTGCTTCATCTCAGAATGTTCAATGAAGTTGCAGATATGATTCAGGATTATATTCCGAGCATGAACTCTGAATAGGTATGTTGATCGATTGTTTGTGGTAGTGGTGGTTGAATAGATCGGACAGGTTTAAGGATTTGGGGATTTGGATTGTATGTGTAATGTGTGTGCTTTTAGTAAAGCAAACTGAGATTGACCATATTCAAAATATCCAGGTTATCCATGGATGCCCCTGTTTGGAAAAATAAAGCATTTCAACTACATGGGTCATAAAAGTACAAACTTTGGATCATTTATGACTTCTTGATTTTAATTTTAAGAATATATAACTTGATATATGCAAAAGATCAAAGGTTGTTGCAGTTGTTAGGAAACCTTTAATAAATAACCACACATATTTCCTTCATTACTTTTTATTCGATGGCCACAGGTCTCATTAGAACATACTTTGCTGTTGATTTGGTTCTTCTTTTATCATAATCTACCTCCAGCCTTTGTTGTTTGATTGATTCACTGCTAACATCTTTTTAATTTTTAAATTTTATTATTTGGTAATTATGTTAATTAAAAATGACCATTTTGCCCCTAAGAAAAGGACAAAATAGGAGGATTTAATTGGAGAAATCTGAGCTAATTTCACTTTTGGACCAAAATGGCAATAAAACTGAAACCACAGGGACCCAGATGTAAAAGATTTGAGTTTTGGACTAAAGTGGCAAAAGTGACCAAACCTCAGGGACCAAAATGGCAGTTTACTCTAGCCAATAAATGGTAAAAGAAATTTAATCTATTTTTACCTATTATTTTGAGGTTTTTTTATTTACTCTATCTTTGTTGTTAACATGATTTTTAGGGGTTGGCTAAATGCACCCCTATTTTTACTTTTCATACCTCCTTTCTAAAAATATTATTTTAAAAACTTGTCATGTTCCACCCCTATACAAACCATTATATTTGAAATGTTTTTTTTTTCCAAAAGGTTAAAAAAACGTTTTTTGTACTAAAAAAAATAATAAGGTTTTTTTATTAAACTTTCTTTTTTCATAACAATTATTTTTAAATATTAAAATTATAACCTTTTTCTCTAAATAAAACGAATCTTGATTTTAAAGACACTTTCTGACTAGTATTTTATTATATTGTCATTCATAAACAAGCTTTACGAATTGAAAATTAACGTTTTTTATGAAAAAAAAGATAAACATATTTTTTGAAAAAAAAAACCCGTTAATTTTATGTATTTAACCCCAAAACCTCACTTTTATTATTTTATTTCATAGTTTAGTTGTCTTACCTCTTTTATTTTAATAATACTATTATTATATTTAAAATATTTTATAAAATGATTAACAATTCTATATATTAAAAATAGAAAATATTTGTCCTTTCTTCAAAAGAAAACATTTACATCACTAGCTTATATCTATTTATAAACCATGTGTGTTAATGAATAAATAAATAAGTAGGTAGTATAATATTTTTTTTAAACAAAGGGTTCAGTTAGTGTCTTAGAATTGAAACTAAAACGGACACATCAAGCAAAACAAACTAAATTATATTGACTTACTTCAATTTAAAACATTTGTTCTTTTAATAAGAAACCACTTTTCGTTTTAAGTTAAAAAAACGTTTCAGAATACAACTAATAGTAATAACAAAAATAAGATAACAAAAAGCCCGGAAAAGATATTATAAAAACAAAAAAGGGTTGAAATATCGATGAATTCCAGCTATTCTCTGCAGAACTCCTCCTCCTGAAGCTCTGATACCACTTGTAGGATCGTGATATGACCCGAACGAGTCGTTCAGATGAGTTTTACTTCGTTTCAGGTGCGGAATAACAAGAAACGAAGGTAGAAACAGCTTGTTCTTCACTAAAACTGCTAATTATATTGATTAACAATCGATTACATGCAGTTCTTCACACCGGCAGCACTTTGGCGTGGAATACAAGGCAGTCCTTATGAGGTTTCGCTCGAAGTCACCTATATATAGGCCTTGAGGTTTCGCTCCAAAGTACATACCGTATGAGCGAAACCATCAAGCGACATATAAGCGGAACTACGTTGACCATATAAGCGAAACTACCTATATGTCTCTATTAGCGAAACCTATTACTAATATACATACAATCTCCTGTTTTCTCGTATAACGTGCCCTGATCTAAAAATCTAAGACTAAGACTCGATCCAAGACGAAGTCGACAGATGTAGTGCACCAACATTTATCCCTGGAGGAGATACGTTATAACTGTTGATGTTGGATAATCACCTTAAGCAGGGGCGGACCTAGCTCTTTATGAGCCGTAGCACAGGACAGGGCTCAACTTCGTGTCGGTAGTGTATATTTATATATATATTTTTCGGTTTTATAGAAAGGATACCCATAAACAACTACGAGGACACCCTAAATGTAGGTGAAAATGAGATGAAAATAAATTTTCCGATCACCGGAAATGGAAAATCTGGTCGGCAAAAACTTGCGAAGAAGATGAAGTTTATTAAGGTCTTGAAGGGATAATACTAGTGATATCGATTAGAAAAAGAGTGGAGATAAACTTTAATGCAAGAAAAACTAGCTAAACACTAGGGGGATCGAACCATTCCGAAGTTGCCGGAACTCCGCCGGAATAGTCGGAGAAGATGAACTGGAGAACGGGTGTTTGTTTTATTTGATTTTGAAAGTTTTGATATTGTACAATATTAGTCCCTGTAATTCTTAATATATTTAAAACAGGTTAGGAACTTTAAATCCATATATATTTCTAAACTTTGCCAATCAATACCTAGTTTTATAACTAAAAACTCTTATGAATTTATTTCCTTAACTTGTCAAGTGAAAAAAAAAACTAGTTCTTAGATTCCATTTATAAAATTATAAAATATGATTCTATTTAATTTTATAAAGTTAGAAATTACTTATAAAAAACTGAAAATTAATAATTGAGTAATGATGAGGTAGGGGTCCACACACGTCCATGTCACATCCAAAAGTGTTGCCATGTTGAGTATGAATCAAATTCCTCCACGCCCCTAGGCATGGAGTGCTATAGATGGTATCAGGGAGTTGCAGGTGTTGAGAGAAAAAACTGATGTGACGCTGATGTGTCATTTAGGGAGTTTGATAAGGATACCCTCCACCCTAAATGTGACGCTGGACAAAACTTGGATGTAGATGAGATGATGAATGGTTGCTTGCTTGATTGATGCAAATTCTGTATTAGTTGTTTGAAAGTCGTTTAATAAGAAGAATTTGGTCCCTCCACTTTTCCTCATCTTACAAAGTTGTTTCCAACCCAAAAGTTGGACAAAACTTGAATATTTTGTTACAAGACATTGACATTTAGATACAACACTTTGTATTGTTTCTATCTCTTCACCTTTTCCTTTTAGTAAATTATGTTTTAGAATATTTGTTACTTATTCCATATTGACTTAGCGTCTTGTTTTCTTTTCTTTCTTTATGCGTCATTATCTTCGTCTCTATGTTAGTTAGATAAGGTAGAATGATAAAACATTACATGGAAAAAATTGTTAAACAATGTTAATGTGAGACCTTAAAGGCTCCGGGTATGGGTGTACGAGTAGACTAGCTTGAGTTCACATCTCGACTCGTAGCACGATCAAGCCTTTACTTTCAAACTCGAGCTCCATCAAGTCTTTACTTTCAAGCTCAAGCTCAAACTCAAGCTCGATCTTGTTTGATTGAATGATGCTTTTGAACTTAGGTTGACTCAACTCAATTATCAATACTAAAAGTTTGAAAACAATATTAATAAAATTTACCATTGGCGTCTCTCTGAGAATTCATGTACCCTGTTCGAGTTCGAAAAAATGTGTCATTCCGTAATGTTTTATTATTATTATTATTTTAAATTAAATGGGTATTGGGCTCACTAAACCTAATGTCAATGGGCTAACTTCTAAACCATAAAAATTGTTTTGTAAATTGACCAATCTCGGAGTTGGTATGGGTATACTATTTAAAAAAAAATTAACATGTATATCGGATTTAAAAAAAAAAAACATGTGCCCCTCGAAATCATGGGCACTGTGCGGTGGTCCTCTTGGAACACCCTCATCACTGCCACTGGAATTTACTACTAATTATATGTGTCACT